>NC_082681.1:40830451-41452236 GCF_025265405.1 Mesoplodon densirostris | reverse complement strand
AGACGAAGAAGAAGACGAAGAAGAAGAAGAAGAAGAAGAAGAAGAAGACGACGAAGAAGACGACGAAGAAGACGACGAAGACGACGAAGACGAAGAAGACGAAGAAGACGAAGAAGACGAAGAAGACGAAGAAGACGAAGAAGAAGAAGAAGAAGAAGAAGAAGAAGAAGAAGAAGAAGAAGACGAAGAAGCCCTGTAAGGCTATCTATCCCTGTTGCTATTAATTTTTATCACTCATATGGTGAGAAGTGGTGATGACTGTTTTTTTAACTCACCTTATGTCAGAATTTATGCACAAGTGAAAGAAAAGATCTATTATCATGAACAAGATTTTAAAACCTTAGGCACTTTGCTCATCTGAAGGTAGCACTATTCTGCTATTTATGGTGATTTTGTGAGAACTGGTATGAAACCCAAATATATTTTGTGTCTCAGTAGGAAAGAGAGAAGGCATAGGTGGAGAAGGTTTTATATTTACTGGACTACTGCAAGGCCTATAAAAAGGAGAGGCTAACTCAGTCCAAAACTGAGCTATGTTTATTGTTTTGACACTTTAGACCCAAAACATCTAGTTATATTGAATATGACAAATCGAGACAAATTCCACCACCTGAGTTCCAGTGTCCTCTGGTGGCTTCAAAAATAGAGACTAACATCAATACGTTTTGATGGCATAAGGGCAGAATGTAGCTTTCAGCCACAGTGATCATTTTGGCATTCAGCTACACATTTCCAGGAACATGATATCAACCTTACAAAAGGATCTGGTGATTTAAACAAGTAAGAGTTAGGGTTGTAATTGAGACTTAAAGCAAACAGCTGAACTTTTTATTTGATTCCAAATGCACAGGGTATCATCATGTAAATCCACTGTCACCCAGCCAACTAGTTAAAGCATACCTTTTAGTGTCACATTTAGGCAAGTGATCAGTTCTGTCACAGAGATAATTAATTCTCAGATCTGGTATGCTGGTGTAGCAAAAGTAAATAGCACATAAGAACAATGTGAGGTGTGGGAATCCTCTCCCTACACCCTGCCACCACCATACAAGAATTTGCAAAGACTAATGTCTTTATTTTGACCATATATACTGGGCACAAAGAGGCACAGTCTCCTACTACTAGCTGCATTGGACAAAACTCTTCCCTAGGGCTTCCCTGGTGGCACAGTGGTTGAGAGTCCGCCTGCCGATGCAGGGGACACGGGTTTGTGCCCCGGTCGGCGAAGATCCCACATGCCGTGGAGCGGCTGGGCCTGTGAGCCACGACCGATGAGCCTGCGCGTCCGGAGCCTGTGCTCCGCAATGGGAGAGGCCACAGCAGTGAGAGGCCTGCGTACCACAAAAAAAAACAAAACAAAAAACAAAAAACAAAAAAACCTCTTCCCTACACATTTTCTTTTCCAAGATCTTGTTTGTGCTGTTTTCTCTGCCTAGGAGGCCTATAGGGGCGAGGCTGGTAATATAAATTGATGAAATAAGTTGAGTATAAGACAATAGAGAGTGATGGGAACTGTGTCAAACTGCAGACATCGTTTTTGCAAATTCTTCCCAAAATGGCAACTACTGAAGAGTTTCAGCCAGTTGCCACAATGATGCCCAAAGTTGATAGATCTTCCAACCTATAAAGAACATCCAGAAATCCAGGTTTTTATGTATAATCTCACAATTCCAAAATTCTGGCTACAGTTTTTTAAAACCATAAAGGTCAGACAAAAGTGGTTACCAGTTTGTGACCTGGGACCTAGACAAATCCTCTCCCGCCTTCTTTAAGACCTAGATTCGGTGCTGGGTCTCTGAGAAGACTTCCTCCACTGATCTATCTCCTCTTAAGTTCTACCATATTTCTAGTGTCCTTTGCGCAATATGGCATCTACCAACTCGTACAGTATGATGTGTCTCTCTGACTTGACTGTAATCTCCATGAAGGCAGGGACTACATGCCATCTCTTACAAAGCCTAGCCCAAGGCCAGGACATAGTGGCAGGCACTCAGTGAAAATAGCCAATTACAACACAATCACAATCAGAAGAGAACACCTGGTGACACTTAACTTTCTTTCACTAGTTGATTCATTCACCACTTTTAAGAGCACCTATTACACTAGCAGCACCACATCAGGTGCTATGAGCTAACATTAAAACAAAAAAGATGTACCTCCACCGTTGAGGAACTAGCAATCACATGTTGAGTCCAAATGTACAAAAAAGGGCTATATGAAGTCAAAGCTACACTATTGCTCAAAGTCCGCTGCATCACTTTCTCAAAACTAAGACAGCACTATCCAATAGAAATGTAACATGAGCCACATATGTACTTTTAAGTTTTCTAGTAGTCACATTAAAAAACCTAAAAAGAAACAGATGAGGTTAATTTTAGTAATATACTTTATTTAACCCAATATATCTGAAGTATTATCATTTTGACATGTCATTAATATATTTTAAAATTTTAATGAGATATTTTACATTTATACTGTCTTCTAAGTCCAACGTGTATTTTACTCTTACAGCACATCTCAGTTCAGGCTAGCTACATGCCAAGTGCCCAATAGTTATTTGTGGCGTGTGGATGCCAGTTTGGGCCGTGCAGTAAGAGAAAGGGATGCTCCTTACCTTACTGCCAAAGTGGGGATTGATAAATGTCACATCCTCCAAAGTCAGTAGAATTCTGTTGGGTCCTTTAATCAACTGGATTTTATTTATACGACGTCTGAAACAAGCATACAATCAGAAGGTCACAGGGGGCTGAATGTTTTGCAAACCAGGGGTAAATTTGCCCTCTGATAGAAGTTAAAAAAATATACAAGATAGGGCTTCCCTGGCGGCGCAATGGTTGAGAGTCCGCCTGCCGATGCAGGGGACACGGGTTCGTGCCCCGGTCCGGGAAGATCCCACATGCTGCGGAGCGGCTAGGCCCGTGAGCCATGGCCGCTGAGCCTACGCATCCAGAGCCTGTGCTCCACAACGGGAGAGGCCACAACAGTGAGAGGCCCGCGTACCCCCCACCCCACACACACAAATATATATATATATATATATATATATATATATATATATATATATATATATATATATATATATACACACACACAAGATAATTGAGAGAATAACCACACATAGATGTTTACCACAGTATCCACAGCAAAGAGAGAGAACGAGCCTGGTCCTCATAACTTGCAATGTTAGAAAGACCAAAAGAGAAAAGTGAAAATGCTTTTAAAGAGGTATCAAAAGGGAAAGTGCTGCATGGGGATGGTATCTCAGACTAATAAAACAGTGATTCCACATCAAGGGTACATTCAAAACACCACCTCTGAATACTTTTAAAGAACTCAACACCTTTTCTCATATGCCATAGTATATATTCTGATAATACCAAGGCCCAGGATTATTAATCTCCATTTTACAAATACAAAAAACACATTAAAGAAACAAAACAAAATTAAGAAAATTATGTGAGATCCCATAGCCTGAGGCAGAGCTGGGACTTGAATCCTTGGTGTCTGGCTGTGGGCCCAGATTTCTGCCCACAAGACCACTTGTCTTGCAAAGTTGCATCTGTACGTTGCCAAAGCAACAGGTTGAAAAGTGGAAAAATTCAATCAGTTGGTTGCTTTGTCTACATGATTCCAAACAAGTGGGCTGACTGAGATTTTTTTCCTTTGACTGAATTGGTCTCTTGTTTAAAGATTCTTGTCTCACAGTTTAAACCTGATTCTCTCCAAACATGCCCATTAATTTGCGGTGAATGCAATTATTTCTTACAAATCAATTACTAGACACACAGGAGTTTATGATGCCTACCCACACAGCCAGGTGGGTCCTCAGTTGAGCTAACTGAGCAACCTGAGGACCTGAAGGGAACCTTGGATTAGTCCATGTGGTTGTTTTGTTCTGTTTTGGCTTGGGGGCTCTGATAGCTACAGTTTGGCTTCACTTTTTCCATAACCCCTTAATGGTCACCCTGTGGAATGTATTAAAGCCGACAGCCAGAATGGGGAAAACAACCACTGAATGAAAATGCTTCGTCAACTTGCTCTAAGAAGTCTACAGTGTCACTGTAGCTTTAAGTACCGGCAACCCAGACAGTTTTTCTCAGTGATTCTACTGATTTGTAAACAAACAATTAATGTGTTTCTAATTGTCTGCCAACAAATATGTCCCTTATCACTGTGGGAGCTGCTGCCCTGCAGAGAAAATTAAAAGAGCCCTGTAGTGAATTCTTGGGTAGAGCACATGAATCTTTTGGCAAAGTAAAGCATCACTCCCTAACTTATCTATTTCATATGCACAGTGAATTGTCTTAAAACAAGCACACCTGTAAAAATAATCATGCTACAGAATACACTCTAGTAGAAAAAAAAACTGGACTCTCAATCCAGAGACCTGGGGTGTAGTGCAGATTCTGTCATTAATTAGCCAGATTACCTTGGATAAATAATTTAACCTCTTCATGCCCCAGTGTCCTCATCTATCTAGCCAGATAATAGTCCTTGCATTACTCGCATTATAGAGTTGTTTTGAAAATCAAATGAGATAATATATGTGAAAGTGCTCCGAAGAGCGCGAAGCACTATGAAAGTATAAGAGCTCATTATTTTCATTATCATCATTAGTATTACAGAGCACGGGAGAGCTTTATAGAAAGGCGAGGCAATCTGGTTCAGAGTAGGGAGAAAGGAGGAGTTCAAAGAATCCTTTGTTTTGGGGTGGTTGGGTTCTTTGCACGTCTTTCTTTCTGAAGAAAAAAAAAAAACTTAAACAATCAAAACACAGAGAAAAGGAAGGAACAGAGAGCCACTCTCCTGCAAGTAATCACCATCTATTACAGAAACTCATCAGCCGCTCAGCTCTTCTGATTGCAGCCACGGTGGGCAGAGAGAGGGAGGAAGGCATCAGAGACAGGGCATCTTTTGTGCTTTGTTAACTGAAGAACCAAGGCCCAAGTGACTCTGGGAAATGATATGCCTCTCTCCCATCTCTGAGTTTTCTGTGACCACTTGAAGTACCAATTGTCTCAAACTCATTTTCCTCTCCAATCATTTTCCTCTCCAGTCTTCTTTGCCCTTCAGCCCACAAGATCCAAACAACCCCCCCCCATGACTTTTTTTTCTTTTTTTCCTTCCCTTCCTGAGAATTGCAGGTTAGGCTCACTCTAAGCCCAAAAAAACAGTCCATTCCATGGGAAAGACCAGTGAGATCAGTCATTTGGGGGAGAGTGTGGGGGGACTGACAAATAAACAGCTAAGTGACTCCATTTTCCACCTTGCCATGGCATCTTCTGGCATTGGGGAACCAGAGCCTATTACTCTTCAAATCTCCCTAGAGGGGGAAGATTTTGATTGGAGGGCATTTATTTTCACTAAGTATCTCATGATGTTAATTAAATACTTTATTCTTTGGCAGCAGCTAAAGACATTAAATTTCTGTTCTGAGCAGAGATATGTCACAGTCATAGAAATTGAAAGAAAAACTTCCTTTGAACTATACTACTGTCTTTATCAAGTGTGCTTTAACAGTGCATAAGCTACCTACTACTTTGTGTGGCTTTATCAAGTTCCTAATACTGGGGAGATGGGTAATAGTGTTTTTTCATAGCGATGCTAACATTCTAACACTAAGAGTAACACCTGTTATAGTTTCAATCCAGGATTTTCCAGACTCATTAGAACATCAGAGCTGGAAGGGCTCTTAAAGATCATCTAATCCAATTCCTTCATTTTACAAATGAGAAAATTCTGGCCAAGAGAGATTTAGTGTCTTGTCCAAATTTACACAGCTACTGGGGCTTCCCTGGTGGCACAGTGGTTGAGAGTCCACCTGCTGATGCAGGGGACACGAGTCGTGTCCCAGTCCGGGAAGATCCCACATGCCACGGAGCAGCTGGGCCCGTGAGTCATGGCCACTGAGCCTGCGCGTCTGGAGCCTGTGCTCCGCAACGGGAGAGGCCACAATAGTGAGAGGCCCGCGTACCGCAAAAAAAAAAAAAAAAAAAAATTACGCAGCTACTTAATACACTCTAGACATTTTTTTTCTTGGAATTTTCCAAAATAGCTCCACTCCATTCCCTCCCAAGTTCTTGTCATATTGTTGTTAGGACCACCCACAAAGAGATAATAAAGGTGTGGTTTGCAGGGTGGAAAGGGTAAAGTGGGAGGGGTATGGCTGATTTCATTTTTCATTTTTCCCAAATCATCCTAATGTGGGGAGGATCCAACTGTTAAAATACAAAGATTATAAGAAAGAGGTGTCATATTAAGCCATCTTCACCCATTTATCCCTGATCCTGAATTAGTTCATCAGAGTAGTTGCTCATGTATTAAATGATCTGAGGGAGATAAATAAGGACTTGATGATGTTGATGATCAGCTAGGATAGTTTTTGTCCAAGGAAGAAGGACAGTAAAAATCTGGAATATGATACCCTGGGCAAAAGAGATTACTGTCAAAGTGAGGATCCTGGGCTCCCAACAATCAGCAGGAGAGTCCCACGTGCTTGGGAAGGAGATGAGATTTACTGTTTCTTGAGCACCTACTGTGAGTCAGGTATTGTTCTAGGTACAATACTTGCTTCAGTTTATTTAATCCCCACTGCAGTCCTGTGAATTAATACCATTATTCCTAAATCTTAGATTCTAGCCAAAGTCTGCCTAATTCTTGGAATTTGTTAAAATATCCCAGTCCATACCATTTGAGGAAGGAAGTGCTTATAGGAGACTCTGCCAGTGGAAAAGGGAGCACAGCTAGAGAGTAGGCAGGCCCTAAGGTACTAGTTCTCTTATTTCATGATAGTGTTGAGAGCCAGATCTACTCACAGGCGACAACACTGACAACACAGCTGAGGAAGTTATTCTTGGCATCATGAAAACACTTCACTCTAAATGGGGCCGGTAGGGATGGTAAATCACTACGGAAAAAAGAAAATCAGTGGGTCATGTAATGAGGCAATTGTACTGAAACATGACTTCCCAGAAATCAATATTAACAAGGCTATAATGGGCTTGTGTTTTATATACAAAAAGAAAAAAATGTACCTTATAAAGTAAGCAAATCCATTAATAGACAGCAGGGCTATAAGCAAGGCAAGGCAGACCATCACAGCAAAGGCAGGGTCTATGCCTGCAGAGAGGAAGAGGAAGAATGGCATCAGAAAGAGGCTGTAAATAAAGGGCACCACTGAGCGACTCCTCGTGCTTTCTGGTGACTCTAAAATCAAGCTACGAAAAAGGGCTGCTTAGGGAAGCGCCGGAGACAGGCGCGAGCCGCGGGTAAGGCGTGGACCTCGGAGACGGGCGTGGGCCGCAGCCGCCGCCGCCGCCGCCGCCCACCGCCCGCCGCCGCCGCCCGCCGCCGCCGCGGCCCGCCGCCGCCCACCGCCCGACGCCACCCGCCGCCGCCGCGGCCCGCCGCCGCCGCCGCCGCCGCCGCCGCGGCCCGCCGCCGCCGCCGCCGCCGCGGCCCGCCGCCGCCGCCGCCGCCGCCGCGGCCCGCCGCCGCCGCCGCCCCCGCGGCCCGCCACCGCCGCCGCCTGCCGCCGCCCGCCGCCGCCGCAGCCGCGGGGCCTGTGTGCGAGCGCGGGTCACTGTCCGCCCCGCCTTCCGGGGGACCTGGGCACCCCGCCACTGCCGGGGTCCCGAGACCCGGGGACGGCTTTCCCGGGAAAGCGCACGGAGCGCCACGGGCTGCTGCAACGTCACGCCGGCCTCTGCCTCCGCAGGCCCGCCCCACTCTGCATGCCCCTCCCTCCCCCGCGGCCTGAGTGAGCCAGAGCCCCCGAATCAGCGGCTCCTTTAAACCCGTCCTGTCTGAGCGAAGAACGGACGCCCTCCGGCGACCTACGCACAGAGGCGGGGCCAGGTCCAAGGCTGAGACCCGGGAGCTGTGAGAGCAGAGTCAGGGAAATCTCTCTGTGCAGCCTCGGAGGCAGCGGATTAAAGCTCCACGGTCCATTTGATGTGCCCTGCGTCTGTGGAGTGCATGAATGGACAGTGAATCATCCCAAATTGAGGAAGTGGACTTTGAGGACAAGATTTAAGACTTTCCCTCCTTTTCCTCTTTTTACAACGAATTATTCCAAAGTAAGGAGGTGGACTTAGAGAGCAAGATTTCAGACTTCTTGCCCTTTTCCTCTTTTTACAACGAATTATCCCAAATTGAGGAGGTGGGCTTGGAGAGCAAGATTTTTGATTTTTCCCCCTGCTCTCTTTTTTTGTGAATGTGTATGTGTAATCTTCTGTGTAAGATTCTCTCTGTATAGCTTTGCTTCCACCATATGTCCCAGGGTTCTATCGGTCCGTTTTTTTTTTTTTTTTTTTTTTTTTCCAATAATTACTTTCTAATTTTAATAACGCTACTATATTTCATACTTTATTCTATTTTACTTTACCTGCTCTTTCTTTTTTTCCTACCTTCCCTTCCTCCCTCCCTCCCTCCGCTCTTCCTTTCCTTCTTTCTTTTTCTTTCCTCCCTCCCTCCCACCCTTCTTCTTTCCACTTTCTTTTTCTTTCCTTCCTCCCTCCCTCCCTCCTGTCTTTCTTTCTTTCTTTCCTTCCTCCCTCCCTCCCTCCCTTCTTCCATTCACTCTTCCTTTTGCTTTCATTGCCCCCTCCCTCCCTCCTTTCTTTCCTTCTTTCTTTCCATCCTTCCTCCCTCCCTCCCTCCTTTCTTTCTTTCTTCCTTCCTTCCTTTCTTCCCTTCTTCCTTTCTTTCCCTCTCTCTTTCTTTCTTCTACTAATTCTTTCTTTCTGCTTTTTCTCCCTGTTATTCTGAGCTGGGTGGATGAAAGGCTCTTGGTGCTGCAGCCAGGAGCCAGTGCTGTGCCTCTGAAGTGGGAGAGCCAACTTCAGGACACGGGTCCACAAGAGACCTCCCAGCTCCACATAATATCAAGCAGCGAAAATCTCCCAGAGATCTCCATCCCAACACCAGCACCCAGCTTCAGTCAACAACCAGCAAGCTACAGTGCTGGTCACCCTATGCCAAGCAACTAGCAAGGCAGGAACACAACCCCACCCATTAGCAGAGAAGCTACCTAAAAACATAATAAGGCCATAGGCACCCCAAAACACACCACCAGACGTGGACCTGTCCACCAGAAAGACAAGATCGAGCCTCAACCACCAGAACACAGGCATTAGTCCCCCCCACCAGGAAGCCTATACAACCTACTGAAACAACCTTAGCCACTGGGGTCATACACGAAAAACAACGGGAACTACGAACCTGCAGCCTGCAAAAAGGAGACCCCAAACACAGTAACATAAGCAAAATGAGAAGACAGAAAAACACACAGCAGGTGAAGGAGCAAGATAAAAACCTACCAGACCTAACAAATGAAGAGGTAATAGGCAGTCTACCTGAAAAAGACTTCAGAAGAATCATGGTAAAGATGATCCAAAATCTTTGAAATAGAATAGACAAAATGCAAGAAACAGTTAACAAGGACCTAGAAGAACTAAAGATGAATCAAGCATCGATTAAAAACACAATACATGAAATAAAAAATACTCTAGATGGGATCAATAGCAGAATAACTGAGGCAGAAGAACGGATAAGTGAGGTGGAAGATAAAATAGTGGAAATAACTGATGCAGAGCAAAATAAAGAAAAAAGAATGAAAAGAACAGAGGACAGTCTCAGAGACCTCTGGGACAACATTAAACGCACCAACATTCGAATTATAGGGGTTCCAGAAGAAGAAGAGAAAAAGAAAGGGACTGAGAAAATATTTGAATAGATTATAGTTGAAAACTTCCCCAATATGGGAAAGGAAATAGTTAATCAAGTCCAGGAGGCACAGAGAGTCCCATACAGAATAAATCCAAGGAGAAATACACCAAGACACATATTAATCAAACTGTCAAAAATTAAACACAAAGAAATCATATTAAAAGCAGCAAGGGAAAAACAACAAATAACACACAAGGGAATCCCCATCAGGTTAACAGCTGATCTCTCAGCAGAAACTCTACAAGCCAGAAGGGAGTGGCAGGACATAATTAAAGTGATGAAGGAGAGAAACCTGCAGCCAAGATTACTCTACCCAGCAAGGATCTCATTCAGATTTGATGGAGAAATTAAAACCTTTACAGACAAGCAAAAGCTGAGAGAGTTCAGCACCACCAAACCAGCTTTACAACAAATGCTAAAGGAACTTCTCTAGGCAAGAAACACAACAGAAGGAATATACCTACAATAACGAACCCAAAGCAATTAAGGAAATGGGAATAGAAACATACATATCAATAATTACCTTAAATGTAAATGGACTAAAGGCTCCCACCAAAAGACACAGAGTGGCTGAATGGATACAAAAACAAGACCCATATATATGCTGTCTACAAGAGACCCACTTCAGACCTAAAGACACATACAGATTGAAAGTAAGGGGATGGAAAAAGATATTCCATGCAAATGGAAATCAAAAGAAAGCTGGAGTAGCAATTCTTATATCAGACAAAATAGACTTTAAAATAAAGACTATTAGAAGAGACAAAGAAGGACACTACATAATGGTCAAGGGATCGATCCAAGAAGAAGATATAACAATTGTAAATATTTATGCACCCAACATAGGAGCACCTCAATACATAAGGCAAATACTAACAGCCATAAAAGGGGAAATCGACAGTAACACAATCATAGTAGGGGACTTTAACACCCCACTTTCACCAATGGACAGATCATCCAAAATGAAAATAAATAAGGAAACACAAGCTTTAAATGATACATTAAACAAGATGGACTTAGTTGATATTTATAGGACATTTCATCCAAAAACAACAGAATACACATTTTTCTCAAGTGCTCATGGAACATTCTCCAGGATAGATCATATCTTGGGTCACAAATCAAGCCTTGGTAAATTTAAGAAAATTGAAATTGTATCAAGTATCTTTTCCGACCACAATGCTATGAGACTAGACATCAATTACAGGAAAAGATCTGTAAAAAATACAAACACATGGAGGCTAAACAATACACTACTCAATAACGAAGTGATCACTGAAGAAATCAGAGAGGAAATTAAAAAATACCTAGAAACAAATGACAATGGAGACACGACAACCCAAAACCTATGGGATGCAGCAAAAGCAGTTCTAAGGGGGAAGTTTATAGCAATACAATCCCACCTTAAGAAACAGGAAACATTTCTAGTAAACAACCTGACCCTGCACCTAAAGCAATTAGAGAAAGAAGAACAAAAAACCCCCAAAGCTAGCAGAAGGAAAGAAATCATAAAGATCAAATCAGAAATAAATGAAAAAGAAATGAAGGAAACGATAGCAAAGATCAACCAAACTAAAAGCTGGTTCTTTGAGAAGATAAACAAAATTGACAAACCATTAGCCAGACTCATCAAGAAAAGAAGGGAGAAGACTCAAATCAATAGAATTAGAAATGAAAAAGGAGAAGTAACAACTGACACTGCAGAAATACAAAAGATCATGAGAGATTACTACAAGCAACTCTATGCCAATAAAATGGACAACCTGGAAGAAATGGACAAATTCTTAGAAATGCACAACCTGCCAAGACTGACTCAGGAAGAAATAGAAAATATGAATAGACCAATCAAAAGCACTGAAATTGAAACTGTGATTAAAAATCTTCCATCAAACAAAAGCCCAGGACCAGATGGCTTCACAGGCGAATTCTATCAAACATTTAGAGAAGAGCTAACACCCATCCTTCTCAAAGTCTTCCAAACAATTTCAGAGGAAGGAACACTCCCAAACTCATTCTACGAGGCCACCATCACCTTGATACCAAAACCAGGCAAGGATGTCACAAAGAAAGAAAACTACAGGCCAATATCACTGATGAACATAGATGCAAAAATCCTCAACAAAATACTAGCAAACAGAATCCAACAGCACATTAAAAGGATCATACACCATGATCAAGTGGGGTTTATTCCAGGAATGCAAGGATTCTTCAATATACGCAAATCAATCAATGTGATACACCATATTAACAAGTTGAAGGAGAAAAACCATATGATCATCTCAATAGATGCAGAGAAAGCTTTCGACAAAATTCAACACCCATTTATGATAAAAACCCTGCAGAAAGTAGGCATAGAGGGAACTCTCCTCAACATAATAAAGGCCATATATGACAAACCCACAGCCAACATTGTCCTCAATGGTGAAAAACTGAAACCATTTCCACTAAGATCAGGAACAAGACAAGGCTGCCCACTCTCACCACTCTTATTCAACCTAGTTTTGGAAGTTTTAGCCACAGCAATCAGAGAAGAAAAGGAAATAAAAGGAATCCAAATGGGAAAAGAAGAAGTAAAGCTGTCATTGTTTGCAGATGACATGATACTATACATAGAGAATCCTAAAGATGCTACCGAAAAACTACTAGAGCTAATCAATGAATTTGGTAAAGTAGCAGGATACAAAATTAATGTACAGAAATCTCTGGCATTCCTGTACACTAATGATGAAAAATCTGAAAATGAAATCAAGAAAACACTCCCATTTACCATTGCAACAAAAAGAATAAAATATCTAGGAATAAACCTACCTAAGGAGACAAAAGACCTGTATGCAGAAAATTATAAGACACTGATGAAAGAAATTAAAGATGATACAAACAGATGGAGAGATATACCATGCTCCTGGATTGGAAGAATCAATATTGTGAAAATGACTCTACTACCCAAAGCAATCTACAGATTCAATGCAATCCCTATCAAACTACCACTGGCATTTTTCACAGAACTAGAACAAAAAATTTCAAAATTTGTTTGGAAAAACAAAAGACCCCGAATAGCCAAAGCAATCTTGAGAACGAAAAAAGGAGCTGGAGGAATCAGGCTCCCTGACTTCAGACTATACTACAAAGCTACAGTAATTAAGACAGTGTGGTACTGACATAAAAACAGAAAGATAGATCAGTGGATCAGGATAGAAAGCCCAGAGATAAACCCACGCACATATGGCCAACTTATCTTTGATAAAGGAGGCAGGAATGTACAGTGGAGAAAGGACAGCCTCTTCAATAAGTGGTGCTGGGAAAACTGGACAGGGACATGTAAAAGTATGAGATTAGATCATTCCCTAACACCATACACAAAAATAAGCTCAAAATGGATTAAAGACTTAAATGTAAGGCCAGAAACTATCAAACTCTTAGAGGAAAACATAGGTAGAACACTCTATGACATAAATCACAGCAAGATCCTTTTGGACCCACCTCCTAGAGAAATGGAAATAAAAACAAAGATAAACACATGGGACCTAATGAAACTTCAAAGCTTTTGCACAGCAAAGGAAACCATAAACAAGACCAAAAGACAACCCTCAGAATGGGAGAAAATATTTGCAAATGAAGCAACTGACAAAGGATTAATCTCCAAAATTTATAAACAGCTCATGCAGCTCAATAGCAAAAAAACAAACAACCCAATCCAAAAATGGGCAGAAGACTTAAATAGGCATTTCTCCAAAGAAGATATACAGACTGCCAACAAACACATGAAAGAATGCTCAACATCATTAATCATTAGAGAAATGCAAATCAAAACTACAATGAGATATCATCTCACACCAGTCAGAATGGCCATCATCAAGAAATCTAAAAACAATAAATGCTGGAGAGGGTGTGGAGAAAAGGGAACACTCTTGCACTGCTGGTGGGAATGTGAATTGGTACAGCCACTATGGAGAACAGTATGGAGGTTCCTTAAAAAACTAAAAATAGAACTACCATATGATCCAGCACTCCCACTACTAGGCATATACCCTGAGAAAACCATAATTCAAAAAGAGACATGTACCAAAATGTTCATTGCAGCTCTATTCACAATAGCCCGGAGCTGGAAACAACCTAAGTGTCCATCATCGGATGAATGGATAAAGAAGATGTGGCACATATATACAATGGAATATTACTCAGCCATAAAAAGAAACGAAACTGAGCTATTTGTAATGAGGTGGATAGACCTAGAGTCTGTCATACAGAGTGAAGTAAGTCAGAAAGAGAAAGACAAATACCGTATGCTAACACATATATATGGAATATAAGAAAAAAAAATGTCATGAAGAACCTAGGGGTAAAACGGGAATAAAGACACAGACCTACTTGAGAATGGACTTGAGGATATGGGGAGGGGGAAGGGTAAGCTGTGACAAAGCGAAAGAGAGGCATGGACATATATACACTACCAAACGTAGGCTAGATAGATAGTGGGAAGCAGCCGCAGAGCACAGGGAGATCAGCTCGGTGCTTTGTGACTGCCTGGAGGGGAGGGATGGGGAGGGTGGGAGGGAGGGAGATGCATGAGGGAGGGGATGTGGGAACAGATGTATATGTATGACTGATTCACTTTGTTATAAAGCAGAAACTAATAAAAAAAATGGGAAAAAAAAATAATAATAATAATTAAGAATAAAAAAAATAAAAATAAAAAATAAAAAATAAAAAAAATAAAATAAAATCAAGCTACATCTACCTAACTTAATTCTATTTTTCTCCAGCACAGTCTGTCTTGTTGACTTTATGGACACAGAAAGCAATTTCACTGTTCTGAAGCAAAACCACTCACCACTCTGACAATAACAAATCACATGAATTAAGGCTGACCTGGGTGATTCTTTGGAGAAAAAAAAGTCCATGAATGGAAAACTTTGAGTACTTTAATTTAAGTTGGACAGCAATAGAGTTCTTGAGAATAAATATGTTAGCTCACCTGTGAAGGGTATTATGTTGGCTTCATAAAATAAAAGACCTTTTTAATTCACCTGAGGCCATAGACCTCGTGAGTTATAGATGAAAAACGTAACACTTGTCCTTCAGGGGTAAGTCTGTTTTTGATAATTAATGTTTTCACTAGGATGTAAATTGTCCTCTGTAAAATCTAAGTATCTGGATAGATTACTAAGATTTCAGAGGGAAATATATGATGAGGCAAGTAAAGAGGTAGCTGGGTATGTCATGCTAAAACAAAATAGAATTTGAAGTCTATTTCAAATAGATGCATTTGGTTTTAGAAGGGTGTGGGGTACACTTGCATAGGAATAGTATAGATCCTTCCAAATTTCCCCTCTGGCTCTCAGAGATTGGATGGAGTTTCCACTCTTCCACAAACTAGAGGAGTTCCATCAGTCAATCAAATGCAAGTATTCATGGGATGACAACAGTGTTGGGTGGTTGGAGGGTATAAGAATTATTAGCTCTGGTCCCTGCCCTCAAGGAGCAGTCCATTTGGGAGGAAGAGACACAATCAATACACAAGAAACAACTGAAAAGCAATTTTGTGCTTGGCTGTGAGGTACAGACTTTTAGTTCAACAGGAGTTCAGAGAGGAGAGGGTGGAAAATGGTATTTCTGTGGTGGAACCTGATTGAAAGGATTTGGATACATCAAGGGAAGGACAGGTGAATTTTCTAGCAGGGGGAACAGTCACAGATCACAGCCTACAAAAGACCAAGAAAAAGCATCATGCCTTCCTCTTATTAGAAAAACCTCTTTGGGAGTGGGATCCTTTTAAAAACAGGTGGGGGGGGGGCTTTTAAATTGTGGATGGTTATTCAAGGTTGCAAACCAAATATTATTGTCCTTATTATTTTAAATTAACTATGTAGAGTGCCAAGATGTTTATGTCACCTAAATGCAAATGATTGATTCTATGAGTGTCCCAATATTAAAATATGCCTTCTCCTAAAGAGGTTCCCTGTAACCCAAGCTGAGCCAAATTGACTACCATTGATTTTCCATTCCTTACCTCCTTGGCAGATCTTCCCTTCTGCAAACCAGAATTTTGCATCTGCTTGAGGGCGCCTGCCACCAGGGAAGTGAATTGGGGTTTCTCTGAATCGTAGGAGCTCTGTTTCCATGTCCACAGTGTAAGTACTGTGGAGTTCCCATTCTTTCCAGTTGGTGTCCAGGATTACATATTCTGAAATTCCATTTCCATTTGAATCTGTCCTTATCAACTGGTTGAATCCATAGAACTGCATGTTTCTGGAATGCTGAACCAGGCTGGCAGCACTAGCCCGTCCATTTTCTTTCATAGCATTATTCATGGCTTGTGCGATAAAGTAAATTGAATTGTAGATGGCTCCAAACAACGGTGAAACCTATTTTTAAAAATTACAATTACCTTGAGCCCTAGTCACCCTAGAGCAATCTCAGAGTGTATTCCAAGCCTGTGTTCATTATTAAGGGCTGCATGTCTGAGTGGAGGTGAGCTATGAAGACCCAGGGGGGGGGGGGAAACAATTGTTTCTCAGGACTTGCTTGGTTTCTCCCCTGAATTTTTCTGTTTTTCTCCCCCAGGCCTTCACATCTTTAAATATATCAAATATGACAATTTTATGAGCAAATCAAGTCATACACAATATATTTTTATGCTCCTAAACTAAGATAGTGATTTAGAGTTATAAAGGGCACTAAAAAAAAAATAGTATGAAATAGACAAGAGGCACACAAAGGAAATTGACCAGGTCAATTACTAGGGCATTATGCAGGGTAAAATCATGCGGTACGCGGGCCTCTCACTGTTGTGGCCTCTCCCGTTGCGGAGCAACAGGCTCCGGACACGCAGGCTCAGCGTCCACGGCTCACGGGCCCAGCCGCTCCGCGGCATGTGGGATCTTCGCGGACCAGGGCATGAACCCGTGTCCCCTGCATTGGCAGGCGGACTCTCAACCACTGCACCACCAGGGAAGCCCGGTAAAATCATTTGGTTGGCACTACTAGAGTGGTAGGTGTATGTGGTAAGACTATAAATAATGTGCCTCCACAGTCCAGGTCTGTCCCGACTTAGTTCAGAATGGCTATTCTCCAAGACACGTGCTCCCCAGAGAAAGTGAACAAGTTCAAAATGGCTATTCTCCTAGACACATGCTCCCCAGAGAAAGTGAACACTAGAATACAGTTTTAAACATATACCCCAACTCATACACATGCAGACATGCAGACATGCACACTGACACACACACCCACAAATACAGAGCCAAATGTTGTCGTGTATGGAGAAAGTAGGTTTTAATCAAGAAATCCCATATCCTATTGCTGTGCAAAGTGGCAAAGTTTTGGTGAGAAGCCACTGTAAGGCAACAAGGCTGCTACAATGGACAGCATGACTCTTCCTCTCATATAAATATGGTAAAAGCAACAGCATTTGTGTCCTGTGTCTGATACCCTGCTCATTAACCTGGTAAGTTTATTTTTGGAACAAACCTTGTATCCTTTTTCCAAAAAGGTGGGGAAGAAGAGCAAATGATCCCTCCATGCTTCCTCCCACACTGGCCATGGCTTCGTAGCTTTTCAGAACATTTCACTTCTAGGATGGAGTTCAAGAAAGCTATGGTCATGCCATTTTACTGAGCTTCAGGGAAAGCTGATACTTGTTACTTTGGTTTCACAAGGTCTAGAAAGCTATCCTCCTGTAACAATCTGCATCTGAATAAAAGGGTTTAAAATTGAGTGAAACATTTCTGTGTTAGAAATACAAGTCAAGATGCAGAGTGGTGTAGCAGCTAGCAAAACACTGCCATGCCTTGTAAATGTAGAGCAGAGGGTTTTCAACCCTGGCTTCACATTAGAATTACCTGAGGAATGTCAGAAATACTAATGCCAAACACAACCCAGCCAACAAAATGAGACACTTTAGGTTAGGAACCCAGTAATCAGTATTATGAAAAGCTCCCCAGGGATTCTAAAATTCATACAGGGTTCAAGACCAACAGTATAGAAGAAGACACACTGGCCTGGGGTCTTTTCCTAATGCCAGTATGTTGGGTGAGTTACTTATTCCCTCTCTCTGGACTTCAGTTTCTTCCTCTCTGAAATGAGGATATAGAATCATGAATGTCTAAACCTTGGGAGTCATCTGGTCTAGCTATCTTACTTCCTAGATATGAAAGAGAGACCCAAAGAAGTTAAGTGATTTGTCAAGGTCGATTAGCAAACACTTTGTCCTGTCCAAAATAGTCATAAGATTTTGGTCCATGCCAAAATGTCCTTGAGATTTGGTCATATTTAGTCCTATCCAAAATGTCCATAAGACATTTGGTCCACACCAAAAGGTCCTGGAAATTTGGTCCTACCCAAAATGTCCATGAGCATATTTGGTCCATGCCAAATGGTTTTGGAGAGGACCAAATATC
The DNA here is from genome assembly GCF_025265405.1 of Mesoplodon densirostris. NCBI lineage: Eukaryota > Metazoa > Chordata > Mammalia > Artiodactyla > Ziphiidae > Mesoplodon > Mesoplodon densirostris. Next base: position 41,434,108 of record NC_082681.1, on the reverse strand, counting down.
AAGGAACTTTTGGCATGGACCAAATGTCTTATGGACCAAATGTTGATGGACGTTTTGGTCAAGACCAAATATCAAGGACTTTTTGGTGTGGACCAAATGTCTTATGGATATTTGGGACAGGATCAGATGTCCTGCAGTGGTCATGGTCACTCACCTAGGCATAAAATCAGGACTAGAACCCAAGTCTCTTGGTTCTTAGTTTATTTTAGCATTCTTGATTGAAATAGATGTTCTCTGTGGTCCCCTCTAGTCTAAACTCCTGTGAAACTTCCTAAATCTTGATCTAGTCCAGGGAGCAAATTGAGCTTGCAGACTTTTTTGTTTGGTTTGTTTATAGTTTCTTCTTAATTTCTCTGATCTTTTAACATTGGCGTGCTGCACAGCTCAGTCCTTGGTCCTCCTCTCTATCTACACTCACTCGCTTGGTGATCTCTTCTGCTCTCATGGCTTTAAATACCACTCTATGCCATAAATGTCAGGTTTACACTTCCAGTTATGACCTGTTTCCTAAATTCCAGAGTCATATAGTCAACTGCTTACTTGGTATCTCTACTTAAATATTAAGTTCAGTGTACCCAGAACCAAACTCCCAATCTTTACCCCAAATCTTCATGCTCCATTTATGAGTCTTTCCCATTTTTGTTAAAAGCTACTCCATTCTTCCAGTTGTTCAGGCCAAAGACCTTGCCCCACTAACAGAGCATCTAATCTGTGTTTTATTCCAATGATCTCCCTTCACCACCCTGCTTTAACACACACTATAGATATAGGCATGGTGAATGGATGACATGTGCTGCCACCAAGGCATCCACACTTAGTTGCCTAGCACACACTGAGGTCCCTTCAGGGGTTTTTTACTAACTCCCCTTCCTGACATTCTCAGATGATCCATTTAATTGTATTTAGGATTGCTGCAAGAGTCTGCCTGTTTTCTGGGGCTTTGGTAGGTTATGACAATAAGTGAAGGCTGGAAGGTAGAGTATAAAATCAATACTAGTAAAACAAATGAGTAAAAAACCACAGGGCAGCAAGACCCTGAGAGCAGGGAGAATGCTAGTATTCTGTTTTGAAAGGCACAGAGCCTTCTGGGAAAGGGACTGCATCTAACCTACAACAAAAAGCAAAGATTAAAACTCTTAAAAACATCATCCTCACCTCTGAGCTGACCCATCACACAGAGTTTTCAGCTGGCCAGCCTATGCTGCCCTTGGTGCTCTCGGATTGACCCCTGTTAGAGCTGACTGACAGCAACTCCCCAAGATGAATGAAACCTGAAGCTTGTTCTTCAGGATTCTCCAGCCTCCACCACATACCACACACACACGTGTACATACACACACACATGAGTGCACGCGCGTGCGTGCATGCAGAGCCACAAAAGTATGGTAGGGGGACTTGAAGCTAGGAAAGAACATAGCTGTAGCAACAGCATTTGGGTGCAAAAGAGGGGCTGTCACTATGCCCCACTCTTGCTGTGAGGCCTTAGATTTGTGTTCTAGCTGGTTGGTGTTGCCATTTTACCTGCTGTGCCTTTCAGCAATGGTAATTGCCCCTTCCCATAAGCCAAAGGCATACTCTGTTAGCATTGGTAACAAAAGCTCTGTAGTTGCAACTGCTGCAAATAATGAGAAAAAGAGATAGAGGATGGGACAAGGAAAGTAAGGACACTCTTTACAACCCTCTGTCTTGGCTTCTGACTATAGTCCTAAAGAAGCAAGACAGGGGCTTCCCTGGTGGCGCAGTGGTTGAGAGTCTGCCTGCTGATGCAGGGGACATGGGTTCGTGCCCTGGTCCAGGAAGATCCCACATGCCGTGGAGCGTCTGGGCCCGTGAGCCATGGCCACTGAGCCTGCGCATCTGGAGTCTGTGGTCCGCAACGGGAGAGGCCACAACAGTGAGAGGCCCGTGTATCGCAAAAAAAAAAAAAAAAAGAAGCAAGACAGGATTGGCAAGACCTTCTGTCAGGCAGATGGCCTTGTTATATCACAAGCCAGAATGGTGAAACCACTGATGACTCAGTCTGTTGGTTTGGAGTGCTCTATAGATCTGAGCCTGAATGAATGAATGAATTGTGAATAAATGAATGATAATTGAAACTTATCTTTCATTGTTATTCAGTGACTTTAGCTAGCTCTACCCTAGGCTTTTTTGGAGCTTGTATCCAAGAGAACAAGGTCTGGGTCAGGAGCAGTGATATTTGAATTTGTTCAGTTTAATGGTTCATGGTGTCATCAAGTTGACTATCATCAGTTCAAATTTACTGTGCTTAAAAGACACAAAACGGGTTTCCAGAGAATTTTGTCCTTGGAAGTGTACATTAAAACACCTGGCTTGGGGCTTCCCTGGTGGCGCAGTGGTTGAGAGTCTGCCTGCCGATGCAGGGGACACGGGTTCGTGCCCCGGTCCGGGAGGATCCCACATGCTGCGGAGCGGCTGGGCCTGTGAGCCATGGCCTCTGAGCCTGCGCGTTCGGAGCCTGTGCTCTAAAATGGGAGAAGGCCACAACAGTTAGAGGCCCGCAAAAAAAAAAAAAAAAAAAAACACAAAAAACACCTGGCTTGGAAAGCACCACTTGAAGGACAAAATGGCAACATCACCTTTGAACAAAAAGCCAGGTGCATACAGAGACCAAGAAGCCAAAGGGTAATTGACTTCTTGTTATTAAAGGTGGTACCTCCAATAATGCATGATCTCAACCCTTGGACTTAGCCAAAAAATGTCTAATAGCCTAATCTGTTTGATATGATACTCATGAAGATAACACTCCTATTTTATATAGAATGCAGTACAAAGACAATTGTAGCCACTGTGAGCTGCAGGCAAGCTTTTCTGACAACCTGTCTAGTGGGCCCCATCCTGGAATGTTCCAGTCCTAAGCACATTGCCTTCAGCCTAGCATCCCCCTGCCAAGCACCCATATTTATGGTAATGGAAAACAATAGGTGTAGGAGATTAAGGTCCCCCGGGCTGGCTGAGAAATCCAGAGGATTTATTTTGCTTAGCCAAATAAGGCCACATTTGGAAAAAAATATCCAAAATGTGTGTTCTAGCAATATGCATTTGTAGCCAATAGAATTTCATTGAAAACAAGCATTGGGAATACAGTGAAAGAGAAGAATGCAGGGACTAAAACCTTATTTCAGAAGTCTTTTGGTGCCAAAATATAAAGGTACAAAGTGATAATCCTTGCCCAATCATGCTGAGACCAAATTAGGAAGTTTTTCACTGATGTCCCACCCCCCCAATCTCTCCATTCTGATTTATTTTTCTCTTTTCACAGGTCCTCATAAAGCCCTATCACCTCCTATATCAGAGGAAAACAATCCATTCAAATCAAATACCCATTCAAATCAAATACCCATTCAAATCAAATACCCATTCAAATCAAAGTAGTAGTCACTTAGCAATGTTACTTTGAGTAAAGCACTAGACATGGGACACGATGTAATTTTGTTTAAAGGTTAATGTATGGTTAAATGGTCAGGTTGTATTACTTCAGGTAGTAGACTTGGGTTGGAATCCCAGCTCTGCCACTTACCAGCTGTATGACCTTGGACAAGTTACCTTGAGCCTCAGTTTCATCATCCATAAAATGGAGTTGATAATACCTAATTTGTAGGCTTGGTCTGAGGATTCATTGGAATCATTTACGTAAACTACCTGGTGCAGAATAATCACTGACTACATGATAGCTGCTATTGTTTGCATTTAAGAAGAGGAATACAGGGCTCTGGTAATATCATCATGGAAGTTAGTGTTCAAGACCCTTGTCTCAGTCTTGAATTTCTCACAAATATGTAATAGAGTGCCAGTTTTGGACCCAGTGTCCTTAGCACCCTGAAATGGTAAAACTGTTCCCCTTCACTGGAGGAAAGATCTTGCTTCTATTTTGTTTTCCATTATATCACCAGCAGAGTGCCAAGGCCATCATAATAATAAAAATAACAACATTAACAATAATAATGAAAAACATTTATTGAGGAATCATTAGGTGCCAGGCAAGCTCTTTATGTGTATTAACTTATTTAATCCTCACAACAACTCTATGAGGTAGGTACTATTATTATTCCCAATCTAAAAATAATGAAAAGAAGATACAGAGAGCTTAAGTAAGTTTACAGCGGTCTGCCTTCAGAGCCCATGCTCTTAACTACCATGTTATATCTGAGCTTAATAAATAAATGCTAAGTTAATTCATGGACTATCATTAAACCCACCAATAAAAGAATATCATATATACCTTTTGTAACTTCTTTTTTTCCTTTCATGACTTCCCAATTAAAGATAGAAAAATCAAGATTCTTTTCCTTCACTCTCTTCCTCCTCTCAAACATCACTCCCAAACAACAAGGAGAACAAGAAACAGAAACAATAAACCACCATATCTAATGGCACTAGAAGACAAGTATAATCTTGACACAGAATATGAAGATAGAAAGCTGCTACAGGAGTGGTAACTGATTTAGCAGAGTGGAGGGTGATTAAATCTAAGTATCTGAAGAGGGGAATATTGGTAAGCAACAAGCGGACTTGCTCCCTGTGAATCCTGGAAAGGCTTAGGAATTAGAGGCACTCTGTACAGAAGTGGAGGTTAGGCAGAGCACAAAAAGAGAGATAGCTTTGAATGTCTGTGTAAGGAGCAGTTAGACTTCTGCCATCCCATTTCTACAAAGGAGAACCAGATCTCTGCAGGAAACAGGTTAAACTGATTCAGAGCAGCTCCAGAGCTGGGACATTTGACCCAAATGACAGTGAGAGTGAGGTGGGCCATACAAAAAGAGTGATGAAGTTAAACTCTTCATACTTAATGATGAGAATCCCAGTCTACTTCTCCCAGCATGGCTCCTAGAATAGTGACAACCAGGATTACAACTCCCAGGAAGGAGATTGAAACATTCTTCTCTGAAGAAAGTGACTAGCTCAAGAGGCAAGATCTACAGGTATTGGGAAAAAGAAAAAAAAAAAAAAAAAACAACAGCTGGCAAGCCAATTGCCCTATACTGAAGCCTACAGGTCAACATAACCACCATGTACATACACCTTCAAATCCTCCTTTTAAAGCTTCACACTTAAAAACATACAGATAGCCAGGATCATCAGACATTTAAGGAAAGCTTCCAAGATTAAATAGAAAGACCAAAACAAAGAAGCATGAAAAATTAGGAACTGAGGAAAACACAAACAGCAGAAGAAAACTTCAAAGAAATGATAATGAATATCTTCAGAGAAATATGAGAAAATACCATATTCAAAACCAGGATACTATCAAAATAGAATAATCAAACAACTAGAATCAATTCTTGGAACTTAAAAGTATGATAGCAAAAAAAAATTTTTAATCAGTAAAAGAGTCAGAACACAAAATTGAGGAATTCTTCAAGGAAGAAAAGCTAAAAACAAAGATATGGGTGATACAAGAGAACTAATAATACAATTAAAAAATCAACCCAGGCAATCTTATATCCAACTAATAATATTTTCAGAAAGAGCAAAGACAATGTTGTTGAGGAAATTATAAAAAAAATAACATAAGAAAATTTTCTAGGCAGAATGAGCTTCTAGATTGAAACATCCCACCAAATATACAGCATAGTACATGTCAAAGACCCAGACATAATCATGAAATTTCATTACTTCAGGAATAAAGAGTTAACCTTAAAAGTTTCCGGGGGAGATAAGGAGGAGTGAAAACAGGTTGTTTCAAAGGATCAGGAATAAGAATGACTTTGGAGTTCTCAACACCTACGGTGGAAATAAGAAGACAATGTGCCATGTCTTCAAAGTGCTAATAGAAAATAATTTTTAACCTAGATTTACATATTTAATCAAACTATCAATCAATAATGAAGCTAGAATAAAGACTCTCAGTGCAAAATTTCAAAAGTTTACCTCCTGTATACCTTTCTCAGAAGCTACTAAAGGATGCGCTCAACCAAAATGAGAGAGTAAACAAGAAAATGGGAGTCATGAGAGTCATGAATAGTGAATCTGGCACAGAAGAAAGAGAAAGCGAATTTCCAGGGTGATGAAAAGACAGATCCTATCATAACAGCTGTACAGCAACCTTAGGGAACAACAAGTTTAGATTGGAATAGGAGGACAGGAAAAACAAATGAAATTGATAAGGTATTTAACAGATTTTACTGTGTATAAAATTGTTTTGAGAGGATTCTACAGCTTTATCAGACAGTACAGAAAGACTTAGAAATCCAAATTAAGGTAAACAAATTAAAAAATAAAGCAAGCTACACGTGGAACAACTCCTACAGAACACCTACTGAACGCTGGCAGAAGACCCCAGACCTCCCAAAAGGCAAGAAACTCCCCACATACCTGGGTAGGGCAAAGCGGAGAGATTCCCGCACAGAGGAGCGGTGCCGAGCGGCACTCACCAGCCCGAGAGGATTGTCTGCTCCCCCGCCGGGGCGGGCGGCGCTGGAGCTGAGGCTCGGGCTTCGGTCAGAGCGCAGGGAGAGGACTGGGGCTGGCGGCGAGAACTCAGCCTGAAGGGGGCTAATGTGCCACAGCTAGCCGGGAGGGAATCCGGGAAAACTCTGGAGCTGCCGAAGAGGCAGGAGACTTTTTCTTCCCTCTTGGTTTCCTGGTGCGCGAGGAGAGGGGATTAAGAGTGATACTTAAAGGGGCTCCACAGACGGGCGCGAGTCGCGGCTGAAAGCGCGGAGCCCAGAGACGGGCGTGGGACGCTGGGGCTGCTGCTGCCGCCGCCAAGAAGCCTGTGTGCGAGCACAGGTCACTGTCCACACCGCCCTTCCGGGAGCCTGCGCAGCCCGCCACTGCCAGGGTCCCGGGATCCAGGGGCGGCTTCCCTGGGAGAACGCACGGCACGCCTCGGGCTGCTGCAACGTCACGCCGACCTCTGCCGCTGCAGGCTCGCCCCGCACTCCGTGCCCCTCCCTCCCGCCCGGCCTGAGTGAGCCAGAGTCCCCGAAGAGGCTGCTCCTTTAACCCTGTCCTGTCTGAGCGAAGAACAGACGCCCTCCGGCGACCTACACGCAGAGGCGGGGCCAAATCCAAAGCTGAGACCGAGGAGCTGTGAGAACAAAGAAGAGAAAGGGAAACCTCTCCCAGCAGCCTCAGAAGCAGCGGATTAAAGCTCCACAATCAACTTGATGTACCCTGCATCTGTGGAATACAGGAATAGACAACAAATCATCCCAAATTGAGGAGCCAGGAGTCAGTGCTGTGCCTCTGAGGTGGGAGAGCCAACTTCAGGACACTGGTCCACAAGAGACCTCCCAGCTCCACACAATATCAAACGGCGAAAATCTTCCAGAGATCTCCATCTCAACAGTAGCACCCAGCTTCACTCAACGACCAGCAAGCTATAGTGCTGGACACCCTATGCCAAACAACTAGCAAGACAGGAACACAACGCCACCCATTAGCAGAGAGGTGGCCTAAAATCATAAAAAGTCTGCAGACACCCCAAAACACACCACCAGACGTGGACCTGCCCACCAGAAAGACAAGATCCAGCCTCATCCACCAGAACACAGGCAGTAGTCCCCTCCACCAAGAAGCCTACACAACACACTAAACCAACCTTAGCCACTGGGGACAGACACCGAAAACAACGGGAACTACGAACCTGCAGCCTGCAAAAAGGAGACCCCAAACACAGTAACATAAGCAAAATGAGAAGACAGAAAAACACACAGCAGGAGAAGGAGCAAGATAAAAACCCACCAGACCTAACAAATGAAGAGGTAATAGGCAATCTACCTGAAAAAGAATTCAGAATAATGATGGTAAAGATGATCCAAAATCTTGGAAATAGAATAGACAAAATGCAAGAAACAGTTAACAAGGACCTAGAAGAACTAAAGATGAATCAAGCATCGATTAAAAACACAATACATGAAATAAAAAATACTCTAGATGGGATCAATAGCAGAATAACTGAGGCAGAAGAACGGATAAGTGAGGTGGAAGATAAAATAGTGGAAATAACTGCTGCAGAGCAAAATAAAGAAAAAAGAATGAAAAGAACAGAGGACAGTCTCAGAGACCTCTGGGACAACATTAAATGCACCAACATTCGAATTATAGGGGTTCCAGAAGAAGAAGAGAAAAAGAAAGGGACTGAGAAAATATTTGAATAGATTATAGTTGAAAACTTCCCTAATATGGGAAAGGAAATAGTTAATCAAGTCCAGGAGGCACAGAGAGTCCCATACAGAATAAATCCAAGGAGAAATACACCAAGACACATATTAATCAAACTGTCAAAAATTAAACACAAAGAAATCATATTAAAAGCAGCAAGGCAAAAACAACAAATAACACACAAGGGAATCCCCATCAGGATAACAGCTGATCTCTCAGCAGAAACTCTACAAGCCAGAAGGGAGTGGCAGGACATAATTAAAGTGATGAAGGAGAAAAACCTGCAACCAAGATTACTCTACCCAGCAAGGATCTCATTCAGATTTGATGGAGAAATTAAAACCTTTACAGACAAGCAAAAGCTGAGAGAGTTCAGCACCACCAAACCAGCTTTACAACAAATGCTAAAGGAACTTCTCTAGGCAAGAAACACAACAGAAGGAAAAGAACTACAATAACGAACCCAAAACAATTAAGAAAATGGGAATAGGAACATACATATCAATAATTACCTTAAATGTAAATGGACTAAATGCTCCCACCAAAAGACACAGACTGGCTGAATGGATACAAAAACAAGACCCATATATATGCTGTCTACAAGAGACCCACTTCAGACCTAGAGACACATACAGACTGAAAGTAAGGGGATGGAAAAAGATATTCCATGCAAATGGAAACCAAAAGAAAGCTGGAGTAGCAATTCTCATATCAGACAAAATAGACTTTAAAATAAAGACTACTAGAAGAGACAAAGAAGGACACTACATAATGATCAAGGGATCAATCCAAGAAGAAGATATAACAATTGTAAATATTTATGCACCAAACATAGGAGCACCTCAATACATAAGGGAAATATTAACAGCCATAAAAGGAGAAATCGACAGTAACACAATCATAGTAGGGGACTTTAACACCCCACTTTCACCAATGGACAGGTCATCCAAAATGAAAATAAATAAGGAAACACAAGCTTTAAATGATACATTAAACAAGATGGACTTAATTGATATTTATAGGACATTCCATCCAAAAACAACAGAATACACATTTTTCTCAAGTGCTCATGGAACATTCTCCAGGATAGATCATATCTTGGGTCACAAATCAAGGCTTGGTAAATTTAAGAAAATTGAAATTGTATCAAGTATCTTTTCTGACCACAATGCTATGAGACTAGATATCAATTACAGGAAAAGAGCTGTAAAACATACAAACACATGGAGGCTAAACAATACACTACTTAATAACGAAGTGATCACTGAAGAAATCAAAGAGGAAATTAAAAAAATACCTAGAAACAAATGACAATGGAGATACGACGACCCAAAACCTATGGGATGCAGCAAAAGCAGTTCTAAGAGGGAAGTTTATGGCAATACAATCCCACCTTAAGAAACAGGAAACATCTCGAATAAACAACCTAACCTTGCACCTAAAGCAATTAGAGAAAGAAGAACAAAAACATCCCAAAGTTAGCAGAAGGAAAGAAATCATAAAAATCAGATCAGAAATAAATGAAAAAGAAATGAAGGAAACGATAGCAAAGATCAATAAAACTAAAAGCTGGTTCTTTGAGAAGATAAACAAAATTGATAAACCATTAGCCAGACTCATCAAGAAAAAAAGGGAGAAGACTCAAATCAATAGAATTAGAAATGAAAAAGGAGAAGTAACAACTGACACGGCAGAAATACAAAAGATCATGAGAGATTACTATAAGCAACTCTATGCCAATAAAATGGACAATCTGGAAGAAATGGACAAATTCTTAGAAATGCACAACCTGCCAAGACTGAATCAGGAAGAAATAGAAAATATGAACAGACCAATCACAAGCACTGAAATTGAAACTGTGATCAAAAATCTTCCAACAAACAAAAGCCCAGGACCAGATGGCTTCACAGGCGAATTCTATCAAGCATTTAGAGAAGAGCTAACACCTATCCTTCTCAAACTCTTCCAGGATATAGCAGAGGGAGGAACACTCCCAAGCTCATTCTATGAGGCCACCATCACCTTGATACCAAAACCAGACAAGGATGTCACAAAGAAAGAAAACTACAGGCCAATATCACTGATGAACATAGATGCAAAAATCCTCAACAAAATACTAGCAAACAGAATCCAACAGCACATTAAAAGGATCATACACCATGATCAAGTGGGGTTTATTCCAGGAATGCAAGGATTCTTCAATATATGCAAATCAATCAACGTGATACACCATATTAACAAACTGAAGGAGAAAAACCATATGATCATCTCAATAGATGCAGAGAAAGCTTTCGACAAAATTCAACACCCATTTATGATAAAAACCCTGCAGAAAGTAGGCATAGAGGGAACTCTCCTCAACATAATAAAGGCCATATATGACAAACCCACAGCCAGCATCGTCCTCAATGGTGAAAAACTGAAACCATTTCCACTAAGATCAGGAACAAGACAAGGTTGCCCACTCTCACCACTCTTATTCAACATAGTTTTGGAAGTTTTAGCCACAGCAATCAGAGAAGAAAAGGAAATAAAAGGAATCCAAATGGGAAAAGAAGAAGTAAAGCTGTCACTGTTTGCAGATGACATGATACTATACATAGAGAATCCTAAAGATGCTACCAGAAAACTACTAGAGCTAATCAATGAATTTGGTAAAGTTGCAGGATACAAAATTAATGCACAGAAATCTCTGGCATTCCTATATACTAATGATGAAAAATCTGAAAGTGAAATCAAGGAAACACTCCCATTTACCATTGCAACAAAAAGAATAAAATATCTAGGAATAAACCTACCTAAGGAGACAAAAGACCTGTATGCAGAAAATTATAAGACACTGATGAAAGAAATTAAAGATGATACAAATAGATGGAGAGAGGTACCATGTTCTTGGATTGGAAGAATCAACATTGTGAAAATGACTCTACTACCCAAAGCAATCTACAGATTCAATGCAATACCTATCAAACTACCAATGGCATTTTTCACAGAACTAGAACAAAAAATTTCACAATTTGTATGGAAACACAAAAGACCCCGAATAGCCAAAGCAATCTTGAGAACGAAAAATGGAGCTGGAGGAATCAGGCTCCCTGACTTCAGACTATACTACAAGGCTACAGTAATCAAGACAGTATGGTACTGGCACAAAAACAGAAAGATAGATCAGTGGAACAGGATAGAAAGCCCAGAGATAAACCCACGGACATATGGTCACCTTATCTTTGATAAAGCAGGCAGGAATGTACAGTGGAGAAAGGACAGTCTCTTCAATAAGTGGTGCTGGGAAAACTGGACAGGGACATGTAAAAGTATGAGATTAGATCACTCCCTAACACCATACACAAAAATAAGCTCAAAATGGATTAAAGACCTAAATGTAAGGCCAGACACTATCAAACTCCTAGAGGAAAACATAGGCAGAACACTCTATGACATAAATCACAGCAAGATTCTTTTTGACCCACCTCCTAGAGAAATGGAAATAAAGACAAAAATAAACACATGGGACCTAATGAAACTTCAAAGCTTTTGCACAGCAAAGGAAACCATAAACAAGACCAAAAGACAACCCTCAGAATGGGAGAAAATATTTGCAAATGAAGCAACTGACAAAGGATTAATCTCCAAAATTTATAAGCAGCTCATGCAGCTCAATAGCAAAAAAACAAACAACCCAATCCAAAAATGGGCAGAAGACCTAAATAGACATTTCTCCACAGAAGATATACAGACAGCCAACAAACACATGAAAGGATGCTCAACATCTTTACTCATTAGAGAAATGCAAATCAAAACTACAATGAGATATCATCTCACACCAGTCAGAATGGCAATCATCAAAAAATCTAGAAACAATAAATGCTGGAGAGGGTGTGGAAAAAAGGGAACACTCTTGCACTGCTGGTGGGAATGTGAATTGGTACAGCCACTATGGAGAACGGTATGGAGGTTCCTTAAAAAACTACAAATGGAACTACCATATGACCCAGCAATCCCACTACTGGGCATATACCCTGAGAAAACCATAATTCAAAAAGAGACATGTACCAAAATGTTCATTGCAGCTCTATTCACAATAGCCCGGAGATGGAAACAACCTAAGTGTCCATCATCGGATGAATGGATAAAGAAGATGTGGCACATATATACAATGGAATATTACTCAGCCATAAAAAGAAATGAAATTGAGCTATTTGTAATGAGGTGGATGGACCTAGAGTCCGTCATACAGAGTGAAGTAAGTCAGAAAGAGAAAGACAAATACTGTATGCTGACACATATATATGGAATTTAAGAAAAAAAAATGTCATCAAGAACATAGGAGTAAGACAGGAATAAAGACACAGACCTACTAGAGCATGGACTTGAGGATATGGGGAGGGGGAAGGGTAAGCTGTGACAAAGTGAAAGAGCGGCATGGACATATATACACTACCAAACGTAAGGTAGATAGCTAGTGGGAAGCAGCCGCATAGCACAGGGAGATGAGCTCGGTGCTTTGTGACTGCCTGGAGGGGTGGGATAGGGAGGGTGGGAGGGAGACGCAAAAGGGAGGGGATATGGGAACATATGTATATGTATAACTGATTAAATTTGTAAAATAAAAAAATAAAAAATTAAAAAAAATAAAAATAAAAAAAAATAAAGCAATTATTAACTCCAGTAAAAATCAAAATTTATACTTGAAATGAATTATTACCATAGTATACCACATGGATCATCTATGAATGATATTTAGACAGGTATAATATTAAAAACACAAAATATGAATTTAACTAAAAATTGTGACATAACTATATTGAGGGTCTGAAGGAGGGTAAGGAAGTATATAAGTGCTAACAATCCTCAACTATAATGGGAAGTCAACAAATAATGTCCAAAACTGAGTAATCCCACATGCCGCCGAGCGGCTGGGCCCGTGAGCCATGGCCGCTGAGCCTGTGCGTCCAGAGCCTGTGCTCCGCAACAGGAGAGGCCACAACAGTGAGAGGCCCGCGTACCTTTTAGCAAGGTAATTTAGGAAAAAAGGCGGTTTTGTTTATCAGAGATGTGAAAATAATTGTCTCACTCTTCTATCATTCTTTGGTTATGAAAGTAAAGCCAAGGCACCTGCAAAGTGGGGGTGGAAATGTATCCAAAAAAGCTTTTTTTTTTTTAAATAAGCTTTAGGGTCTTTGTTTTCACTTTCTCTATTTCCTTGTCTAAAGTAGCGTGCAGGCTGCCTAGCAACCACACTAATGGCGTCTTTTTTTACCTTAATTACCTTATGTTTTCCACAAGCTCAGAGATTGGATCAAACATTAAGAGTAGAAGGTCTGAAATTTTTGTATCAAAATATCTGCTCATACATATGATACACACACACACACACCTTTCTATTTCCCTCAATCCTGTGATTAAAGTGAAAAGATGACTTAGTCTTGTATCTATGTGATGCCATATCATTGGATAAAAAGTACAAAAATTCACCATATGATTGCTTGCCTATAAATATACCAAACAACTGGTTTGAGCAATCATTCTTAGCAGTCTGAGGGATTCTTGCCTTTCTTGACCAAATCAATGAATTGTTTTCAATTAAACATGTGTGTGTCTCCTAAAAGAAAGATTTGTTACAAACATACCTGTGGCAATAAAGTTTAAAGCCAACACTGTTAATATCTCTGCTGGTCACTTTTTTTTATTAGAACAAGAATCTGCAAAATCTTTGTTATCAATACTCAGGACAGAAAGAGATAAGAAAACCTAAGTTTCGTCTGAATCATTTATTCAGAAAGAGAGGCAGTGCACAGGATAAAGGAATAAATAGTATACAAAAAGGAGAGGATCATGGAGAATGTGAGTGTTGGGCACAGCCACCAGCCTACCTGATAGCCTTCTTCCTTGCTAATGGAATTTCAATTTTTGCACACTTTTCCAGCAGCCATAGGGTCAGTCACGATGGTCTCACTCCTCTTTCTAAATTATTAGTTTGGGTATGGGTATGGGACACGATTGTGACCAGGAAAGTGTGGGGAGAAGTCTGCTTGAGGAGCATTTGGGCAAGATTTCCTCACTCTTAAAAAGAGACACAAGAGAGGGACATTCCCCATTTTTGTCTGTAGACAGTTGCACTTGGACATGATGTCTGGAACTTTAGCAGTCATCTTGGGATCAGGAGAAGAACCAGATCAGGAGGGCAATCTAGCATACTATGATTATAAAGTGGAAAGATGAAAAGAACCTGGTTCACTGATAACATCACTCACTGAGCAGCTGAATTAACTGACCCTAAAGCCCCCATATCTTCCAGTTTTGAAAAAAAAAAAACAATTACTTGGGCCATTTTGTGTTGAGCTGTCTCTTAGTTACAGCCAGAACGTTATAACTAATACATTATAACTAATGTATTAGTTATAACAGAGTATTATAAGTAATACAATATGTTAGCAAATGCTAGAATTTTTAAACTTATTGATGGGCCATTCTGAAAATGACTGCCTTCTACATCTGGCCTCTAACCTATAAAAACCCTCTCTGTATTTTTTCTAATCTAACTATCTTTGGCCTTCCCCTCTTCCTCTCATATTCTTTGTCTCTTTTGTACTTTTCCCTCTTTGTTTTTGTCTTTTGTCCATTTTTTGGTCCATTTTATTCTTGTCCATTCATTTCCTTGCTTTCATCCTGTCCCCACTGCTTTTCCTTCCACTAGCCCTCAAATGGCTGTGATTTGATCTGAAATATGTTTATACATATATTCATCTATACATACATAAATATTATTGCTTGTATATTATTAGGGAAGAAATCTTCCCCGTTCCAAATGATTCCTTTCATATAGAGATAGCTCTACTAACAAAAAACACCTGACCTCTTCAACCCCTTACTCATTCCTTCCACAAAGGAGTGACTTAATCTGACTGGTTAGTTTGGAAGGAGAACTAAACATGTGTAGCCCAAACCTTCCTAAATTCTTTCTCTTGGGAGTAAGCTCCACTATGCTCTTTCAGGCTGGACATTTTACAAAAGGCATGTCCTCACGGGGCAGAAATATAGGGGTCCAGCAATGCTGGTAACTAGATGGAGAAGTCTGATCAACCCCTAGATTCAATACTGGGAAACTCAAATGCATATAGACAGAAGCCACATTCTCCAGCACTAGCTTTATCAATAATAATGGTAATATCTTCCTATATACCAGCTCTCCTATTGAATTGGTTCCAAACTCGGGTGAGAAACAAGATTTCTTTTTACTAGGCCCCCTTGAATGGCACTAGTATATATTAAAGTTTTGTTTCCCTGTTCTTAAACACATTTTATTTCTTCTTCATGGCTGTATATGTTATCATTGCAGGTCGCTTGAAGATAAAAACAAAAAAACAAACAAACAAAAACTCCAATAATGTATCTTTGTTTTATAAGTGTTTTCTGCAAACAAAAGGTGTTTTTAATTTGTGTGTGGTTGCCTGCTGTTGACTGAGTTTCCTATGGAATAGAGGCACTTGATAGGAAAAATATTTACCTTCCTGATTTTTGAGGTTTTCTGTTCATGATTAACTTGTGAATCTGCACTTACTTGATCTGACTCCAGCTTCTCAGGAATTTCACCTCTAGCTGCTGCCTCCATAAAGGCTTGATAGAAGGTCTTTTCTTGGGACTCCACTGTAATGGTCAACACAGCATCATAGGCTTCCCGGAGTTTTTGATTGTTCCTTAGAACCTGGTAGGGGGTATGCTTATAAGGTAAACTGTAGAGCAGGGCGTCATAGGGAACAAAGACATAGGTTCCATCAGTCATTTTCAGATCATGAGCCCATTCCAAGAGATGAGTCTGAGTCTCTCCCCCAATCAAGGTCGAATGCATACACATGATGATTACTGAAACCGACAAAGCAGGGAGGTTATGGTAGCAATATGTTAGTAAAATATGGTACCAAAAACTACAGACTGGGAGAAACAAATAATTGTATTATAACCAATTTGTAAATTATATCTATCTTATGTCTTTAAGATGAGCAAGATGTTGAAACCCTGAGTCAAGGCTGAGGTATTTCAGGGACTCTGATTAGGCAATAAGGAAAAATCAGACACGTCTACAGGCTGCAGAGACTGGTAGTAGACTGGAATAAAGAAATATAGCAAGTGGGAGATAGCATAATGAAGAGACTTTGGAGTTGGAAAACCTAGGTTTATATCCTAACATCACCAGTTACTAGCTGTATACCCTTAAGTAAATCACTTAACCTCTCTCTGCCTCATTCATAAAATGGAGATAGTAAATATGTACTTCATGGGGTGGTAGTGATGACTGAAGGGGGAATACATACAATGGGCTTAGCACGCAGTGCTCAGTAAGTGGTAGCTATTATTATACCTAAGAATAAGAAGGCTAGAGGGAGAAGATGGGTGATATTCCCATAGCCACTGTTGCTTTTTATTGCCTACCTCCTACAGACATACATTCTAACAGATGTTGACCAACTGTTCCCACCCTTACCAAGCCATTATAGACAATGAATGGTACTAACTCACACTCTGCTATAAATGCTACTAATATTACGGGTGATATGTTCAATTTTTAAAAATCCAACTTCCCTATAATTGGAATTACTTTGCACTCACTTTAATTCTTCCTAGACTTATGAAACTATGTTGTTTGGCAAGGCTATGCTAGAATAGAGTGGATTAGTGGAGGCCACAGTTGAAGAATGGCAGCTAGATCATGAGACTGAAAGTCTTGTATCCAATTTTGCCCTTGGCATGCAAAATGAGTTTAGTTTAAGCCCACTTGTGCTTCAGTGCCCACATCTTTAAAATGTAGATTCCAATGCATTTCACAGGTACATTGAGTAGTTTAATTAGATAATGCCTGGCAAGTATTCTGAGCTCCTTGAGGAAAGGCAAAGACCCTACTGCTTTTGGTAACTATTAATTATACATGCTTACATGGAACCTTTAATCTCAGGAACTGAGTATGCTTAAACTACGTTCAATGACTGGTCTTTGGTATTTACGTATTGCTTCATCTATTTTCAAAAACCTTCTTTGCACTTGTTAGATACCCTCAGAAAATTTCCCCTTTGAGCCAGAGATGGTACCCTTTATTTTTTAAGGCGTACCTAGTAAGTTATGAAGTTGATTTAGATACCAAACACACACACACACACACACACACACACACACACACACCATAACTTGAATTTTCAAATGACCATTAGCTCCTTCAATATAATTACCCTGAGAGGTTCTACATGTATTCTGATGTGAAAACCTTCCTTTGAATACTCTAGGGATATCTTTGGAGCTAGTTCTTGAGCCACACAAGGAATTCAGCCTCTCTTGTTCATAATCACACATTGTATGATGGGAAAATGGAGTGACAGAGAGGTCCAACAAGACAATGATTGGATTTAGAAAGAGAAACTAGAACCGAAGGCCCCTAACTCCCTAAGTTTGGCTACACCATTAAACATGAATCACTTTGGTCAAATTAATTCAATAACATGTCCATTGAGGGGAAAAACTGAGTTTAGTCAGGTGCTTCGGGTAGCTGGTCAGTTCTTCCAACAGTATCCTTGGCAAGCGGGTCAGTATTGGGATCTTCTACAAAAACAGAGATTAGATTATGAGACCAAGGTTACCCAACAGAGATAAAAGTCATTTAATTAACTTAAAGGAATATTAAACTTACTTCCCTGGATGGGAAATGTTAAGTAGAACTAAGTGCTTTGTGTTAGTTGAAATACAGCAAATATTTTAACATATACCACGTGTATTGGGCGCTGCAGTGTGCCAGTCAGATGCAACCCTCAGGAATGAAGCATTCATTCTCCTAGCTGCTGGGAATGTTTGGAGATAATAGCCGATACCTCTCAGGGAATTGCCCTCAGCTGAGGAGAACCACAGTAGTGTGTTGGGAGCTGGCTTGTGCTGGTTCACAAGAGACTATGGTTACATTTTCAGGGATATTATGAACTAGTTAATTTCATGTTGGTAGCTTGAAATTGGCCATGGTGGGTGTTATAACACCATGGAAATTAGCAAATGCTACAAATCAGGGCTTTCCCCTCCTCCCCCGATAAACTGGCTATTAAACAATTATTATCGCATTGCACCCCTTTCTCTGTATCTGCCTGTACCCAATGACTGGTCAATATGGAGGCATAAAGGCCAACACTCCTTAATTCTGGACAACACTGAAGGGCCACCCCAGCTCCAGAGTTCCCACTGGGACTGGCTGGGACCTTTGTTGTGACTGCATGACAGTTTAATTTTTCTCTTTTTCCAATCCTACTGCCGCCTCTCCTTCACAGGTGTTATCCTTGAAAGCATTCCCCCAATAAGCTTCCTGCACACAGATCTCCATCTTCCATTCTTTTTACTAGGGTACCAACTTGTGACACTGGTTTAGAGCCCCACTGTACCCTGAACTGAACATCTGTCATGGCAGTTACAAAATTCATTGCCCTTATTTATTTATGTCAGCCTCTACTATGTAACCATGAGTTCCTTGAAGTCAAAAACTGTATTTTATTTCTGTATCCTGGTACACATTATATACCCAATGAACAATGAATGTTTGAAACAATTTCAGAAAGAGAAGTTTTGTATCTGGGTATCTTTTGTGGGTTCCTTGAGATGCGAGACATGGGCATTTTGGATTGTTAGTATGGAGGAACAATTCGAAGGGATATTTGCTGGGCAGGTAGATAATAACATGCCTGTGTTTAATGTTTAGTGTCATTAACTGTGCTCAAGACCTTACCCTCCCCTTAATTTTCCTTTCATTGGCCCACACAGAGGACATTTTGGGCAGAGTCAGAATTTTTATTACTGGAAAGACCCTTTGAGACCATCTACCCTGTCTTACTCCCCCATTATTTTACAGATGATGAAATGGAAGCCTCAAGAGGGAATGATCACAAGCTACTCTATTTTTTGCAAGGTAAGACTTTGCCATCGAACACGATTAAAACAGAAAGCATAAATACTGAATTCAAACAGCACCATCTTAATTTAATAGATTGAGTGCTTTGTCAATAGGGATTTGTAGATGCATCTGTTCTACATGATTATTTTACTAAATAGCTTTATTATCTCAAAATGACATTCATTAAAATGGGATTTTACCTGTAAGTTGTCAGGAAAGGATTAGTGGACAGAAACCTTAAATCCTTGACAAGACCTGGGTCAACAGGTGATCACTGAGTAATATTAATTTGTAAGTTTCCATCCTGATTGTTAACAGTCAAGCCACTCTATAGCCTAAACAAGGACCAGGAGATACATCCTCCTGAGGTCCCATCTCACTAGGATATGATATCAGTGCTTTCTCTGAGCCACCTGAGCCCCAGTTGAGTTGTCTAGAAGCTATGTCTTCATACTGTGGTACCCACTATGGCAGGCTGCTCAGGACCCTCTCTTTCACCCTCAATGCTAGCAGCAGGAAATGTCTAACTCTAGGAGAAGCCAATTCCCAAGTCACTCCATTCCTACCTCTCTTCCTATATTGAAATACTCTATCCAATACCTTCTCAAGGTGGAGGAACTATGTTTCTCCAAAAGCAAATTTTATTTCTCCCAGATTACTGGCTATGGAGTGCTTGGTGGAAGAACCTGAGCCCAGTCTCACACCTTGCGAGATGAAAATGGTTTCACTAGCTATTGCTGAAGAAGTTCTTAGGAGTCATATTCATATTGTGAGCCCACAATACGGCTCCGAATCCACAGAAACCCTCCATTCTATTGTCCTTAATTTTCATTTTAATCCTTTTGTGACATCTACCACTAACCTTCATTTTAACCTATTTTGTGTTAACAAGTGTTGAGAGATGGGAGAGTAAGCAGGCCAGAGGAGGAGGGGGGCATACAGTGTGATTTATCCCAAGTCTCACATTCCCCCAGGATTCAGCCCCATCTGGCCACACTCTGAAACAAGTAGAGTCACACCTTCCTCCCCTCATTTCTCCCCCATGCACTCTATAAAATGGATACATAAAAAGAGGGTGGGAGGCTCTGGAATCTGCATGTTTCCCAATCACCGGCCCAAAGTGTGATTCAGTGCAGGAGGCCCCCAAACCACACTTCAAGAACACTGTAGTACACGATGTGTGGCTATTTCTATCGACTGAGGACACTGCACATGTTTTTGGCCTTAAGTCCTGAGACCACCACTTACTTACCTGCCACCAGTGTCAAACTGCTCCAAGTAGCTCAGCATGCTGTCACACACATATTACATTCAATGGCCATTCTATCTGCATCAGATCGTGTTTTTTCATACCCAGTAAAACTGTTATTACAAGTACTTTTATTGCCTTCACATTGCTGCCCAGCTTATGTTTTTAATATTTCTCCATACTTTGCAACGTATGTTTTCTTCAGCTTTTCCTAAACTGCTGTGCAGGTAAGGCCTCTTAAACGCAGGAAGCCTAGATGTTTAGAGATTTCCTCCTGGGCTGGGTCTTTAGTAATTATATCATTACTGATAGTGGACCCATTCAAGAGAGCAAGTTGTCCTTTCACCATTTACATTTACTTACATTTAGCTATACCAAACTGTATACCAAATTCCCTATCAGCACTAAGGCTCTTGGCCATAGTATTACAGTATCACTATTCTTACTACTGTAGGAAAACTGGGGCGATACTTGTTACCTTGAGGCACTTAAAAGAATTTCATCAGTGGGCCCAAAAGTTAAGAGAGAAAAATGGAAGGGCTAAATTATACACCATGGAACACAGGATGTCAAGTGAGTAAGCTTTAGGGGCATCCCTCAAGTGGACAGGAGGCAGGAGAGCATAAGTCTTTCATTAAACTAGTGATTCTCAAAGTATGATCCCTGAACCAGCAACATCAGCACCACCTTGATCTGGTTAGAAATGCAGATTCTGCTACCCTATCCCAGCCCTCCTGAGTCAGACTCTGGAGGAGGGACACAAGCACCCCAGGGGATTCCGGTCACACTTAGGTTTGAGAGGCACTGCTTCAGATCAACCTGAATACGTATCCTAGTTTTCCCACTCACTAGCTGTGTGACATTAAGCAAGTTATTTAACCTCTCTCAGCCTCCAAAGTCTCATTCGTGAAGTGCATTAAATAGTAATTGGCCTTACTTTATAGGGAGGTTGCAAGAATTGAATGAGATGGTCCATATAAAACCCTTGCAAAATGACTAGCATATAATAAATTCTCAATAAATATTAGCTATTATCATTGCTATTATTATTATTGGGGATTTTTATGTCAAGAATCTTCAATAGATGGAAGAGGCCAGCCAGGTCCCTGACAATGAGGTAGTAATAAAGTATCTGACTTTGGAAGAACAAGAGGGAAGAGATATGGGAACATATGTATATGTATAACTGATTCACTTTGTTATGAAGCAGAAACTAACACACCATTGTAAAGCAATTATACTCCAATAAAGATGTTTAAAAAAAAAAAGAGAAGGACATTCTGACTGTGTCCTAGTTACCAAACATCATACTGTAATGAAGCATTCCCAATTTGGAAGGATTTAAAGGAATCCCCAAATGGTTCAACAACCTTGTAAACCCAAATTGAAAGGATTTCACAATCAGCCAAGCATTGATAGGCAAAAAGGTGAGGAGAAGGGAGGAGGGCTCAAAATAGCCATTTGAAAAGTTCTCTAAAGAGCTTTTTAGTGGGGCCTCCTGCTAGTCTTTGTGAGAATTAGCAAAAGAACTTCTGGGTAATTGCAATCCCTCAGGTGTTCTGCCTGGTGAGTGATGCTCTTTTGTGCCATTGGATCAAAATCTGCAACAGGACTCATGGTTTAAGGAGCAGAGAGTGAACTGAATTTTGGCCCTCATGCCCACTCAGCTAGATTCCCTTGGGCAGGGAAAACCACACACAGCAGCCCTGCCTGTAAGCTGAGACCATTGTCCTTGATTAATATCTGTCCTATATGACTTTGTCAGAAACAAAGTTAATTGGTAATTGCCTCTGAAGCTTAAAAGAAGTGAGCTGACAATCTGGGAGAGGCTGAATCCTGAATCCCCCCTTCTCTGGGACTTCATTTACCCCATTCTTTGGTGTTAATAATGCATACACCTACCTACTTGTTATGTGAGATTCACAGCTGTTGTAAAACTTGGAAGAAAATACTTTGCTCCTGGATAACCCTGAGGATTAAATGACATTATCTATATGCAAATACCTTGTAAACTGTAGAGAGCTGTTCACATGTAAAGTGGTATTATGGTTGCTTTCATTGTCTCAATGGCAGCCTCTAGTAACACCCCTGCTGTTTCCCTTTCCAAGAGCCTACAACCATTATTATTGTTATGATCATCTTTACTATTAAATTTTATCATTGTCCTGCTGTTGTGTAAGCAAAATTTAGACCAGTTTCTGAGAAAGACATTCCTTCTGACTCCAGTAATGTGCCAGTGACAATTGGAAACATAAATTTACAAGGAAGAGAAGTGGCATAGCAGCTCTACCCTCCCTCCCCACCACTATCTCTCACTGCTGCCACCATCGCCACTGCCACATGGGGCTTTGGTCACTGTTATCGTGAGTAGGTCAGACAAAACCAGTCTTCCAGCTATTTCCATTACTTCCAAATATTGCCAGTCCTCTCCAAAGGAAGGGATCCCTTTCCACTATATTTTGTACATCACAAAAGGTCCTTCTCTGAAGGTTTACTTGGGGGTCCACAGTGTTAAGAAGTAGCCTCATAACCAGCAAAATAAGGAAGAGGCCAGGCACTGCCTTCCTCAGCCCTTCTCAGCTGAGGTCACCACAAAAACCTCAGTGCTTTTTTGGTCCCAATAGTCAACAGCTAGGAATACTTTCACAGGCTCAGTCCTACCAGTTGAAAGGGGCTAGAAAATCAGCTAGAGATTTGATCTAGTAGATGCTGGATACGGTGTATTGTAACCGTCCTTACTGCTCAGTTGGCCCAATCCATACTCATTAACTTCTAGCTCAGGTTCTCACCAGATCTCCCACCCTCTGATTGGACTGGAGATGTGCCCTGAACCCTAGGCCTCGTGGCTAAAGTCCTGATACTCTATTTATATTCATACTCTGAATCATGCTCCTACTGGCTGGGGCACTAGTCTCAATGGATGATCAAGTGGACAACAAGCTTACCTTACTTTAAGACTCACTCCCCTTCTGCAAGTCCTCCTGTCATATCCCACCCATCACTTGGAGTGCCCTCAGATACCAAAAACTAGCTGTGCAAAGTGTAAGTACCACACACGCTTTTGGACAGTGCACACTCAGGTGCCCGAGGTCCTACTCAGGTCGCAGCTCAGCCAATGGCTCAGTTTCCCTGCATCCGCCCCAACCTACCCACGTTCTGATTCATGACGCTGAGTTCCCAGCACGCCTCACCTGAGTCTGCCTATGTTTTGTCAAAAACCTGGGGCAAAATCTTGGAGAGCGGAGCTTTGTCTTCACTCCCTTTTATCTCCCTTTCTGAGTCCCTACTGCACTTTCTGCTACTTTTCTCCCTACCCAGGGTCTTTCTTTGCTGCATAACCACATACCTCCCTCTCTAGGCTTCCAGCCTCCTACCCCCTTACCCCCATCTTAAAATTTTCATTCCCTTAGCAAGCTGATCCACACTGCTATACAGAAAGCAATCTGATTAAACAAAGTCATATTAAGACAAAAAATTGTCTGGTAACTTAAAGTAGGGAACATTTATTTGCATTTTCTTGAACTTGAAGCAATGGTTCTTGACTCTGGCTACATTTTACAAGCACCTGGGAAGCTCTTTAAAATACCTTTGCTGGGGCCTCACCGCAGACCATGAGAATGTCTGGAGGTGGTACTCTGGCCCCAATCATTTTGAAAAGATGTACAGGTATTGCCAGTGTGCGGCCAGAGTAAGAACCATTGACCTAAAGGAATGCATCTCTAATAGTACGACGATCATATGTACATTTGCTACCTCCCTGCCTCAAAAGAATTGTGGGTGGTAAACACTCAATCCTAACTTCTCTCAGTCTGACAACTCAAAGAGCTTCGGGGCCTGGATTTATTTAACATTTCATGGTAGAGGCCAAAATGTCATTTCAAAGAGTATACTATTTAGAATGGGTGGGATGTGAAACACTCATGGAATGTAAACTTGCAGGAGACACTGGGCTTCATGAAGATTTGTAACATATTATAAAGTTATGATATTAAATATGTTAGCCTGTTTCTGGCATGATTCCTCCCTGGAAATGGTTGTATATCTTTAAAAATAATTCTGTGCTCTGCTTTGAAAGAATCAAGCTCTATTATGAAGTAATCAGAGCCACACTGATTGCTTAACATTTATAGGATCTTGTAGACTGGAGCTGGAAGCAGACTACTATAGTTCCTGGAACTAAAAATTCTTGCCCTCATCCTCCCATAATGATCATAATTAAAGTCCAATACTGGAGACACTTGAAACTTAAAATGGGCTTCTGGGTATAGGCCAGCCCTAAGCTGGACCATTCTCTAACAAGTCCATTGTTGTGTTAAGGAAATGACTGGGACCAGGACTAATCCTAGAAGTAATCAGTTTGACTGTAGTTTCTGAGCTATCTGTCCTAAAGCGATGGAGTGACTGCAATAGAGGATGAGCAGTGTTCCCACAAATCACTGCTACTTTCCAGAAAAAAGGTAAAGTGGAGATTAAAAAATTAGAAGAGAAAAAAAATCAAAACCAAGTGTCACAAAGGCTTGTAGTATGTATATGTAAAAGACTTCCATCTGATTTAAGAGGACCAGGAAGAGCCCTCCCCTTTCCCATAATGCACCCAACTTGCCCTGGGTCAATGGGTCAGTCCTTTGCTTTACACTTGGTCCATGATCTCTGCAAGAATCATCTTTGTTTGGTTTTTTTGTTTGTTTTTTGTTTTTCTTTTTGTTTATTTTAAGAATCATCTTTGAACATAAAACTTCTCTTGGGAGGGGAAAGGTTACAATTTAGGCAGGCTTCTCATTTTAATATGCTTTTATTTATCAGCTAGCTCCCTCCATATCAGCTCATTGTGTGCTGCAGAGAGAGAAGCCCTGCTTTCAGGAAGTGGAAAGTGAGAAGGGGTGGGTGTGCATTTTTGATTCCAGAGAAGACAGGCTCTAAGTGAGATGTGATGACACAAGGGCACTGGGCACCTATGAGGGAAAGTATCCAGAAGGGAATCAAAGGTAAATCTCCCTTCAGTGACTAGACCAGGCAAAACTAGAGCTATAAGAACACCGCTTCTTGGCTGATCTGAAACTGCTGGGGTCCTAAGGGCATGGAGGGTGTGTGACCACAGTTGCTCTTGAGGCTAATCTTCCCCAACCAGGTGCTGAGAGCAGGCACTGGCACCCAAGGGCATTGTAACCACAGAGGTCTTTGTACTTTTATTCAGTTCATAAAATAGGCTCTGTTGAAGCAGGATAGTCTTGGGGCCCGAGCGTGATTGAAAGGGAGCAAATGCATGAAGAACTGGAGAGTGATGTGCTATCCTAGGGTGTGAGGATAGGAAAATTTTGGACATTGTCATATCCTTTCACTGAAGCCACATTTAAAGCTGAGCCAGGAGAAAGCACTCACTGAGAATTCTGTCTGCCTGGCGAATCCGCTGTAGAGCTTTCTGGATGCTTTGGCTGTCTTGTCCTGTGGTCAGGACGACCCCTACAGGTAGGCCGCGGCTCCGAAGAGCACTTGCAACTCGATGGGCTGTATGCATCCAAATGTCTTCATCTGAGGAAATGACTCCAGCGTGAGCCCACTGGAAATATTTCATGACGGTTACCAGCACCCGGATGGGAGAAGGGAGTGTCCGAGAAAAGGTCGGGTGGCTATTTTTATTGTCTAATTCATAATTCACACAGGCCCAAGAGAAAATCCCTTTGTCCCAGCTGTTTCCCAGGAGTGAGACTGCCTCACGGTAGCCAGGGTTGGCAGGTCCAATAAATCCTGAGGCCATCTGGTGGTGGGAAATGAAACTGGATAGAGCCCTGGAAGCCTGGCAGTCTTCGTTGAGAATCACGTATTCAAAAGAGTAACCCAGGTCAAACGATGGGTCCTTGTTGATCTGCTCAATGGCTAACCGAGCGGCAACCTCGGGCAGGGCCTTTGAGAAAAACGGATCACAAGTCCAAGGGCCCACCACCCCTATCTTGTAGGGGGGTGCCCATACCCGCTGTGGGAGGGACGTAAGGGCCAGGAGGCACAAACACCACAGGAGCTTGAAGGATGCAAGGCTATGGTGCCCTCGCTGTCTTCCGGGAGCCGCAAACCAGAGCATAAGGTGAGAGAAAGGCCAGGGTCCCAAGAACAGAGCCCTCCTGCTTCCAGCAGGCTAATGAAGAAATACTGGAAGGTGAGTCTGCTGTCCCGAGATGGACACTGTTGTTTCCAAATGCCTGTCAATCAGAAGAAAAGGTATATTACTCACATTATTCCTGAAACTTCCGGAAATAACAGTTATGAAAGAATGGCAAAGGAATGGCAGTCACTAAACTAAAAGATTCTCTCCCCTACCCTGACCAGAAGTCCTCCTCTTCCTCTACTTCCTGTAATCCTTATCTCAGGAGATGGTGCCTCCATCTACCCTTCACCTACTTGCTCCGGTCAGAAACCTGGTAGTCAGTTGAGACTCTTCCTTCTTCTCTGCCCCTCATTCAATCCATCACCAAGTACTGTTGATTCAACTTCAGTAATAGTTGCTCATCTCACAGTGTTGTAAGGATTACATGGATTAACATACAGCAAACACATTTAACAGGGTTTAGCAGGTCATTAACTTTATATTAGTGATATTTTTATCATTATTCTAGTTTCAAATATGTCCATTTTTCTCCACCACACCGCCCTCTTGGGGACAGACACAGATGTAAATAGATAATGGCAAAGCAGAGTAAGAAGTGCTATGATTGAGGTAGCCCAGACAGAGGAAACCAGAGAGATCACCCAAACCCAAATTTCAGGGGAGGAGAAGAGGGAGGAGGAAGGACGTCTCTCTGAGTTAAGTATTGAAAGAAAAGTTAGCCAGGTGAGTGGTGTTGCAAGGGGGTTGTTGCTAAGAGCCTTCTAGGCAGAAGGAACAATATACAGTAAGGCCCAGAGGTTAAAAAAAGGAAAAAGATATATTAGATTCTCACAGTTCCAAGGCATTTGTTCTGCTCAGGTCTGTGATGTCAACCAAGACAGGGGCCAGGTCACCAAGAGTCCTATGTCGTTCATAAGTTTTTAGATTTAATCCTGTAGGTAATAGTTTTAAGCAGAGAAATGATATAATAAGATTTTCATTTTCTAAAGATTACTCAAGTAGCAGTGTGGAGAATGGGTTGGAAGGGGGCAAGACTGGAGGCAGGGAGACCAGTTTGGAGGCTGCTGTAGTAATCCATATGAGAAATGATGGCAGACCAAGAGAGTGGTAGTAAAGACATAGAGGAATGGAGATGAATTCCACCAAGATGAAAAACATCAAAGAGATTAAGAACGTAAAGCCAATAATAACTTAGTGACTGACAAGATGTAGAAGGTAAGGGGGGAAAAGGAGGACTCCAAGATGATTTTGGGCTAAGCAACTTGTTAGAAAATGATATAAGTCTCTGAGATAGGGAACACTAAAGGAAGGGTTGGGAAATATAATGTATTCTATTAGACACGTTGAACCGATGATGCCTGTAGAATATCCAGGTAGCAAGATCCAGTTGATAATTTGACATACTGGATCTTGTAACAGAAAGCTGAGCCAGAGATATAAATTTGAATGTAATCAATTGATAGAGGGTAATTGAAGACATGGCAGTGTATAAGGTCAACAAAAGGGAGTTGCAAAGTAGAGAAAGAAGTCAGAGGACAAAATCCTGAAAACCCACAACAATTAAAGGTCAGGCAGAGAGAAAGGAGGTTATAATGAAAACTTCCATGAAAAGTCCAGAGAAACAGCAAAATCCAGGAGACAGTGATATCTTACAATACAAGGAAGATGACACTTTGAGGACGAAGGTTGTTTATCACATCTCACACTGTTGAGAAGTCAGGTGAGCTAAATATACAAAGGTCTCTGTCCATTAGATTTGGATTCAGAGAGTAAGGCTGCAAGTGGAAGGACCCACAATGAGTCAAAAATGAATGGGGATGAATGAAGTGGAGTCAGTATATGTGGAGAGCTCTTTCGAGATGATGCATGCAAAGCCTTTCTCCACTTGGCCCTTGTCTTTCCCTATACCCCCCATCTCCCTGTTCTCACCTGATGCTATAGTAAATTTTTTGCAGTTCTATAGACATATGTCACATAGTCTGCCAAGCATAGGATTTGGAAAATGCCATTCCTTCTGCCTGGAATGTCCTCCTCCTTCCTCCCATACTCCACTTCCAGATTCTCCTGATGAACTCTACCTTCAAGACCCAAATAAAGTGTTCCCTCCTCTGTGCAGCCTTAATTAACACCCCCAGGTTGAGTTCATTGTTTTTCCACCTGTGCCTCATACTTATACCCATTAGGAAAGGCATTCCTCTGATTTATAAACTGTCCCTATTTCTGGTCTGTGTTGGGACAAAGCTACCGAACTGTTTGCTATCTCTGTATTTACAGGACCTCATACTTTCAACTACAAGCAGTAGGCAACGAGGACAACTCTCTATGGGGAACAGAGCCCACTGTACTGGGATTTCCTAAGGATCTTCTTCATCACACTAATGCCTAGCCAACACATAGTAGGTACCAGATAAATGTTTGTGAAATGAATTAATAAAACATAAAGTTGCTCCAAAGCCAAGAATAACCTCACTAGATATAATAAGAAGAATTAACTGTTTGGGGGAGATAGTAATGAGGAAACTCCTTAGTGAATTTTTAATTCCAACCAAAGATCAAAATAATGGCATGGCTCTCTTCAGGGTTAATAATTGGCTCTTGTGTGACTGGGCTTGCCAGCAATAATTCTGTCTGGGCTGGGTCTGTTGGTTATCACCTTGACTTTCACCCCTAATTTTATGAGAAAGCCTGACTCTTCAAGAAACCAGTCAGGGGCACATCTGCTGGATCTTACAGACGTACCACAATAGTATGCCCCATCATTTGTACACAGGTTAAAATGGAGCACTACTCAGCCATAAAAAAAGAACAAAATAATGCCATCTGCAGCAACATGGATGCAACTAGAGGTTGTCATACGAAGCGAAGTTAACTCAGAAAGAAAAAGACAAATACCATATGATATCACTTATATGTGGAATCTAAAATATGGTACAAATGAACCTATCTGCAAAACAGAAACAGACTCACAGACATAGAGAACAGACTTCTGGTTGCCGAGGGGGAGGGGGATGGGGGAGGGAAGGACTGGGAGCTTGGGATTAGCAGATACAAACTATTATATATAGGATGGATAAACAACAAGGTCCTACTGTATAGCACAGGGAACTATATTCAGTCTCCTATGGTAAACCATAATGGAAAAGAATATAAAAAAAGAATATATGTGTATAACTGAGTCACTTTGCTGTACAGCAGAGATTGGTGCAACACTGTAAATCAACTATACTTCAATAAAAAAAGAAAAGAAAAGAAACTAATGATAGTAATAACTAAGTAAAATAAATATAAATAAATAAATAAATTTGACTCGTCGCAGCCCTTTGAGGTAGATACTATTATTACCCTCATTTACAGATGATGAAACTGAGGCTCAGAAAGGGTAAGTAATTTGCCTGAGGGCACATAGTAGGAGGATGGGGATTTGTATCCCAGTTGATCAAGCACTGCCTGCCAACAGCCCCTAATCTATGAAGTCACTGAGACCATCCTTATTATACCTTCTATGCTACCCAGATAGAGCTTGAATGATTCATTGGTGTTTTTTAAAAAATCCCTTTGTTCCCTATGAAATAATAAATTAAGTAATGAGGGGGAGGGATGGAGTAAACTAGGAGGAACAAACAGAAATTTATTATCCAACTAGAAGAAATTTGCCACCAGTGTTCCAGCCAAACCTGGGGACCCCTCACTGAGGGTGCAGTATTGCACAACTGGGGGAGTGGGCCTCCAATCACATTGTACTCTATATGAAGCTAATCCTAGTCTTTGAGAGCAGAAGTCGGGAGTACGACCTTTGGCCCGTTAGTTCTGCTTCTTAACTGCTTCATCTGCAAGATGGAGGCAAATATAATTTAATGCTTTTGAGGTAAGGGATTAAATAAGATAGAATGCTGAGCACGCCGTTGTCCTTCAGTAAATACTAGTTCTTCCTTGCTGTTTGGAAAGAGGACTGCTTTGGGAATCGGAAGGCCTGGATCTTGAACCCAGATCTGCCACTAACTCACCATGTGACTCTGAAGATATTGTTCCCCCTTCTAGGTCTCTCTTTTTCTCCCTCAGCTGAACTAGAGGATCTTCAAGTCCCTTTCTTCTCTGATGTACATTGATCCTGGGATTCTGTACTTCCTCCAAGCAGTGACTTTTCTAAACCTCTGCGCTATGAAACTGCTTTCTGAATTCATTCAACATTCCCTAGGCTCTGCTGTTCTAATCAGATTTTGCTGGAGTGGTTTGCACTTACTTCCATCTGGCAGATCCAGTTCCTGATCATTTTAAATTTTGGTCTAGAATCCTCTATCAAGTACCTACAATGTGAAGTGCCACTCCCATGCTGTAGTTATACTATACTGAAAATCTGGATTCCTAAAACCATTCACTATCTTATCATTATGAGCAAGGATACATTGAGAAGCTGGTCTGTGCTAGGCCTGTAGCTACAAAATAAAAAGTGGGGGACTATAGGGCCTGGCCAAGAAATCTTATCAGGAAAAGCAACTGTGTACATCAGGAGGAAGAGAGCAATAATATCCACCAACATGGCTCATATGTAAGGTCAAACTTGTAAGTTCCCTGGTTGCTTTTGCTCACCATGGTATCTCCAGGGCCCTGCACAGGGCCTGAAACATAATAGGTACTCAGCAAGTGTTTGTTGAATAAATAGTAAAGAGGAGACATGGAGCACAAGTGAAAGGTTTTATTACTATGTTCTTTTTTTTGTTTTGTTTTTGTTTTTTTGTTTGTTTTTTTGCAGTACGTGGGCCTCTCACTGTTGTGGCCTCTCCCGTTGCAGAGCACAGGCTCTGGACGCGCAGGCTCAGCGGCCATGGCTCACGAGCCCAGCCGCTCCACAGCACGTGGGATTTTCCCGTACCGGGGCACGAACCCGTGTCACCTGCATCGGCAGGCAGACTCTCAACCACTGCGCCACCAGGGAAGCCCTATTACCATGTTCTTGAACAGGCTTTTGTTTTAGGCCTTGCAAACTCTTAATGGGAATGTAAAATGGTGTAGCAGCTATGGAAAACAGTATGGACATTCCTTGAAACCTTAAGAATAGAACTACCATATAATCTAGTAATCTGACTTATGGATATACATATCTAAAAGAATTGAAATCAGGCTCTCAAAGAGATATCTGCACTCCTATGTTCATTGCAGCATTATTCACGATAGCCAAGATATGGAAACAACATAAATGTCTGTCGATGGATGAATGGAAAAGAAAATGTCATAAATACATAAAATGGAATATTATTAAGCCTTTGAAAAGAAGGAAATCCTGCCATATGCAATTACATGGATGAACCTGGAGGATATTATGCTAAGTGAAAAAGCCAGGACAAATATTGTGTAATTCTGCTTATATGAGATGTCTAACGTAGTCAAATGCATTGAAGCAGAGAATAGACTAGTGGCTGCTGAGGGCTATGGAGAGAGGGAAATGGCAAGTTCAATGAACATAGAGTTTTAGCTCAGCAAGCTGAAAAAGATCTAGAGATTTACTGTACAACATAGTGCCTATACTTAACAATATTGTATTTTGCACTTAAAAATTTGTTAAGAGGGCAAATCTCATGTTAAGTGTTCTTATCATAATAAAAAATTCAAATTCAAATTTTGCTCCTTTTGTGTAGCATTTTTCAAGTTTACACATTTACAACATGGGTCCTTCCTCAAGCCACACGTCAGAGAGTACCTCTTGCTATTTGTCTAGGTTGTTGTTGCCCTTTGTTAAACAACTCCCAAGCTGAAGATTTGTCTCTCCATTCTTCCTGGGCTCTATTTCATGCATTGGGTGGTGTTTCTAACTCTGCTAGGACTCCCTTGAGAACCAGAAAGTTCTGTGTTGCTCTAGAATGTAGTCTTGATCCCTGATCCCAGGATTTTGCAGAAGGAAACTTAGTCTGAAAAATAAAGTAAGGAGACAGAGAAGAGAGGAAGATGAAGGAAGGAAGGGAGGAAGGGAGGAAAGAAGGAAGGAAGGAAGGGAGGAAGGGAGGAAAGAAGGAAGGGAAAAAGAAAGGGAGAGTGAGGAAGGGAGTGAGGGAGGGAGGGGGGAGAGAGGATGCCCTAAGCCTTCTTTTTTCCTGCTGATTTGGGTTTAAAAACAAAATTATATAGCTCTTGTGTAAAAGACACTGTCTTCGCAACAAGCCTGCTGAAGCCTTCTTTGGGATTAATGGGAAATGTGGACATAACTAAAAGTTTGAAGGTATGAAATTTTGAAAATAGAATACTACTGACCCACAGCTCTTCTGGGGCCATTGCCTAGGTAACTCAGGTTTGAACACCTGCATGGAATCGGGCTTCCGTGGAAAGGAGCATAGGGATGCATCATTTTATTTCAGGTAGCTTTCACAATGTGATGCGAAGCCTGATTTCAAAAGGGAAATGACTGTTCTTTAAACATGTACAAAGAAAGACTATGACAAATAGCTCTGAGGAAAATGGTTCCTCATCCTAGCTTGTCAAGCTGAGGACTTCTATGGATGATAGATCTTTTCAGTTACAGCCTGAATCAAGTTAACAGCTTGTGTAAGACAACATCAGGATGAAATAAAAAAGAATCATGAGAGAAACTAAATGAAAGATTGGATGAGAAACTTTGAGCCCAAATCTTTATTTAAAGTGTCTTGAAAGCTCTTTTTTCCCCCTTTCTCTCATTCTTTCTTTCTCTCTTTCTTTTTTTATTTTGTTTCTTTTCTCCCGCCACGTATTGCAGTGAAACTGATATATCTCAGTCAGAAGATTGAGCTCCCAAGTGGGCTATGTTTTTTTCCCCTCTACAATCTTTCTAATAAACAAGAGCTGTCAACTACTCACCATGTAATTCACCACTCAAATGTCTTCAATTGACCATCTGCGCCTGCAAATCTCTGGCATGGCTACCCTGTGTGTCCATTTCAGGGCATCCTCTATGCGTTCATAATCCTGCCAAGGACTCCAGTCTGTTGATAAATTCCATTAATGGGGTAAATAATTGAGAGGGAGAGTAAACCTTTTTGTAAATCACTCTTCAGCATCCCCAGCCCAAGACCAGGATTAGGATTTAGAGAGACACTTCTAACCTTTAAATTGATCCCACCTGTAGCGAGTTCGTGCTGACCTAAATGCATTGACCCAGAGATTAACAGAGTCCTCTGGATAAATGCATCCTCCACGGACTACTGCCTACTTCTACCTTTCAAAGTTGGACTCACATACCCTCGGATTTTGCCTCTGTGTTCTTCCTTTTTCTCTTCTCTCCAATAAGCACACATCACCCTTTTCCCAGGACGGCTTTAAATGCCAGAACATTCATCAGTTGTGATTCCAGTCCAGGATATGAAAGATGATCCAGGCTGACTCCCTGCAAAATTCGAAGTAGGTGAAGTTTGTCTCCTTCTGTTCTCCTTAAATGCCTTCACTGCCTTTCCTTCCAAGAGAGACTTCCAACTCCCTCCCCCCAACTCTGCACACACGCCCATACTTTAAATCTATCCCCTTCCCCTTAGCAATCCTCTGTGTCACGAGCATCATTCATTCAGGGACCTGTTCTGTATTCCTAAGGTAAGAGCTGAGGGGTTGGTGGCTAAAAATGATTTCTGTTAAATTATGGTTACCATATGGCAGACATTTAAAAAGCTAACAGCTTTTTTGAGACATAATTTACATACCATAAAATTCACTCTTTTAAAGTGTACAATTTGGTGGGTTTTGATATATGTAATCACAAGGTTGTATAACCATCACTACTATCCAATTCCAGAGCATTTTTATGACCTGCCACAAAGAAATCCTGTATCCAGTTAGCTGTCATTCCCTATTCTTCCCCTCCTCCCAGCCCTTGTCACCCACCAATCTACTTTCTGTCTCTATGGATTTGCCTATTCTGGACATTTCATATAAATGCCCATGTACAATATGTAGTAATCTGTGACTTAGCACAATGTTTTCAGAGGTCATGTATCTTGTAGCATGCATCACTACTTCATTCCTTTTTATGGCTGAATAATTTTCTGCTTTATTGCATATATCACATTTTGTTCACTCATTTATGAATGGATAGACATTTGGGTAATTTCCACTTTTCAGCTATTATGAATAATGCTTCTATGAACATTGTGTACAAGTTTTTGTGTGGACATACATTTTCAATTCTTTGGGGTATATACCTAAACGTGGAATTGCTGGGACATGTGATAACTCTATGTTTAGCTTTTTGAGGAACTGTCAAACTGTTTTCCAAAGAGGCTGTACCACTTTACATTCCCACCATCAATATACGAGAGTTCTTGTTTCTCCTCCTGTTCTTGCCAATGGTCATTATTTCGCTGCCATTTTTTAGTATGGGAGGCCTTTTTACATGTACATTATCTCATTTTATATTCACAACAACCATGAAAGTAGCTATTATTCCCCCCATTTTGTAAATGAGGATACCAAGACTCAGATAAGTTAGGCAATAATAATATTTATTGAGTACTGATGATATGGTAGGCATTCTTGGAATCCCTATATCTCCTTTAATCTGTACAATGATCCCATAAGATAGGTACTGTTTGAATTGCAGAAGTAAAGAGAGGTTAAAGTGACTGACCCAAAGTTACACAGCCACTGATCAGTGGAGCCAGAATTTAAGCCCAGACAGTTGGATTCTGAATAAGTGGTGGAGTCAGAATTCAAACCCAAGGCCATTTGTCTCCAACAAAACCCATTCTTATCCTTGCCACATTCCACTAATGCATCTCTTGCGCTATACGTCCAAGGCTGCTTGCATTTTAACAGGGGGTCCAGGAAATCCTAGTGACTACCCAAAGGAAACAATCCCCAGTTGTGGAAATGTTAGGTGACGTGATAGAAATGTTCATGCAAGTGAGGGCCCTCTAGCCTTCTCTACCTACGGGGACAGCAGATTCTTCACAGGAGAGTTCTGATAAGGGCTAAGATGCTCAAGGGGCCACTTTCAAGGAATTCTTCAAAATCCTGAAGATGCATGAGGTTCCAAATTTATAGGTAGGAGTAGCTGAAAATTAACATATAGATAAAACGTCTAAAGTGATATTTTTTAATTGACTTCCACAAACACTTGTCTCTCTCTATGTTAATAATTATAGCTAACAGTTATTGGAGGCTCACTATATGTTAGTCACTGCTCTATGGGCTTTACATATACTAAATCGTTGAATCATCACAATAGTCCTATAGGGTTTGTATTATTATCATCCACATTTAATAGATGAGGAAACGGAGGCAGAGAAAAGTCAAGTAACTTGCCCAAGGATATACAACTAGTATGTGGTGGAGCCAGATTGTGAAAACAAATGGTCTAGTTTTAGAGTCAAGGTCCTTAACGACTGCCTCTTAAAAGAAACTGTAGGGCTTCCCTGGTGGTGCAGTGGTTCAGAATCCACCTGCCAATGCTGGAGACACGGGTTCGAGCCCTGCTCCAGGAGAATCCCACGTGCTGCGGAGCAGTTAAGCCCATGCACAACTACTAAGCCTGTGCTCTAGAGCCCACGAGCCACAACTACTGGGCCCAAGTGCTGCAACTGCTAAAGCCTGTGTGCCTGGAGCCCGTGCTCCAAGGCAGGAGAGGCCACCATGGTGAGGGGCCCGTGCACCACGGCTAGGAGTGGCCCCCACTCACTGCAACTAGAGAGGGCCCACGCGCAGCAATGAAGACCCAATGCAGCCAAAAATAAATAAATTAATTAATTTAAAAAAAAAGAAATTGTAGGGTGGAGCCATTGGATTTATCCATAGGCTCAAAAATACTCATTGGATCTCTAGACTTCAGTGACAGTGTAATTAATGATGATAAATGATAATGATTCAAAACCACTAGGGTTCCTTGTGAGTCTAAAAATTTACAAAAACCTTAAGTTCATTCACGAGTACAATCTTAGGGATCATTCCTATGGACCTTTTAGAATCGCTGTGTCAGAGACATCAGCTACACTGTCTGGTTGGAGAATATTAGTGGGATTCTACTGGATTTTATTGAAACTTATATCAGTTCCCATTCTATGTTGCCTATATCAAAGCCTAACAATTTATAGAATTCAAGCATCTCTGGATGATCTTTACTTCCTAAGGAGCCATAGAACAAGGATCCAAAATGGCACCCTCTCTCCCCATAAGACTGATTGTGAAGCCAGACACATGTGTCCAGGTTCCCTCTTAACTTTAGCTGCAAAGACAGAAACACAGCCCTTTAATATTTAATAATTTTTTTCTACTAAATACTACAGGAAACCCCCAATTATATACATCATGGGAAAGTGGGAAAGGATTTCCATGACATTAGCCTGGGATCTATGTATTCTTTTTGAGACTGAGGCACAGGATGAATAATTCTGCAGGGCTGGGGCCTGGGCTATAAAAATAGGTCCAGAATGGTATGTTCCTAGTTAATCTCCCACTCCCTGTCATCTTCCCCCACCTCCCTTGCTCCCTAGGTTCTCACGTGACTTCCTGACTGCAAACGTCCACATTTTGCCACAAGGGCTGCCATGTCACATATAACCCTGCTGAAGATAAGGAGGAAAATAAAATTTAACAGTTGCTGTGAGCTCTACATGCCAGTCACTGTGCTACAAACATGAAAGACGCTCTCTCGTTTCAATCATCACAAAAACTCTATGACGCATGTAATATTATTTTCTCCATCTTTGACAAATGAGGCTTAGACAGAGCAGGTACCTTGCAGGCTTAAGCCAGATTCAAAGCCAGATCTGCCTGATTCCAGTGCAAGCTCTGAAGTGCAATTTTCCACCTCTCTTTAAATGTTTCATATAAACCCTAACCCACTGAAAGTTCTTTTGTGAATTCAGTAGCGATAACAAAGTTCTCTCTGCTTATGATGCTCAACAAGATACATATTGGTTCTTAAAGGAAGGATAGCTTTGGGTAGCAGGCAATATAATAATTACTAATTATTAAGCACCCCCCAACTAACACTATAAGTGTATTATTTCATTTATTTCTCTCAGAACCCTAAGATGTGGGAGACAATTCTTATCCTCACTTCAGAGATGGAGAAAAAGATAAGTCCAGAGAAGTTATGTGACTTGGCCAAGATCACATAGCTAGGAAATGGTGGAGTCAGGCCTCAAATTCAGGTAGCATGGCTCCAGGGCTGCGAGCTTAATAACTTTGCTATATTGCTTCAGGATACAGAGAAGCTATTAGAGGGTGTTTCATTTATCTATTTATTTATCCATCTATCTATTTCTTTATGAGTCAGTGGCAGCTCCGCTTCTTGTGGTCTTCTCTCCAGGACCCAGCTGGTGGAGCGGCCTGTCTGGAATATGCCAGATAAAGTCATTAGTGACCTTTTTCCTGCTGTGGACTCCTGGCAATTTTGTGAAGCTTACAGACCCTTCCCAGAATAATATTTTTAAATATAATAAAATTACATTAAACTATATTTAAGTACAATTGCCAAAAAATGACATTATAAATGGGTTTATTTTTCTCCAGTTTTGAGAGGAAAGGTAGAATCCTGACCTAGTTTTCGGCCACATTCAGCCCAGAAATCTTGACCAGAATGAAGCTCAGTGCTGCCCTCTAGTAGTCAGGTCCCAAACTGAAATTAAAACTGAGACTGTAGTGAACCCACACATAGCCACAGGATGTCACTATTATACAAGTATTCTCAAACTCCTCAATTTTTTTTTTTTAAATTAAAGTGTTGCATGACTTGTAAACATATTTTAGAAAATGCAGAGCAGTAAAAATCAGAAAAATTTTGTTTTTAATGAATACTATATTTTTTCTAAAAATCACAATCAAACCACATATACAATTTTGTAAGCTTTTGAAAAAAAATTGATGCCATAATATACATAAATTTAAGGGCTCAGGATTTGGACTCAAGCCAACCTGTCTTCAAATTCCAGCTCTGACTTTCCTAGCCATGTGACTTTGGGCTACTTGCATAAGTTCCCTAAAGCCTAGGTTTCCTCCTATGAAAGAAACGATGATTAAACAGAGCTACAACCCAGCACTGCTGTGGGGATTAAAGATGATGCATATAAAGTGCCTGGAACACAGTAGGTACTCAAAACATGGCATTTCTTAGGCAGAGCATTTTAAGACCATGCTAAACCCCGTGTACTCTTGCTTTAGGTGGCCTCACCCAAATCTTTCCATTTATACTTTAACATGTACCCACATCCTACATTAAATATATTTTTTGCTAAATTGAAGTAATTTTTTTTTAATTTTGCTTTTGAAATGTATTAGTTATGACTTCTTAGCAGAGATTATATATACTCAGGAACTCTTACAAACTGATGCAATCTAACCAACAATTTTCCCAATGTATTGAAATGTTTCTGAGTACAAAAAGAAGTAATTTATAAAATCGATGCGTTACATTTTTTGACATTTACTTAAACATTTATTGACTTTAATTTTGCAGTTACCTACATATTTTGAAGCCAATAATATTCATCACACGTCAAACACATTTGCAGGTCTTAGAAAAGTTCATAGACCTTAGACATTGTGCCTATAGTGCTTGATGGATTAAAATAAAAGTTTCTGGCTAACATTATTATCATTACACTTACACATTATTTTATGGCTGTGGAATACTTAATTTTGTGGACAATCCAAAATTCACTCAACCATTCCCCTATTTTTATATATTTAGGTTGTTTCCAATTTTTTTCTATTATAAGTGATATTATAACGAATATCTTATAATATAAACTTCTTTTCAGTATATTAGGATTATTACCTTAGAATAGATTCCTGGAAGTGAAATTACTGGGTCAGAGTATATGAATATCAGTAATGATTTTTGACATGTATGGTATTCATTTTCCAAAATATTTGGGCCAATTTATGCTCTTTCTAATAGTGAATAAAATAAAGTGTTCTTTGTATCACTCTGTCACCAGCTCCAGCTTGTCTCAAATTTATACTTGTTAATTCCACAGGCCAAAAAAAAATCTAGTTTTAATATGCATTTTTGGATTACTGGTGAGTTGTTTAAACATTCTTTTGCCATAATTTTGTAAGTCATATGCATTTCCTGTTTTGTAAAGTGTCTCTTTGTATCTTCCCCCACTTCTAAGGTCCAGTGGTAGACAGAGAATAGCCCAAATTGGTGTCTTGCCCAGCATTGTGCAGAATTGGTTAGTTAGTAATGCTATATAATAACTACAGACTGTGGCTAACAGTATGCATTGTTTTATTCCACTTGCATTCCACCCCAGAGTCCCATCCAGCTAGGGCTTTGCATGTGAATTAGATATCACCCAGTAGATGCACTTATGTGAAATTCTGGCAGATGGAAATCTGCTGACAAGCTAGAAATTGCAGTCCTGCCTGTAGAAATGATTTTCTGCAGTGTTTCTTCTCCAGCTTCCTGGGTATCAAGAGGAACAGAGGGGTTACCCCCAGCAAAGGCAGTAACAGCAGTTTCTTGATGTGGTTTCTAATCACTGGATCGCAGTTATGGATGCTCTTCGTCAAGCTCCCTGGGTATTCAGAGAGAGCTGCAGCAGCTGCAGAGGTGACAATGGCAGGTCCTTGATTCTGGCAGGGCTCTAGAGGTGACCTCAGAAGTAAGAGCTCCCTTGAGGTTTCAGTTCAGTATTTTTTTGTAACTATTCTTTTAAATCCAGCCTACACCCCACTCCTTTAGACCTTCCAGCAATTTTGTAAGTACTCAATTCTCTGTTTTAAATTCATTGCTGTAAGTTGTTATGAACTTTCTGGAATGTAGTCTAACTATCTATTATAGTTTTAAAATATTTGTACCCTTTGACCCGGCAGTCTTATTTGGAAAATTCTATTGTACAGAAATAAGAGCATCAGGGTCCATTGCCACAAAGACATTTATTGAAGTGTTATTTTTAGTGGCAAAAAAAAAAAAATCCTGGTGAAAAAAATCCTGAATTTCCATCAATAGGGGAATGGCTAAATTCATACAGTACATCTCACTATGAGATATTTTAGACCAAACTGAAAAAAATGTTGTGTGTGTATTGACATGTGTATGTATGTCATGATATATGATGTATTCAATACAACAGGTTGTATAATTTTATTTTTGTAATAAAGAGGTAGGGACATCACTTCCTGCTTAAACTTAGAGTGGCTTTTTTTCCTGCACTAAAATCTGACTGATACACACACTGTAACATTGTCACCATCATTAAACATTACATATTTAAGGTGTTGTAAACATCTGGTTTCCAATTATGGGCCACATAAATGAGATAAATATACAAGAAATTTCTTGGAGGCCCAATACTTATTAAAATATTGTACCATACAAGGGACTTCTGTTTCAAGATGGAGTAACTTGTAGCAGACCAATGTTGTTGCTGAGAGTAACTAGAAAAATCAGGTAAAATTCCAAAAAACAAAATCCTTTTTGAAACTATCAGAGAACCAGGACTTGACAAGGGAGATTCTAGAAAGAAGGGAAACTCATTCAAAGCAAGCCCAACTTCCTACATGTTGTTTTTTCCTTTAGGATATTTGTCAATTCTTGGACCAGACACTGGGTAGAGGATGACTCTGAAGAGGCAGAGAGGCCACCAGAGCTTTAGATAATATCACAGGACCGAAGCAACAAAAATTGGAGTTTAAGTTCTGCCAAAGCCAACTAGGATTTGAGTGGCCACAATCTGGAGGGAGGAGAAGCACAGAAAAGTGAGCCTGACACTCAGCCCAGGTTTTTCCTTTCAGGAAATTGCCAATTAAGTTGCACAGGGCAAAAAATTAGAAGTCAAGCAGAGTGGCCAAAAAGTAGAGTGGAGTTTGGGGAAGTTTCAGAGAGCTGAGGAAATAAAGGTCGGAGTCCAGGACTTCTCATGGAGGAAGGTCCCTAGGAAACATCCACCCCCTGGCTTTCATTTGGGACCCCGTAAAGAGCTACATCCTTGCAATGGGGCAAACTAGAGGTAGGCTGAGTCTAGCAAACGCTGTAAAACAGCCTCAAGTCACTTCAGTGGCTGATTGGATTAAGGTAATTTGCCCTTCTGCTGCCTCGCAGAAAATGGGGTGAAACCTCTTTGGAGGGACACACGATCATCTAGAGCCAGTATACCTTTGCAGGCACAAAGTCTTGCAGTCAGTAAAAAGTTAACTGACATACCAAGAAATGAGCCCAAGAAGAGAAAAAAAAACCCAAGCAATAGAAACAGACTCATAGTGATCCATTTATTGCAGTTGTATGACAGGGACTATAAATACTCAAGAAAATAAATGACAACATAGTGAATTTCACCTGAAAGCTAGAATCTATAAAAAATAATCAAATGAAAAATATGAAATTGAAAAATACAATAAATGAAATGAAGAATTCTCCATGACCCACATAAAGACTAATGTTTACTGCTACTTTTCAG
Organism: Mesoplodon densirostris; assembly: GCF_025265405.1. Classification (NCBI taxonomy): domain Eukaryota; kingdom Metazoa; phylum Chordata; class Mammalia; order Artiodactyla; family Ziphiidae; genus Mesoplodon; species Mesoplodon densirostris. The sequence goes on along the minus strand of NC_082681.1, from coordinate 41,392,364 downwards.
GATATTACAAGCGCCAGCTATGTTATTCCCTTTGGAAGACTCCCTTCCCCCATTGTGTGTAGCATTTGAAGGACGGCCAACCAATATATCCTGTGCTTCTCTGGTCAAGAGGTGGGCATGAGGTCCAAGCCAAATCAACTGGATCCTCCTAGGAATTTAAATTTTGAGCTGAGCAATGCAAAGATGGGAAAGAGTTGGAGCTGATTCATAGTGCCAATGGTGCCTAGAAAAGTGGTCCATTATTTCCCTCTATCTAGATCCTGCAAGATGCCTTGTTTCTGATACCTGGTTGTTTACTTTTTCCTTCTGTGAGCTAAATCATTGCCTTCCAGGTATATTCCTTGATTAGCCAGTATATTCATTTGGGTAAGTAATAAACAAACTCCTAAATCTTTGTGGCTTAAAAAAAAATGTCTATTTCGTATTCATGTCCAATCCAAAGTGGGTTAGCAGAAGGACTATTCTCCATGCTACTCAGGGACCTAGGCTCCTTCCATTCTTTGGTTCTGCTCTCCTCTAGGTCTTAGGAGTTGCTATGACTGAATTGTTGTGTCTCCCCTAAAAATCATGTGTTGAAGCCCTAATCATCAATGTGATGGTATTTGGAGTTGGAGCCTTTGGGAGGTAATTAGATCATGAAGGCGGAACCCTCATGAATGGGATTAGTGCCCTTATAAGAAGAGACACAAAAGAGATGATCTCTCTCCACCATGTGAGAATACAGCAAGAAGGTGGCCATCTGCAGACCAGGAAGAGGGACATCACCAGGAACTGAATCAGCCAGCACCTTGATCTTGGACTTCCCAGCTCCAGAACTGTGAGAAATAAATTTCTGTTGTTTACATCACTCAGTTTATGGTATTTTGTTATAGCAGCTTGAGTTGACTAAAATAGGCATCCTCTGCATTCAGCTGGCAGGATCAAATATGGGAGGATTTTATGGAAAATAGCACATGTCAATTCTGTTCATATTCCATTGGCCAGAACTCAGTTACATGGCCACACTTCACTGCAAGGTGGGCTGGGAAATGTAATCTAGATGGGCATCCAGAAAGAAAAGAACACTGATATTGATGAGCACCTGCAGTCTATACCACAGCCAAAGTTAGTTCTAATGCTTGCAAAGGACCCTAATCAATACAGATACATAGGGCTTTAACAGACAGAGCTTGAAGAGGGGGGCAATTAAGATATAGGAACTAGTGTAAACAAAGAGAACAGAGCATCATCTGGTTTGGCTGGAGTGTTAAATGGATGATTGGTGTTGGAGGAGTTCATGGAGAGGATGTGATCACCAGTTGACCTGCAAGCTGGACTCTGGGCAACTGGAGGCTCCTCACCCCCTCCCTTATCATTGGAATGTGCATTCTGCTTGCTTTCCCCACGCTACAAGCTATCCCAAGGACACAGCCTTGAGATAGTAATGTGTTGAGACCATCTGGAGCGTATACGTGACTAAACCCAGTTAAGGCCTGTATAAAAACTTTTTAGATTCTGGAGGATGGATGCAGAGATCTACTCATCTTGCGGACTCCCCCCCTCCAAAGATAAGCCTAGTATGTAAGTTCCCTTTGCTCATTAAATCTGTCATCTACCAATCTTGAGTGCTCTGCCGCTTGTTTGATGTCTTTTTGCCCTCTGTGTACAGGGGTCAGTCTGTGAACCAACAATTGAGAGCAAGTGGGAGGCAAGGTTGAAAGAGGCAGGTAGGGACCTGAATGCCAAATTAATTCTGTAGGCCAAGGGTTGACAAACTCTGGCCTGTGGGCCAAATCCAGCCCTCCCCAGGCTTGGCTTTGTAAGTAAAGTTTTATTGAAACACATCCACGCACATTGTGTTATGTACTTTCTATGAATGCTTTCACTATAAAATGGCAAGGATAAGTAGTGGCAATGGAGAAGGCATAGCCCACAAAGCCTAAGAATACTTACTATCTGGCCTTTTACATAATACATTAGCCTACCCCTGCTGTAAGTCCAAATACCAGTTTTACCATTTGCTTTCTATATGACCTTGGGCAAGTTACTTAACTTCTCTGTGCCTCAGTTTGCTTTTTAGCAAAATGATGGTGAGATCAAAATGATACCCTCTAGGGTTCTGGCCAGGATTGAATGGATTACTGTACATAATGCACTTAGGACAGTGCCTGGCATTTAGTAAAGAACATAAACACATTTGCTCTTCTTTTTGCAAACCTCCAAATCTTGGCATGCCCCAGAGCTTAGTCCAAGAGCCTCTTCTATTTTCTAGCCACACTTCCCTTATGACTCTAAGATTTCTTCCTCCTATGACACTTATTTTCCATTACACTGTTTTGTTTTCATCAGGGTACGATCTGAAATTATCTTTTTTATTGTTTTGTTCATGTAGTTATAATCTGCCTCACACTGGAATGTAAGCTTCAGGAAAGCAGGAGTTAGTCTTGTTCATTGCTGAATCCCTAGAGTCTAGAACAGTACCTTGCACGGAGTCGATGCTCAGTAAATATTTACTGAATGAGGGAATGAACTCATCCAAGAAAGTGGCAGATATAGAATTCAAACCCAGGTCTGACTGAGGCCAGTGTCCATGCTCTTCATCACCATGCTGCACACTATAATAGCCAGGAGACTAGAGAGGGGAGAGTGGATGGAAGAAACATTTAAGAGGTAAAATAGACGTAACAGCAACTGATTTGGTAGCAGTGGATGGAGGTAGGAGTGGGACAGAGTTGTGAGTCAGATATGACTTTGAGATTGAGGCCTGGATGACACTGAGCTGTAGATTTGGGTAAAAAGTAAGAGGTTAGAATGTATAATTAAATCCAAATATATCAGTAGCCATAATAAACATAATAGACTAACCTCTTCAGTTGAAGTCAAAAGCTGGCTGGGAAAAAAGACTTCCAATTACAGCAGTAAGGGAGTAGCTTTTAGCAGACTAACTTTCCCACTGGAAATAATTATAAAAATTACACAAAATACATATTTTTAAAAGTGCTTGGAGATGTTGACAAGCAAACAATACAAGCAGGACCTTATATGCTACACTCCTTAAATATGGGATGCACATATGGTTGAAACAAAACATACCAAAACTTATGGGATGCAGCAAAAGCAGAGCTACAACATGGATGAACCTCAAAAACATTATACTGAGTGAAAGAAGTCAGACACAAAAAGTCCTGTATAATATTATATGATTTTATTTATACGAAATATCCAGAATAGGTTAAATCCATAGAGACAGAAAACAGACTGGTGGTTACTTGGGGCTAGGAACAGGGGGAAATTAGGAGTAACTACTTAATGGGTACAAGGTTTCTTTTGGGAGTGATGAAAATGTTTTGAAATCTGATAGAAGTGGTGGTTGCACAACATCGTGAATATACTAAATGCCACTGAATTGTTCACTTTTCCCCTCAGCTTTATTGAGATATATTGACATATTACATTGCATAAGTTTACGGTGTACAATGTGAGGACTCGATACAGGTGTATATTGTGAAATGTTTACCACAATAAGGTTAGCTAACACATCCTTTACTTCATGTAATTACTATTCTGTTGTGGTGGTGCTGGCGGTGAAAACATTAAAGCTCTCCTCTCATAGCAACTTTTAAGAATATAATACAGTATTGTTAACACTAGTGACCGTACTGCTCACTCTTAAATGGTTAATTTTGTGTTAAAAGAATTTCACCTCAATAAAAAAGAGAGATTTTCAAATAAAAGTTGATTTTTTTGCCAGCAGATGCACACTACAAGAAATATGAAAGGAGACACTTCAGGTGGAACGAAAATGATCACAGATGGGAGCATGAAACTTCAGGAAGGTGCAAAGAGCACAAACTGTTTAAAACAATGATAATAATGTCCTGTAGGGAGTTTTGTATTGTGATAAAATATACATTATGTAAAAATTAACTCGCATAGGGTTTTTACATACATAGAAATGAAACATGTAACAAAGATAGCACAAAGGATGAGAGGCCAATAAATGGAGTGAAACTGTTATATGGTTCTTACATGTTCAGCAGATGGTAAAAATACTAATTTAAGATGGACTGGAATAAGTCAAGGATGCATATTATAATCTGCAGGGTAACCACGAAAGGAATTATAAAAGAATATACAACTAAAAAGTAATAAAGGATAAAATAGGGTAATAAAATATTTTAATAATAAAAAGGCAAGAAAGAAAAACTAAATAAAGAATAGATAGAACAAATAAAAAACAAATAGCATTATGGTAGCTATAAGCCCAACTATCTTCAATAATTACTTTAAATGTAAATAGACTAAACACTTCAATTAAAATACAAAGATTATCAGACTGCTTTTTCTTGTATAGAAAAAACGCAACTACATGCTGCTTAAAAGAGACTCAGATTAAATAACAGATACAGAAAAGTTAAAAGTATAAAGGGTGGGAATATATACAATGCAAACACCAAAAGAGAAAGCCAAAGCAGTTGTATTTAATGAGGCCAGCAGAACACTGATACCAAAACCTAACAAGGCTACAAGAAAGGAAAAATGCAGGCCAATATCTGTCATGAAGATAGATGAAAAAATCCTAAACAAAATATTAACAAAAGGAATCCAGCAATGTATGAAATGAATCATGACTAAGTGAGGTGTATCTCAATAATGAATCTTGCTTAAGTATTTGAAAGTCAACCAATGCAATTTATTATATTAGCTGAATAAAGGAGAAAGCTGCCAATACTTGCAGGACAGGTATTTGATAAAACTCAACACCTGATCATTATTTTAAGAAAAAAAAAAACATACACACCAAACTAAGAATAGAAAGGGACTTCTCTAAATTGGGGCATTTTTTAAAAGCTAGCATATTATTTAATGATGAAATATTGAACTCTTTTCCCCTCGAATCAGTTTACTTGTCCATTCTCCCATTGACTGATATTTGTGTTGTTTCCATTTTGAAGCTCTTATAAATAACGAATGAACTACTGCTAAAATGAAAGAACTTGGATGCTCTCACACTAATGTTGAGTGAAAGAAGCCAGATGTTAAAGAGTACATGCTATATAAATCAATTTATATGAAGTTAAATAACTGAAAAAATGATCTATAATCATAAAAGTCATTACAGTGGTTACCTTTGGGGAATATTGACTGAGAGGGGACAGAAAGGAGCCTTCTGGGACACTGGAAATATTCTGTTTTGATGTAGTTAGTGGTTAGTTATATGGGTGGATACTTTTGTAAAATCCATTAAGCAGTACACTTAAACTTTATGAACATTACTGTAGGTAAATTATACATCATTTTATTTTTATTTATTTATTTATTTTGTAGATTTTTGTTTAACATCTTTACTGGAGTATAATTGCTTTACAATGGTGTGTTAGTTTCTGCTTTATAACAAAGTGAATCAGTTATACATATACATATATGCCCATATCCCCTCCCTCTGCATCTCCCTCCCACACTCCCTATCCCACCCCTCTAGGTGGTCACAAAGCACCGAGCTGATCTCCCTGTGCTATTCGGCTGCTTCCCACTAGCTATCTATTTTACATTTGGTAGCGGACTTGAGGATATGGGGAGGGGGAAGGGTAAACTGTGACAAAGTGAGAGAGTGGCATGGACATATACATCATTTTAAAAGACAGATTATCAAGCCAAAAAAAATATCCAGCCATATGCAATTTACAAAAGACACACCTCAACATAAGGACTCAAAAGGTTGAAAAGAAAATAATGAGAAAAAGTTTTGTCAAGCAAATACTAACAAAAATTTTTGTAGATCTATATTGATATCAGGAAAACATATACTTAAAGGTAAAATGAATAGAGAAAAATTGAGTGACTGCATTAAGCCCCTAGCAACATTTTCTTTCCTTTCCTTTTTTCTGCGGCAGGGGGAGAACTTTTTGTTTTGTTTATTTTTACTGAATACATGGGAGCAGAAAAAAGGTTGGAACTAGATGGGAGGGAGAAGGTAAGAAAAAAAACATAGGTGTTTAGTATGAAGGAGACTTCTCAGATAGAGCCAAGTAAGATAAGAAAACTCGCAGATCTTAGTTTCTTATCTTGTTAATTAAACATATGCCCCTGTCTGAAGCTTACATTATGATGTCTTGACAATGATAATTCACATTTTTCTAAGAAATTTTCAGACTGGTTAAGCCAGAATGATAGTGGGACTTCCCAAAACCTGAGAGCTCAACCAATACAAAAGCCTTATTGTACGTTTTGCTTCTGAAAATACTTACTTGAAGAAAAAGAAGTTTCCAGCAGAGTTGAAAGACTTGTTCTCTCCTGAAGATAAGACTTGTGAATGTCCCGTAAAGGAGGCAACTGAAAAGTAATGAGGTGAAAATGGATTATTCTCTCACTTCTGTCATGACAGGAAGAAAAAGTTCCCTTTATAAGAAATTAGGTCACATCTTCACTTCCTTTGGAATGGATTCAGAATGGGGATAAAAAAGGATGAAAGTTCATTTGGTCATTCACTTTTTACCACCTACTCCATGTAAGGTTTTTACTCAATACCAGTGGTATGAGTGAGTGTTTAATGTATGGAAAACATGTAAGGTTAGCCACAGGAACTTAAAACCTTGTAAAGAATATAAATATATAAATAATAAAAGGCAGACTTTTATTATTTATTTATTTATTATTTATTATTAATGTCTTCAAAAAGATATGCATAAGGGCTATCTAGGCTCTCTAGGCAGGGTTTCTGGAATGGCAGCGTGAGGATCTCTGTAAATCCACCCCTCCATAAAAGCAATAAAAACACTAGCAAAAATTGTCAAAATTAATTTTTCAGAACTCTAGAAATTAAGCAAACTCTTGCAAAATCTGAGGAATACTTATTCAAGAAAACCTGCTGAACACCCATAAAGACAGCAGGGTTTATAGTGTTATAACTTGACCTACTCACCTATTCCCATACCCCTCTCTACAGCTCCACAGTAGTGAAAAGACAATCCACAGAATGAGAAAAAATACTTGCAAATCATATATATGATCAGGGACTTGTATCTAGAATATATAAAGATATTTAAAACTCAATAATAAAAAGACAAACAACCTAATTTTTAAAATAGACAAAGGATCTGAATGTACAGATACCAAAGAAGATATACTAATGACCAATAAGCTCATGAAAAGATGCTCAACATCATTAGGCATCAGGGAGATGCAAATCAAAACCACAGTGAGATACCACTTCAAACTCACTAGGATGTCTGTAATTAAAAAGATAGACAATAACAAGTGTTGGTGAGGATGTGGAGAAACTGGAACCCTCATGCATTGCTGGCGGGATTGTAATATGATTCAGCCACTGTGGAAAACAATCTGGCAGTTCCTTAAAACGTTAAACATATGTTTAAAAATGAGACAACAGGACCAAAATGGAGTTGCTTATGCTAAGCCTCATGTCACCAGGCCAAGACTTAATTACAGTTTGGGCTCTCCCAAAAAATGGAATATTAAACCAATCAATCAAGAATCACCTGATCATCACTAGTTAGGTAATCTGACTGATAGACCTCTACCATCCCCTAAAGGAAAGTAACCTTGCAATAACCAACTTGTTTTTTTACCTAGTATAACTTCCTTAATCCTGCTCCCTTCCGACTATAAAAGTCTTTCCTTTCATATAGCTCTTCGGAATTTGTTTCTATCTGCTGGATTGGATGTTGCACAATTCATGAATTGTTGAATAAAGCCAGCAAGATCTTCAAAATTTTACTCAGTTGAATTTAGTTTTCTAACATATAAATTACAATATGATCCAGAAAGTCCACTCCTAGGTATATACCCAAGAGAATTGAAAACATGTCCACACAAAATGTTTATGGAAGAATTATTCATAATATCCCAAAAATGGAAACCACCCAAATGCCCATCAACGGATTAATGAATAAATAAAATATGTTATAGCCAAACAGTGGAATATTATTCTGCAATTAAAAGGAATGGAGTACTGATACATGCTACAACATGGGTGAACTTTGAAAACATTATGCTGCGACACAAAGAACCACATATCGTATGATTCCATTTATACGAAATGTCCAGAATAGGCAAATCTATTGAAGTAAAAAGTACATTGGTGGTGCCAGGAGCTAGGGTGAAAGAGGAATGGGAAATGACTGCTAATGGGAAAGTGATTTCTTTTCAGGGCATTGAAAATGTTCTAAAATTTCATGGTGATGCTTGTACAATTCTGTGAATATACTAAAAACCACCAAATTCTACACCTTAAGTGGTCGATACGCATTGTATCTCGATAAAGTTGTTTTTAAAAGCACTATTTAATGTGAACAGGCCAAAGGTACCTGGCTAACTTAGTCGGTAGAGCAGGGGACTTAATGTGAACAGTCTGGTTGCCAGTTAGAGACCTGAGAAGAAGAGACTGACTGCTCAGATCACTTCCCTGATTGGTCTAGACTAGTCCTTCTCAAGTCAAGAGCAAGGCAAGTACACCAGGCACTGATTCATCTAATTCTCACAACAATGTTATGAAATATGTATTAATATTATTATTTCCATTTTATAGATTGGGAGACTGAGGTTAAGTAATTTGGCCAAGGTCACAGAGCTGCTCAGTGGCATGGCCAGGATCTAAACCCAACTGGTGCCAACAACAACTTATTTAACCAAGATGCCATTCTATGTTCCAAAAAAAGCCCTTTCACACCCTTCCTAATCACTCTCCCCACTTTTTGCACATGTGCAGTTATTTAGTGAAGACCAATTCTGTGTCTTATTCACCTGGTTCCCATTTGTCCCCCCAAACATAGTTTTCATATGGTTTAAATTCATTGCTCTGACCAACCAGAGCCCAACAGTGCGTTTTGTGTTTGTTGCCAAACCAAACATGGGTCCATTTGCCCGACATGCAGCAAAGTCAATCTACTGACACTAGGTCATGGTGAAGGAAAGTACAGTGTTTACTGCAGGGTCAAGCAGCAATGGGTAGCTCATGCTCAAAAGGCCCGAACTGCTGGATAGGTTTCAGGGAAGGGTTTTTAAAGGCAAGGTAAGGGAGAGGGTCTCAGGGTGCCTGATCAGCTCATGGACGTTCTTCTGATTGGTTGGTGGTGAGGTAACTCAGTGGTATTTTGGAAGTCAACACCAACATCATCAAACTTCTGGTTCCAGCTGGTCTGGGGCCTACATGTTTGTGGTCAGCAGTTAACTTCTTCTACCTTATGGGGGTTTTAGTATCTGCAAAACAACTCAGGATATTATCTATAGCCCCTAAGGAGGAACTAAAGGTCTTTGACTTTGTTTTATGGCTACATTCTTATTATTTTGTCTTACCTGTCTTCCTTTGTTTCTTTACTTCTCTGATTAAATTTGCTCTTTAGAACACAGGGAAGGAGGACTTCCCTGGTGGTCCAGTGGTAAAGAATCCGCCTTCCAATGCAGGGGACGCAGATTCAATCCCTGGTCGGGGAACTGAGATCCCACATGCTGCAGGGCAACTAAGCCCATGCGCCACAAATAGTGAGCTCACACACCTCAGTGAGAGAGCCTGCCTGCCGCAAACTACAGAGCCCATGCGCTCTGGAGTCCATGTGCCACAACTACAGAGCCCACGTGCCCTGGAGCCCGCACACCACGACTAGAGTGAGAAAACCCACATGCCACAACTAGAGAGAAGCCCACGTGTCGCAACTAAGACCCGATGCAGCCAAATAAATAAATATTTTAAAAAATAACTCAGGGAAGGCCTAGGATGCTAAAGCTGTTCTACAAACAAGAGGCAGGAGACATAGGATGTTCTGTCCCCAGGAAAGCCCCTCAGGGTCCTGCTTGGTTTCATGTTATCAGTTTACCCAACCTCCCATCCTTGTAGCACATCAAAAAAAGTGCACAAAATTCTGGGCAAACATTCAGTGCAAAACTCTAAGCCTTCCCTTTACCTCTAGCTCAGTTGTCCCTTTGCAGTGTTCCCAATGCTCCTCTAGCCCCCAGCACTATTGCCCCACACCAATAGCCACTCCTCACAGCCAAAGAACAGGTCACATCTTCTGGGATTCTGCGGACATGAAATGAGGGAAGGCTTCATGGAGGAGGCTGTACCTGCCCTGGTCCCTGAAAGCCAGTTGTAAATGGAAGGAATAAACATTCCAAAATAAACATAGTATAAGCAAATGCATGAATAGCAAAGTGTCTAAGAACAAAGATTCTGGGGTCAGACAGTTGTGAGTTAAAATCCCAGCTCCACTAGCTGCGTCATCTTGGGCAACTTACTTAACCTCTGTGAACTTCAGTTTAAATTCTTAAAAATGTAGATAATATTTCCCTCTCCAGGGGTTGTGAGGATTGAATGAAATCATAATAAATCCAGACACATTCTAAGCTCTCAATCAAGAAAGGCAATTACCTATAAAGCAATAAACATGAGTCACTTTTGGTAAACAGTAGTTTAACAGCAGTTAGCTTTGCCAGTGTTGGTGAATAATGGGAGAGAAGTCTGTAAGGGTAAACTGAGACCAGACCAAGATAGGTCTTTAGAAGATTAGGAGAATTTTGGAAAAATGAGAATAGAGCAATCAAAGTCAAAGTTTGTGTATAGAGGAGAGAGAGAAAGAGGGGAGTGAGAGAGAGAGAATTTCTTTAAAGAATGGGCAGAGGGCTTCCCTGGTGGCGCAGTGGTTGAGAGTCCGCCTGCCGATGCAGGGGACACGGGTTCGTGCCCTGGTCCGGGAGGATCCCACATGCCACGGAGCGGCTGGGCCCGTGAGCCATGGCTGCTGAGCCTGCGCGTCCAGAGCCTGTGCTCCGCAATGGGAGAGGCCACAGCAGTGAGAGGCCCGCATACCGCAAAAAAAAAAAAAAAAAAAAAGAATGGGCAGAATTGGGCAAGTTACTTGGAACTCCTCTGTAATTCATTGTTTTGTTTATTGTCTATGACACCCAATTACCTCGTGAGATTCATGAGGGTATAGATCATGTCTATTTTGCTCACCACTGTATATCCAGAACCTTGCACAATGCCTGGCCCATAGTATGCGTTCAATAAATATTTTGTTGAATGAAGGAATGAATTATGATGATGGGGGGTGGGGGACACCAAAAAATATTCCAAGAATTCTAGCATAGATGACTGAAAGATTACAGAAGATTGGAAGTGCAGAGGAAATAATGCGTTTAAATTTTGGACTCCCCGAGTTTGAGAAGCCTGTAGTGCATTCCGGTGTACATGCTTAGGGTAATTCAACACTTAGAATTGGAGGCCAGAGAAGATGTGGAGGGCGGTGCCGGCGATGCATTGAGACTCAGTAGCAAACAAGTAGCGAGTGAGACCACCTCAGAGGAGTCAGGTTTCAAGCGGAAGACACCACCGGAAGTGACGCAGTAAACGGGGCTCAGAGCAGGGCGCAGGGCATGCTGGGAAGCTGCTGCCTAGAGCCAGAGGAAACGGGAGGAGAGGCCGCTGCAGAAAATTCAGATTCAGGTATGAAACGATCGAGGAGTGACTTGTCTCAAGAAGCCAGAAGAGAACACTAACAAAGTGGTGATAGTCCTAATTGTGAGCAGCCACACACCAGCCACAGGTAGTAGGACTATCGAGATATCAGATTTGTTGGGGACTTTGAGATGAGCCGTTTTGAAGGACGCTGGGGAGTCGAGTCCGGTTGTAGTGGTAGTTAAATTGCTTGAGCTTGAATCCCAGTTTGTGACCCTAAGCAGGTTACTTAATCATTCTGTGTCTTAACTATATAACAGAGATGATTACCTCATAGCATTATTGTAAGAAGTGAATATGGGGTTCAAATGCTTAGAAAAGTACCTTGCTTGCGGTCACCACTCGGTAAAATTTTAAATATTTTTAGAGGGTGCGTTGAGGAAGGTGGTGAATAGCCCTAGAGACTAATCTTCATTTGAGGTCTGCAAGACCTTTCAGAATAGAACTAAACGAACCTTTTCCACAGAATAGTGCCAAATCAAAATTGCGAATGATTTTAGGACTACGACTGAGATGCTGGGGTTTAATTCGGTGAAGATTGATTTTTCCAGAAGGTTCCAGAACTCTAAGCCCTTTGTCTACCAGGCATGCGCAGTAAGGTTGCACGCTTTTCCTCAAGCTCCACCCTTTTTTCCTGTTAACTACAGGTCAGGCAGGTCTCCTAGCGTTCCTCGCTGTTGTTCACCTAGCCCTGGCCCCACCTCCTGGAGCAAAGAAGTCTCCCCATTGGACGCCTTAAATAGGTCTTTTTTTGCTGTCATTGGGCACGTTGGAGAAATAGATACTTTGTTAAAATTGTCCAGCTACAAAAGCAGAGTGTTTTTTTCTTCCAAGCTAAGTTAATAAGTATCAAACGAGTGAATACCTAAAGCGGACGGGAGGGTAGGGTCGGAACTGAAGAGAATTGAACTTAAGGTTGGTACATCGGGGTGCTTTTAACAGCGGACCGAGTTGCTTCCGGGAGAGAATGGGCGGGCAGAGAATTCTGTGGGTTTGGCGGGTTTCTCTGTCTTCCTAAGTATTTGATCATCCCGCAGCCAACAGAGCTGTACAGGACAGGACGCTGAGAACCCGTCCCGGGGGAACACGCTGCTTTCAATTACCCAATGGCCACGCCCATGGTGAGTGCCCCGGCCGCGGCAGGGTACCCGGGCGCGGGCGGCTGAGGGGAGGGGTTCTGGGGCGGGCTGGCTGCTGGTCACGTGGTCAAGCGGCGAATCAGGGTCCGGCCCGCCAGGCGCCGGGGGCGGGGCCCGCTCTCTGCAGCCCCCACTGTCCCCAGACCCCCCACCTCCAGGGCCGTGAAGTCGCTTTTCCGATCCTGGAAAGGACCCTGAGATGGGAACTAGCGAGAGTCCGGAATGTTGGGGTCTGTTGCTTATGGCTTGTAATCTAATCTTTTCTCGATCTAAATAACTTTCAGTTGCCTGAGACAGAAACGAAACTAGTTCTTCATTCGAATAATAGGCTGGGCTAGTAAATGGCTGGGGAAGAAAGTACTTAATCTTCCTGAAGGAGAAAACCGCAACAGCATTTATTTGCTTCGGTTTTAAAATCCTGTACAAACGCCGGTGAATTTTTACGTAATGTGAGGACGTTTCCTAAGTACCTAGCTTTTCAAACAAGTTCATTGAACTTACTCTATTTTTTTCCCATTCAACTACTTTTGAATAACTTCTCGCTTGTTTCCTAATTTATTCAGTGGCAATCCGTGCCCGCCCCCCGCCCCATCTCTCTTTTTTTTTTTAAGGTTCAGACCGCATAATTTTTATTAAGGTAAATGTTTTGTAAAATACTGGAAGCCTAAAGTACCAGTTGCCAAGCAAAGATTATAAATTTATATTTAAAGTAAGAAAAAAAGTGAAATTGACTAATCAAGGATGAATATGTCCTAAAGTTACCTCCTTAAAAAGAATGAAAATTGGAAACTTGAGCCCTAACGTTAAAAATGTTCAAATTTATGTGGAAAAATGTGGACTGTGTATGGAGCTACAAAGTAATTGAAATAAATCATCAGCTTTTGTTGGTGATTTTGTGTTTGTGAGGGATTGGAGGGGTGGTAATGTACACTTTAATGAAATTTTTCTTGTAGGAGTTTAAAACTTATGTAGATCAGGCATGCAAAACTGCTGAGGAATTTGTCAATATTTACTATGAGACAATGGACAAGAGAAGACAGGTGAGTGTTATAGACTACTACTCTTTATTAAATACCAGTTCTTTCTTTCTTTTTTTTTTTTCTGATCCAGCCATTCATCTGACTTGCACAAGTGATGGCTGTGTTCTTTAAAAGCACATTGCTTAAGGAAGGGTTGGTATGGCATTATGGAAGTGTGGACTCTGGAATCATACCCCAGCTTTGTGTTTGCCAAGCTCTGTGACCTTGGGCAAGTTGCTAACCTCTCTTAACCTCATTTTTTTTTAGGGTGGTAAATGGGAATTAATTTAACTACTGCACTTATCATGGGACCCAATGTATATTTACTTAAATATGTTACATTTTGTTCCTTTCATTGTATAACAATATGGTTCAAATAGTATTAATGCTAGTGAAGGGGGTCTGCATTACAGGGACTGTTCCCTGATTTGCCCCTTTAAATTCATATATTAATTGATAATTTTCAATTAAAGCTCACAGCTGTAGCTGGCACTCACAAACAGAATCTGCATGGCTTGGATACTTTTAGTCTTCAGCAGAGCAAGTTCTGACTTCATCAGCTTTTTTCATTGTGATTTATCCCTGAGCCATATCTTCTAAGTAACTATTTCAGTATGTGCTCGAGAGCCTTGCCTAGGTCTCTTATCAGAATAAGACTGTGTTTTAGAGAACTTTGTCTACGCTGTAGGCACAGAAGTTAGTATCTCTAAAAACTATTTTGTTAAGGCAGAAGATTAAAAAGTTCTTGATACTGACGTTTGATGACAAGGGACAGGGGCAAGTGATGTAACAATGGACATTTATTGTGCCTTGGTGCCTTCAAAGACAAAGTAGCCCCCCCCCAAAAAAAAAGGAAACATAGTTCATTTCTAGAGTCCAGATGTGTGTTGGCCCTTTAATCAAAGTTAAATTTTAGAGCTAAGCAAATGTGTCCTGTGACACACTAAATTCCTGTGACTGACTCCTGGGACTAAAAAGTTAACTCTTGAATTCTGCCTTATTTGAGCTTTAACTTACTTGACTTATCAAAGACACTGCTTTAGCAAGTACTCCTGATTCTTTTGAACTAAATAGGCTATTTCCATAGTGTTAAGAGAAACGAATGCTTCCTAACACATACAACATGAAATGGTTCAAACATTAAATAACTCACATGTATATAAACACTAGGATTGAAGTGTACAGGTAGGGCCTGATTGACAAGTTTGTTAATTCACAGGATTAGAAAAGGGAGGGAGATTAAAACTGGTTCGGGGCTGCATGAGCTTGAAACGTGTGATCATTTAATTTATTTTAATACAGAGAGCAAAACTTTAAAAAAAAAACTATCTTCCAGTTTGATACACAGTTTTCTCAGTGTGGCTAAAGTGAAATATGAAAAAAAAGTATTTAGCTAGCTGCCTAGTTTATTAAAAGCAGGATAATGTCTATTTAAGGCCAACGTTATAAGGCACATACCTTGTTGACACTGTCTTCCCATGAGAGGGGGCAAGGGAAGGAGAGATGGAGGAAGAACAATAAAAATGTTTAGATACTACCTGTAACCTTTCAATCCATTTCTATAAAATGCTTACCCAGAAACAAAAAACTTTCCCTTTTTTTCTTTTTTCTTTCTTTTTAGGCACTAAACAGGCTGTATCTGGACAAGGCCACTTTAGTATGGAATGGAAATGTTGTAACAGGGCTGGAAGCCCTGACTAAGTTTTTTGACTCATTGCCTTCTAGTGAGTTTCAGGTCAATATGCTAGATTGCCAGCCAGTTCATGGTAAGATCATGGTCTTTTAAGATACTTCCTTTGTTTTCCTTTAGTAAGCAGTGAACTTTAACACCAAAAGCAGCTAGCGACTTTCAGTGGTAGAAATAATTACTTTTTTGAGCAAATTAAATATGAAGAATTTAGCTGTCAAATCAAACTTTTGGTCTTCCTTTAGATGTATCTCTCTCCAGAGGACCACTAGTAGGTTTTGGTGGATTGAGTGATTATGGCTTAGTAAAAGTCATGTGACAAATTGAGCCTTAATATGATTTTTGTTAATGGAGAGAAACGACTATTTTCCCTAAATAAATTGTTGCCTTCTGTACCTTGAAATGTCTCCAGAGAAAAATTATACCTTATCTCTGATTAATGTGTTTTATTATCTTACAACCTATTAAAATTTCATAGAAATTCACTCTGTTATGTGAAAGGATGACTTTTGGCAAGACACAATTTGATTCAAGGTAGTAGATTGATGCAGTTTATAAGATTAATCTCTAAGTGGGGTCCTAAGCATCTTAAGTAGTAGTTGAGTGTGATTTTTTTTTCCTTTATGGTTCTTGAAAAGAAAGCTTAAGAAGCAAAATACGAAAAAACTCTTTTAGAAACCCAATGAAATAATTATAAATACAGCAACCAGATGGTCCTATTCTAGATATAAGCTTTTTATTTTTAAACTTTAGAGCACCCAAAATCTTTCTGGACTGAAAATAATGTTAATATCTTTGAAATGATGATTGAGTTTTCTGGCTTTGGGTGCACATGCTCAAGATAATGTGCAAAGTAAAGAAAGTTGATGAAACTTTTTTTAGTGTTAAATTTTAGGCAGTGTAGTTTAAACCTGAAAATCTGCTTACTTAGAGAGAGAATCCAACCTCTTCTCTTTTTTTGTGTGGGTGAAGAGCAAGCTACTCAGGCCCAGGCTACAGTTCTTGTGGTGACCAGTGGAACTGTGAAGTTTGATGGAAACAGACAGCACTACTTCAACCAGAACTTCCTGCTGACTGCTCAGTCTACTCCTAACAATACCGTGTGGAAGATTGTAAGCGACTGCTTCCGTTTTCAAGATTGGGCTAGTTGCTAAAGGGGGCAAAAGTCCATTCTCTTTTGGTCCATTAGTTCCAGCAGTAGAAACTTATAAGAAGTAGTTCATTGCATTGTGGAAGCATTAAAAACTAATATGTGCTGAAACTAAATTTCTTTAATATTTTTTATTCCTAGCGGCACCTTTTCTAGCAGCTGCCAGTTTAGATCATTGCCCTTAAGAGCTTTAATGTTAGTTTTCTACATGCCTTATATACGTTTCACTAATGACATTCTTACAGTAACATTAAACCCATGGTCTCTGTACTAATATACTCACTGTGAGCCCAGTGTATTGCAAAAATGAAATCCTTTTATAGTACTGTCTATGGGATATCAGCACAATGTAGCTCTCTGCAAGGAAGCTGGAGTGTTTTTTTTTTTATTAGGCTAATTTTGTAGTACAACATGTACCTATTTTTGGTAAACACTGGTAATGCAGTTTAAATATGAGGCTTTTTCAAATCAGTTCAATGAACACATTACTAATTTAGGTTTACATAAGTACTCTGACATACTAGAATGGCATGTAGAGATGTTCAGTAGTCTTTTTATGTTAAGTAATGTAGGTGTTTTTTTTTATGTTGGCATGTTTTCTTAAGTGAATTAATCTACTAGAGAGGTGTAAAATGTTCTTGATTGATACCTGAGTGTTAGATACAATCAGTGGCTTAAAAGCAAAACTTCTTTTTTTTGTTTGTTTTTTAATTTTTTATTAGTTTCTGCTTTATAACAAAGAGGATCACTCATACATATACATCTCTTCCCATATCCCTTCCCTCTTGCGTCTCCCTCCCTCCCACCCTCCCTATCCCACCCCTCCAGGCGGTCACAAAGCACCGAGCTAATCTCCCTGTGCTATGCGGCTGCTTCTTAAGAAAGCTTTTTCTTGGCAGCTCCAGGTCTGTCACTTTACATAGTAAGTCGTAGTAGTACTAAGAGTTCTAATGGGAGAATGAGAAGTGAGAAGTGTAGAGATCCGAGGTTGGCCAAAAGCAAGGCGGGGTGGCCAAACGGTACACTTTTGGTACTTGTTTCTACCTCTACCTTCTAAAAATGTAGCCTAATTTTAGGATTTAAGTCATTAAAGTAATAAGTATCCTAACCAAATGGTCACGAAGGCCACTTTTGTTCTAAGAATTATTTTTAAAGATTTTTCCAGTTCACCTCATACTTTTCACAGTATATGTCTCCATTTATTCAAGAACTTATGGGGGTGAAATGTCAGCAATAAGCCTGACCCTGCAACAGGGTCCGACAGGAAAGTTGGAAACAAAGCCATCACTCCCTCTTTGGGACCCTTAACTTCTAAGTCTTCCATGTGAACTTCAGGCCAAAAGTCTCCTATGTACTACCCACCCCCAAAGTGAGTGATTTGTTCTCTGTGTTTACACTGTCAAC
Organism: Mesoplodon densirostris; assembly: GCF_025265405.1. NCBI lineage: Eukaryota > Metazoa > Chordata > Mammalia > Artiodactyla > Ziphiidae > Mesoplodon > Mesoplodon densirostris. Next base: position 41,374,516 of record NC_082681.1, on the reverse strand, counting down.
TGCATGGTCTTTTTACTACTTAAAATTATTTAATCTCATGATTTGTTCTTCCATATGGCATTGAGCAAATAGATCTGTTATAAAACATGTTCCTGGTATGTGGCTAACACTTTGTCTTTTTAGAGAAAACAGAACAGCAGATCTTCATAAGCCCATAAACTTCAAAAGAACCAGTTCATTCATTTTATGTCTCAACATCTAAAGAGAAATCTAGCTTTGGTTTTTGGTTAAGCTTTAAATGTTTCTCCATTCTTGAATTTATTGTTTTCATGTTTTTACACTAGGTGTGCCAGCTTTGTTTCTACATTGCAACTCAAAGTTAATGTTTCTTGTCATTTAATTTGAAAATTGGTGATTCATTTACTCTTGTCGCAAACTACACATTACATTTCTGATATATTAGCAAAATAGAATTAAGTAGAAGGGGATGGAACTGAAATTTAGACCACACCTTCCTACCTTCTTGTAGTACTGACTAAAATTTACACATTATATTCTACTCAAAGTAAGTTTATTCTAATTTTGGATTGGCTTTTTAAAACCACAGCTTTAGAAAAAACAATCAGATTGCCCAAATATTGCCCTTTCCCTTAAGAGGAACAGTTTCAAGTAAAAGCTGCATATAACAAGCAATAACTAAAATGAGTGGTTGTATACTGTTCATAAATTCAGTGTTTTAAGACTTGTATATGAGTTGCTTTTTCCAAATTCTGTATAACTTTTAAATGGCTGGAACTACTCTTACATGGACTAGACTGTATTTTTGACATGGACATATTTTTGTAATTGTAACTTGAAAAAATAAAATTTGCCTTGTAAGAGTTTTCTCAAGCCTGGTTTAAGGTCTCTTGATTTTTTTAAGGCTCCAGAACAGTTGGTTGTTCCTTTTTACAATATAACGTTTTTATTAAAAATTTTAAGTTAGAATGTTGAAAACAATGGTTGACAACTTGGACTTTGCCTTTTCTCTAGTCTACCTCGTTCTTCCTCTTTTCCTACCAAATATTCACATTCCTGAGATCATCTGTTTGAAGTAACAGTGACGTTTTTGGTAAAATGTTGGAAATTTCAACCTTGAAAAACTAGCCAAAATATTATATCCAGAAGGCAGTGAAACCAAAAGTTCATTTTCAGAAAAAAAATGGTCCCATTAACTTTAATTCTACATTAAAAATATGTCGGCAGACACTTGAGGAGTGAGAAGAGGCAACAGCCTTTAAAATTAGCTCCTGTATTTCATCTCTTCAATGAGGCACGTATTTTTCACAATTTAATATCCCTGAAATTGGTGTGTTTTAAACTGATGCTAAAGCATACTTTAATTGGCCTTTTTTCTTTTCCCAGTGGTTCATAAAATACTGATGAGTCTTACAGTTGATGCCATCTTAGATTGATGAAATACAGTAATGAATTTTGCCTAGATAAAAATGGTTAGGAATCTACTTCCATGTAAATTTGTAGGCATTCGTGGAAGGAAAAGACTGTAAGCTTAAGAGGCTAATGACTCATGACAAACTCTGTCACCAAGTTATTTGCATTTCATGTCTAGCTCATAAGGCTGGAAGAGCTGCAGACCTTATTTAAGCATGTAAGTGCTTTGGTGAATTGGAATCAGCATTTTCCTAGTTTTTGGAAATTCCCTAGTAATGTATGTAATGTGTCTAAAAAGATACTCCCAATGAGGTTAAATGGTAAATGCAGTGTTTGGGAAAGGAGCAAGAAGTCAAATAAAAGCCAAGAAGGTACCGTGAGTTCTTTTATTCTGGAATGTTGCTGGATTGACTTGCCCGAAATTACTAATGTAGGAAATTTGTTAGCAGGGGACTTCATTTGCTGATTTTTGTTATAATTTGATTTAATATAGGATAGAAAAGATAAGCATGGATGTGCTTTAATATAATCTTACATATTTAGGGGGAGATGGTAGGGCATATTTAGCTTTTTTATTTAACAGTTGTCTCTACAATAAAAATATTTCATCAAAACACTTGCTACCAAACTCTGCTGTATTCTATTAAATATTTGCCCTTCTTTGTCAAATGCATCTTTCTATACAAAAAATTGCTCAGTGACTATCAGGGGGCTCTATACATCAGTCTTGCTTCCTAGAGAAGCACTAAAAAGGAACTGTAGAATATTGTTGGAATAAGGTGTCAGATGGAGGGTCTTAGGATACAGACTACATCTGGGGTTGAAGTATATATACCCTCTAGATCAGTGGTTTTCAAAGTTTTGCTCTAACCCACAGTAAGAAGCGTAAAATGTCACAACCCAGTATACAAATACATGTACATATAGCAAACTAATAAAAATTATATATCAAAAATAAAACTCATACTTACTACTTGCAATGTGTTTCTACCATTTTCTACTTCATGTTACTAATTTTCAAAAATGCTGTTCATAGCCTGCTGAATTGATTTTTACAATTTCCTAATAGATTGTACCAGCAGTTTGGAAAGCATGAAAATAGAGGAAGCATAATATTTTCACCATCACTTTCTAGTGGGTGGGGCGGGTAGAGTCAGCTTCTAAGAAGTAGTGTCGTGTCAGTGATGTCACCTTGGCTTAGAAAAGATCAAAAACTTCCTCTCAGGCATGTTGTATTTGTGGAGGACCATGAAGGGCAGCCCTGTTTTCCTCCCATTCCTTATCTTGTACCCGAAGTTCAAAGCTAAGAAAGCAACTCTTTAGGCTAGTCTTTAGGCAGAATCTGGGAATAGGATGTGTGGCAATGAAGTTGAAACAGGAAGGAGGCTGCCCTGTTTCAGATGTGCAAACAGAGAACTGAGAATGCATTCCAGCAGAACCATTTTTGAACATGGTTTCCTACCACGTGCACTGTATTTTAACCTATTTTAAGTGAATTTCATATGTTTTTTCTCTTTCCCTCCCTCCTTGGACACCCCAAACATCTGCATTCAACCCTCCCAGTTGGAAATCCCCTGGCGGTCCAGTGGTTAGGACTCCGAGCTTTCACTGCCGAGGGTGTGGGTTCAATCCCTGGTCGGGGAACTAAGCTTCAGCAAGCTGCACAGAGTGGCCAAAAAAAAAATAGTCTATGGTGGGCTCTAAGGTGTAAATCCTGGTCCCGGTCCCAAAGGAGACCTGTATTCTAAGGCTGTTGTGTCCCTGATGTTGCTCTGTGGCCCTAGGTGAGTCACTCTGGGCCTCTGTCTTCTGCTGTTGAGTGGAGATTTGCCCAATCTGGCCCACCAGGAGGTTGTGAGGATCAAATTTTAGACAACAAATGGGAGAATATTTTGAAAAGTGCTAAGTGCTACACAAATACAATGGTTCTATTTTTTTTTCTTTTGCTTGGCTATTGGCTTCTCCCTCTCCCCAAATTCTGTTTCTTTTAGGTTAAAATCAATTGATCTGGACTGCTGTCCACAACCAGACACTCATTTTAAATCTTGCCACTGACTTTGCAGGACTTAACCAGCTCCACAAAAAGCCTAAGATTAGATCGATACAGATAGAGATGGCTTTAAAAAAAACTGTAAAAGGAGATTCAGGACATTTAAAAAGAAACAAGGATAGCAATTTACAGATGTATTTTTGAGAGGTCTTTCTGCAAAGGGAAAAAACATGGGCCTGAACATTATTGATTCCAGTTCTCTTACTCAAGGGCAAGATATCAGCAACAGGAGTCTGCAACATTTACCAAGTGCAGGTGCTGCAGTCCACCTTGGAGCCCCGAGCTGCCTGACGTGACCAGCCTGCTCTTTTCCCCAACATTTTGTGTCAATTCTGAAAGTGCCTTTGGGAACGTTTTCTCTAATAAGCTCATCTGTCCATCAGTGGCACCCAGGATCCCCAGTGGTCCAGGTCCAATCTCATTCATGGATGTGGCTTGTGCAAAAGGCAAGCCTGGGAGAAGGGACCAGAAGAGAAATTAGGTGGGGGGAGGCAGAGGGGCAGTTGGATAATTTTGCCTTCCAAACAACTGAAAATAAAAGGGGCGGAAGTGGGAGAGAGAAACCAGAAAATTTAGCCTCCCTTGGATAGGAAATTTATAATCACTGCATGGCAGTTAAGGAAGCCCTTACATCTTAGAATAAGAACTGCAGCTAAAATATACATATATACGTATGTGTGTGTGTACACACACACACACACACACACACACACACACTTACAAATCCCTGGGAGACCAGTGGCAAAACTAGTAATGGGGGACCTCCTTCCATGTGCCCCTTTCTCCCAACCTTCTGGGGCCCTCCATTGTTATGCTTCCCAAGATCCCCGGAGTTTCAAACCCTGGCCCTATCCTGCCATCCCCTCAAATCCCCCTTCCCAACCCATCCAAACTACTTGCCCTAAGAACCATTCTCGCAGTCTCCACCCTCCGCTTTCAAGTTAAGTTGGTTAACTCATAAACTCACCATGGAGATGTTTGGCTTTTGTGTCTTGCAGTTGTATGTTGTCTGGAAGCAGCTGGAACAATACCATAACTCAAAGGAATGGCTTACTAATCTTGACTCTTCAGACATATATTTTGTGTGTGAGGGATGGGAGGAGTTTGATTTGAAGATCAGAGGGACTTTTGGTGCCCCTCAAACTATACTTTGCAGAAGGCGAACTCATATATGTCATTTATCGTGGAATATAAATTAGCCCAGCATACAAGCACCCAAATAGCTTACTGATTATATGTTTTTTTTGACTCCTGTTCACTGTGATAAATGGTTTTCATTCCACTACTGCTGTCTCACCTAGTTGTCAGTGGGCTGAGAACACTCCCAAACCCCATTTCTGCTTATGAGACTGCAGAGGCCCTTTGGCAGTAGCCAAAGAAAACTCTAGAAGGTAGTTTGGTGTGAGCAAATGGGTCTGGACTCTAGAGTCAAAGAGACCTGGAGGTGAATTACAGACTTGCCAATTGCTAGTTGTGTGATCCTTCAGCAAGTTTCTAATCCTCCACCAGAGCCTCCACTTCCTCATCTATAAAAGGGAGATAATAATACTTACACTGCAAGGTTATTGTGAGACCCGAATTAGATACAGCTGTACTGTGCTTGGTACACAGTAATAATATAGCTGACCATCATTAAGCACTTACATGTGTCCGGCTGTGCTGAGCACCTCACATGCATTATTATCTCATTTGACCTCAAATTAGCCTTATGAGATAAGTATTATTGTCATGACCATTTCACAAATGAGGAAATTGAAGCTTGGAGAGATAGTCACTTGTCCAAGGCCACTCAGTGGCAAAGACAGATTCAAAACCAGGCCTTTATGATTCTTAACCATCATGATATCAGAATTACAGGCACTTCACCAATGGTAGTGATTGCTATAATTGCTATGTTGTACATTCTTAGAGCCAAGCCTGAGGGAGACTTAGCTGCCCGTGCACTCGGTGTATATATGGCCCACTCATCATACATCTTGTCAACATCTTATTCCTTACCTCCCTGGATGGAAGGCTCCTAGAGCCAAAGGTAAACATGGAGAAGCATGTTCACTATATATATCTCAATTGAGGGTGAAGCTTGGGCTAATATCTGGAGGGGAAAATACAGCAGTACAAGATGGAACCCCCTTTCACCGCCACTCCTTGTAAGGTAGAGGAAACCAGTCCAGGTTGCAAACCCTGTCTTGGAAGTGTCACAAGGTGTTGCCTCAAATTATCTAGGCTGATCTGCCTAGATAGGACCATGCTGGCAGTTTTCTTGTTGGTTAGAAAAGGTTAGAGGTTGCGGCAGCTAGGGACATGGCTCAATTCACCCTTCAAGAAAGAATTCCCCGGGATTTCCCTGGTGACGCAGTGGCTTAGAACCCACCTGCCAATGCAGGGGACGTGGGTTCGAACCCTGGTCCGGGAAGATCCCACATACCATGGAGCAACTAAGCCTGTATGCCACAACTATTGAGCCTGCGCTCTAGAGCCTGTGAGCCACAACTACTGAAGCCCACGCACCTAGAGCCAGTGCTCTGCAACAAGAGAAGTCACCGCAATGAGAAGCCCGAGCACCGCAATGAAGAGTATCCCCCGCTTGCTGCTACTAGAGGAAGCCCACGTGCAGCAACGAAGACCCAATGTGGCCAAAAATAAAATAATAATAATAATTAATAAATTTATCTTTTAAAAAAAGAAAGAATTTGCCTTTCAGCTGTGAGGAAGACAGTTACCTGACAGACCCCACCTGCAGTGCCTGCAGGATCTGCTGCAGTATTTGAGCTGAAGCCATGCTCTTCTGGGCCAGCCTCTAGCCAATGACTGAACACAGCGAGGATGCTCAAGCTTGGACATTTCAACCCTTTGCAGAACTTCTCTAATGAACTATCTTTCCTCTGCAGCTCTCCCCTAGATTGGCCAAGACTTTCAGATCCACATCACAGGCCTGCCCAACTCTGCTTTTTTCCTTCTTTCCTCTCACGAGGGTCAGATACCTATCAATGTCTGGAGACTACCCTGCCCAACGCTGTTTCCTCCCTCTTTATCTTTCACAAGTGTTAACCCCCAATAAACCTCTCTTATTCCTAACACCCTCTCAGCATCTGCTTCTTAGAGAACCCAAACTGACCCAGGGAGTTTTGTTGCCTGTCCTTTGCCGAATTGAAGCACTGATCAATCTTGAGAGTGAGTGTCTGGTGGCTTCTCAGGCAGATATCCTAGTAGCCTGCTTGACCGTTGCCATGGAAACTTCCACAGGCAAGGGGGAAAAAGAAGGAGACGAGGACTCTTTGTAAAGCCCCACACCCAGCCTGTGGGAGAGGCTCCACAGCCACTTGGGCAGAAGGCTTGGGGTCCTGGCCAATCACATTTGGCCTTGTGAGGGTTGGAGTTGAAGAGGAGATGGAGAGATACTTAGGCTGCCCAGGCCTAGAATACAGAGGCAGGGAGATGGCGGATGGGGAGGGGAAGCCTGGGGATTGGGAGTGTATGGCCCAGATAGCATTGTTAGTATCTATCTACCCATCTATTTATCTACCTATCCATTTATCTATTTATCTATCGAGAGAACATAAGGAATTGGCTTACACAATTATGGAGGCCGAGAAGTCCCAAGGTCTTCAGTAGGCAAGCTGGAGCCCCAGGAGAGCCAATGGTATAGCTCCAGTCCAAGTCAGAAAGTCTGAGAACCAGGAGAGCTCATGGTATAGGTTCCAGTCCAAAGGCCAGCAGACCCAAGACCCAAGAAGAGCCAACATTTCAGTTTGAGTTCAAATGCAGGAAAAGACCAATGTCCAGCTCAAACAGTCAAGCAGGAGGAGTTCCCTCTTACTCAACATTTTTGTCTTATTCAGGCCTTCAACTGATTAGATGATGCCCACCTACATTAGGGAGGGCAATTTGGTCTACTAGTCTACCAGTTCAAATGTTAATCTCATCCAAAAGACCTTCACATACACACCCAGAATAATGTTTGACTAAATATAAGGGCACCACATGGCCTAGTAAAGTTGACATATAAAATTAACCATCACACCATCCTTTCTAAAAAAGGCACTTGCCACATCACTCTCTATCACCCTTCACCACTTAATTTTGTTTCAGGGCATTTTTCACCACTGATACATTATATATCTCAATTTTTACTCTTTGACTCCACTCATTGGAATGTAAGTTCCAATAAGGCAGAGACTTTGTATATTTTGTTCACTGCTGAATCTCCAGAAGCTATTACAGTGCTTGGCATGTAGTAGCTTCTCACTAAACATTTGTTCAATAAATGAACAGTCAAGGTTAAGCATTAGTGAGTATGACAATTTATAGTGTTTGTTCTGTGAACTGCCACTTCGTGTCCTTTGCCTGTTTTTCCACTGAAGTTTTTTTTTCTTTTTCTTGTTGATTTTTATAAGAGTTCTTTAGAGAAAATGGATATTAACCCTTTGTTACATGCCTGACGAATGTTTTCTCCTTTCTGTCACTTACCTTTTTACTTTGTTTATACCTTTGGCCATGTGGACGTTTTATGTTTTTTATCTGGTCAAACATGGTACTCTTTTCTTTTTTAACTTCTGATGTTCATAGTAAGCTTAAGACAGTATTCCCTACCCCCAAATTATAAATGTAGCCTCTCATATTTTCTTCAAGCGCTTATATAGGTTTGGGGATATCTGTTTTCCTTGGGCTTTTATAAAGTTTAGATTCATCTGAGTTTTTTGAACCTTTTTCACTAGGTATATGCTGTAAGGTAGAGATCTATTTTTGTATTCCTATTTTAGGAGAATGCATGTAAGGATCAAAGACATAAGTGGGCAGCAAACACTGAGTTCATGATTCCCATAATGGACCTTCCTGCCAATCTGTGCCCTGGGGAGAAGTGAGCTATCTTCACCCACCACCACTTTTTTCTGAAGTTAGTTTAGAAACCAAATGATTAGGAAGCAAAGGCACCAGTTTTCCTTCATTCTCCAACAATGCTGAAAAGCTTTGGAATACAACTCTGGACAGAGGAAAGGCAGATGTTTCATTAGCATAATATATGCGGTCCACTCCCAAGTACCTGTCTTTCCCTTACACCTGTCCTCTGAGCTCCAGTCTCATATATTGAATTGTCTGATTGGCATCCCTTCTTGGATGGATAATCACCATATCTAACTTATCATGTTCAAAATTGAACTCACCATCTCCTTACAAACCTGCCTCTCCCCTGTGCATGGTACCACTGTTGACTTAGTTGCTCATTCAGAAACCTAGGAATCCACCTTGACACCACTCTCACTTCCTACATTCAATCCACCATGAAGTCCCGTCAGTTTCCCTCTATAACAGGTGTCCCCAATCCCTGGGCCACAGACCGATACCGGTCCGTGGCCCGTTAGGAACTGGGCCACACAGCAGGAGGTCAGCAGTGGGCGAGTGAGCGAAGCTTCATCTGTATCTACAGCCACTCCCCATCGCTCCCATTACCACCTAAGCTCCACCTCCTGTCAGATCAGTGGTGGCATTAGATTCTCATAGGAGCGTGAACCCTACTGTGAACTGCACATGCGAGGGATCTAGGTTGCACACTTCTTATGAGAATCTAATGCCTGATGATCTGAGGTGGAGCTGAGGCAGTGATGCTAGCTAGCACTGGGGAGCGGCTGCAAGTACAGATTATCATTAGCAGAGAGGTTTGACTGCACAGAGACTATAATAAATCAACTGTTTGCAGATTCATATCAAAATCCTATCAGTGAGTGGCAAGTGACAATTAAGCTGCATCTTACAGAGTAGACTGGACATAAGCAACACACTTCAGGTCTCACTGTCTCGTATCACCTCCAGATGGGACCATCTAGTTGCAGGAAAACAAATTCAGGGCTCCCACTGGTTCTGCATTATGGTGAGTAGTATAATTATTTCATTATATATTACAATGTAATAATAATAGAAATAAAGTGCACAATAGATGTAATGTGCTTGAATAATTCCAAAACCATCCCCTGCCTCTGGTATGTGGAAAAATTGTCTTCCACAAAACCAGTCCCTGGAACCAAAATGGTTGGGGACCGCTGCTCTATAGAATGTATCTCAAAAACATATGTAGCTGATCCTCACTATTCACAGGTTTCATATTTGTGGATTTGCATACTTGCTAAAATGCATTTGTAACCCCCAACTTAATACTAGCATAGAACGGGGACTTCCCTGGTTGTCCAGTAGTAAAGAACCTGCCTTCCAATGCAGGGGACGCGGGTTCGATCCCTGGTCAAGGAGCTAAGATCCCACATGCCACAGGGCAACTAAGCCTGCTCGCCACAACTACTGAGCTCATGTGCTTCAACGAGAGAGGCCATGTGCCACAAACTACAGAACCCATGCACCACAACTAGAGAGAGAAAACCCGCATGCCACAACTAGAGAGAAGCCCGCGCACCACAATGAAGAGCATGTGCCACAAAGAAAGATCCTGCACGCCTCAACTGAGATCCGACACAGCCAAAAAAATAAATAACTAAAATAAATAAAATATTTTTTAAAATACTGGCATAGAATGGTGAAAATGTAATTCAATCAATGTGCACATTCCCAGCTGAGGTCAAACAAGGCAATGCTCTGCCTTCCTTTTTTTAGTTCTTATTCTGTAGACAAATGTCCTTTTCATGGTCTATTTTAGTGCCACATTTTCACATTTTTGTGCTTTTTGCTGATAATTTCTGTTTGAACTGGCCCCCAAGTGTAGCACTGAAGTGCTTTCTAGTGTTGCTAAGTGCAAGAAGGCTGTGATGTGCCTTTCAGAGAAAATACAGTGTTATGTAAGCTTTGTTCTGCCATGAGCTATAACTCATGTGCTGTTGGCCATGAGTTCAATGTGAATGAACCAATAATATAATATATGTTAAACAAGGTCTCTTTAAACAAAACACACACAAAGTTATGTATTCATCAGTTGACAAAAATGTTATGACCAAAGGCTTGCCGGAACCTAACCCTGCATTTCCTTTAGGAGCAAGAGTTCAATCTTTATTAATGCAGTGTTCATAGCAACTTTATAGAACATAACTATTATGAATAATGGGAATCAACTGTACTTTACTCAGTTTCCACAGCCTTCACCCTAGACCAAGCCACCCTGCCACTATCTCTTGCCTGACCTGTTTCAGTATCTTCTAGAGTGGTATTCTTGATTCTACTCTTGCCTCACTAGAGCCCATTCTGCACACAGCAGCCAGAGTGATCTTCTGGAACAGAAAATCAGATTATATTACTTCCCCCACAAAACCATTGGTGGGGGGGTGACTTCCTGTTGCACTTCTAATAAAATCCAAATTCTTTGCCATGGCCTGCAAGGCCCTGCAACATCTGGCTCCTACCTGTCTTTCCGTAATTATCCTCCTACCACTCTCCCTTTTACTCTGCTACAGCTGCTGGCCTTATTGCTCTTCCTTGAATATGCCAAGGTCATTCCTTCCTCAGGGCCTTTGCATTTTCTCCACCCTCTTCCTAAACCCTTCAGCCTGCAATCTGAATGGGTTGACTTCTCAAAGTTCAGAGCTTAGCTAAAATTGGCACCTCCTCAGAGAGGACTTCACTGACCACTCCGGCTAAAGTATGCCCCCTAAGTATTCACGATCATACCACCCTGTTTCTTTCTTGACAAGAAATATCACACTTTGTGGTTACATATGTGTTTACTCATGTAACTCTACTGTTGCACTCCATAACAACACTCCTGCCAGAGTGCTCAATTCATGACTGTGAAGATCTTTCTCAGAGGCTTGAATACCCTCAGATCCCAGAGGATGATGAGATACTTTACTTTGGTGTTTTCATTAAGCTGCCTTCTGGCCAGCACCATGTTCACAGCACATGGCCCCTAGAAGTTCCTCCTCTTTATTCCCCACTTGTCTTCATTTTTTAACCTCCTTCCCTCTCATTTCATCCTGAAGTTGTCTCTTGTGTTTAGGGTGGTCAGTTCCATTTATACCTCCCTCTTTAAGCTCTGTAGAAGGATAAATTTTTTTGAGATAGGAACTTATATTTTTATTTTCTCCCTGTTTTCCTTATTTCCCTTCTCTCTTCATTTAAGCAAGTAATTGGCCCTGTTCTCCTTGACTCAGAAGAGGGATGTGTCAGAGTGCTTTTTCTGGCTCCTGGTGTTATGTTGGACTGCCAGGGCCATCACAATCTGCAACTTAGAACCTACCTTCCAAGGTAGCTGCCTACACGTGAGGCCCTCATCTCACATCTAGTTCCTTCTGAAACAAAGCAATTTGGGCTTCCCCCTGAATGTAAAGAAATAGTGAGTGAAGCTGGTGTCATCTCTCTTGCTAGTATGAGGAGTAGGGATTCCAGCAGCGTGTTGCCTAGGATCCTCTGGATCCCTCCTGAATGGGCTCCTTGGTGAGCAACATTTTCCACTGATTGCATCCAGTCTACTTGTCAACTTTTTCTTGGATATTCTTGATCATTTTGGTTCAAACAGCAACCCCTTAATGAGTTCTAGCATTTCTCCATCCCCCAAAACACTTCCCTCAGCATTCTGGGGCTTTCTTTCTTAGGCTATAATATCTACTTCTATTATCCATCTAAGGGACAGTATAGTACCCTACAAATGGACCATCCATTAGTGATAGTTCTTCTCATTCCCACAAGAAGAACTCCTATTTCTGAGGAGTAAACGCATATCTTCCCCACCAGCAAGGCTCCTTCTTTTCCTCCTACCTACTGACTATTGCTCTAACACTACCCACTGATCTCTGTGCCAATCCTCCATCCCCATCCAATGGAACAATGATCAGTTTAGGATTAATTCCTGGCTGACACTGTTATCATAGTCTTTCCAAGATAGTATCTGTGTGTAATATAATGGGCATATTAGAATCCGAAAAAGTCTAAAATAGTCATTGACTAGTTGGTCCACTGGCATCATACATGCTTGCTTGCAGTCTGCCTACAACCTGAAATCTTTACGCCTCTGCAAATCAATTGTACACAGATCCCAGTGTAACGTGGCAGAAATTGATAGTTGATCCCCAATATATACTTTTCACTTCTTTAAATAATAGAAACCTCAAGTTTTAGCTAGGTACTTGGCTTCCCAGCTGAAAACTACATTTCCCAACTTCCCTTGCAGCTAAATTGAGGTCATGTGACTGGAGTAAAAGCAGAGGTGATACTGTAAGCTTCTGAGAAATACCTTTAAAGGGAAGGAACATATGGATATGATGGTAAGAGCTGGAGAAGCCATCTTAGATTATGAGATGGAAGCTGGGTATTAGAACATTTTACCTCCGTTTCCCATTCCTCTGACTTTGTTATTGTCAACATGTACTTAAATTATTTCTACATATTATTTTGAATTCTATAAGATATTATTTTTATTGTTTGATAAGTTGCTGTTTATTTAGATTTATCCTTTCCACTGCTATTCATTCCTTCCTGTATTCCTATGGTTTCATTTGGGATCATTTTGCTTCTACCAAAGAATGGCTTTTATTTCTTTTATTGTGGCTCTGCTTGCAACAAGTTCTCTCAGGTTTTGTTTGTTTGGAAAAGTCTTCATTTTGCCTTCATTTTCGAATATATTTTTACCATGTATAGAAGTCAAGATTGGCAGTTATTTTCTTTCAGTACTACAGCCAGTACTTTGTCTTCTGGCTTTCATTATTTCTGTTGAGAAGTCAGTTAATAACTTATTGCTCCTTTGAACATGATGTCTTCTTTCCCCCCTCTGGCTGGTTTTAAGATTTTCTCTTTAGTTTAGTTTTCAGAAATTTGAATATGATGTACCTAAGTGTGGCTTTCTATGTATACTTGGTGTTTGTAGTGCTCTTAAGTCTGTGGCTTTATATCTTTAAACAGTTTTGGAAAATTCTCAATCATTATCTCTTCAAATATTGCTTTTGCATCAGTTCCTCTCCCCTCACCCCCTCCTGGGACTTCAACTACACGTGTGTTCCACTTCTTCACCATGTTCTATATTTTCAATCATTTTTATTCTGCTTTCCAAATTTTAACCTGAGTATTTCAACTGATCTGATCCTCAAGTTCATTCACCTCCTCTGTGTCTAATCTGCTATTAACCCATCAATTGATTCCTTGTTTTTATATACTGTATTTTTTAGTTCTAGAATAGCCATGTGATTCTTCTTTGTGGATCCTAGTTCTCTGGTGATGCTCTCCACATTGTCACCTGTCTTCTTAGACATAGTAATCACGCTTATTTCAAAGTCCATGTCAGACAACTCCCATGTCTGGGTCACTGAGTCTGTTTCTATTGTCTTTTTTTTTCCTTTTGGTCCTGTTTCTCAGTATACCTGCTGATTTCTTATTCAAATCCTGGAAATTGTATATGAAAAGTTGTATACATAATTATGCTATCTTTCTCTAGAGAGGGTCACCCTCTCCTCTAATAGTCACTGTGGGAGGACAGAACTCATGTTAACTCAATCAGGCACTAAGCTGACATGAGGCTGAGTCTCAGTGTTTGCAAGGTTCAGTCTTCCCCTGTTTCCCTCTCATTTGTATGGTGTAGCCCTTTAGTAACTTAGAGCTTGAAGGGTCTACTATGGCTCTCTATCCTTGGCAAGTACTGAATTTAAATGGTTTCCAATTCAGTATCATGGAACTTCTGAAAACTCCAGTCTATATTTCAGTGGTTTTCTACTTAATTCCTTAGCTTCTTGGCCTCTGCAGCTCAGGAATTTGGCAAATATCTTGAGTCAAAAAAACACTGAGTGACAGGCTAAGGTGTGCTACACCTCAGTCCAGATTCTAAATTTCTTGCCTGCACTGAGTCAACAAACTCCCTAAGAGTTAAAGCAGTGGCTTACCTCCCTGTGGTCTCCTTCTCTCCAAGATCTCAGATTCTCAAGTTCTGCCTTTCTGGCATCTCTTTATGTCTTCAAATAGATGGCTTTTCCAAGTTCTTCTCATGTGTTGTTCTGCAACAAAATGTTCCATTATAGCTAGAGGCTGACATCCTTAATTAATACATACAGATATAAAGCATTAATTAAAAGTTCTCTAATATCTTTCTGATGTATGAGGGTCATCATCCTAGAATGTTCCCTAAAACATTAAATGATCTGGGATGTTGTCCAAGGCTACTATCTTTTCACACATCGCATATCTCACTTATGACAAACTAATTTTTCCTCTTAGTGCTTTGCTTCCCTTTCAACCTCTTTTAAGTCCTTAGCACAATACAGGAATCTTCACATTTATAATTCTCTCAACTTTGTTCCTGGGCTCCTTTCTCCACGTAGCCTTTGATGAGATTTGTCAGAGACTTTCCCCTGGTATGTTCTGCTTTCTATGTGATGGTTGCTTTAGCACCCTTGGCAGGAGTGAAGAGACTAGAAGATACTGCCCCTCGTCAGTTGCTAAACCATACCTAGTCCATACCTGAAAGAGATAAGAGTTGTTTCCAATGAACTCGTGTATTAAAATCAGACCTGCTGGGTCTGAATACATCAGTACCCACCACTTCACTGATGCCCCACCTCCCTGTGTCCCATACTCCCCATCTTTGCCTTCTCCTCTGATCTTCAGGAACTCCAGGCTCCACACAATTTATGCTAGGTATGGGAAACTCTGCACCCAGACTACAAGACCTAACCCTGTCTGGTCTTCTAAGTGACCATGAGCCAGATACTATTCATAAAATAACCAAAATATAATAGCTATTTGAGACTCACTCTATAATAGTTCACCTTGGCACAAACTTTCCACCATTTCACTGCATCAGTAGTTCTCAACCCTGGCTGCACATTAGTATCATCCATAGAGCTTTTAAAATATGTCAGTGGCAGGCCCCTTCTCGAAGATTCTCATTTAATTGGTCTGGAGGAAGCATCTTCACCTGTAGTCCCACTAGCCTTATGGAGAAAGACTGAAGTTGCAAGGTGAGAAATCTGGTGGGAAGAAGTTGGACTGCACCTGAAGAATTGAGCCGATTATTTCTTGGACTCCAGCTAGCTCCAGCCTGAGAGCCCCAAGCCTATTTATTCCCAGACAACTCTAAACATTCATTAATATTTTTCCAGCTTTAGGGAAGCATTCCCTCTCCTGCTACATGCAATTTGCTAGCATATACTTCTTACTTCTTTGCCTGGGGGGCGTGGGCAATGCACAGGGGAGATGGCAAAATGATTAGCTTCCAGGCATTACCTCCTGGCTTTCCAAATCTCACGAAGATTTTTCTGAATCTAATTCTTTTTCTAATTTTTTATTTTATATTGGAGCATAATTGATTCACACTGTTATGTTAGTTTCAGGTGTACAGCAAAGTGATTTAGTTATATTCATATACTGTATCTATTCTTTTTCAGATTCTTTTCCCATATAGGTTATTACAGAGTGTTGAGTAGAGTTCCCTGTGCTCTACAGTAGGTCCTTGTTAATTATCTATTTTACATATAGTAATGTGTATATGTTAATCCCAAACTCCTAATTTATCCCTCCCCCACCCCACCTTTCCCCCTTGTCAACCACAAGCCCACCCTCTAAGTCTGTGAGTCTGTTTCTGTTCTGTAAACAAGTTCACCTTTATCATTTTTTTAGTGAATCTATTTCTTTTCCATGCAGCTGCCAACACCTTAAAGTGCCACTCTACCATTAGTCCTGCCTGGCCTACTAGGAATGGGTGCCGCACTCAAAGTTCTCGTGATCCTACCTTTTTTTTCCTCTCAAAATTTTCAGCGTTCCCCCTTCCCACACTCTACATCCCTCTCTACCTTCCCAATTTGATGACAAAAACAGAAAAATAGAGGGAAGCACATACCCCAATACCTCTTCATGAGCCCCAGGTTGGCTGGCAGACCCTGGCTGTACTCTGTTCTCTGGCACTTTTTTGATCCTCACCTGCTCACATGATTCCATCCCACAGTCCCCCTCTCCATATCTCCACAGAAAAATGGTAACAGTTCTCTAACCTTTTTCACATGTTTCTCCTCTATCTGTAAGAGGGTCAAGAACTTACCATGCCTTTCTCAGCATTTTCCACCCTGAGCAGCCAGAGGCTGTCTTTTACTCTCCATAATTCAATCCTCTTCCCCGGAAACTTCTTAAACCCCCATACAAATCTTGAGCTTTCCTTCTCTGGCATCATCTACCATAAACCCTATTGCTTGTCCCAACAAGTCAGCCCAAGGACCCAGCAGTGTGAGAAGAGCTAGATCCAGTGATAATGTCAGTTTGGCTCAGGAGAGCCAATTGTGCACCTCTCCTAACTCCGTGTTCAGTGACGTCACTTTGGTAACTTGAAATCAACCATGGCAGGAGTATTTACATCATAAAACCTGGAAAATGCAACAAACCAGTGCTATTCTTCCCCTAAAGAGTCAGTTGTTAGACTTTTACTAACAACCAACAGAGCTTGGCCCTGATGCCCCCATCACTGCTTCTATTCAATATTGTACTGGAGGACTAAGTCTGTGAAGTGAAACAAGAAAAACAAATTAACAGTGTATGGAATTAACAGTGTATGAAAATTAACAGTGTATTTTCCTCCTTTCTAAAAAGGAAGAAACTAAGACATCATTATTTGTAGATTAATACAATCATCTTCTTACAAATCTACAAGTGATTATAAATGATAAGAGATTTAGCAAAGTGACCTACTATAAGATCAGTATTCAAAAATCATCTGCATCTCTATATTAGCAACAAAGGGTTAGAAGTTTTAGTAATTAAAAAAAAAACATTTACAATAGCAATGAAAACTCTAAGGCACTTGGAATTAAGTTTAACAAAAGATTGCAAGACCTAATCAGGAATATTATACAACTTTATAAAAAGACATGAAAGAAGCTCTAAATAAACAAAGATATGTACCATGTTCATAACTAGTCACACTCAATAGTCATAAAGATAACAATTCCTCCCAAATTAATCTCTAGATTCAATGAAATTCCAATAAAAATTCCAACAGAATTTTTCACTGAATTTGGCAACTGATTCTCAAATTTGTATAACGAAGTACCAAAAATAGCCAAGACAACTTCTAGAGAAGCAGAATAAAGTGGGGAGATTTGCTTGGACAAATATTGAGACTTACTAAAAAGCTATAGTAATTAAGACAATATGCTACTGTTCCAATTGACCAATGGAACTAAATGGGGGTTCAAAATTAGACCCACACGTAAATGGAATTGTGATATATGAGAGAGGTGGCACTACAAATTATTGAGGAAGAAGTGAATGAAATAGTTACACTAAATAATACAGATGGGTTTTAGTAGCATTATGTTCAGGACAAAAGAAAGTCCAAGAAAAAGACTATATACAGGAGGATGTGATTTATATACCTAAAACAATTCTTTAGGCATGCATAAATATGTAATAAAACTATTCTCTAAAGCAAGAGTAAGGAAAACATAGAATTCAGGATACTGGTTATCTCTGGGTCTAGGGAAAGAGTGGGATGGTATATATAGATATTAATTATTAATAATGTTCAATTTTTAGTTGGGTGGTGAATTAATGGGTATTTATTATATTGTTATGAATTTTAATACACGTATTTGTATATTTTAATACACAAGTAGTATACTTAAAGAGATAGAGGAAAATTAAGTGTGAGGAATAATTCGTATTTCAGTATGTACATACTTGGTTATGATTTCACAAAGGAAATATTAAAGTATTCAGTTGTTTACACCTTTATGTTGAAGCAACAATGACCACAACACCAGACTGATAAAGATTTGTGGTATTGTCAACTCAAATATCATGACTGATCAGTGTTGTGGTTTTCCAAAATGGTAAATAATTCTTCACAAAGTTCCGAAGAAAACAAAGCACAGTTTTCTCTCAATTTGTGTCTTGGAAAATTCAATATGTATCAAAAGCTTTTAAAAGCTCCTTTGTGTTTGTATTTAGCATAGTGTTAGATTCTGGACTCGATAATTATAATCAGGTTTTGCACCCACTTGATTCTCCAGCAGAACGTTTGAAAGTCTTATGGGACAATGTTCTGTTGTGTGGGAATGTGCTGAGCATTACTAAAGTTAAGCGTCCTCAGCCCTCATCCATTTAATGCTAATAATGTCCCACAACCATTGTGAGAACCAAAAACGCCCCTACAGATCTCTCAATTGCCCCCTAGGAGGAGCAGTATCACCAGAACCACTGCCCTCGTGGAAGGGGGTGAGGGTAGGAAACCACCAGCTTTTCCATGACTTGGGCTCTTACTTGAATAAGCCAATTAGCTAATCAGAGAAGCTTCCACACCTGGCCATCAAGAAGTGATGTGAATAACCATTTTTTTTTAAGATTCTCTATATATGTGTTAGCATATGGTATTTGTTTTTCTCTTTCTGACTTACTTCACTCTGTATGACAGACTCTAGGTCCATCCCCATAGGGGCAGGACCGGAATAAAGACGCAGATGTAGAGAACGGACTTGAGGACACGGGGAGGTGTAAGGGTAAGCTGGGACGAAGTGAGAGAGTGGCATGGACATATATACACTACCAAATGTAAAACAGAGAGCTAGTGGGAAGAAGCCACATAGCACAGCTCGGTGCTTTGTGACCACCTGGAGGGGTGGGGTAGGGAGGGTGGGAGGGAGACGCAAGAGGGAGGAGATATGGGGATATATGTATACGTATAGCTGATTCACTTTGTTATAAAGCAGAAACTAACACACCATTGTAAAGCAATTGTACTCCAATAAAGATGTTAAATAAAATAAAATTAAATTAAAAGGTGATGTGAAGTGAGAGAGAGTGTTTAGTTTGAAAGATAAAGTGGGCAGGGGCCGGAACAAAAGAAGGCAGAGAAAGAAGACTGAATGCCAGTTCCTGAAACTGGGAAAGTTAATAAAGAGAGTTGCCGCAAATCTTCGATCTAACACTGTAAAGTGCGTGTCCTATCTACCAGGACCACTTTAAGACCTAAGGGGGGCTTAGGGGCACCTAATACAGTGGAGAGGAAGAATCTGTACCTGTGTGGGAGTTGGGGGGTGCAGAATTTGATCCAGTCTGCATCAGGGGAAAATGGACCTCACCATTACAAAACTTTATTAAATGTGTGGGGATGTTGTGCCCTGAGCAAAGGAGGCAATGAATCCAACATGTGTCTTTCCTGGCAATGCCCATGGATGACACCAGGAAGGACTCCACCAGCTTTACTCCCCCTTCACTCATATTTGCACAGGAGCCCCAGCTGTCCACTGAGCTCAGCTTCGGGAAAGGGGGCTGGGTGAAGAAGGAAACAGGCTTAACAGATATGCAATTGAGCTGAAGCATAAGGTGGCCCAGAATAACCTAGCAAGACAAATAAAGCACTTGATATACAGGTGCGGTGCCAGGAGTCAAGGACCGGAGATTGGGTCCAGCTGCGGAAACTGGGCATCCTGAGTCTGTCTAAGATAGCTGAGCATTGGAAGGGCACACAGTATGTGGTAGGGAAAAACAAGGATGACTGCCAACATATAAAGTCCAGCCTGGGGGCAGCCAGGAATGGGGGGAAGCAGCTGTCAAGGTGATATATTGTAATAATCATCTGACCATTAGGCAGCTGGAAGGGAGAGGTCAGGTGAATACACTATGAGGCCATGGTTACTGGATCACAAGAAATAAGTTATGTTATGTTAAAAGGAGAAATATGAATCTCTCTTGCAAACAAGATTAGAGGATGTGTTGTCAAGAAGGAAATTCATCCTTGTAGAATCCACAGTCTAGAGTGGAAGGCTACCTCCCCACACATTAGAGTTCATTCAACCCCACCACCCACAATCAAAAGACAATGAGTTGACATACTGTTTGGAGGGGCAAGTTGCAGAGCAATGTATAGGGTAAAATCTCATTTAAATATTTCACCTACCGTGGGGAAAACAAACACATGCACACATACACATTTGTAAGAATGTAGAGAGAGGTATGAAAGGACATACACCAAACACTGGCTACTTTAGGGGGTGTGATTGGTGATGGGGATGGATAAAGAGGTCTATATTTTTCTTCACACACCTCTATATAAGTCGACTTGTTCAACTATCATGTGAAGAAAAAAATTTTTTAATTAAATCTGGTAGATTTGAGCTTACCCCTCCCCTTTGCAAATTCAACAGAAATTGGGCAAGGGAGGAAAGTCGCTGACGTGCAACAAACACCGGAGGCAGCAGAGACATGGGACATGATCACTTCTGTAGGGAGGGGTGGGGCATGTTCCCGGAAAAGGGGAGGTAGGGACATGGGGGAAGAAAAGGGTAAAAGGGAGAGGACTTAAGGAGGGGATGAAGAAAGGGGCAAATCAGTGAAGGAAGGCCATCCTCTGGAGGCCTGGGGAGCTTCTGCATGTGATGCCCCCAAGGACCAAGGCAGTGAGGCCTTGTACCTTTGTAAAGGAATGAGGTAGCTAGGCTAAGGGCATAATGCCTGCCCTCATCCTCAACTTGGTATGGCTTTGGATCAATCACCTGAGCTCTGAGAACTGCTTAAACCTCCTTCAGGGTTCAAGGTATATGGTATACTTTAGAGAAAGGCAAATGTGGCAGCAGAAGAGGGAACCAAAGAGGGAAATAGCTGCTTACTCCCCTCCATGGATACTGACAGCACCCTCACTGTGGACTGTGGGGTAGCAAGGAGTACCTACCTGCAAACGACTGTGGGCGAAAGGGTTTCAAGGATTATCCACCCGTGGATGGCAATCCAGCTGGAGAGACAATAAGGTCCGTTTCCCCTACTCCCCACACCGGTGGTAGCTAGAGACTCAGCTTGAGGGCCAGAAAACAGAAGGAACCACCACCCACGTGCAGCTGCATCCTGAAGCAGACCAGATTCTTAAGGGCCTTCTGCATCATCAATGAAAGAATGATCTGTTTGGGTATGGTTCCAATGTTGTTTTTTGTTTTTGGAAATTATTAATTCCATGTATCAGCTCAGTAATTCTCCCCAAGTGAAGGGTGTTCAGATTATCTGAGAGCGTGGGGGAGCACTTTTAAAAACCAGATACACTGGTTCCCAGCCCTAGGTGAGAATCCCTGCCTTTGTGAGCCATTGCTATGTCATAACACTCATATGTGTCAGGACAGAAATGAACAAACGAAAAGGTGAGAATCGCTCTTCTAGCCCTATAGTTCTTAAAGTGTGATTCCCAGGCCCGCAGCATTGGCATCACCTGGGAACTAGGTGGAAATGCAAATTATTGGGCCCCACTGCAGACCCTACTGAATCGAAAACCCTGGGGTGGGACCCAGCAATCTGTTTAACAAAACCTCCAGGTGATTCTGCTGCATGCTCAAGTTTGAGAATCATTGCTCTAGCCAAATTCAAAGTCCTTAAATATCATTCTCCTTGGCTGACCATTGATCGCCATACCCCCTGTAATAATTGAAACCATCAACCACCTCCTTTTGCTTAAATATCTCGTCCTTCAGTTTTTCTGATTGCTCCTGTCTTTTATTTCTCCTTCAATGTCTCTTTTTCCTCTTCTCTTTCACAAAATGTGAATGTATGTCCAATGCTCAGCCATCTGCTGTTACATCCCTCCTTCTCCATTCTTCTCCCTTCATCCACAGTTATGATTTCAATGATCGTTTCTATGTTGATGCAGCTTGACATCTAAGCCCTCTATGACCAAATACCTACAGTCTAATACTAAACAGTATTTTCCACCAAGTGAATTATCTAGTCACTGCTTCAAATTCAACATGCCTAACCTTCCCCACTCTCCATGGTAACCTCTCCAAACTAAAAAAATCTCATGTTTATCTTTGATGGCTCCTTCTTCTCTTCTCACCCAATCCATCCAAACATCCTATTTAATGGTTCTTCACAATGTCTCCTGGATATGTCACTCTCTATTCCTTTTCCCTACCCAAGTCTAAATTCTCAGCATCTCCCAACTGAACCTCCTAAAGACCTTCAAAATCATTTTCAGTCTCCCTTCCTTGAATCCTTCCAAAATACTGTTCATAATAACATTGTTTGCATCATACTACCTCCCTGTTTAAAAATATATTGATAGCTTCCTATTATTCACTGCTGCAAATCTAAATTTCTTTGTATGGTTTTAAGACCCAGCACAGGGACTTCCCTGGTGGTCCAGTGGTTAAGACTCCATGCTTCCAACATAAGGGGCACGGGTTAGATCCGTGGTCGGGGAACTAAGATCCCACATGCCGAGTGGTGTGGTGTGGAAAAAAAAAAAAAGCCAGCACGGTAAGACCCAACACAATCTGACTTTTTTCTTCCCACCCACCATTCCCTCATCTAGTGAGCATGTCCATATTGTAGGTGCCATATTGTAGCAGGCACCTAAGCGTTAGCCATGACTATGACAAGCAATCTCTCTGGACTATTCCTGGTTTTTCTTAATCAGCAGCCTCTTACCTCCCTGCATCTCCAGTCTCTGACCCTTTCTCAGTGTCTTCTTTCAGCTCCTTGGTTTTGATGAATTGATCCAAATCTCCTCTCTGGCTTACTAGACTCAGCTCCCTGCTTGACCCTTGGTTCTGTATACTGCTCTGACTTCAACATCAGTCTCCAGCAACTTGGGGAAGTTTGTTCCACCAGCATTGGTCCTAAAGAATCCTTCCAGCCATAAGACTCATCCTCCATCTCCCACTCCTTTCCCATTAGAGGACCTTCTTGGACATTGCCTCTATATTAAACCTTCTATTCCAGTAAATCTGGCTACTCACTGAGCAGCCCACACACACACACTTGCACACACCACTCTCATCCTAAGGTGAGCCCTTTGATCTTTCTGTTCTTCTCATATCCTATCCATCTTTAAAGACCCATCATGTCCAACCTAACTGAATTCCTCACACTCATAAGGTAGACTGGCTTGGGTACTAGCTGGCAGACCAGAGTCTGAGGTTGGGTTCCCAGGGGTCACAAAGGCAGGTATACTCTTCCAGGTTGCCCATATCAGGAGGAGAGAGAGAGAGAGTAGTAGGTCCAATCCAAGCCCAAGTCTTTGAAAGGGAGAAAAAATGTTAAGAACTAGTGAGACAAGACACAAACATCCAGTTCCAAGGACTAGAACAGGGTCATAAATAAGACATTGATTTTCTTAACTGGATTGTTACATGTTGTAAATAAACAGCAGGTCAGAAAAAAATGGAAGAATATCTTGGAGCAAGAGGAGTGGCGGAATATTTGCCAGGAAAATTGTTGGACATTCATGGCTCATTCTATAGGATGGCAGAAGCATGAGAATGACATGTTGGCTTAAAGGTTCAAGGTTGAGACAGATACCATTTCCACATCCTTCTTGCCTTCCAGTTTATAGCATAGAACTTCTTTTTTCCTGTTCACTGGAAGTTCTTTTGTACTTGCAGTCTGCATTTAATAGTCAGCATCCTTATTTTTTCATTCTGTCCCTCTCTCTAAATATCACTTAATTTTTTCTTCATAGTCTTAATAATTTTATTGGATTTTATTATAAAGCTAATGATAAATACAATTTATATGTACTAGATTTAAATAGAGGACAATTTTAAAAAGTAACTGAAGATTAAAATTAAATTATTGCCAACTTTAAACTTCAGTAGAGACATGATCTCTGCTGAAAACAAAATTAGTTTTCCAGAGGATGAACTGGAGAAATAACCCACAATATTAGAGCAAAAGCACAGGAAAATTGAAATTATGAATGAAAATATAAGAGATAGAGATAGGGACATATCCAGAAAACCTGTTATATAAAAAATGAACAGGTATAAAAATGATAATTAAGAAAATGATAGATAAAAACATCCCTGCACTTACAAATTCCACAGATAAAAAGAAATATCTTACAAGCTTTCAGACAAAGAGGTTTCTTTTCATTTGATTTTGTATTTACCAAGGAAAGAAGCAGTCTAGAACAAGAGCTCTCACCTTCCTCAGTGAAAGCAAAAAAAAAAATGATGGAATAATATCTATAAACAACTGAGAGAAGAGGACTATTGTTCAGTAATTTTATACTCATTCAAGATATTATTCATCTGTGTGGGCAAAAGACATTCTCAGACACTCAAAGACAAAAAATTACTGAAGAAATTCCTCTAATCAAATTAGAATGAAATCAAAACAAAGATTTCAAGATAAGTAAAGATTTAGGGATTTAATGTCTAAGAAACAGTGGTTATAATATTTACAGCTAAGTATAAAAGATGATGTTAATATGACAGTGTAGTATGTGTTAAGTAAGAGTACTTGAAATGAAAAATACCACACACACACAAACACACACACACACACACACACACTCCAAGGAAAAATTTCTTATCTGAACTATAGCAATTACTGCCTAATTGGTCTCCTCACTTCCTGTTGAATTCTCTCTAATCAATTCACCTTGCAATAGCCATTGATCTTTGTAAAATGTGTGGCAGAGTGAGGAGAACATGTTTATTATTAAATGTTGATATATCTAAAGGGAAAATAGCTTAAATATGATTGTTAAAATAGGAATGTAGGGGCTTCCCTGGTGGCGCAGTGGTTGAGAGTCCGCCTGCCGATGCAGGGGACACGGGTTCGTGCCCCTGTCCGGGAGGATCCCGCATGCTGTGGAGCGGCTGGGCCTGTGAGCCATGGCCGCTGGGCCTGCACGTCCGGAGCCTGTGTTCCACAACGGGAGAGGCCGCGGCAGTGGGAGGCCCGTATACCGCAAAAAAAAAAAAAAAAAAAAAAAAAAGGAATGTAACCACTAGCAAAATAGAGCTATATTTAGAGAATTTCTAAATTCCTTGGGGAAAGGGAAAGGGTAAAAAAAGAGTTTTTTTTAACTTGATAAATCTAGCAAAAGTAAGGAAAGAAGAAAAGGAGAAACAACAAGTATAAAAACAAACCAGGAGAGAAGAAATAGATCAAATATATTTGTTATCACAATAAGTGAGGATGGCTTAAATTATTCTTTCCTCAAAAAAATAAAAATGACTCTCAGTTTTTGTTTAAAAAAAAGCAATGATATGGTATTTATAATGAATACTCCTGAAAAAAAAATAACAAAGAAATACTAAATATAAAGCAAGAGGAAGACTGTATGAGATGAGTGCAAGCAAAAATAAAGCAATATTAAAATCAGATAAAGTGAAATTCAAAGCCAATAGAATTAAACAGAACAAGAATATGTTCAGTTAATGATAAAAGACACACAGAGAATTTATAAGTCATAAACTTCATGCACTAAACAATGTAGCAGTGAATACATAAGGAGAAAAACTGGAAACATAAGGACAACTTAATAGAAAGCCATAGTTATAGTGAGAAAATCTATATACTTCTTTAAATATTTAACAAATAAATGAGACAAAAAATAAGCAAGGATATATAGAATCTGAGTAAGACAATCAACAGTTCAATTTAATATAAAATCGAACCTTACAAAGAATACACATTCTTAACCTATATACATAGAACATTTCTAAAAATCAGTCATGTGCTTGGCTACAAAGAAAGTCTAATACATTTCAAAAGGGAGAAATGTATATGCTGCATTCTCTGACTAAAATAAAATAAAACAAGAAATTCACAAAAAAAGATAACTCCAAAATTTATTATTTAGAGATGAAGAAATCCTCTTCTGAACAGTCACTGGATCAAACTGGAAATCAAAATTGAAGTTACAAGTTATCTAGAAATTATTTAAAGAAGAACACTTCATAAAAGGAAGTCTGTAAGATGTGGCTAGAGTTAAACTTTGAGGAAAATTTATAGTCTCAAATATTTTTGTTATTAAAAAATAAGCCTGAGGGCTTCCCTGGTGGTGCAGTGGTTGAGAGTCCACCTGCTGATGCAGGGGACACGGGTTCATGCCCCAGTCAAGGAAGATCCCACATGCCGCGGAGTGGCTAGGCCCGTGAGCCATGGCCACTGAGCCTGCACGTCTGGAGGCTGTGCTCCGCAATGGGAGAGGCCACAACAGTGAGAAGCCCGCGTACTTTAAAAAAAAAAAGCATGAAAATAAATGAACTAAGAATTTAACTTACAAATTAAAGAAAAAATAATAACATTAACTTAAAGAATGTGGAAAGAGATAATTAATCAAGGCAGAAGCTAAAATTAAAGAAGTAGAAACTACTACCACTACACAGCCCCACCCATCCCCCACAGACACAAAGGAAAATGGATAAATAAAGCCAAATCAACAGACGTATAAAACAAACCACTTCCTTTAGCAACCTAATTTAAAAAAGAAAAAGAGCAAAGATTAAAATATACTAGGAATGAAAAATGAGATATAACCACTTAAATAAAACACTGACATAATTTTAAGACAAAACTATAAGCAATTTTGTCAACAGTGAAAATCTAAAGCAAATGAACAAATTTCTAGCAAAACATAGAATGTCATAATTAACTCAAGAAGTGGTAGGAGATCTGAACAGACCAGTAATCATAAAGGGAAAAGTATAGGAAATTTCTGAGTTCTATCTAACCTTCAAAAGACACTTCTGTTACTCAAACTGACCCAGATTTATAAAGAGCACCCCAATGTATTCTACACATAACCTTTTTAAAATGTGATGAAAGGATTCAACAAAAACTATAGACCACTTTTACTTATGAATATAGATGCAAAATGTTTTAATAAAATATTAGCAAACAGATTCCAGAGTAGTAGTAAAAACCTAATTCGCTCTGATGAAGCAGGGTTTATACGAGGAATGCAAATATGGTTAAATTAAGCAATCTAATAATATAATTCATTACATACACAAATTAAAGGAGATGAGCGTTATATAATTGTATCAAAAGGTAATGAAGGAGTATTTGATATAACTCAGCAGGCATGGATAATAATAAAACCTTTAAAAAACAAACTTAGAAAGAAACCACCTTAATCTGATAGACAGTTTAGCAAACTCCAGTGAATACTGTAAGAAATTCTTTGGGTAAAAAAGGTAACATCAAGCCTAGGCTGTTCCAGACCTGTGTGAGAATGACCTTGGTCTCCCACAGAGTTGAAACAGAAGAGTTAAGATAAATGGGAAATGTTGCATTTGTTGTGGTAGCTGTATGGATCTGCCCCCAGGTTTGGCCATTTGTGACTTGCCTCAGGCCTACATGGCTAGAACTGAATATAAGAGTAGCAGACACTGTTTTTCACTAAGAAAGAATGTCCTTTGGCTAGATAGCTGGGATCAAATTGTTAGACTGTTACCTTGTGCCATAAAATAAATTCCAAATGGATTAAATATTTAAATTTTCAAATGAAAACTTTAGAAGAAAATTTAAAATTATATTTTTAGAACCGAAGGGTGGGAGAGGCCTTCTTGTGCAAGACAGGAAACTTAGAAGCCATAAAGATTGACAAATTTGGGCCTCCCTGGTGGTGCAAGTGGTTGAGAGTCCGCCTGCCGATGCAGGGGATACGGGTTCGTGCCCCGGTCTGGGAGGATCCCATATGCCGCGGAGCGGCTGGGCCCGTGAGCCATGGCCGCTGAGCCTGCGTGTCCGGAGCCTGCGCGTCCGGAGCCTGTGCTCCGCAACGGGGGAGGCCACAACAGTGAGAGGCCCGCATACTGCAAAAAAAAAAAAAAAAAGATTGACAAATTTGACAACATAATTTAAAACTTGTTGTGGATCAAAAGATGCAGTAAAATGTCCACTGAGAGAAAATATCTGCAATTAAATAAAAGAAAACATACTCATAACCCTATAATATAAAAGGAACAGATTTATAACCCTACAATATAAACATAAACCCTATAATATAAATATAAACCCTATAATATAACCCTAAAATTTTCTATTGAAAAAGCCAACAACCTAAAAATTGTGGCAAAGGTTGTGAAGAGGCAAAATCACAGAAGTAGAAATACAGATACCAAGCATGAGAAGTTTCCAACCTCATGGGTTGTCACAGATATAAAATATTATAAATAATGGGGTAGCACTTTTTTTACCCTTCTGACTGACACCATTCTAAAATATTGATGGTATTCAGTACTGGCAAGAAGATGGGCAAACAGCAACTCTCTTACACCTGTCTTTAGTAGAAGAAGGTGTTGCTACAACCATTTTAGAAGGTAATCAGATAGCAACTATCAAAAATTGTAAATGTGCAAACCTTTGATCTGGTAATACCTCATACAGACATGTAACTTAATATGTTATTTTTACAAGTGAGCAGAGACCTATGCCCAAGGATGTTCACTCCAGTTGGCAGTGGCAAAATAAAGGAAAACAATCTGAAGGTCCATCAAAAGGGTAATGGTTGAGTAAGTTAAAGGAATACTGAAAAGCTGAAATCACGCATGAGTGCTAGCTCTGTATCTGTCGGCCAGGAAAGCTTTTCATGATACATTGTTATTTTTTTTTAAAGATGCAAAGTATGGAGCATAGTAAGATGCAATTTTTATTTTACAATAGGTGGGGGAAGGGGCCATATATCCCTGGGCATTGAGCTGAACTCCTCTGAATTCGACTCAGTGCAGTTCAAGCTACAACTGAACATTTGTATGGGAAACGTGCCCTTGTCTATCAAACAAAAATGCTTCATTTCTGCCACAAGATTGTGATATTGTGGGTATCTTGCTATATTTATTAAAGGAACATGTAATAAGCCAGAAGTTTTCAAATAACGGAGAACATCTGCAATTTTGGTAAAGTCTTCGAGTCTAAAGAAAGTCTGTGTCAAAACTTAAACTAAGGTGTGTGTGTGTGGAGAAAAGTGTTAAAGGACACACAACAAACTGTTAACACTGGTTGTACTCCAGAGATTGTACAGGAAGGGGGGAGCTTTTTTCCCAATACATCTTCGAATTGTTTGAGAGCAAGCATGTAATCTAAAAAACACTTGGCAAAAATAAATTCTGGAAGGCGAGAAAAAGAGAAAGCAAGACGGAAGCCAGCATGAAAGATGAAAGGAGAGAGAGAGAGAAAAGGAAAGAAAGAAAGAAAGAAAGAAAGAAAGAAAGAAAGAAAGAAAGAAAGAAAGAGGGAGGGAGGGAGGAAGGAAGGAAGAGGAAGGTAGAAAGAAAGAGAAAGAAAGAAAAGCAAAGAAAGAAAGGAAGGAAGGACGGAAGGAAGGAAAAGAAAGAAGTAGATGGAAGAAAGAAAAGAAAAGGGAAAGAAAGGAGGGGGGGAGGGAGGAAAGAAGGAAAGACGAGCGGGCAAGGCGCGCAGAGGCAGGCGTGCGGGAGGATGGGTGCGCGGAGCCGAGCGGCGCTGGAGGTCAGCCGCAGCCTAGGAGCTGCTAATCCCCGCGCGTCTGGGGCCAGCTGCCTGCAGCGGCCTGGACTGGTGGGCGCTCCAATAATGTGGGAAGAAGCGGGACCTCATACAGTCATTTCTGAAGGGAAGGAGAGCAAGCCTCTGAATGCAGGCAGATGGGAGCGGCTACTGCCGAAAGCAGAGCAAAAAAGACAGGCAGGTAGAGTCTGGGCCGCCAGTGCGCAGGAGCCGGGTCTCCCGAGATGCCCTCGTGGAAGCTCGGACTGCAGCACATCCTGCCACCCGCCCCTTGAGCCATTAAGCACAGATACAGGAAGCACGTCTTGTCACAAGTGGGTGAGAATCTGGAGGAGGAGGTGAGGTAGCGCAGAGGATCACTAAGGACCGGAGCGGGACAGAGGCAGGCCAGCTATTCCCGCCCCGCTTCCCACTGAGCCCTGCGCTTTGGAGGGGAGTCGGGGAAGGCTCCTGTCCCTGCGCCCCGGCCGCGGACAGGCCCTGGGGCCTGAGGATGGGAGGACTACTGCTGGGAGATGGCGGCAGGGAGGCCTGACTCTGAGAAGGAAGAGCGTGGAGCTGGAGACATCATTTAGGAACAGAGCCCCCGCATCCCGCCAACCCTGATCATCCACTTTGAGGCCATTCACACAAGGCAAGAGGTTGAGCGCTCAGGCGCTGGATTCAAAGCCCAGCTCTGCCACTTGCTAACTGTGACCTGAGGCAAGTTAGGTAACACCTCTGGGATTCAGTGTCTTATTTGTAAAACGAAGGCAATAATATTATCGCCCATCCTCTAGGGTATTGAGGAAGGCGAGAAAGAGAGAGAGATTCAACATGATAACGCTTATGAAGTCTAGCTCCTGGGAAAATTTAAGTGCTCGATAAATCTTAGTTATTCTTAGAACATTAATTAATGTGTCATTTGTGGGCAGAGCCCTAGACCAGGTGCTGAGTTTTAATAGCCGCAGAGGCTCCTAGATTCCATCTCCTTCCACCATTTCCAACCCCTCCCCATCTCTTCTTCCTGCCCGCACCAGTGCCGGATCTAAAATTCTCTCTTGCCTTGGAGCGTCTCCAGCTGTTTGCTCATTTTCCACCAGCTCGCTGTGGGCCCCCCACACACATTCCCTTGGGGCACACCTTCACTTGGAGGGTGAAACACACACACACACACACCCCAACCCTCCTCTCTTCCAAATCCCTGTGGAACCGTGGGGTAGCTGGACGGATTGGGGGGGGCAGTCTTAAGCTGCCAACAGACACCCAGAGAAGATTGAGAAAGGATACCGAGCCCCTCTTGTGATGCCTTCGGGGTGCTCAAGGCGGCCAGCAAAGAGCAAACGCATAAGGTTGGTTTTTTTCATCAAGCATCTGCAGTTGCTGGATGTAACCCTAGCCTCCTTCCTCTGTGAAATGTGTGAATGCCCTCTCGTCAAGCACTCCGCGTATCGATTCTCTCACATTTCACTGACTTGATCCCTCTTGCCCCCATTAACCCCACGTCATGGGCACTTGCCCTTTCCAATTCAGCTCAACCCCACTGATGACCAAGTGCTATCATGGTTAACCAGCCATCCCGTGCTCCCCATCTCTGCTCAGAATATGCTACCCTGTAGAAGAAAACGTGGGGTGTACAAAGGAAGCCAAAGATTATTTCTTTGAACCTTCGCCTGTTTTGCCAAAGCATAAACATGATGCTGCAGAATATGTCCAAATGTTCCCAAAATAGACCCAGTGCTGAGGCTGTGTTCATGCCTGGACATTCCCAGAACTGGTCTCGCTCTCCAGCTTCAAGTCGCTATCTGTGCAGAAGGTGGTGAGGAATTCTCACTTGATGTGGTGCTGAATAGTCAATCCTTCGAGATTAGAAAAGCTTCTTGATTTAGGAGACATGTGTCATGGAAAGATCTCAGTCCCCTTTGAGGAATCTTCTTCCCTCAAGCCCCCACCCCCAGCCACTTCTCAGGCAGGTTATAGGCAAGGCAAGGATGTCCCCACATTTGCTCAGCCTGGACCACTCTGGGCAACCGTAACTGTCCACATATTCCTTTCTTTTCTCCAAGTTGCACAAAGTAGATGTGCTTCTTTTTAGTTACTTATCTTCTGCTGCCTCACCCTCATCATCACCACCCGCCATCATGCCTTTAGGATATACATCTTTATTAAGTCGGATTATGAAAGTTAAACATGATTATTATAATCATGGAAAAATTACAACACCACAATCTAACCATGAGTACACATCAGATGAGCCTAAATTGAGGGACATGCTATAAAATGGTTGACCCCTCCTCCTCATAACTGTCAAGGTCATCAAAAACCAGGAGAGCCTGTGAAACTGTCAGAGCCCAGAGGAGTCAAAAAAAAAGAGATAAAGACGTAGATGTAGACAATGGACTTGAGGACACGGGGGAAGGGGGGAAGGGTAAGCTGGGATGAAGTGAGAGAGTGGCATGGACATATATACACTACCAAACGTAAAATAGATAGCTAGTGGGAAGCAGCCACATAGCACAGGGAGATCAGCTCGGTGCTTTGTGTCCACCAAGAGGGGTGGGATAGGGAGGGTGGGAGGGAGACGCAAGAGGGAGGAGATATGGGGATATATATATATGTATAGCTGATTCATGTGATATCCTGGATGGCATACTGGAACAGAAAAAGGGCATTAGGGGAAAACTAGTAAAATGTGAATAAAGTGGTGTGGGCGTTGGTTAATAATAATGTATCAGTATCGGTTCATTAGTTATCACAAATATACCATAGTGATGTAAGGTGTCAGCAGTAGGGGAAACTGGGTGTGGAGGTATATGAAAATTCTGTTCTACCTTTGCAATTTTTCTGTAAATTTGTGAATATTCTAATGTTAATAGTTTATGTAAATATTTTCAATGTTACCAAAAGGGGTGGGTTGGAGATTGGGGTGGGCATGAGGAAACTTCCTGGGGTGATGATAGCATTCTCTGTCTTGACAGACATTTGGGTTACACAGGCATATTCGCTTGTCACACCTGTGGAATCATTTACTTAGATTTGTGCAATTCATTGCGTATAAATTTTATCACCAAAGGAAAAACTGTAAATAAATATAAATCCAGTAAATAATATGCATGCTGAAGTATTTTGGGGATAATGTGCTGATGTCAGCAACTTATTTTAAACGTAAACTGAATTTAGAATATATGATGGATTGAAGGGATGGAGAGAGGGATAGGTAGTTGGAGAGATGCATGTGACAAGGCAAGTAAAGTAAAATGTATGGCGGAAACTAGGCATGAGAGAACAGGTGTTCACTACACAAGTCTTTCTAATTTTCTGTACATTTAAATTTTTTTCATGGTGCAATGCTGGGAAAAATTGCAGACAGACATTAAGTAGGAAGTCATTATAACCCCCTCCCAGGAGTAACCACTGTTAAGTTTGTTGTGTATTCCTCCACATATTTTCCTACTATATACATATATTTTTAAAGGGGATACAGTTATACATATACTGTTCTACACTATTTTCATTTAATCATTTATCTTGGGTTATTTCCAAGGCATCCTTTTTAATATGGCTTCATAATACTCCATCATATGTTACATAATCAATTTTCTTTTGAAGGAAATTTTAGTTCTGTACAAGGGTTTTTGTCTGTTGGCTTGTTTTTTAGTGTTACAAACTTCGAAGCAGTGGATATCATTACACATATATCTCTGTGTATTTGTGTGAGTCTATCCGTAGAATAAATTGGTAGAAATGGAATTCCCAGCTTAGAGATATTGTGCCAGCCTGCACTCCCACCAACACTAACTATGAATGATTTGTTTTAATTTTTGTAAATCTGATACGTAAAAGTACAAGAAATTGTTGTTTGTTTAAATCTTAATTTTTTTATTAGTGAGGCTCCGGACACACAGGCCCAGTGGCCATGGCTCACAGGTCCAACCGCTCCGCGGCATGTGGGATCTTCCAGGACCGGGGCACGAACCCGTGTCCCCTGCATCGGCAGGCAGACTCTCAACCACTACTGCGCCACCAGGGAAGCCCTGTTTATCACTCTTTGTAGTTCTTCTTCCATTAATTGCCTACTCATTCTTTTTGCCCATTTTTCTACTTTCTTTTTGATTTGTAAGTGCCCTTTGTGTAGTAAACCCATTGTAGTATGTGTTGCAAATGTTTTCTTTTTTTTAAATTTTCCCACAATTTATTTTTCAAGGTGTTTATGATGGAACTGTTTTTCCCTTTCTTTGGTTTTACCAGTCTCCTTTCTTTCACATAACAACCCTTTGAGGTAGATAAGATAAAAGATAGAAAAAGGTCACGTTAGCTGTCGCGCGGTCACACAGATGATGATGAAACGCTGCACTTGGACCCAGGCCTCTTCAGTCCTAATCCAGGACCTTTTCCATGACCAAGAAAGAGCAGAAATAGTTACTTCCACTTGAGAGAAGGGCAAACTTCTTTCTCCATGCTTGTTGCTAAGCGCTGCTGGAGAAATACACAACTGGGCAGCCTTTTACATACCATCCAGTCATGACTACCAATCTCAGCTGGGTCCTTCCTGCTGCCACACAATCTTTTTGGTTCCCTAATTAACTTGTTCAAACCTCCTCCACAACGTTGCTGTCTGCGAGAGCACTTGTTCTCTGTATCTCTGTGAGGTGGGCACTGACGTTGGTTGACAGTCCCAGGAGATGAACTTCACAAGTGCCACTGTATGCCTTGAGCACTGGCAGAATTTTCCCTGGGGAAAGCGTGTCTCTGATAAACTCCTGTTGGTTCTGAACTTGGAGATCTCAAATAACCACAAGTCTGTCCTTAGGTCATTATGCACTGAAGTTTGAGGAGAAGATAACAGGAGAGACTTTTTTTAATAAAAGCAAATTTCAAAGAGTGACTTGAAGTTGATGCAGATTGTGGAAAATTTTCCGCAACTCATCGAACCTCTGATCATCATCCCTCGCCTCCGCCTTCTCTGGTTTCATAGAGAGAATAGAAACTATCGGGTGGGAATGCTCAACTTCCTACCCCACCACTGCTAAATTGTCCAACTGGGTAGGTCCTCATTTAGTGCTCCCTCCCTCCTGTCACAAAGGGGAGAGGGGGTCCCACCCTTTGCCTTCCACTCCAGGTCCCGGCTCCAGCTATAACCCCCTTCATTCCTGTGTCTTCACCTTCTTCCTGTCTACTGACCCTCCTCAGAACATTGAAACATGCTCAAACCTCTCCTTTCTTAGTAGAAGCAAACATGAAATCGATTTTCAACTCTAGGTCCTCCTCCAACTTGTTCCTTATAACCATACAGCTGTAAAAGCCAAGACAGACCCAGCCTCGGAGTGGAGGTGTCTGAGATGTTTGTGTGTGTGTTGCTACAAACCTGCTTTGAAGGTGAAGGACAAAATAATTGCTTCTGGTAGCAGAGGCAAGGCTGCTTTGGCGAGAAAAAATGGGTTTTTAGCTGGGCAGAGAGGAGGCTGACTTGGGAGAATGGTCGGGCTTCTGATCCCCTTCTGGTCCACTGAGCTGGCTTTAAGCCCCTCTGGTGAGAGGAGTGGCCAGAAACCAGCAGAGTCTTTGTAAGTGACAGTGTGAGCACTGGAGCTCCGAGGCTGGGAGAACAATTGGGAATTGTTTATGAGACTCTAGGCATAAACAGGCCTACCTTTGGGCACCACTAACCTAGTGTGGAAGAGAATTGGAGAAGGATGGTTTGTCCAACCCATAACTCAGCTCTCCAGTGGCTCACAGAGGAGCGTGTAATACCAGGCAGTTCCCTAGGTGTGGACACACATACGCCCCTGATGGCTACCCTCAGCCACAATAGCCAATGTGGACAATGGGTTCTGGAGTAGAAGAAAAAGAGTAGGGTAGTGAGTACAGGTGACAGAACTGAGTATAGGCACATGGCAGGCATCTCTTTTGGGGATTCTCAGAAACAAGTGGAGGAGTTTCTGAGGGGGCCAACCTACTACTTGGAACAGCTGAGGGGTGGAGAAATATAAAAACTTGAGCATAACTCTAAATGTGACCCAGAGTCACAGGCTGGAGGTGCTGGGAAGCCTCTGAGTCACAGGACTACGCTCAGTCACTCAGAGAATCTCCAAATGCAGAACTGATATTACATCCAGAGTCAAGGGCTCTACCTCTCCAAGACATCCTTTCTTCTTTCCCAAAAGGTGACCAGCACACGTTGAAGAGAGGGCCCAGCAGCCTGTAGATGGACCTTTCTGCTCCCCAAAGGAGAGGTAGACTGCACATTGTATTTGGATTAGGCCTGGGCTTGGAGGAAAAATGCTGCTTTACTCTAGCTAGATGAGAGCAGGCTTGTTTCACCAAAGCCTGGGACTCCCTTCTGATCAGCTGACAGGGCTCAGTGGCAGGGTTCCCTGAATCTGCTATAGAAAACTCTTGCCTCTACATCCCCCCTTCCAGGCATCTTGCTTGAATTCCAGTTCTCTGCCAAAACAGAGTCCCACTTTAGGAAAGCTCTAGTCAGTGTCACCAGATATACACAAGCAGCAACTTCAGCCATGGGAAAGAGGTCTTTCCAACTGGAAACATCTCTGAGACTGACCTAGGTGAGAGGGCAGGAAGGGTTGTAATTGTGGGTGGTCACTCCAAAGACTCAAGGGAAAGGAGCAGAAGAACAATGACAAGGGAGGTAAAGAAACTGGGGTGGGGTTGAGAGGGAAAATCCCCAGAAGAAGCCTAACATCCCTTTCCATGTGAGTTGCTATTAGGTGGAAGCTTCTAGAAGCCAGGGCCTACATGTTGCTCAAAGATCACTGGGTCAGCACTTGCTCTCCATGTCTCTATGAGGTGGGCACTGATGTGAGTTGCCAGGCCCAGGAGATGAACTTCACAAGTGCCACTGTATGCCTTGAGCACTGGCAGAATTTTCCCTGGGGAAAGCGTGTCTCTGATAAACTCCTGTTGGTCCTGAACTTGGAGATCTCTAATAACCACAAGTCTGTCTTTGGGTCATTATGCACTCAACTTTGAGGAGAAGATAACAGGAGAGACTTTTTTTAATAAAAGCATGTTTCGAAGAATGACTTTAGGTTGATGCAGATTCTGGAAATTTTTCTACAGCATATAGAGATACAGACCTGAACAATAGATGCTTCTGACCTCTGAGATCTTGCAAGATCCTTAAGTGCATTCGGAATCCTGAAAGAAAAACTCAGTAATGTCTAGGAGAGTTTTGGCGTTACATGTATCCCATTGTATTGTCATGTTTTTAAAAACATTTGCATGGAGTTCATGGAGATTTTCAAAGGAAAAAAGAAGAGACAGTGGGGAGAATTTCCCATGTTGAAAGTGGGCAAATCTCCTTAAATACCTAATGCCAAGAAGCTTTAGGTTTTATTTGCTTCCTCAGATGCTTAGAGAAACCAGGACAGGAAACGGTCTGTGGTAAGTCACTTCCCCTTCAAAGCTCTGGTTCTCTACCTAGTCACTGTACAGAGAGGTAACGAGTTGAAAGGCCATCTGTCTTTAGCTTCTGTGGTTTGAGTTTAGCCTCTGTGACTTGACTTCAGTCTGAGGTGACCCCAAGAAGATGTTCCTATCGACAGCAATTGCTGACTCCAGTCTGGTCATCACTAATCTCAAAAACCTCGAGGAAGCTGGAGTCAGAAGTTTCCTGAATTCTCAAGATCACTGAACTAGATTCATTGACATTTATTGAGCGACAAATAACAATAGTTAATCATGTACCCACTCTATCAGTATGCATTTTACATGCATTGTCTCACTTTCTAACCCTATTATAACAGGTTGTTGTTATTATTATTTTATATATATATATCTATATATATCTATATATAATTATCATTACTGTTATTATTATGAGGAAACTGAGGCTCCAAGAAGTTAAATCATTTACCCAAGGTCACCCAGCAAGTAAGTGGCAGAACAAGAAATCTGATCTGTCTGCATGATCCAAGATGCTGTGCTGATTTCTTCCAAAACTTTATCAATCAGTTATCATTCCCTTTCAGTTCATTTCCAACATTCCCAAAAGAATAGTCCATACCAGCTGCCTTCTGTTCCTACCACCATCTCACTCCTTAACCCTGTGCCTCTGGCTTTCCCTGTCCCCCACTAACTAGCCTAGCCATCTGGAAGGTGACCAGTGACAATCACCAGCAGATCAAATGACCCCTTCTCAGCCCTTCAGTTGGAACACATCTGCAGGATCAGACACTCCTTCCTTCTTGAAACTTTCTTCTCCTTTGACCTCTACAATTTCTCCATTTTCCTGTTACCTTCCTATGTCCTCTTCTCTGTCTTCTTCAGCAGATTCCTCTTATGCTTTTCTCTCCTCAGATGCAGATATTCCTTAAGGCTCTTCCCTCAGCCTTGCCTCTACCGTCCTAGATTCAAGTATTATCCCTCTGCAGACGAAATGACCCCTGCGCAAGGCAGTACAGTATAATGGCTGTGAGCACTGACCCTAAATCAGTCTGCTTGAGTTCCAATCCCTTCTACCCCGTCACATGCTAGTAACTTTGGCAAATTACTCTGTACCTTGGTTTGCTTATCCGTAACATGAGGATTAACTGAGATCATGTATATAGAGTACTTGGACCAGTGTCTGACAAGTAGTGAGCCTCATGTGTTTGCTGTTGTAGAGTCTGGACCCCCAGGCCCTAACTTTCACCTGCACTCCAGATTCACTCCAACTGGCTGCTTCATATTTGCCCCTGCAGGTGTCTAAGAAATTCAACATGTTCATAATTGCCTTCATGTTTTCTTCATTTCTACCTGTGCAAGGTCTCACTTTTTATTCACTTGCCTCTATTAGAGATCACCATTATCCTGATTAGCATGCCATCGAAACCTAATGAACTTGACCCATGCCTCTCACTCACCATCAATATTTCATCCATTACACAGCCCTGCCAGTTCTACCTTTTCGAATTCTCCAATCTGGGTGATGAAAATGTTTTGAAAGTGATAGTGTTGGTGGTTGCACACCATGTGAATGCACTAAACACCACTGAATTGTACATTTTAAAATGGTTCGAAGGGTGAATTTATGTTAAGTGTATTTTACCACAATTAAAAAAATCTGTCTACGGCTCTCCACTTCCATAGCCACCACCATAGTCCAGGCCACTGCCATCTCCTCTGGAATACTGCCATAGCCTCCTAACTGGTCTTTCATGCTTCTGCTTTAGCCTACCCTCAGAGGTACTGATCTGGTAGGTCTGAGGGTAAAGCCTGGAATTCTGCCCTATTAACAAGCACCCCACAGACAGCTGACTAAAGTTTGGGAATTACTACCTACAGGATGAAGTTCAAACTCCTTAGTCTGGCAATATCCTTCATGACACTAATGTGTCTCTCTTCCCCTTTAGTTTACTTTTTCCTATAGTTACTTTATATTTTGGCCAAAGATGATAATTGGCCATGAAGTGAGGACTAGGGTTAGGAGAACCCTCTGAACTTCAAGAGAGGGAGAGCAAGTGGGAGAGAGAGAGGGAGAGGAAAGAAGGAAAGAGAGGGCTCTGGAATTAGATCTTAGCTTAAATCTTAGCTTCGCCATTTACTAGCTCTATGACCCAAAGTAAGTTACTTAACCTTTCTGATCCCCAGTCTTCTTATTCGATTTTTTTTAATGGCACTACGCTGCAAGCTGGCTGTGAAGATTAAGTTAGATAACACATGCCAAGTGCAATGCTTTTGTACAATAAAATGCGTTTTTAAGCTTACAGGAAAAAAAGAGAAATGAGACATGTTAAAAACATAGTTTTTCAACAAAAATCAGAGTTGTTTTATCAGTACTTATCCTAGTGTATGGTCCATATCCAGAGCTAAATCCTTTTTTTTTTTTTTTTAAAGCTGGGGCTGGGATCAAGCACACCGGCAGAGAGCTTAACCTTGGCAAGGTGAGGGAGCACGTCTCCTTGAGAGCCGGAAGCATCTGAGATGGCTATGTGGAGATGGCTCCAATGGAAGCTGAAGAAGCCCTTGTCAGTTGGCCTCAATCTTCTCAGTAATGAAGGAGGTGAAGTCATCTCCTGAGAATGAGGGGGAGGGCTGAGGCTGGGGGCTTGAGGAGAGGGCAGGAAGTTTGGAGCAGCTGCTGCAGGGAATGTGATAGGGAGCCAGCAAGCGAGGAATGAACGGATTGTTGAACAGCCAGAGGGGCCAGCTTAGGGTAGAGAGCATGCGCTGGCAGTGAACCCAATGAGCAGGGTTTCTCCAACAAGCCAAGAGTGGAAACACTCACCTTCCACTCAAGGGGTCACCCAGGGCTGCAGATTGGAAGGGCAAGAGGAGGATAAGTGTTATGGTGGTGAAGGATTCTACAGTGGGCACAAGAACAGTGGAAACATCCACTAACCTGGGCTAAAAAGGAAGGCTCAATCATTCGTTCAACAGATATTTAACCACCACATGCTGTATAAATATTATACAGGTGCCTGGGCATGGGAGATGTTGCAAAGAACCAGACACA
Organism: Mesoplodon densirostris; assembly: GCF_025265405.1. NCBI lineage: Eukaryota > Metazoa > Chordata > Mammalia > Artiodactyla > Ziphiidae > Mesoplodon > Mesoplodon densirostris. Next base: position 41,334,554 of record NC_082681.1, on the reverse strand, counting down.
TAAAATCTCTGCCTTCAACATATATCTACATAAAGACTTGCTGACAAATGTTAATAGAGGCTTTGTCCAGCATTGTGAAAAACTGGAAAAAACCCAGATATCCTTCAACAGGTGAATTGATAAACAAACTGTGGTACATTTCTACAATTACTCAGTAATAAAGAGAAACAAACTCTCGATACATGCAACAACATGGGTGAATCTCAAAATCAGTATGCTGAGTAAAAGAAGTGCATACTGCAGGATTACATTTATATAGAATTTTAGAAAATACAAATTAATCAATAGCAACAAAAAGCAGATTATTGATGGTCTGGACCAGTAGGAAGAAGGCACAAAGAAAGGATCACATGGAAACTTTTGGTGGTAATGGGTATGTTCATTAATGTGATTTTGATGATGATTTCATAGGTGTGTACATATGTCAAAATCAACAATGTTATGTGTTTTACATGTGTGCGCTTTTTAATGTTAATTATACCTCAAAAAGTTACAAAAATAAATTTTAAATGTTTTAATTGACCTAAAAAAGCCCTGCTTTCATGGAACTTACAGCCTACATGGGAAAGATGGACAATAAACTATGATATCTTTAGTCAGTGCTTTGTGCTGTGAAGTTAAAATAAATAGGGTAATGGAATAGAGAATAGCGTGGGGCAGAGAAAAAGGAGCAACTGCATATAGGATGGTCAAGGAAGGCCTCTGGGGAAGTGATGTTTGAGCTGAGACTGAATGATAAGGAGGAAACAGCCTTGAGAATGTGTGGAGGAATAATATTCCAGGCAGGGGGAGAAGAACATGCAAAGGCTCTGTGGCAGGAATGAGCTTGATGTATTCAAGGAACAACAAGAAGACTAGTGTAACTTGAGTTTACTGAGCAAGATGGAAGAGTATCAGAAGATGAGGTTTAGAGAGGTCAGCAAGCGTCAGATTGCATGGAGTCTTGTAGACCAGGGGTCTCCAACCCGGGGCCATGGACCGGTACCCCACCACATCTGTGGAAAAATTGTCTTCCATGAAACCAGTCCATGGTGCCAAAAAGGTTGGAGACCATTGTTGTAGACCACGATAAGGAGTTGAGATTGTATTCTAATTGGATGGGTCATCCAATGGAGGGCCTTAAGGAGAGATGGAACATGATCTGCTTTATGCTTTAATATTGCTTTGGCTGTTGTGTAAAGAACTGACTGCAGGAGGACCAGTTAGAAAGTGTTATATTAGTCCAGGTAAGAAATGATGGGGGTGTAGACTAGGGTAGTAGAAGAGAATATCACGAGAATTGGTCATATTTAGAATCCTTTTTGGAAGTAGAGTTGAAAGGACTTGGCTCCTAAACTGAATGTGGAATAGTGAGGGAAAGAGCCGAATCAATATGACTCCTGTTTTGGCCTAACCATTTATAAAAACGGGTTGGGGGAGAGATTAATGCATTAATGCCTTCCAGCTAACAACCACAAGGAACAAACCTGCAGTTGAACAAGTTAGCTTTATTACTCATGGCACGAGTGAAGAATTCACAGCATGGTGAACCATGGGTATCTAAGTAAGAAGTGTAAGAAATATTAGAAAAGACTTATTATTGGGTTGGAGGTTATGTTAGGTGTTTTTAGGGTGGGTCCAAGGAATCAAGTGTTCACTCTAGGTTGGATGTGATTAGGCAATGAGGCTAATTCTGTGATTGGGTATCTTAATAAATCTTATCCAAAATGGAGGAAAGCTAAAGCAAGACTAAAGCTGTGATGGGTAGAGAAGTAGCGGTCACTCAAATTGACTGGGAGAAGAGGATGTTTGGTACTTTGTGAGTTTCACAGTAACCTTGTTTTTGTCTGTACTTAGATAACATTATTAAACATTCTTGTTTTGTCTCATTCCATCATAGTCACAGAAACGTGTCTTGTCTCGGCTGATGTGGGTGTTCTGTGAGATGATTACTGTCTGACAGGAGAGTAACATGGCTTACGTGTGAACAGCTTCTAACCAACGGTGAGGCCTAGATGCAAATGTCAGACCAGTTCCCAGATGGCAGGAAACTTTCTTTTTCAGGTAGAGGAGTAAATTTTGAGGGAAGGGACTCAAAAGCTCTGATTTGGGCATGTAAACTTTGAGACAGGTATAGATATCTAGGTAGAGTTGTTAAGTAGGCAGTCAGATATGAAACCCAGGAGCTCAGAGTAGTGGGTTTTAGGGATAAAAATATATATATCATTGTAAAGATGGTATTCGTATATGAAGATGATACTTTGAATGTTGGGACTAGTCGACATCACCAAGGGAGAGAGAATAGATGAAAAAAGAAAAGAAGTCCCAGAATAGAGCCCTGGGTAACTCAATATTGAGATGTTGAGGAGATGAGGAGAAACCAGCAAAGGAAAGACTAAAAAGAAGGAGGCAAACCAGGAGACTAAGGTGTTTTGGAAGTCAAGAAAAAAGTTTCAAGGAAGGAGTGATCGATTGCATTAAATGCTGCCAAGTGTCATAGAAAACGAGGGCTGAGAATTGAGCATTTGATTCAGCAGCATGCAGGTCATTGGTGACCGTGACAAAGCAGTTTCATTGGTGTGGTGTAGGTGACAACCCTGCTTGGGTTGGGGAAAGATTGGAAGCTACCATTACTGAACTTTTACCCTGAACCAGGCACTATGTTAAGTATTCAATCTTTACAACTCTGTGAGGTAGGTATTATTTCTTCCATCCATTTTACAGATGGAGAAAGGAAGCTTAGAGAAAGTCAAGTAATGTTCCTGACATTACATAGCTGATGAAAGGCAGACGATAGATGTGTACCTAAGCAGTCTGGCTCTAGAGCCCATACCCTATGCACTACACTATCTTACTTTACTGGATGAAGGAGAAAGCCAAAAGATGGGGGCTTTTGAACTGACCAGCTCCCTGGACTTGCTAGAAGGAAAGCCCAATACTCTGAAGGTTAGTGTCAGTTACTTGGGGCTGGGATGGGGACTAACCCAGCTGATTCTAGAGCAGCCTCCTCCAAGCAGGGCTTGTCATTTGGCTGCCGCCTTGGCTTGGTACAGATGTATAGGGAGATGGCAGAAAAATAATAGGAATTCCATCTTGACAGTTTTCAAGGGATCCATCCTAATATTTCTTTTCTCACTCACCTCAGTCATTCCTCTCCAGTGTCCTGTTTGTTAAGTTAGCCTCCCAGTGTAGAGAGACCTAACTGGGGAGCAGGCCAAGGGTTTCTCACCCTTCTGCCTGTCCTAGTTACCCCTATCCTCACCCCCATCCCACCCTCCACCCCAGGAGGCTCACCTGGAAATGCAGGTGCCCTCCTAGATGGCTAAAGTCTACAGTCTTCTGAACACACCCAGAAGGAGTGGGGATAAAGAAAGAGCCAAAGTTCTGTTCTTGAGCTTACCACAATGATGTGACTGTCAGAGACGGCTTACCCAAATCAGATTTGAGAGTCCTAGGACAAGTCCCCATTGACATCTCTCTTTCATCCAGTGTCTGAAAGCCACCATTAAAGATACACTCCTTGGATCATCGCTGGGATGAATAGCAGATGAGATTAAATGAATAAGATCATTAGACCCTGGCAGTAGGGAAGAAACAGTTTTGGAGGACTGAGAATGTCAAGGGGAAGCTTGGAACAGGAAGGGGGAAAATGAGATAAATACCAATTCCATAGTTTTGCCAAGGGCTGGTCCCAACCACAGTGGCCCCCAGAGCAGTGATCCCACAAGAAGAGGAGCAAAATTAATGTGCCCCCTTGTCTCCATTCTTTCTATTCCAGGTTCGCAGGAGCTGCAACCCCTACTAGATCATATCTAGATCCTAAAAAGAGCCAAGGGAAGGCCTCTTGTCCTTCCAGAGACCTGAAGTGTTTTCATGAATGGACATCTTGAGTCAGGTATGTGGGAATTCAGCGAATTCCTACTGAAATCCAGTCATCCATGGCCACCCTGGTCCTCCCCAGGGTTCTAAGAGCATCTGGCAAGAGGAGTAAGATGTGACTTGAGAAGTAGTGGGAAGTTCAGTACACCTCTCCCACAAGGACCTTCCTCCTCGTGCACAGACATCTCCAGATAGCTCTCCTTCCAGATTCCACTGAAATTCACAACTCAAGAGTCTTTCCTTGGGTTTCACCTTTACATCGCCCTGAGTGGTCTATTATAAAGTGTGAATACCCTAGAGGGGGAGTCATCTGAGCAATGATTAAGTCCTGATGCTTCTATATAATTGAGCTGCTTGCATTTTTCTCTGACTTCAAGGGCACTGTGACAGAAACAATATGAATGTACTTAATGCTACTGAACTATATACTTTTAAAAAATGGCTAAGATGGTGAATTTTATGTTATATGTAGTTTATCACAATTTTTTAAAATAAATAAATAAATTCATTTAAAAAAATGATTGGCTAGGTGGGACATCGTTAAGGATTTTTTTTTAAACAACTTTATTGGAGTATAATTGCTTTACAATGGTGTGTTAGTTTCTGCTTTATAACAAAGTGAATCAGCTATACATATACATATGTCTCCATATCTCCTCCCTCTTGCGTCTCCCTCCCACCCTCCCCATCCCACCCCTCCAGGCGGTCACAAAGCACCGAGCTGATCTCCCTGTGCTATGCGGCTGCTACCCGCTAGCTATCTACCTTACGTTTGGTACTGTATATATGTCCACGCCTCTCTCTCGTTTTGTCACAGCTTACCCTTCCCCCTCCCCATATCCTCAAGTCCATTCTCAAGTAGGTCTGTGTCTTTATTCCTGTTTTACCCCTAGGTTCTTCATGACTTTTTTTCCCTTAAATTCCATATATATGTGTTAGCATACGGTATTTGTCTTTCTCTTTCTGACTTACTTCACTCTGTATGACAGACTCTAGGTCCATCCACCTCACTACAAATAACTCAATTTTGTTTCTTTTTATGGCTGAGTAATATTCCATTGTATATATGGGCCACATCTTCTTTATATATTCATCTGTCGATGGACACTTAGGTTGCTTCCATGTCCTGGCTATTGTAAATAGAGCTGCAGTGAACATTGTGGTACATGACTCTTTTTGAATTATGGTTTTCTCAGGGTATATACCCAGTAGTGGGATTGCTGGGTTGTATGGCAGTTCTATTTGTAGTTTTTTAAGGAACCTCCATACTGTTCTCCGTAGTGGCTGTATCAATTTACATTCCCACCAACGGTGCAAGGGGGTTCCCTTTTCTTTACATCCTCACCAAATCTTGTTATTTCATGTCTTTTTGATAATAACCATTCTACCAGGTGTGAGGTGATATCTCATTGTTATTTTGATTTGCACTTCTCTGATGAGACTGGCAGATATAGAGAACAAACTAGTGATTACCAGTGGGGAGAGGGAAGGGGGGAGGGGCAGTATAGGGGAGGGGAAAAAAGGGGCTTATTATGGGATTATATGAAATCATGTGTGTGAAACTTTTGAAAATTGTAAAGCACTATAGAATTGAAAGAATCTTTCGTTCAATTAAAAAAAACACATCTGATGAGGGACTGGTGGGGTCACCTGGTCTCATGCTCTGAGATCTAACAGAGAAAAAGAGTTGCCTTAGTCACATTGTTTGTCTTCCAGGATAGGCAGTAGTGTAGGTTAAGTAACAAAAGGGGCTGCGAAGTGACTTTCCAACCAACTTCTTCTCTCAAAGCCATTCTGATGGGTGGTTCAAGTTCACTTAGGCTTGGCTATTGACCGATCTAATCTATTCACCCTTGGGGGTCCTCGTTCATGCTCTTCCCAGAACATTCTAGACTGCCCTTCCTCCTACCTCTCTCATGAAGCCCACAGCCTGTGATTCTTTCCCTTCATTCTCTTCTCTTATGCCATCCCTCAATCCCTGACCCGTGTCTTCAGGGTCTAGACATCAGTTCTGGTAGAGCCCTGAAAGTACAGTATGTATTGTCTTTTTTTTTTTTTTAAGGGCACTTGCAAGCCTACAGGTAAAAGGGAGTAGAGTAGAATGGTGAGAAAGTTATGCACAGATTCCTAGTCATCCAAGATTCTGAGAATGGGGGGAAAGGCTCAGAAATCTGGGAGCTAGTGGCCAAGTCACTGCAATCCTCTTCTTTATAAAATAAGAGTAGACTATGCAGTAGAGAATTTTCTCTTCCCCACTTTCCCCGCACTGCCCAAGGGCACTCCCCCAAGGAAGGAAAAGGAAAGTATAAACGTAACACCATATACTTTTATAGCTGCTGTACTTCTCCTTTCCCATATGTTATCTCACTAGATCCTCAGATTCCCACAGCTGTGGAGACAGGCCCAGAGAGGTTAAGCAGCTCACCCTGAGAAACAAAGCTTGTTAAGTGGCAAAGCCAAGGCTGGACCCCAGTTCTCCTGACTCTCGTCCTATGCTCTCTCCACGACACCACAGTGCACTTGCTTTAGCCATCAGGCAAGACTGTTTGGAAAGCAGCCCGTTCCCTTTTCTCTTTGTTAATACAAATCATGTGCAGATCTTTGGTTTCTAAAGGATATGGCAAATTGAAAAGGAGATGGTAGCTACAAACAAAGGAAAGACCCCATTTATATCCCTCTAGAAAAGTGACTCGACAGCACAGAAGTTTGTCTGTAGTGGGAGAAAAGCTTCTGTTTATTTTTGCTCCGTCGATGAGCACTTCCAGACATTGGAACTCAAAACATCTCCTAGCCCCACTTGGTTGAAAGCCTCAAGTTACAAGTAAGGAAGTGCGGGTCTTCTTCTTCCTTATTATTATGGAGCAAAGATCTGAACCTGAACTGAAACGGGACCTGCTTACACAGAAGAAATAGACTGGTGGGGGAGGGAGTTGAAAAAAATTCACTCTAATTGATTAGAATCACATTGAAGGAGAAGGCTAAAAATTTCCCAGTTTGTACTGTCAGCTTGCGCTATTCAGCAACACATTATTAAAACTGCAGGCTGGCCAGGCCTCTAGTTTTTCTTTCTTCTATCTCTTGCTCACCACAGTGTGATCACTTCAATGCTGTTGACACACGCACTGGTTGGTAGAGAGTCGAGTGTCCAAACTTCTGGGAAACTTCATTATCTGGGACACAGTTGCAACCCTGAAAGTGTTTGGGGAAAGTTGGCAGTCAAGCAAATCGCTCTCCCCAGACCAGCTCACTTTTCTCACTGGGAAATCTCGGTGGCTACTCTCACGACATGTGTCTTAATGAGGAACGTCATCATCATAAAAAGGTTAAAATGTGTTTAAAAGCAGGAATATTTTGGCAGTGGGATTTGTTTCCCACAGCTGGCACATTCATGATTATTATGGGCATTATCCCAACTGCTCCCAGCTGCCTTTCTTTGGCAATATATATATTTTAGTGTCTATGAAAAATAGTACAGATGTTTACAAAATTTCAACACCTAAAGCAGTGAGAATGCTTCATTATCAAACAACCTCGTGTCCCCAGTTATGCCAGATCAATGAGGGACCTTGTTGTACCTGAAATACAAGGCTGAGGCCTGCCCTCCCCCATATGCCCCTGGCATGGCTGGATATCTGTGCCCTCCCTCCGCATCCCACTCAGGCCTCCCTGCCTGGCCCTGAGATGGCTCTCACAGCATCACCTCTCTTTGTCTCGTTATCTTGGACCACTGCCCAATCCCTGGCCCCCACCTGCAAGGAAAGGGGTCGACCTTAGGGCTGGAACTAGGACTGGAGAGGAGCCAATGGGGTAAGGCCAATATATCTTCAAGGAGTGAATCCTGGGAATGAAAGTAAGTTCATTTAGCTTATTAATAGCTCCAGTAAAATACCATATGGGCTACAAGGTCAAAACCAATGCCTTGAATGAGGCTTGTGTATTATCAGTGCATTTAAGTAACCCATAATTTCTTTGTCCTGCTATTACTGAGAAACCAGTTGTCTTGAAGCAAGTTGGCTTAACGCTAAGAGGTGATTTTATGTGTGTTTGATGAGGCCCAAACAGCCACCATCAGGTATAAGCATTTAAGCCCTAAGCAGGCAAGTTTCTGATGACCTTCAAAGGAGAATAAATCAATAAGCATACACCTCTAAACTTACCCATCATTGATTAAGACAGCTTAGTTCAAGCATCTCCTCTCTGACTTAAGATTTACACTCTTTGGTGGCTTTTTCTCTTTTAATAAGTCGCTTCTTTGGGAGAGTTATGAAGGTGGCTTCTAAAAATGAACTTTGATAATAGCTAATAGTGATGGGTGTGAGAGGTTGTTTTAATTTAAAGTATATCCTGAAAAACTGCAAGAGGTAAGTGGGAAATCCTTATTTAGCATTGTGATATTTGAAAGTGCTTCAGAATTAAGGGAAAAGGAGCGGAGAAGTAAGAAAGTAGTTATAACTTGGAAACACTTGAAAAAACAACCCATTTAGCCATACATAAAACTTTTCTTCATGCACAGTGATATCTGTTGCATTGGAACTGGATATATAGATATAGGTATCAAAACAACCCAACTCCCCAATCTAAACATTATTTCCAAAAGCAAAAAGGGTTCCTTCTCTATATAGTACTGGGTCTCATGGCTGGGATCTTTGAGAAAAGAGTCTCAGGTTATTGTTTAAACGACCTTTATTACCTGCCTCTGACATTCCCCAGGTTACAGAGCAGGAGACGACCAAGCCTCATGTTCCATGGATGAAGCAGACAGCTGCCATGACAACTGAATCAATATAGGAGGCATTGGGAAGTATTGGGGTGATATGCCCAGCAATGGTTACCCATGGCAAAAGATGGCAGAGCTACTCAAAATTAGGCAAGTTACCTTCAGGACGACAACTGGATGCAAGAAAACCATACAGTTGGGGGTAGTAGGTCTTCCCCACCCTCTGAGCCCCCTTCCACCTCCAGTCCCATTAAGTCCATTCTATGCCACAGACTGGTCCTAGTGTCCTGCTAGCTCCCTGCTGAAGGAGGAGGGAGGGAAAAGATGTCTGAGTTCTCTTCATTTTCTTTGTCTCTGTCCCTAAGGCAACAGGAAGCTGGAGCTGCCCCAGCCGGCCTGGCAGTGATGGCAAGCCCGTTGGCTCTGCAGAGTGAGCAGTCCCTGGCAGCCCCCGGAACAGCTGCCAGTTAGACGGCCCAGAGTTCGGATAGACTTCATGGCTTCAGTTCAGTGCCAAGTGTTGGACGTGTTGGATTCAGTTCCCAGAGGGCTGGAGCGTGCTGTCAGGGCCGTCTGAAGACAAGAGAGCAGAGACAGTTTAGTGCAGTGGGTTGTGCAGGGTCGGGGGTGGGGGGTGGGGGGGGAGAGGAGGGAGAGGCTGGCCCGGAGAGGGTAGGGTGGTGCTTCTTCCAGGGCCTTCCAGACAAGGTCTCCTGGCCTCTCAACGTTGTCCGGGCCTCAGGTGAGGAGAGCCCTGGAAGGGGAGGAGAGGAAAAGGCGGCAAGGCAGGCGGGTGCTGCGCCCAGGGATGAGCGAGCTGAGGAGGGCGCGGGCGAGCCAGCGAGCTGGGGCGGCGTCTCTAGACCCCCTCGGCGGCCCGGGCAAGGGCTGGGCCGGGCAGACCGGCGGGGCCGAGCTGGCGGCGGTCCTCGGCGGGCGATCCAGCGGCTGTCTCAGCGTCAGCGGCGGCCGGGGCACCTCCCGGGAGCCACTCGTGCTGGGCGCAAGCCTGGGACGGCTCGTCCTTGGCCTCGACGAGCTTGCGGGAGCGAGTGTAGGCCAGGATGAGGCCTCCGGCCAGGCAGGCGTAGAAGATCATGATGAGCAGGATGTAGAGATAGGCGTCGTTGCCCTTGGCGCTGGTCACCTCGCGGCCCACGAAGGGGTCGGGCACGACCCCCATGCCCATGCTCGGGCCGGGGCCAGCGCCCAGGCCGCTGGCGTTGCCCCGGTGGTGCAGCTCGAGCAGCAGGCGGCTCAGCAGGGTCCGCAGCCGCTGGCTCTCGCTGCAGTTCATAGCTGTCGGGGAGTGACACGGCGGCTCCAGATCGCTGCTGACCTTGCCCCCGGGCCGGGACGAGGGGATGCGGGCGAGCGGCGGCGGCTGCACCCGGCTCCCGGGCGCGCGACGCAGTGGCTGGGGGACCCCGCCGCCCGGGCCTCCTTATCCCCTCACCCCGGCGCCTCCTCCCCTTCCCCACCACGCCCCCTCGGCCCGAGGCCGCCTCTTCCCAGGCTCCGGCTGTCTCGCCGCCCCGGGGAAAGGGGACAGCTGGTGGGGGGAGGAGAAGGGGACGAGGGAGGGGACGAGGCCGGGAGAGGGGCGGAGGGGGCGGGGGCGCGCGGAATGCGCGGGGCCCCGGGCAGCAGAGGCTGGCAGGGCGGCTCGCTGGGGCCAAGCGTGGACCCCGGGCTACTGAAGAGAATTCCTTCCACGTTCTGGCCACCTGCCCTGCAGGCCCAGCTTTGGCCCAGATACAGCATCTGGCCCCCACGAGGCGGGCCCTGCACCGGGGTTCCATCAGCACTCACGAAACGTGGCAGCCGAGACCGTGGGTCCACATCTCAGGGCGGGTGATTACTCCCATGGACAAGAACCCTGGCCTATCTTTCCAGCCCTCACTGCTTCCCCTGGACCGAGGTGAGCATCTTATTCAGAAGATGCTCAGGACAAATTTGGTGACTGAAGTGGAGTAGGACGCCCGGGGCTTCCAAAAAAGGTTTCTGATATTATACCAGCCTCCTGGGAAGTACCCCTGCTCTGATTTCCTATCACATTTTTAGAGGGGCCTCCACATCTTAGCGTATGAGTGTACCATCTATGATATGACCCTGTTTCCCGTGGGCGGCAAGCCATCTTCCCAGAAATGCAACCAAGTTCTTCCATTAAAAGGAGTAAGGACATTTAAAAAGCCCTTTGGCTACACTCCCTAGACGTCTCGGGATCTGAAAAGTGCCAGTTCTAGAGAATATGCTTACCTCCACAAGCAATTAGCCAGATACTCAGCTCTGTGCCTTTCTGGGGCTTGGGAACAGGTCTAGGCCCTGCTGGCTCATGAGGCAGCCTTTTTTTTTCTCAGAAGGTATCTTCCTTTAGGGGAAAACAAGTCACTAAGACAGAAATAAATCCATAGTATGTCAAACTGGAAACAGACTGGGATTCACAAAGGGAAAGTGCTCAAAGGATTGATTTCTAGACAGCGAGTAGGAAAAAAAAAAGTGAAGTAGTGCTGGTCGGGTCGGGTTGTATATGATTGCCAAGTAATAGAAGGAATGAAACAAAGCTATATGCCTTTATGTACCCCTTGCAAACCAAGGTGCCTGTTCAAGACCATTCGGTCCAGGGACCATTCAATTGTCAGGGGCCATGGGTTAAAAAAGAAGGTTTTCTGATGCCTCTGTTTCAGTCACCCTTCAGCCCACTGTCCACTCCGGGCTGTAGCCTTCTGTGTGTTGGAGTGAGGTTGGCACCAAACTATATCCAGGGTCTCAAACGGAGCCTTGTTTAACAGCCTCTACATACATCTTAGAGACATTCCACGTGCCCCTGACCACTGGCTCCCTCCTAATCACCTTGCCTCAATGTCCTCACCTCAGAGGGGCTCAGGGAAGAATTGTTCAAGTGAGTTGGCGTGACTAACGACAGAGGACACAGCTAGGAAATTCTCAAAGCAGTACCAACCTAGCGACAGGACTGTTAAGCTAAAAGACTCCTCTGATCTGTTAAAACATGCCCAGAATCTCTAGGGTTTTTTTCGGTTTGGGGCAGTGGGAGGAAGAAGCCCCTTCACTGTAGCATAAAAGCAATCATTTAAACGTGTATTGTACTTTCAACAGCCTTATGAGCCAGTAGATTCAAATGGTTGAGCAGCAGGTTTAGAATAATAAAGTTTGACCTTGTTCTATGTCATAACACATGACTCTTGTCACATGGGCTGCCTCCATTTCCCCACCACTCCCTTCCCTGGAACTTTCTAGAGTCCAGCACTTTCTGCCCAAACCACTCTCTGTAAGTAAGTTCACCAGCGGCCTCTCAGCCAAATTTAAGGGTCTCTGCTCAGTTTGCATCTTTGACCTCAAGGATGAATTTGATACCATCAACCACCCACTCCTTCCTGTCCTACCCTTGGCTCTCATGGCATTGCATTCTCAAGTTTCTCTTCTTATCTCTCTGACGCGTCACTCTCTGTCTCCTTTGCTGGCCCCTCTTCTTTCCTCCTCCCACTAACTGTTGGAATTCCTTAAGACTCAATCCTCAGCTATTCTCTCTTAACATCCATTTCCTTGGAAAGTGTCTCCTTACATGCTTTCACCTACCACCTGGCATATATTTAGCCAAATTTGAATCTCTAGCTCTGATTCTTTCTTGGTAACATCTCTCAAATCCATCCGCTCCTTCCTTGCTGGTTTTATTGCCACAAGCTTAATCCAAGCTCTCGTTACCTCAGGTCAAATATGCAAACTGAGAGTCTCCTGGCAGATCACCCTGCCTACAACCCAGTCCACCCTGCTATGGCTGGAATAATCCTCTGCCAACACCACTTCCATCCACTCACCCCTGTGTTCAGAGACCCAGAGTTGCTCCCCCACTGCTTCTTTAATGGAGCCCAGTCTTCTTTGATGGGCCTGAAGTCCTCACCACCGTAGACACCACCTTCTTCCTTTGCACTTGAAAAACAGCATATTCCTCGAGTTCCTCTCCAATACTCTATGCCTTTCACCTTCCTCAAAATACACTCACAAAAGGAAGTCTTGCTTGATTCCCCTTACTTGTGCTTTCAGAGTCCCTACAATGCACCCCTCTTGATAGTGCCCCAATTCAGACTGCAGCATTCAGTGCAGAAAATTTGGAAAACACAGAAAAACATCAATAAGAAAAGTCAACAATAGCGCACATGTGTTGCACATGGACACACACACACACACAGGCACTATACATCATTGTTTTGTAGCCTATTTTTTCACTTAACAAGATATTGGGAATTTTTCCCCATGTCAGTTACTATTTTTTACAACATCATTTTACTACCTATACAGTATTCCATACTATGGATCTGCTATTATGTATTTAATTTAGCTCTTATTGTAAGATTTCTGATTAATTTCCAGGTTCTCGCTCTTGAAGATAATGTTTTAATGAACACATACAAGGCCAATTCTAATTCCATTAAAAGAAATAATTACCAGAGAGAAAGCAAATTAGAAATTTACAGAAGACTGGCATAGGAAGCAAGAGATGTATAGAAGGGGGTGGAAACAGGAATGGAGACTAGTCATAAAATTTAAAAAGGCCCAACCCTCAGAAAAAAACAACAGGTGTGTGTGTGGGAGACTCTGGCTTTCTTTTCACTCAAGGAGCTGCTGGACATCCCTTCAATCCCAGCCCTGAATGGCTGAGATGCCAACCCCCTTTTCCTCCCCACACTTAATGAAAGTCCGAATCCATCAGACAAGGACTGAGTCTCATTCCTCCCCAGACTTCCAGCCCCTCTACACCTGTCCCATACCTGCCCCATAATCATCTGTTGATCTGTTGTCCAGAACTCACTTATTTCCTGAACGGTAATCAAGTGTGTTGACAAAGGGAAGTAATTTATAATCATGTATTTAGACTTTCAAAAAGTCTTGGAAAAGGTTCTGTTCCATGCCAAGGTTGTTTTAAAAGTACAATTGAGGCGCCATGGGCTAGGAAATGCTTTCACCATTCCTTGAGACTGTGAATGCTTCCTGCCAATAGTGCAGCTCCATGGAAGTTGGTTGAATTGAACTGAGTTGAGTTTGGCTAGTTGCCAAACGACGGGCACAGATGGTAAGCACTGTTGGAGTCCAGGAGGTTGGCAAAGCCACAATGGGCTCTGAGGGAGGGGAGGAAAAATGTCTTCGTGAAGCACCAACTACAGACCCAGAAAGAATCACTCATTCATTCATTCATTTATTCAACAAACACTTGTTGCATGTTACACTTTGCAAGGCACTGTGCTGGGTCCTAGAGACACATCAGTGAACAAGTCACACTGGTGAACTGTCTGTGGCTTTGATGGCTTACAGCCACTTCTTTGTGAACTGGGGACAAGCAGGGAGTGCCAGGATCTGGAGTGGGATGAGCAGTGGGCATGAAATCCAGTGAGAATTCTGATTTGGAGATAATTTTTTTTTTTTTTTTTTTTTTGCGGTACGCGGGCCTCTCACTGTTGTGGCCTCTCCCGTTGCGGAGGAGCACAGGCTCTGGACGCGCAGGCTCAGTGGCCATGGCTCACGGGCCCAGCCGCTCCATGGCATGTGGGATCTTCCCGGACCGGGGCACGAACCCATGTGCCCTGCATCGGCAGGCGGACTCTCATCCACTGCGCCACCAGGGAAGCCCTGGACAGAATTTTGACTCTGGACCCAAATACTAGAGTCCAAAGCCTTGTTCAAAAAAGGAAGATCCCTTTTTATTCAAAAGAGGGAGGAGAATAAATGGGACCGTTCCTGGATCCAACTGGGGCTTCTCAGTTGCTTCATGGGAATACATGCTATATTTGGGGTGGGGGAAGTGGGGTTTGATAAAGATCGATATTTATGGGTTGGAATGCACCCCAGGGGCTTCGAGTGCCTACCTTAAAGATTTCTTGGGGGTCTTGTGCTGGGGTCACCCTATATCAGGCCACATACTAGAGCATTAAATATAGTCCCTGATCTCATTTATCAAATGCCTAGCATGTGCTATTAATTAACCTTACAGCAACCCTATGAGGTGGGTAGGGTTGATATTAAAACTATTTAACAGGGAGTTCCCTGGTGACGCAGTGGTTAAGAATCTGCCTGCCAGGTCGGGGGACATGGGTTCAAGCCCTGGTCCAGGAAGATCTCACATGCTGCAGAGCAACTAAGCCCGGGCGCCACAACTACTGAGCCCGTGAGCCACAACTACTGAGCCCGCGTGCCGCAACTACTGAAGCCCACGTGCCTAGAGCCCGTGCTCCGCAACAAGAGAAGCCACCACAGTGAGAAGCCCGTGCACCGCATCAAAGAGTAACCCCCGCTTGCCGCAACTAGAGAAAGCCCACGCGCTGCAACGAAGACCCAACGCAGCCAAAAATAAATTAATTAATTAATTTAAAAAAATCTATCTAACAGCCCTATGTCTTGGACACTGACCAATCAGAATGGACTAGCAAACAAACAGAATAGATGCTGGCTGTAAACAACCAGTATAGCCTTGCAGAGGCACAACATCATGGGGCAAAGTGGTAGGAGAAGGGCACAGACCAAATAGCTTCCCGTTTCCCAGAAGATGAAACCAAGATCTCATCTCCTTGGACTTCAGAGCTGTACCAGGTCTTTCTGAACCCCCTTCCTCCCTGTGGATGCCTCCACTGCTTCCTGTGTTCATTGCAGGTACGTGAAAAGATCCCTTGCCTGCTGACTCCTCTAAAGCAATGATATCTACTGCAGCTGCCCCTTTCTCCCAGCAATTTTCTAAGGATGCCACTTGTTGGCTCAAAATTCTTGAATGTGCCCCATCAGATTGACAAATTATCACCTTAGTGTGGACTTCAAGACTCTCTGGGCTCTGGCTTGAAGACACCTTCCAATCATACTTGCAGCAATAACTACCCACATGTCTCCAATACCAGAAACCTTTTCTTTTTTTTTACAAATTATTTTTTATTCAGATATAATTGACATGTAACACTGTGTAAATTTGAGGTGTCAAATGTGTTGATTTGGTACATGTGTATTGCAATATGATTACCACCGTAGCGTTAGCTAATGCCTATATCACTTCACATAATGATTATTTCTTTTTTGTGGGGAGAACTTTCAAGAACTCTTTCAACTAGATGAAATCTCACTGTCCTTAGCAACTCGACAGCATAGGATAACAGTGATATGTGTGCTTGTCAGGTGGCCCCAACAATCCTTTTGAGGGCAAGGGCTGTATTCTTCCTCTTCGTATTCCTCACCTAGCCTGGAACAGTGCCTGGCATTATAGTAGGTGATCAGGAAATATTTACCTGGGTTTGAGGTCTGCCTTCCTCCAACGAAGGCTTTTAAGTTTGAAAAAAAAATTGGCTCCATTCAGGATATGGAACTTTGTGGATACATTTTTTCCAAAAAATTATGCAAATTTCAAACATACAGCGGAGTTGAAAGAATTTTCCAGTGGTGCCTTGTTACTAGCCAGATTCTACTGCTAATGTTTTCCGATACTGGCTTTATCCATCCCTCACCTATCTATCTGTCTGTCTATCCAGTGTCTTTTCTTTTTGAAGTTGCAGATATCAGTACACTTCACCCGTAAGCACCTTCCACATACCCATCCTTAACTAGAGTTCAATATTTGTTTATTATTCTTTTGTTTTCCTTTTGAAGTAACATGTATGTTTGATGAAATACACAAACATTAGTTGTATATTTGCTGAGTTTTGACAAAGGTAACTGCGTAACTTAGCCCCCTACTAAGATGTAGAACGTTACCACCACTCAAGAAAGTTTCCTCTTGCCACTTCCTAGGCGATCCCCTCCCTTCACCCCTAGAGGCAACCACTGCTTTGATTTTTTTCCATCATTGATTAGTTTTGCCTGTTACAGAACTTCATATATATGAAATCATATAGTATGAAGTCTTTTGTATAAGACTTCTTTTACTCAGCCTGATGTTTTTGAGAAACATCCGCATTGTTGCATGTACCTGTAGTTTGTTCCTTTTTTACTGCTGAGTAGTAGTCCATTGTATGACAATACCACAGTTTGTTTATTGATTATCCATTTATCCATTATCCATTCTCCCACTGATGGACACTTGGGTTGTTTCCAGTTTCTGTTTATTAAAAGTAAAGTTGCTATGAATGTTCTCAAACAAATCTTTTTGTAAACATATGTTTTCCTTTTTCTTGGGTAAATATCTAGGAGGAGAAATGCTGGGTCACAGGGAAGATGTAGTTTAGCTTTATAAGAAACTGCCAGACCTTTTCCCAAAGTGGTTGTATTTTTCTATACTCCCACCAGTAATGTATGAGGATTCCAATTGTTTGTGGTTACTTTTGCAGCTCTTTGCTTCAATCGCACACTTAACTTTGTCTTGTACACATGACATGCGTTTACTCTTATGATAGGGCCAACCCTGATTGTTTGTGGTTTATTACTTAAAGCTCCCCCCATTTTCCTGACTACTAAATGTACAGCCAAACTCTAGATGGAGTTGCTAAAATGTGAATCAACTCTATGAGATAATAGCTTTTCCTGAAAGCGTATGTGTGCCGAGCATTGTGTTAAGCACTTTATATGCATTATCTCACTTAATCCTTACAGGAACCCCATTATACAGATGAGGAAACTGAGGCCCAGAGAGGTTAACTTGCTCAAAGTCACATAGCTTGTAGGTGGCCGAGACTTGAACCAGAGTCTGTAATCTATTTACCATCATGCTATAATGCTGCTGCCTAAGGTCCTTTGTCCAGAGGCTAGCAGGAAAAAAAAAAAAAAAAGCTCTGTGTTCCCTCATCTAACCCCCTTATTTTTCAGCTGAGGATACGAAGATCCAGAGAGGAGAAAGGACTTGCCTGAAGTCTCCTATTAGTTAATGGCAGAGCCATCAGAATCCAAGTCTCCTGCCTCCCAGTCAGGAAATCTTTCCACTCCAGTGCACAGCCTTCTTCAATGCTTAGGGCAATTCAGATTTTATCTCTAGCTTTTTAGTGTATGAAAAGAGTCTGAAAACCACTTTGAGATCTTTGAAAGAAGCGCGAGAATCTAGGAGGGTGGAGTAAGGTCAATCTTCCCTTTGGGGCCAAAACATAAGGTCATATATTAAATTGTCAAATTTGTGTCAATTCATACCTAAACGTTATCATGAAAAATGTTTCTCCTGGGGCTTCCCTGGTGGCGCAGTGGTTGGGAGTCTGCCTGCCAATGAAGGAGACGCGGGTTCGCGCCCTGGTCTGGGAAGATCCCACATGCCGCGGAGCAACTAGGCCCGTGAGCCACAATTACTGAGCCTGCGCGTCTGGAGCCTGTGCTCCGCAACAAGAGAGGCCGCGATAGCGAGAGGCCCGCGCACCGCGATGAAGAGTGGCCCCCGCTCGCCGCAACTAGAGAAAGCCCTCGCACAGAAACGAAGACCCAACACAGCCATATATAAATTAATTAATTAATTTTAAAAAATGTTTCTCCCGCCCACTGAGTCTTCTCTGGAAAACAATGTGAAGACTTGGGGTATTCTGTGGGAAAGGAATGGGAAGCCAGAGGGCACTTTTCTCTTGGACTCCCACATCGCCATCTGGTGGAAGCCTTGCGTTTTTGTTTTTCTTCGTTTTTCTGCTCACAAGTTTGTTGTCCTCTTCTGTGCCACGCCCTGCGTTAGGAGCCGGGGATCCAGATGAGACTTGCTTAATGACGTAATGGAGCTAAAACTCTAGCGGGGGGCGGGCTACCCAGACCCTTACAACGCCATGTGGTCAAGGCCTTATTAGAGGCAAATAAGACAAACCTGCATTTTAGTTCTGGCTTGGCTACCTAGCAGCTGTGTTACCTTGAGCAACGTCACTTAACTTCTCTGTGCTCCGGTTTCCTCTTCTGTAAAATGGAAATAATAATAGAAAGCGCTCACTGTAGGATTTTGTGGCAAGGACTGAATAAGATAATTCTGGGAAAGCACTTAGCATAGTGCCTTGAACATGTTAAATGTTCAAAAATGTCAGCTGTGGTTACTTAATTATTAACAATAAGCGTACGGTGCTGTGAGGCCCAGAAGAGAGGCATTTAACTCAACCTTGGAGAGCTCAGAGAAGACGTCTCCATGGATGTGACATCTGAAATGTTTTGAATAGGAAGTAGCCATCCGGACCCTTTCTCCACGTGGAAAGCAATATCTGCAACGTATGAATAAGGAAAACAACAGCGTTCACCTCCCCCTCACCCCTGCATCAGGAGGGATGGCACAGGCATCCTTGCCTCGGGGGTGCCAGGGGTTTCAGTGAGGGCCTCTGAGCTGGAAGATGATGTGGGAACATTTAGGAATTATTGGAATCGGGACCCAGACCAAGTGAGAAATTGGTTCCCACAGTGGGTAGGCAAAGCTTGACTTGAAATTAGATGCTAAGAGAAAAATCAAGACCAGTTGTGTCAACTACCACGTGTTTGTTTTAATTTTGACTTTGTTTGGGGGTAATAATGCTTCAGTGGCTCTTTATTCATCCAATATTATGTTCAATAAGCACGATGGAGCCTGCTCATTTCCCACTGCCTCAAAACATGAATAATTCTGGGCCCCTCAGCTGCTCTCAAAATTTTGCCTGGCACACACCATGACCACATCTGATTCTGTTCATACTGTTTTTCCCTGCCAACACTTAACCCTTCCACATTGTCCACGTTTTACTCATCCTTCAAGGTCTAGACTTTCTCATTTGTTCATTCATTCATGAAATATTTTCTTTTTTTAATTAAGGTATAATTGACCTATAACATTAATTAGTTATAAGTGTACAACATAATGCTTCGATATTTGTATATATTGTGAAATGATTGCCAGAATAAGGCTAGTTAACATCCGTCACCATACAGAGTTACAAATTTTTTTCTTGTGATGAGAACTTTTAAGATCTACTCCCTTAGCAACTTACAAATATGCAGTACAGTGTTATTAACTAGTCACCATGCTGTACATTACATGCCCAGGACTTATTTATTTTATAACTGGAAGTTTGTACTTTTGACCCCCTTCACCCTTTTCTCCCACACACCTCCCAGCAACTACCAATGTTTTCTGTATCTATGAGCTTGCTTTTTTTTATGTTAGATTCCACATATAAGTGAGATCATGCGGTATTTGTCTTTCTCTGTCTGACTTATTTCACCTATTCCATTGTATATATACACCACGTTTTCCTTATTCATTCATCCATTAATGGACATTTAGATTGTTTCCATATCTTGGTTATTGTAAATAATACTGCAGTGAACATGGGGAAGCATATATCTTTTCAAGTCAATGTTTTCATTTTCTTCAGATAAACACCCAGAAGTGGAATTGCTTGATCGCATGGTAGTTCTATTTTTAATTTTTTGAGGAACCCCCATACTGTTTTCCACAGCGGCTGCACCAATTAACATTCCCACCCAACAGTGCATGAGGGTTCCCTTTTCTCCACACCCTCTCCAGCACTTGTTATTTCTTGTCTTCTTGATAATAGCCATCCTAACAGGTGTGAGGTAGTAGCTCATTGTGGTTTTGACTTGCATGAAATATTTCTGAGAACGTACTATGTGCCAGGCACAGTGGCAGGCGCTAGAGGTGTAGCAGTGAACAAGACAGACACAATCTGTCTACCTTCCCAGAGCTGACAGTCTGTCTGAAACTACAGACATGAAAACAAAGCACTGTGACCATGTGTTACCAGGGTTTTCTCAGACGAGGGATATATCTAGAATAGTGCTTTCCAATTGTTTTCACCACATAGCACACATAGATAACATATATGACCCCCTAGGATAAATGGATAAGAAAGCAGCCTGCCAGGGAGCTCTGGCCACTCCAAGGGCAGAGGGCATCAATACCTCAGGCACACCTAGCATCTCTGGGGGATCTCTGGTTGAGAATCTCAAGCTATGGCCCATGGCATTGCTATTGCTCTCACCCCACTTTGTCCTTGCAGGCTGATGGGCACAGAAGGGATGCTGCTGCAGATGAATACACACTCTTTGTTATTAGCTAGAAGTTGGTAAGAGTCACTCTTGCCTCTTCAGCATTAGGCTTGGACTGGAGGCTCCAAGGAAGCCTTCCCAGATAACTGAAGCCTAAAAGGATCTCTGTCTTTTCCAAATTCCTACATATTTAGAGTCTTCAGCTCACAGTTCAGCTTCTAATTCACCCCCATAGTCTGACATTGTATGCTGAGAGCATAAGACCATCTTTTGTCTCCTCTATAGCAATATTACACATGAGAGGGCTCAGAAGTACTTCTTAAGTGATATGTTTCAAGACAAAAGAAATCTTATTGGAACTTAAGAGGGCCTTCAAGTGGAAATGGCTTGGCTATCTAAGAAAAGTTCAGTGCCCAAGACACCTTTTAAAACTTCAGAGAGAAAATCCAAAAGCTGTAAGAGAATGAGATCATCCAGCTCCAGGCCAGTTTGGAGTTTTTCTTCTCTGAGCACAACCAAAGGCCAACCAAGATATCCCACAACCCCAGGAGATGGGGTCGAGAGAGCTATTGTTTATATCATGAGCAAAAGGAAAGAATTCACAAGCAAAGAGAGCCAAAGGGGCGTCTTGCAGAGAAAACAAAGACTCCTGCTGAAATGAAACAGAAGAGTCCACATCTTTTCCTTCACTGGGACTCCCTGAGAAAGGTTAATTCTCTCACCATCAAGAATCCTGATGGCTAATGAAATGCAGATCCAGTTTAGAAATGCTGCAAACTCCAGCAAGGCTGGGGGGCAAATCTGACAAATTTTAACTCATCTCTGTGCGTTGCTTGCTCAAATAGTTCGTGATTCAGTCACTAGGCAGGAAACCTTCCTGATTTCCCTCTCTGGCCCCGTCTCTCTCCCACTCTTGGGGAGCTACATTGCTACTTTCCTATACTGATGCATACAATTCACCATCCCAAACTGAACGTGGGCATTGGAATGCCTTATCTTAAGGAATGTCAAAGATACAGCTAAGGTAGAGCTGTTGACCATAAAGAAGAAAATATGTGTGGACATGTCTGGAATATATACATATATATATATATATCTTGTTCTGAGCTTCTTATAACTCTACGAGCTAGAAAAAGCTGGGCACAAGAAGAAATACCTGACTTCAAAAGAATCATTTTCATAATTCTGCTTCAAAAGTCACTCTGAAGAGATATATGGATGGGTCAACATATTCTCTCTTCTTTTCCCTTGTCCCTAGGAGTCTCTTGACTTTTTTTTTATTATTGATTTCTCACAGCCCCAAGGCAAAGATATGAACTAGGTAAAGTTGATGTTTAGCACTTCCAAGCGGTCCCAACACTAGAGCCCATTTCTGATTCTTGATACGCTTAGGAGTGTCTTCTAAGAAATAAACTGGTTCTAGATCTCATTCTCTCAGAATCTCTCAGGTTTTCAAGTGTCAAAGGAAATAGCTAATCTATCAACACAAAAGAAAAATCAATCCCATATCAACAGAAGAGGGTTAGGGGAGCCAACAGTTAACCAGGAGCCTCCTTCCTTGGTAACCTGTGAAAACTGCCCTCTCTTCTGTGAATTATTTTGTAATTTAATCCTAAGGACAGGTGTTAATAGAGGAATTTACAGATCCAGCAAACAGGTGACTGTTGGCCAGTGAGAGAGGACGAGGCACAGGTACTGTTTTTTGTTTGTTTGGGTTTTGGGCGTTGTTATTGCTGTTAAACTCCCATGTGATTCCTAAGTGCAGCCAGGGTGAAGAACAACATGGAGGGATGTGCTTGGCAGACTGGAGAACACAGAAGTAAAAGAGAATGGAGTTAAGGTTAGACAGGTAAAGAGAGATCTTCTGATTCAGGGACTTGAATACCAAGCTGACATTTTGATTTGAATAAGAACAGCATCAACAAGGTGGTATTTTAAGAAGGTAAGTTTGGCAGATCTCTATACAAAATGGAGTATACTGAGTATACTGACAGTGATGGAAAGAAAAGACTTGCCAAGAAACTAGTTAGGAGGTCAGTATAGCTCTTCTAGGTGAAAAGGGGTGAAGGTCTGACCTAGGGTGGTAATAGCGGGAAGAGAGTAAGAAATGAACTTTAGGCACATGATGTCATGTCTCTCAAAAACTAAGCCCAACTGAGACTGAAAGTGGGTGCAAACACTGAAATATACTGACATACTTCAGGTATTTTAAGTTCACCCAAGTTATGTGTGTCCCTTACTTCACAGCTGCCTAGGTCTACTTCCTCCCAATCAAGCCCACAAAAATGCTTCTCATCAGATGAACCTTTCAGGTTCTCCCACACCCTTAATTAAACACACTTGTTCCAAAGACTGATCAGTTTGATGATTAGTACATGCTGGACAGAATATGATGAACCTGATAGGTTCATCCTCTTCTCCTCCAACACACCCAAATACACCCAACTTTCAACTTCTCCTCCATATTATCAATCTTACCTGCTCATGCCAGATATGTCTGATCCTACCTACCCAGGATGCTCATGTAAACAAGATATGGGACATTTTTAGCATGCCAGAAGATTCCCTCATGCCCGTTTCCAGGCAATACCACTCTCTTCAGAGAAAACCATTATCCTGGATTTTATCACCATAGGTCTGTTGTGCCTATTCTCGAACTTCATATAAATACAATCATAATGTACTGTGAATAGCTTCTTTCGTACATCATAATTATCTGTGAACATAATTTATCCATGTCTTTGCATGTAGCAGTAGTTTACTCTTTTTAATTGCTATGTAGCATTTCCTTGTATGGATATACCATAATTTGTCCATTCTCCTGTTGATGGACATTAGAGTTGTTTAGAATTTGTGGGTCATTATGAATACTGCTGACATGGGATCAACTTATAGCAAAGCTTTTTTAACAAGCCCCACCCACACTGTTCTGGGAAATTTTCTTGAATTCTTGTAATCCCTTTTCTTTGTTGTTCTCTCTCTCTAGAACTTCTGTTATTCAAATGAGGAATCACTTGGGCCGATCCATTAATATTCTTATCTTTTTGTTCCTATTTTTCATCTTTAAAAAATACTGTTTGGAATTAGATAGTGGTGATGGTTGTACAAAATCGTGAATATAATTGTCACCTAACTGTACACTCAAAAATGGCTAAAATGGCAAACTTTATTATATATATTTTACCACAATAAAAAACATTTGGCCCCTCCAAAAGTTCTACTTCCTGAGAGATTTCCTCTACTGGCTATTTCAACCTTTCTCTTGAAATTTTCATTTCAGCCATCATGTTTATAATTTCTAAGAGATGTTTTTATTCTTTTTTGTTTTCTATATATTCCTTTTTTGCAGCCTTCTCGTTTAATGGTAGTTTTAAACGTTTTTTTAAAGCTTTATTTACCCTGCAGAACCAATTTACTCCAATTTGCTTTTTTCTCCTTGCTTTTATCTCTAGTCTTCCAAGGTTTGGTATTCCTTGCCTTCTCATTTAAGAAGAGAGTACTAGTACTGACTGGGAGGTCTAAGAGTGTGGTTGCCACTGAGGTAGAGGAGGTGGGAGTATGATGGCAGGGGATAGCTTTCTTTCATGGACATCATAGGATAGCTTTCAACCTGTGCTTTCCAAACTGTGGCTTGCAGACCCTCTAAAGCCGTGCTGTCCAACATGGAAATGAAATTTAAAATTCAGTTCCTCAGTCACACTAACTACATCTCAAATGCTCAATGGCCACACGTGACTAGTGGTACTATAATGGATAGCACAGATATGGAACATCTCCAACCTCACAGGAGTTCCATCGGACAGCACTATCTTGCGGGGTCATGAAATCAGTTTAGAGGGTGACAACCAACATTTAAATAAATGAAATAGAAAGTCTCATTAGTATTGTTTTATCACATAAACATTGTTCATGTTTTCACATAAACATTTCACATAAAATATTGTTTTATATACACATAAGCATGTGTGCAAAGCATCGTGGATCACAGTAAAAAAAATGAAAGCACTGCTTTAAATTATATGTGCACAACTCTGATTTTTAAAGAGAGAGAACATGAGAGTAACAGAAATTCCTTGTACCTAGTAGAATCCTCACTTCTTGTGATGGCATCAGCCACAGCCTAATATCCCTATAGGAAACTTGGGACCTAGGGCATCATTAAAAAACAAAAAATCACCTTGGGACAGCAAAATCACAATATGAAAGCTAGATGTGATGGGCCTTAGGGACAATTACACTCCCTATTTCTTCTCTCATTCATCTTTCCCTTTTTACAAAGCATCTTTTTTTGAAGTCCAGTGTCTCTGTCTCTGTCTCTCTCTTTCTTTGATACAGGAAGAAACTAAAGCTAAGGAGGGTATTTTGAGATTTGTCCAGGCTACAAAACTAGTGATACAAAGAGCCCAGGTCTCCTCACCTCTAAATCCAGAAGTTTTTCTTTAAAGTCTTCAGGGGCAAGCAGTCCTTTAAGGCCCTGAGGTGCGAACCAATATGTTAAATAACTTGACTCATGAATGTTACCTGGATACAATGATAATGATAACAGTTAACATATGTTTACTATGTTTTAAACACTTTATATGGATTAACTCATTTTTACCCTCACAACCATCCTCTGAAGTAGATCCTATTTTATCAATCAGCCCCATTTTTCGGGAAGGAGAAACATAGTGGAGGGATGTTAATGAACTTGCCCAAAGTCACACAGCGAGTGAGTGGCAAAGACAGGAAATAAATTGAGGCAATGGTTCCACGGCTCTAATACTATTTTACATATACCCTCGTATAACTCAGATAAATTAATTTCTCCCTAAAGTTTAATTAGCCTAAAGGTAACAGTTACCATTTATTAGCACGTACTAATAATCCACACAGCATGACTATGTTTTGTCCCACAGTATCAGTGCTGCAAAGGGATTCTACTCTATTAACTGTACGAAAGTTAACAGCTTTGGGTTCAAATCCTCCAAACTAATGGATATGATTTATACAACCCAGGTTATCTGCTTAATGCAATTCTATAAACCTAGAGAGGAGTACTTCTGAAATATGTGTTTAAAAGTTTGGCTGGTATTCTTCAAACTTGCAGATTTTATCTTGATGCATAATTAAGCACAAATTGGCTTGATAATGTGGGTGAATTTATTTCTTAAGATTCGAGTGCAAACTTAAAAACCAGAACAAATGGAGCTTTTCATCAAGGAAAACATGAAAACCTAAGTAACAATCCTGCAATCGTGCATTTTAACAGAAAGTAGAAATATGAATACATTCTAATTTGTAACTACATTTGAAAATTAAAATATTTCTCTCCAAATCCCAAATACCACACAATCTTTAATCTGTTCTCATCTTGTTACTCCAGAAACATCTGTCACATGCTTCAGGAAAATATAGGCAAGGATTATTAATCAGTCTTTATGACCAAAGAAACATTATTCTCCTTAACTTCTGACTTTTTGAATCATTCATATGTATCTCAGTTCCAAAAAGTGACACAATTATACTTCCATTCCAGAAAAAAAAATCAATACGAATATCAAATATCAAGGAGGCAAGGTACTTTCATGTAATTAAAGCAAAAGTCACAAGTGTTCGTCTTAGAAATGTACATAATTGCAGGAATTTTTTTAAGTACAACTTTATTTGATGGCTGACATGTAATAGTAACAGTGAACAATTTAAACAGGTATAAAAATGTAGGATCAAAATCTTTACGCTCAAATACTTGAAAAGTCACTATGAATATGGAAAGATCTGTTTACATAAACACGTATATTTGTTGAGGAAAAATCAGGGGGTAGTGGCATCTCCCTGGTCCGTTAACAATATTTGGATTTTCGCAAAGAATTAGCAGCACCCAACCTTAAGTGTTAATTATGCGTTTCTAAAGGACCCATACAACAGATTAGTTGGCAGTGTTCTAGCTTTTGGGAGATGGGAGCGGGTGAGGGTTCAAATATCTGAGTACGCATGCACTCACACATTTAAAATCACCATTCCAAAAGGAGGGGACTCACATACAGGAAAAGTCTAAGAACATCATCCTTAGAGGATCAAGAGTGGGCCAGGAACAGTGGAAGCTGAATAGTAGTCTACTTGGTAAGAATGATTTTTCACTCTTAGAAGGCAAGTTGGGAAGAATGAGAATACTCACATACACATAACTCAGGGAGACCTTGCTTCAAATTTTACATTGCAGAACACTGAACATTCTTTACAAAAACCTCCATTCTTGCTTATAATAACACCAGATGATTTTTCCTTTTTACCACCATATACATAACATTTAAATATTTTCTTTATAAATATTCTAGAGCAAACAGAATGTGTTTTGTTGCAGTAGTGGCCCACATCTGTACAAAGCAATGTAAGCAACATATATATAGGTATATATATATATAAAATGATTAAGAAAAAAGTGCAAAGAATAACAGTATTAAGAATTTTTTTTTTTTACAGTAACTATGGTTCAAGTGTGAATACCTATCAGGGATATATAATCCCAGATTTTAATTAAAGATTCAAAAAGAAGCCCACATACCAAGTTACTGCACAAGTATCAGTCCCTTAGTGAGTAACTTCCCTTCTCCCAAATCCAGCATTTCCAGTTTCTGAACTCTTCTCAAACAGAAAAAAAGTGGTAACAGTGTGTTCTTCCCTTTAAGTTCCCAAAATTCATCCAAGTTAATTAATCATTCATAGATTAAAACAAGATAGTAGGGAAGTCATTCATCATACCCCACTTTTGCTAAAATTAAAGCAAAATGAAAGGCTTTTGGTAATACAAATAATTGATCAAGAATCAAATCAGCAACAGCAAACAGACCTTAAATTACAAGTTTGATTTAATACAGTTTAAAATCAATCCCTGTTATCAAAGATAAGTTCAAAGTCTAAATCCTCTCCCAGGTTCAGTGCTGTGCAAGGGTTATAATTCTAAATACTTACAATTTCATCACCTTTTCTAACAGAGAAAGTGCTTCCTGTTAAAATTTGGTTAACTTTCTATTATTTTAACTCTTGGTTTGTCTTATTTTGAGCAAACAGAAATGCAATGTTCAGCATTTTTTAAGATGTACTTTTAAGTTATTCAAATAATTACAGTTACTGATTTTACATCTCCAAGTTTCAAAAAAGCACGTTGAATTTCCCTTTAAATATATTACTAGATATTTTTTGGTGCGTTTATATTGTTTTATTCTTACTTCAGACACTGTAATTATTCACAATATTATAATGATTCTATGCGTAACCTACATAACAATTACGAATGCTAAAATGGTTTCCAAGGTATTATTTGATTCTGTATATCATATCATGATTCAAGACAAATGGTTGGAAGAGAATTTTAAAGCCCTGCAGCACTTCTGCTTTGAGTAGTGTTAATATATTTTTTGGTCATGCTTAATATTTGAGCATCCTCTGAACTAGGAAGACAATAGACATTGGAAGTTGCAAATTTCCTCAAACTACATTCTACTCCAGTTCCAACTTATTTTGTTCAATATTAAATATTTTTTCTTTACTGAAACAAGTATATCTTAGGCTAATTTTTCAAAACAGAAATTTTGCTCTAAAATTAATAACACAGCTACAGGGAAATAACTTTTCAGTTTCAGCTTCACTAGAACTATGCAAAACTAAGTCAAAGTAGAATCAACAACTATTTTAATCACTTTGGGTTTTGTTTTTTTATTACCATGATTTTAGAATGATACATTTTACATTCTAACAGACAGCTCAACAAGGCTGAAAACTCCAGAAATGAAAAACCACCAGGCAGCCTCCTGCACAACTGTAAGTAAGAGAGCAGCATTTTATTTGCCCCCATACATTCGCTCAATGTCTTTGAGGTAATGGTTCTTCAGTTCCTTCCTTTTCAGTTTGAAAGCATCAGTGACCAAACCAGTTTCAGGGGTCCAGGGCTCCGGGCTTAAGCGAACCTTGATTGGAGTTTCAAATCGCTCCAATTTCACTGAAATGAGAAAGGGGGGGTAGGAAAGAGAGAGAAAGAGGGAAAGAGCGGGAGAGAGGGGAAAGAAGGGGGAAGAGTGACAAGGGTTGGGAAAATGGGGGTGAGTGGGAGAGAGAGAAACAATAAAACATGAATTTTGCAGGATTCACCTAGATGATGCAGGTGATGAGACAAACTTAATGGTATGTTATAGTTAATTAATGATACCAACACCTTACAATTTCATTTTATATTTCTCAAAGTACACATCAGTTGTTTCAGTTGGATGGTTTTGGACTATGCAGTTTTTTTCCCTAATATATATGTAGACACCCTCCTCTTCAGAGTCTTTCTATCTGTTGCACCTTCTGCCTGGGATGGCCTTCCCTGCTGTAGTTGCATGGCTCACCTCCCTACCTCATCCACGTGTCTGTTCAAATGCCACCTCCTCAGAGAGGACTCCCTTGACCAATCCTAACAAAATAGAAGTCCCTTTGTCTCTCTGTATCCTCTTATGCTATGTCTTCTTCAAAATACTTATCACCACCCCATATATTATATATTTATGTCACCTACTAGAATGTAAGCTCCATGAAAGCAGGGGCTTTGTTCTGTTCACTGCCATCCATACGCTACACTGAGCCCTCAAGAAACATACATATGTATTCATTCATTCTACAGAAAATTAGCCTCTAGACAACTGTTCTTCATAAACTTTATTGTAATTCAAATAAGAATCAAAAGGGGGGTTGTGAGTTTCATACTCTTAAATGATATAAGAATTGATGCAGCACATATTGGATTTGAGTTAGACAACACAACACATGTCGAAAGAAAGGTAAGAAAATGGTGAAAATAAGGACATAGAAGCAATCCATACAGTATTCAATAATTTTAAATTCAATAAATTATATTCAGTGAAGTTACTTATTATTAATACAAGGTCATCCTTAAAATTCTGAAGCCCTACTAACAGTAATGTTAATCTACAGATGAGCTTTATTTTATATGTAATTATTTAAAATAGCAATTTCAAAGAAGCAAACATCTGCATGTTTTAAAACTACTGCTAAACAGCCTAGGTAACTTGAGAAACAACTTGGTTTCAGTGATAAGCACAAAGAACTCAAATTCAATGAAGTTTTTGTTCTAATGCTAGTCTGAGTTTTACGAAAGCTTGGGTGAATTAGCAAGTTTCTCATTAAAATAAGAGAAAAATATAAAGCTGAGTGTGAAAAGTAATCTTTCAAATTACTTAGAACCAACTTCCTAAAAGTAATGCCTAAAAAGGTAATAAAGGAATATAAAACTTGTTCAAATTAACCATATCTACTCTGATGATAGATTATAGCTCAGTTATACAGAGGTGCCTGAAATAAGGTCATATTTGGATCTCAAGGGAATAGTTAAATTCTCAAATATTGATCTGGCTCCAAAACCTTTTATTTCATATTATTTTACCTACTTACATAGGTCGTATTCCAGAAACACTGACAACAATGGGACAAAGCAAGCACGTTATTTCAATTGCACACAAGCAAATTAAGCATTTTTTTTTTTTAATGCTGCATTAGAGGTTTCATAGTTTTGGAAACTCCTAAACATTAGCTAGTACCACAAGCTATAGAGAGCAACGGGCAGTCACACAGTTTCCTATAAATTAAATAAATTTATAAATTGCAAACAAGTGAAAAAGATTAGGGGAAGAAAAAAACAAAAACTTTACACGTGGCATTTTATCAGAATTACCTAGGACATTATGAAATGTGACCTGCAGGTGGCAGCAAATGTCAATTTTTCTAGCCACTGATAGTTGTCAAATCACCCCAAAACCATTATTTTGCATTCTTATGATACTACCTATACCTTGCACTTATATTTAAAACATGAAGAGGCCTGCTATGAACGATGTATGACTTCAGGCAGATTTAACTGAATACAATCAAAACTATTTTATAGTTTTTGGCCTAAGTCTCTGAAATTATAATTTGAAGCAAAAGGTTAGCAAAATAAATCTTCTGTGGCACAGACGAGCTTCTGAGTTATTTAGATTTAGCTCATGATTAGTGTTCATTATCCAAATCATGAATTGTTTGATTTCACGCCTCAATCCAAGCACAGGAAAGTTATGTAGGCCTAGCAGGTCCTAGAATTTTACTCCATTTTCCAGCCTGAAAAACTTCCCCCAGTGTTGCTTTTACACAGGTGAATATTCAATGACAAATTATTCAAGTCACATTCTGCTCCATTAGTATGTTCAGAGAGTGACTAAGAATAACAGCCTATTGGCTGAAATACTTTTTAAAATACTACATTTAAAGAAAAAAATGAGGATTTGTATCAAAGAAAATTCTGGAAGCCTGGTGATATTAACATTAAAAAGTATGATATGTCAATAATACTATAATTAACAAAACCAACTTTAAGAAAAAAATTAAGCTACTGTCTTTATGCTTATACAGTAACTTACTTCGCAGATTATGTTAATAGGTAACTGCTATTTAAAACTTTACAGTGACCAGAGTTAACTAGAAGAATGTTCTTCTTGGGGAAAATAGTTTTTCAACTTCAACTTGCTAACAAATGTTACAAACTATATTTTTTAACCAAAATGGAACCCAAGTAGTTAATTTTAAAAAATAAATAATAGTAGCCTAGTTAGGGAAATAGGTGTGCTCATGTATCTCTGACAGGAGTATAAACTAGTCCAGTTTTTCTGGGTGAAGAGGGAGTTATTTGGCAACATAAGGGAAAAAAGCTTTAAAAATATACATTTTTCTTGACTCAGAAATTCCATTTCTAAGAATCCATATTAAGAATATAATTACAGGGCCTCCCTGGTGGCGCAGTGGTTGAGAGTCCGCCTGCCGATGCAGGGGATACGGGTTCGTGCCCCGGTCTGGGAGGATCCCATATGCCACGGAGTGGCTGGGCCCGTGAGCCATGGCCACTGAGCCTGCGCGTCCGGAGCCTGTGCTCCGCAACGGGAGAGGCCACAACTGTGAGAGGCCCGCGTACAGCAAAAAAAAAAAAAAAAAAAAAAAAAAAAAAAAAAGAATATAATTACATAAGACAATAAATTAGAATAAAAGATATATATTCTATTTGCTTACAGTGGAGGGAAAAAGTCTAACAATAAGGACTTAAGTGGACACTCCTATACTGGAATACTATTTAGCTTAAAAAATGGTAATTCAATTCTATATCTACTGACTTAGAAGAAAGTCGATGACGTTGGTAAGTTAAGTATATATAACAGAATGTAATGTCACCACCCAAAGGTAACTACTATCAAGTGATTTTTACTTCCTCCTTTAAACTTTCTGTATTGTCCAGTACTTTATAATGAATATAGATACCTGTAATCAGAAAAATGATATTTTCATTTTTTAGAAGGGAAAGCAATAGGTTAAAACTAGGTTAATCGCTTCCAATTAAACATGAAGAGTACACAGTTTATCTCTGCTCCCCTGGAAAATAAACAGTTTAAAAATAATATTTTGAATTAAAAAGGTATTAACCACAAACAAACAATAGAAATGAGAGAAAGGGGACACTGGGTGAGAAGGCCCAACAAAATCTTAGAAGACGAAAAGCAAACAGGCCAGCAGTTAACTGACTGGGAGCCAAGAGAGCTAAAAGCTAACTGCCCACATCAAAGAGCGCCAACAAGAGGCAAACCAATCTCCCGAGCCCATAGACAGAAGCTGAGGGACAGAAGACAGAGATGAGGGGCATGCTGAAAACAGCAGGGCTGGCCCTCATCTGTTCAGAGGACAGTTCTCCCTCATCCTGCTCTTCCCCAACCAGGCT
Organism: Mesoplodon densirostris; assembly: GCF_025265405.1. Classification (NCBI taxonomy): domain Eukaryota; kingdom Metazoa; phylum Chordata; class Mammalia; order Artiodactyla; family Ziphiidae; genus Mesoplodon; species Mesoplodon densirostris. The sequence continues at coordinate 41,302,299 of NC_082681.1, read as the reverse complement.
GGAGATAGATTTACCTTCTGGAAAAACTGAACTAGAGAGACTCTGGACTCAGGACACTTACAATAGAGGGAGGGAGTAAGGCTGAAAACCTAAGGGTTCAGTGAGGGGAAGACCTAACCACCCCACCCCCAGCCCCCTTCCAATGCTTTTTTTTTTTTTTGGCTACCAGAATATTGGCAGTCATGCTAATATCCCCCAGGTAAGAGACTGCAGAAGTCTCCTCTGGAGAAGTGGAATGACTCAAGACACTAACATTTGAATAACTTTTCAGTGAAGCCCAGAAAGCTTTCCAAACAGCTTTTTAGAACCTCATTCTCAAATATGAATGGAGAGACAAGAATCAGCAGATATATGCGAGGCTGACCAAAGCAAGCAGAAAGTGGAACTTGAAGGAAACAGAAACAATAACAGGAGAAGGAAACTTCATAAAATGAATCCTTTCAACATCCTCAGAGGATGACTGCACCCATGAAAGAGCAACAGGATGCTATTAAAGGGACACTAAGAAAGCAGGAAAGAACTCTTGAAAATTGAAATTCTGATATTGGAAGTTGGAAGCTCAATAGACAGAGGCAATGATAAAGTTGAGGGATCTGCCACAATATAAAACAAAAAGGACAAGATATAAAGAAGATGTAGCACATATATACAATGGAATATTACTCAGCCATAAAAAGAAACGAAGTTGAGTTATTTGTAGTGAGGTGGCTGGAACTAGAGTCTGTCATACAGAGTGAAGTAAGTCAGAAAGAGAAAAACAAACACTGTATGCTAATACATATACATGGGATCTAATGGTCATGAAAAACCTAGGGGCAGGACAGGAATAAAGATGCAGACCTACTAGAGAATGGACCTGAGGACATGGGGAGGGGGAAGGGTAAGCCGGGATGAAGTGAGAGAGTGGCATGCACTTATATATACTACTAAATGTAAAATAGATAGCTAGTGGGAAGCAGCCACATAGCACAGGGAGATCAGCTCAGTGCTCTGTGACCACCTAGAAGGGTGGGATAGGGAGGGTGGGAGGGAGATGCAAGAGAGAGGAGATATGGGGATATATGTATATGTATAACTGATTCACTTTGTTATAAAGCAGAAATTAACACACCATTGTAAAGCAATTATACTCCAATAAAGATGTAAAATAAATAAATAAATTGCAATCCTCCCACCCCCAGCAAAAAAAAAAAAAGACAAGATAGATTACAAAAGAAAAAAAAGATAATAAAATTAGAGGATGAAAGTAGAAGGTCAACAACCATATAAAAGTAGTCCCAGATACAAACATGAATACAAAACTCAGAGGGGAAAAGCAATGAAAGAAAAGCAAACAAACAACAAAAGGTAAAGAGATTTCCTGGAACCAAAGGGCAGAGATCTCTAGATTGAAAGGGCCCACACCAAGTAAGTATATGCAATGGTAAATGATAAAAGATTCACACCAGGGCACATTAGTATGAACTATCAGAACGAAGATGGACCATTCCAAACACAGACTAGATGACTACCTAGCAGGGATGCTGTGACATACAATAAAGAACTAGTTACATTATTCTACCATATAACATTTAAAGATCCTTCCAACATGGAAATTCATTATGTATATTTAAGAGGCAGGTTTTTTAAAACACAACATAGTAAATTGACTGTACTCCAATAAAAATTTAAAACAAACAAACCAAATAGACATCTTGAAGAGTCTAATGCACAGGACCTCATTAAATAACTTTTAGGGACATCAACAGATAAGCCATTTCTTACTTACTGGTATTTGCAGCTTCTCTAATCTCTTTCAGTATTTCAGCTTCCATGGCAGGGTCATTGCAGATATCAACCCAGGTGCCTTCCACCCCTTTCTGTTGTGCCAAAAGTGTCAACCTTTGCTGATTAGGAACCACAAAACTTATCACATAGGACTGGTCACTAAAAAATTAGAAAATAAAACAAACTAGAAATTAAAACATTAAGAACAATTATTCATAAATTATGCAAAGAAATACTACACATAATTCTGAATATATATTTCTCTTATTTGTTACAGCTTCATTAAGAAGAAATAAAGCCCATAGTACCGTCATAACGACAGACACATAGATAGCCCAATGATATAGAGTCCAGAATAAACCCTTGCATATATGGTTAAATGATCTTCAACAATGGTTCCACGACTGTTCAATGGGGAAAAGACAGTCTCTTCAACAAGTGGTATTAAAAGAACTGGATATCCATATACAAAGGAATGAAGTTGGACCCTTACCTTCTAGCACATACAAAAATTAACTCAGAATAGATCAAAGACCTAAATCCGTAAGAGCTAAAATTATAAAATGCCTAGAAAAAAACATAGGGGAAAAGATTCATGACATTGGATTTGGCAATGCTTTCTTAGATATGACACCAAAAGCACAGGAGACAAAAGAATAAATAGATGAAGAGTACAACAAAAATAAAAAATGGGGAGCTGGGGTAAGATGGCGGAAGAGTAAGACGCGGAGATCACCTTCCTCCTCACAGATACATCAGAAATTCATCTACAGGTGGAACAACTCCTACAGAACACCTACTGAACGCTGACAGAAGACCTCAGACCCCCCAAAAGGCAAGAAACTCCCCACGTACCTGGGTAGGGCAAAAGAAACAAGAATAAACAGAGACAAAAGGGTAGGGACGGGACCTGCACCAGTGGGATGGAGCCGTGAAGGAGGAAAGGTTTCCACACACTAGGAAGCCCCTTCACGGGTGGAGACTGTGGGTGGCAGAGGGGGAAAGCTTCAGAGTAGCAGAGGAGAGCTCAGCAACAGGGGTGCAGAGGGCAAAGCGGAGAGGTTCCCACACAGAGGATCGGTGCCGACCAGCACTCACCAGCCCGAGAGGCTTGTCTGCTCGGCCACCAGGTCAAGCGGGGATGGGAGCTGAGGCTCGGGTTTCGGGTTTCAGTCAGAGCGCGGGGAGAAGACTGGGGTTGGCGGCGGGAAGGGAGCCTGAAGGGGTTAGTGCACCACAGCTAGCCAGGAGGGAGTCCGGGAAAATGTCTGGAGCTGCCGAAGAGGCAAGAGACTTTTTCTTCCCTCTGTTTCCTGGTGCACAAGGACAGGGGATTAAGAGCGCTGCTTAAAGGAGCTCCAGAGACAGGCGTGAGCTGCGGCTAAAAGCGCGGACCCCATAAACGGGCATGGGACGCTGGGGCTGCTGCTGCCGCCGCCAAGAGGCCTGTGTGCGAGCGCAGGTCACTGTCCACGCCCCCTTTCCGGGGAGTCTGTGCAGCCCGCCACTGCCGGGGTCCCGGGATCCAGGGACGGCTTCCCCGGGAGAGTGCATGGCGCACCTCGGGCTGGTGCAATGTCACGCCGGCCTCTGCCGCCACAGGCTCGCCCCGCACTCCGTACCCCTCCCTCCCCCTGGCCTGAGTGAGCCAGAGCCCCCAAAGCAGCTGCTCCTTTAACCCTGTCCTGTCTGAGTGAAGAACAGATGCCCTCCGGTGACCTACACGCAGAGGTGGGGCCAAATCCAAAGCTGAGACCCGGGAGCTGTGAGAGAATAAAGAAGAGACAGGGAAATCTCTCCCTGCAACCTCAGAAGCAGCGGATTAAAGCTCCACAATCAATTTGATATACCTTGCATCTGTGGAATACATGAATAGGCAACGAATCATCCCAAATTGAGGAGGTAGACTTTGAGAACAAGATCTATGATTTTTTCCCCTTTTCCTCTTTCTACAACGAATTATCCCAAGTTGAGGAGGTGGACTTTGAGAGCAAGATTTACGATTTTTTCCCCTTGTTCTCTTTCTGTGAAAGTGTATGTGTATGCTTCTGTGTGAGATTTTGTCTATTTAGCTTTGCATCCACCATTTGTCCCAGGGTTCTATCTGTCCGTTTTTTTTTTTGTTTGTTTGTTTTGTTTTTAATTTTTCTAATAATTACATTTTTATTTTAATAATGTTATTATATTTTATCATACTTTATTCTATTTTACTTTATCTTCTCTTTGTCTTTTTCCTACCTTCCCTCCTTCCTCCCTCCCCCTCCCTCCTTTCTTTTTCTTTCTTTCTTTCTTTCCTCCCTCCCTCCCTCCCTCCTTTCTTTCTTTCTTTCCTTCTTTCTTTCTTTCTTCTTTCTTTCTTTCCTTCTTTCTTTCTTCTACTAATTCTTTCTTTCTACTTTTTCTCCCTTTTATTCTGAGCTGGGTGGATGAAAGGCTCTTGGTGTGGCAGCCAGAGGTCAGTGCTGTGCCTCTGAGGTGGGAGAGCCAACTTCAGGACACTGGTACACAAGAGACCTCCCAGCTCCACATAATATGAAATGGCGAAAATCTCCCAGAGATCTCCATCTCAACACCAGGACCCAGCTTCACTCAACGACCAGCAAGCTACATTGCTGGCCACCCTATGCCAAGCAACTAGCAAGACAGGAATACAACCCCACCCATTAGCAGAGAGGCTGCCTAAAAACATAATAAGGCCACAGACACCCCAAAACACACCACCAGACGTGGACCCATCCAGCAGAAAGACAAGATCGAGCCTCATCCACCAGAACACAGGCACTAGTCCCCTCCACCAGGAAGCCTACACAACCCACTGAAACAACCTTAGCCACTGGGGACAGACACCAAAAACAACGGGAACTACGAACCTGCAGCCTGCAAAAAGGAGACCCCAAACACAGTAAGATAAGCAAAATGAGAAGACAGAAAAACACACAGCAGGTGAAGGAGCAAGATAAAAACCCACCAGACCTAACAAATGAAGAGGAAATAGGCAGTCTACCTGAAAAAGAATTCAGAATAATGATGGTAAAGATGATCCAAAATCTTGGAAATAGAATAGACAAAATGCAAGAAACAGTTAACAAGGACCTAGAAAAACTAAAGATGAATCAAGCAACGATTAAAAACACAATAAATGAAATGAAAAATACTCTAGATGGGATCAATAGCAGAATAACTGAGGCAGAAGAACGGATAAGTCACGTGGAAGATAAAGTAGTAGAAATAACTGCTGCAAAGCAAAATAAAGAAAAAAGACTGAAAAGAACTGAGGACAGTCTCAGAGACCTCTGGGACAACATTAAACGCATCAACATTCGAGTTATAGGGGTTCCAGAAGAAGAAGAGTAAAAGAAAGGGACTGAGAAAATATTTCAAGAGATTATAGTTGAAAACTTCCCTAATATGGGAAAGGAAATAGTTAATCAAGTTCAGGAGGCACAGAGAGTCCCATACAGAATAAATCCAAGGAGAAATACGCCAAGACACATATTAATCAAACTGTCAAAAATTAAACACAAAGAAATCATATTAAAAGCAGCAAGGCAAAAACAACAAATAACACACAAGGGAATCCCCATCAGGATCACAGCTGATCTCTCAGCAGAAACTCTACAAGCCAGAAGGGAGTGGCAGGACATATTTAAAGTGATGAAGAAGAAAAACCTGCAACCAAGAATACTCTACCCAGCAAGGATCTCATTCAGATTTGATGGAGAAATTAAAACCTTTACAGACAAGCAAAAGCTGAGAGAGTTCAGCACCACCAAACCAGCTTTACAACAAATACTAAAGGAACTTCTCTAGGCAAGAAACACAACAGAAGGAAAATACCTACAATAACGAACCCAAAACAATGAAGGAAATGGGAATAGGAACATACATATCGATAATTACCTTAAATGTAAATGGACTAAATGCTCCCACCAAAAGACACAGATTGGCTGAATGGATACAAAAACAAGACCCATATATATGCTGTCTACAAGAGACCCACTTCAGACCTAGAGACACATACAGATTGAAAGTAAGGGGATGGAAAAAGATATTCCATGCAAATGGAAATCAAAAGAAAGCTGGAGTAGCAATTCTCATATCAGACAAAATAGACTTTAAAATAAAGACTATTAGAAGAGACAAAGAAGGACACTACATAATGATCAAGGGATCGATCCAAGAAGAAGATATAATTGTAAATATTTATGCACCCAACATAGGAGCACCTCAATACATAAGGCAAATACTAACAGCCATAAAAGGGGAAATTGACAGTAACACAATCATAGTAGGGGACTTTAACACCCCACTTTCACCAATGGACAGATCATCCAAAATGAAAATAAATAAGGAAACACAAGCTTTAAATGATACATTAAACAAGATGGACTTAATTGATATTTATAGGACATTCCATCCAAAAACAACAGAATACACATTTTTCTCAAGTGCTCATGGAACATTCTCCAGGATAGATCATATCTTGGGTCACAAATCAAGCCTTGGTAAATTTAAGAAAATTGAAATTGTATCAAGTATCTTTTCCGACCACAATGCTATGAGACTAGACATCAATTACAGGAAAAGATCTGTAAAAAATACAAACACATGGAGGTTAAACAATACACTACTTAATAACGAAGTGATCACTGAAGAAATCAAAGAGGAAATTTAAAAATACCTAGAAACAAATGACAATGGAGACACGATGACCCAAAACCTATGGGACGCAGCAAAAGCAGTTCTAAGGAGGAAGTTTATAGCAATACAATCCCACCTTAAGAAACAGGAAACATCTCGAGTAAACAACCTGACCCAGCACCTAAAGCAATTAGAGAAAGAAGAACAAAAATCCCCCAAAGTTAGCAAAAGGAAAGAAATCATAAAAATCAGATCAGAAATAAATGAAAAAGAAATGAAGGAAATGATAGCAAAGATCAATAAAACTAAAAGCTGGTTCTTTGAGAAGATAAACAAAATTGATAAACCATTAGCCAGACTCATCAAGAAAAAAAGGGAGAAGACTCAAATCAATAGATTTAGAAATGAAAAAGGAGAAGTAACAGCTGACACTGCAGAAATACAAAAGATCATGAGAGATTACTACAAGCAACTCTATGCCAATAAAATGGAAAACCTGGAAGAAATGGACAAATTCTTAGAAATGCACAACCTGCCAAGACTGAATCAGGAAGAAATAGAACATATGAACAGACCAATCACAAGCACTGAAATGGAAACTGTGATAAAAAATCTTCCAACAAACAAAAGCCCAGGACCAGATGGTTTCACAGGCGAATTCTATCAAACATTTAGAGAAGAGCTAACACCTATCCTTCTCAAACTCTTCCAAAATATAGCAGAGGGAGGAACACTCCCAAACTCATTCTACGAGGCCACCATCACCTTGATACCAAAACCAGGCAAGGATGTCAAAAAGAAAGAAATCTACAGGCCAATATCACTGATAAACATAGAGGCAAAAATCCTCAACAAAATACTAGCAAACAGAATCCAACAGCACATTAAAAGGATCATACACCATGATCAAGTGGGATTTATTCCAGGAATGCAAGGATTCTTCAATATATGCAAATCAATCAATGTGATACACCATATTAACAAATTGAAGGAGAAAAACCATATGATCATCTCAATAGATGCAGAGAAAGCTTTTGACAAAATTCAACACCCATTTATGATAGAAATCCTGCAGAAAGTAGGCATAGAGGGAACTTTCCTCAACATAATAAAGGCCATATATGACAAACCCACAGCCAACATCGTCCTCAGTGGTAAAAAACTGAAACCATTTCCACTAAGATCAGGAACAAGACAAGGCTGCCCACTCTCACCACTCTTATTCAACCTAGTTTTGGAAGTTTTAGCCACAGCAATCAGAGAAGAAAAGGAAATAAAAGGAATCCAAACTGGAAAAGAAGAAGTAAAGCTGTCACTGTGCGCAGATGACAAGATACTGTACATAGAGAATCCTAAAGATGCTACCAGAAAACTACTAGAGCTAATCAATGAATTTGGTAAAGTAGCAGGATACAAAATTAATGCATAGAAATCTCTGGCATTCCTGTACACTGATGATGAAAAATCTGAAAGTGAAATCAGGAAAACACTCCCATTTACCATTGCAACAAAAAGCATAAAATATCTAGGAATAAACCTACCTAAGGAGATAAAAGACCTGTATGCAGAAAATTATAAGACACTGATGAAAGAAATTAAAGATGATACAAATAGATGGAGAGATATACCATGTTCCTGGATTGGAAGAATCAATATTGTGAAAATGACTCTACTACCCAAAGCAATCTACAGATTCAATGCAATCCCTATCAAACTACCACTGGCATTTTTCACAGAACTAGAACAAAAAATTTCAAAATTTGTTTGGAAAAACAAAAGACCCCGAATAGCCAAAGCAATCTTGAGAACGAAAAATGGAGCTGGAGGAATCAGGCTCCCTGACTTCAGACTATACTACACAGCTACAATAATCAAGACAGTATGGTACTGGCACAAAAACAGAAAGATAGATCAATGGAACAGGATAGAAAACCCAGAGATAAACCCACGCACATATGGTCAACTTATCTTTGATAAAGGAGGCAGGAATGTACAGTGGAGAAAGGACAGCCTCTTCAATAAGTGGTGCTGGGAAAACTGGACAGGGACATGTAAAAGTATGAGATTAGATCATTCCTTAACACCATACACAAAAATAAGCTCAAAATGGATTAAAGGCCTAAATGTAAGTCCAGAAACTATCAAACTCTTAGAGGAAAACATAGGCAGAACACTCTAAGACATAAATCACAGCAAGATCCTTTTGGACCCACCTCCTAGAGAAATGGAAATAAAGACAAAAATAAACACATGGGACCTAATGAAACTTCAAAGCTTTTGCACAGCAAAGGAAACCATAAACAAGACCAAAAGACAACCCTCAGAATGGGAGAAAATATTTGCAAATGAAGCAACTGACAAAGGATTAATATCCAAAATTTATAAGCAGCTCATGCAGCTCAATAGCCAAAAAACAAACAACCCAATCCAAAAATGGGCAGAAGACCTAAAAAGACATTTCTCCAAAGAAGATATACCGACTGCAAACAAACACATGAAAGAATGCTCAACATCATTAATGATTAGAGAAATGCAAATCAAAACTACAATGAGATATCATCTCACACCAGTCAGAATGGCCATCATCAAGAAATCTAGAAACAATAAATGCTGGAGAGGGTGTGGAGAAAAGGGAACACTCTTGCACTGCTGATGGGAATGTGAATTGGTACAGCCTCTATGGAGAACAGTATGGAGGTTCCTTAAAAAACTACAAATAGAACTACCATATGACCCAGCAATCCCACTACTAGGCATATACCCTGAGAAAACCATAATTCAAAAAGAGACATGTACCAAAATGTTCATTGCAGCTCTATTCACAATAGCCCAGAGATGGAAACAACCTAAGTGTCCATCATCAGATGAATGGATAAAGAAGGTGTGGCACATATATACAATGGAATATTACTCAGCCATATAAAGAAATGAAATTGAGCTATTTGTAATGAGGTGGATAGACCTAGAATCTGTCATACAGAATGAAGTAAGTCAGAAAGAGAAAGATAAATACTGTATGCTAACACATATATATGGAATTTAAGGAAAAAAATGTCATGAAGAACCTAGGGGTAAAACAGGAATAAATACACAGACCTACTTGAGAATGGACTTGAGGATATGGGGAGGGGGAAGGGTAAGCTGTGACAAAGCGAGAGAGAGGCATAGACATATATACAGTACCAAACGTAAGGTAGATAGCTAGTGGGTAGCAGCCGCATAGCACAGGGAGATCAGCTCGGTGCTTTGTGACCGCCTGGAGGGGTGGGATAGGGAGGGTGGGAGGGAGGGAGATGCAAGAGGGAACGGATATGGGAACAGATGTATATGTATGACTGATTCAATTTGTTATAAGGCAGAAACTATTAAAAAATAAAAAATGTTCTGTGTATCATATGTCACAACAGAGTGTAAAAAGGCAGTCTATGGAACTGGATAAAATATTTGCAAATCATATGTCTGTTAAGGGGTTTATATCTAGAATGTATAAAGGATTCCTACAACTCAACAACAACAACAAAATAACCCCATGAAAAATGGGCAAAGACCTGAAACCATAAAACTCGTAGAAGGAAACATAGGGGGAAGATCTTTTGACATAGGTCGTGGCAATGACTTATTGAATTTGACACCAAAAGCAAAGGCAACAAAATCAAAAATAAACAAGTGGGAGTATATAAAACTAAAATGCTTCTGCACAGCAAAGGAAACTATCAACAAAATGAAAAGGCAACCTACAAAATAGGAGAAAGTATTTGAAAATCATATATGATAAGGGGTTAATATCCAAAACACATAAAGAGCTCATACTACTCAATAGCAAAAAAAAATCAATTAAAATATGGACAGGGGAATTGAATAGACGTTTCTCCAAAGAAGACATACAGATGGCCAATGGGTACATGAAAAGGTGCTCAATATTACCCGTTATCAGGGAAATGCAAATCAAAACCACAACAAGATATCACCTCATACCTTTTAAAATGCCTATTATCAAAAAGACAAGAAATAACAAGTTTTGGTGAGGATGTGAAGAAAAGGGAAGGGAACCCTTGTGCACTGTTGGTGGGAATGCAAAGTGGTGCAGGCACTATGGAAAACTGTATGGAGACTCCTCAAAAAATTAAAAATGGAACTACCATATGATCCAGCAATCCAACTTCTTGGTATAAATCCAAAGGAAATGAAAACAGGATATCAAGGAGATATCTGGTCCATGTTCATTGCTGCATTCGTCCATAATAGCCAAGATATAGAAACAACCAAGTGTCCATCAACAAGTGAATGGATAAGGAAGATGTGGTGTATATGTTCAGTGGAATATTACTGAGCCATGAGAAAGAGATTCTGCCATTTGAGATAAAATTGATGAACCTGGAGGGCATCATGCTAAGTGTAACAAACCAGACAGAGAAAGACAAAAACTGCATGGTATTGCTTAAATGTGGAATCTTAAAAAAAAAAAAAAGTCAAACTCATAGAAACAGAGAGTAGAAAAGTGGTTGCTATGGGCTGGGAGTGGAGGCTGATAAAAGGGTACAAACTTTTAGCTATAAGATGAATAGGGTCTGATGATCTAATGTGTAACATGGTGATTACAGCTGATAACACTATATTGTATAATCAAAAATAAGAGGGAAAAAATTTTAATGAGCAAAGGACTTGATTAGACATTTCTCCAGAGGTGATAAACAAACGGCCAAACAAGCAGATGAAAAGATGCTCAAACATCACTAATCCTGAGGGGCAAGATATCCCCTCAAACTCATTACCGTGACTACTATAAAAAAATTTTTTTAAGTAGAAACAAATGTTGCTGAGGATGTGGAGAAATTAAAACCCTTATACACTGTTGATGGGAAGGAAAAAAAAAAGTGCTGCCATAATGGAAAGAGTATGGCAGTTCCTCAAAAAATAAAAAAATAGAACTATCATATGATCCAGCAATCCCACATCTGGGTATATACCCAAAAGAATTGAAAGCAGGATCTTCAAGAGATATTTGAATATTCATGTTCATAGCAGTATCATTCACAATAGTCAAGAGGTAGAAGCAACCCAAGTTGTCCATTGATGGATGAATGACTAAACAAAAAAGTGGTCTATACATACAACGGAATATTATTCAGCCTTAAAAAGGAAGGAAATTCTGACACATACTACAATGTAGATGAATCCTGAGGAGCATTCTGCTAAGTGAAATAAGCCAGTCACAAAAAGACAAACACTGTATGATTCTATTTATTCAAGGTATCTAGAGGAGTCAGATTCACAGAAACAGAAAGTAGAATGGTGGTGGCCAGGGGCTGGGCGGGGGGAGGGGAAATGGGGAGTGGTTTAATGGATATTGAGTTTCATTTTTTCAAGATGAAAAGTTCTGGAGATTGGTTGTACAACAGTGTGAATATACTTAACCCTAGTGAACGGTACACTTAGGATGGTTAAGATGGTAAATTTAGGTTTTGTGTTTTTTATAATTAAATTTTTTAAAGGGAGTAACGAAGCCCAGAAAAATAAACCATATTAACACATAAAGAAAGAAAATGGTTCAATCTCTCAGGTTTTTTTATTTAGGAAACTTGTACTAGCTGTGTTACCCTCTTGGGAAAATTACCTATGCTAAGTTTCAGTTGTTATGGATGTTAAATGAAATAACTGTTGTGGCATAGCTAAGTATTTAGCAAGACATAGTAGGTGGTCCAGTAAATAGTTAAAATGTTTGGATTATCTCAAATGACCTTTAAGCTGTTGAATTCAAGAACTTTCATAAATTTACAACATTCCCCAACTCTGAAGGTTTGATGTTTCCCTTATGATTGTATCAATTTTTTCCCAATTATCCTTTTACTGTAAGTATATGAAACACAAATGCAACTTTAAAATTACCTTTTGGCAAAAGCACAGATGTTGTCAATAAGTGGACAGTTCTTCAGTGCAGCTTCTACTTTCCCAAGAGATACATATTCCCCTGCTTGTAACTTCACCAGATCTTTCTTACGATCTGTAAGTCATGAAGCATGTTATGTTATCCATAGTACATTTATTAAGGTATGTCCAATTCTGATTTTCTTTCAGTCTCATCACCTTAATCTTTATTTATAAAGATACTTCTTTTAAAATCTTGTTATATCTAATGTTTGCCCATACACATCAGTTAAAAAGAAAATGCCTAGTTAAAGAAGTACTGGCTAAAATGTTATATCCTACACCAAAAGCTTTAATATCTTACTATAATGTTTAATATTATAATGAATTTAATAGAAGGAACAAAGACTTTGGGGCTTTAGATTTGAATGGTAGCTCTGCCCCTTACTAGCTATGTGATCCTAGACATGTCATCTGACCGCTCCAACCCTCAAATTTTATCAGGGATAATGATGCCTACCTCATACTGGCATGTAGCACAATGTCTGACCTACAGAACACAGTCAATAAATGCTAATTCCCCATTTTCCAGATTTGTCATTATCTTGTTAAAATGACAGTGCACTAATAACACTCTGGCATAGGATGGCACATCATCAGGTTACCTTACATCCTTTGTGTGAGTGCTGACTTGCCTACCCATAGGCTGGGAACCCAGTACACATGCCACCAGAGACAGCCTTTGATTCCAGCACAATTAAGGATCAAGGGGAAAAAGGCGGTGGTGGTGTAGGTGGGGGAGTTACTGGTTCTAGACTGAGCCATGTTTCCTGGGAATTTCCCTGGCAGATCAAACTTCTAGGCGAAGAACCAATTTTCCCAGGAATCTCTAACTATATTCAGGTCACATAAGGGTCCAGAGACAGACTTAAATGGACCATTAGAGATAATGACTGAGGAAATTTTATGGCTTGAAAAGGATCTGAATGGGACCCAACAGAGTGGTCCTTATCGGCTAGTCAAATTTTTAACTTTTGCCTGATTAAAGTGAGTAGTGTAAGGGCTATTTTGGAGTAGCTTTGAACATAATCTATTTCAGTAGGCTCAATAAGGGCAGTGCCAAGCCAACTGACATTCTCAGAAGAACAGATTAATGTTGAGAACTGATATTATAATTTTCTAAGAGTCCAGGCTAGTTAGAGTCATATAAATGGCCACTAGGGAAAATATCATGTCCACAATGCTTCTTGGGTGGGGAGGTAAATGGTGAGGAAGGCCTAGAATAGGGTATGTTACAGTAGATGGTTATACAGAACCAAATGTATCAATAGTTGACCAAAAGAAAACAAAACAAAGAAACAAACAAAGAAAACCTCTTCTGAGCAATTTTTGTTTTCTCACTGCCAACTGCTATTTTCCTGCCCACCCTCCCTACCCCAATGCTGCTTCTGCTACCACTTAGTAAGGTGTAGGCACTGCCCTGCTCTAAACATTTTACATGTAACAACTCATTTAATCCTAACAAAACCCCTACCAGGTCAGTATTGTTGTCCCTATTTCACAGATGGAGAAGCACAGACCAAAGTTAAATAACTTTTCTAAAGTTTAAACCAATGGAATCCTCAACCCTATTAATGACTTGACCAATATTACCTTTCATATATGTGGAAGTTGCAAAAACTAAAGAAAAGCACAAAAAGAGAATACACTGACCGATAATCTGTAAACACCCATCGGGATGGAATTCTCCAATATCACCAGTGCAAAACCACCTTTGGCCATTTTCGTCCACAGAATAATCCTCAGCTGTTTTCTCTTCATTTTTAAAATATCCCATGGAGATATTCTGTCCACCGATTACGATTTCACCTCTGGGGTTTGGTTTGTCATGAACTGTATAACCACCTGGAAGTCATAAAAGCAAATTAGCTATTGTTCTAAAACAAATTTACTTGTATTAATTCTTAAAGATCCTTTGCTACTATTTTTCTGCTGATCAAATTTTACTTCAGTTTACAGGAGCATATTAGTTAATATTTCCCAGGATCATAAAATTTCACACTTGGAACATCATTAAAGCTTAGGGTTCATAGAGTTCTGTTAAGATAAAATCACCCCCAAGAAGGGTAACACTTGAAGTTGTTAGAAGTAAATTATTAATATGTTGATATCAAATGTGTTTCAGATATATTCTAAGGAGGTTTTAATCAAAGAGCATAGGTAGTTATAAATTTAAAACTATTCAATATTTCAGTATGACAAAACCCATTGTACATAAAACATTAAACTCATTATATAAAGCAAAGGATCTTTCATAGCAAGGAAAACTCCAAATATGGACCCACTCTCCAAAACTGACATTAAAGCCCAGTACCAGAAAAATTAGAAAAATAAAAATTAAAGGCAAAATTCTCCTTACCAAGTTTTACAATATACCTTGTTTCTCTGATTCCACTGCTTAATAAATAACCCATTTAGTAAAGCAATATTGATGCTGATGCCCAATATACATAGACACACACTTGCTATATTTTTTAAGATTTTCATTCTAAAATTGGAAAGGCATTACCATGGGAGAAAGGAGGACTTATTCCCAAGATGTAAAACTCTTGGGAATAAAATTGGCCTTTCAGTGTGGTATTTAAAAAGGAACGGTTGTTTGCTCATAGAGCACCACAGTAATGCACATAATAAAAAGTCACATAGGAGAAACACTTTTTGAAACTTCAAATTTATGCCAGATAAAGCTCATTCATTTTCTTGGGTTCAAATAACCTAAGGGATGTGTCCTACAAGGTAACTGGTCCTTTAAAGGTTCAGTCTATGGCTCTTTACACACAACAATATTGTACTATATTCATCAGACTTGTTTAGAGACTAAAACTTAACTATCCCAGCCACTAAAAAGGCAATTATGTAATGTAATAGAGATGCTAAATATCGCTATGGCAGTGATCATATTATAACATGTAAATGTATCAAATTAACATGTTGTACACCTTAAATTTACACAATGTTGTACGTCAAATATACCAAATTGAAAAGTTAAAGAGGGATTTCCCTGGTGGCTCAGTGGTTAAGAATCCACCTGCCAACGCAGGGGACACAGGTTTGATCCCTGGTCTGGGAAGATCCCACATGCCACGGAGCAACTAAACCCGTGCACCACAGCTACTGAGCCTGCGCTCTGGAGCCTGCAAGCCACAATTACTGAGTCCGTGTGCCACAACTACTGAAGCCCTCGCACCTAGAGCCTGTGCTTCGCAACAAGAGAAGCCACCGCAATGAGACGCCCGCACACCGCAATGAGATGCCTGCACACCGCAATGAAGGGTTCCCCCTGCTCATCGCAACTAGAGAAAGCCCACGCGCAGCAACAAAGACCCAAAGCAGCCAAATATGAATAAATAAATAATTTTTTTAAAAATAAAAGAAAATCTTAAGCTTTTTAATTACTCTTCCTTTATCTGGCATGGCTAGGCTATTCATTATTTTGCAGTTAATGAATATGTTTAATATTTTTCACAATTTCATCATAGGAAGACTGCTTTGCTTTTGCAGATTATCACCACTGTCTATAAAACACAGGTTTCCTCTAAGTGGCTCGCCTTCTGCAGTTACTTATAAAAATTAAACTATACAAATACCTGGACAATTGATTCTCAACTATAAAAATGTTTGCTGGGGGCAATTGGGATTGACATGTATACACTGATGTGTATAAAATTGATGACTAATAAGAACCTGCAGTATAAAAAAACAAACAAAAACAACTAATACTAAACTTTCTTTGGGTTATTTGTATGGAAATATGTTAATATAAATGTTTCAGACATTACATGAAATTTCTAAAAATCTTATATGTTCTGGTATAATGTTATAAGTCATAATTCTAGTTATTACTTTAAAATGTATATCTCAGAAATAACTAAATTTCCTTGTCAATTGCATTATTATGAACTTTCATCAAATCTTTAACTGTGGTCATTTTTAAGTCTTTTGTCATTTACAGACAGCTCTGGGTGTACTCTGATGCTTTTGCAAAAATGTTCCTATAAAAGGGTTTCATCTTCAAGGAATTCATGGAAAAGACTCTGACAAGTACAGGTATCTGGTAACTGACTATACTGCTGAACTGAATGAATAAGCATTTTCAGAACTCTAATGGAAAACTGATGAATTCATAAAAGTGCTAACAAAAGATCAAGATGAAAAAAAAATTACATGGAACTGAGTGAACTGATGAGGATGATTATAATTTTTGTGACTTTCTGTTTGAATAAAAAAAAATCCCACAAGGACCCAGAGGCAAAAAATATACAAATCAATTTTCACTGCAAAATAAAGGAGCTGTTACAGTGGAGGATTGCTGGACTGAATGTCAATATTATGACATAGTATGAGTGTGTTTCATGTTTGGTAATTGCAATCATTGTTGCTTTTGTTGTGGTCATCCATTTACAATGCTTGGTGTCAGTTTATTTATCTCTTGTAAAAATAAAATACAGTGTGTGTGTGTGTGAAGAAAAAAAAAACAAAGCTGGAAAATTCCAAAATACTTGAAGGTTAAATGGTTCTATTCTAAGCAATACATGGATCTTGCTGTCTGTATGTGAACTGAATAACATGCACAGTGACCAAGCAAAAAAAAAAAAAAAAGAAATACAAATTATCAGGTCTCCTCAGATCTACTGAATGAGTCTTTCTGGAGGTAGGGTCCAGGAATTTGTGTTTTATCAGCTTTCCAGATGATTCTCATGCATGCTAAAGAGTAGGAACCACTCTTCTATATGCCAGGTTCTGTGAAAATCTGTCCCCATTGCTACATTCTCTGTGAGGTTGTAAGACCATATGGATAAGACAGGGAGTAAAGAAGGTAGTTTTTGAAAAGCCAGTAAAAAATTACTTAATATTGTTTACATAAGGCTGTTTGTTAACTTCCTCCTTTCACTTAGTTATTTGGAATATCAAATTTTCTAAGTGAGTTTAAGGTGCACTGGTGAATTAAATGCAAAACCTGGATTAAGGTTGAGATTTTCTTACTCCTTGTTCAGACCCAGTCCATTCTTTTTATTTTCCTCCACAAGGTTCCCATTTGCCTCTTGAGTAATCCAGTGGAACTGTTTTTTCCTTACTAAACTTCAGGATGTACCAGGAGTCAGGTCCAGGAAAATGTCTTCAAAATAATTCTCTCCTTGGTATCTTTTCTGATATAAGATCTTGCCAAGAGCTTGTTCTCCACTGCAAAATCATATGGTGATTCACTGTTTACCAAAAGTTTGATTGAGCCAAACCAGGGATGTGATTTAGGAGACAGCAAAGTATGGTAGAAAGTGCATCAGTTTTAGTGTCAAACAGTTCTAGGTGTGATTCATGGTCTGCCACTTACTAGCTGTGCAATTAATGTCTCTGAATTACAATTTCCTTGGCCATTGAATGTGCTGTGTGTTAAGTAGTTCTTAATTCACTTGTTTGTCAGTCTATGGGTTTATTTGTATATGCCTATCTCACTACAAACAGCTGATGAAGTTAATGAAATAATTCACATCAAGTGTCTAGTCCTTTGCCTAGAACCTATAAGATATTTAATAAAAGTTAACTCTCTTTAAAAAAAATGTTTGCTGGGGTCAAGCGCTAAGTTGGGGGGTATGTGTGTGTGTGTGATTAGTCACTCTATCCCCTGAGAATATGGGGTTTCATTTCCCAGCCGAAACCTACTCACTAGCAAAATCTAGCTTCAAAAGGTAGGATATACATCCTTCTCCAAATCCAGGGAATGCCCCACTAAGAATTTTTTCCTCTTTACCATCGAGTATTCCCAAGTTCAGAATCATCATGCCTAGATTCTAGAGATCTCCCTTTCCTCTTGGGAACCTAACAATGTTACTGAAGAAAAAGAAAGCACAGGGAAAAGCAACAGCAAAGACTCGCTTGCTACCGCAGACAACCTAATGCTTTATAAAAATGGAAGTCTAGAAGCTCGCAGTAGTTTTTAGCATATCTAGAAACACTAGAGCTTGTCATAAAATGCTTACCTTCCTGCCAGTCTTTTAGCTTAATCTCACAGCAAATAAGAGGGGCTCCAACTCTGCCAGTAGTATAGTCAGTAACTATAAGGGAAAGAGCAACAAAGATATTAATTAGTGTAACAAATTTCAGACTCCCACTAATGTGATTACAGGAATATTAAAGTTGGAGCCAGATTCTGAAAGATGACAAAAGAAGAGGCCATAGTGAGAGGAATGCAAAGCGTGACCATTTTTCAATAATTCAGCTTCATTATTTATTTATTTATTTATTTTTGGCCACACCACACAATGTGCGGGATCTTAGTTCCCTGACCAGGGATCAAACCCGTGCCCCCTGCAGTGGAAGCATGGAGTCTTAACCACTGGACCGCCAGGGAAGTCCCTTCAGCTTCATTTTAACAGTGTAATTGATTTCAATGTTGGTACATCATTTTGGCTTCTCATGGCTACATTTCGGATAATTAAGTATAAAAATCTGTTAAGGGAGGAGAGCTGGCTCCACCATTATCTACGTAGGATTCTGGTAAGACAGATTTTGATTGGAAGTCCTCCTCTACAACTCGCTGACTGGATGTATAAATTGGACAAGTTACTTAACTTCCCTAAACCTCCATTTCCTCATCTATATAAAAGGGGATAATAACAGAACCCATTTCATACAGGGATATGCTGTGAGGGTTAAATGAGATGATTCGTGGACAGTGCTTAACACTTCTTGGCAAAAAACAAAGTGTTCAATAAATGTTAGCAGCTATTATCCAACATGATGATGATGATGATATTATCCTTTTGTAGTTTGTGATTATTGCTCACAGTAATCAAGTATTTATGGACAACCTATTATGTACCTAGCATTATATTAAACATTGTGAGGAAAACACATTAAAGGTAAGGAGACCCTGCCCTCAATGAGCTTACAAACAAACTACCTGGAGAGAAAAGTACGTGAAATAATTTAGAGCACTTTTAAATACTAAACTGCGTGGTACTGATGGTGAGAACAACAGCACCTTGGAGACTAGAAAGATCAATGTAAGATGAAATGTCTGGGAAACCCTTAACTGAAGAGTTGCACATGAGAAGATGGCTGTGACCAGATAGCAAAAAGGGTATTGCAAGAGAAGGGAACAGAAAATACAAGAGAGAGTAAGAAGGTTGGCTTATTTGGAAACAATAATCCTGGTGTGTACACAGGTGGCAAAGAATGATGAAGAGGTACAATGGTGCCAGGTTAGAGACATCTTGAAAGCTACGTTCACCAGGTATGAAGCAGTGTTTGAGGTGGATGTGTCTAACAGAAGAATAGAGGATGAATCAGAAGTAATATAATAGAGGCAGACACAGCAGCTGAAAGGCTGTTACCACAGGGCAGTGTGAAGTAATAAAAGGTTAGATGCCAAAGGTGGCAGGCAGTGGAGGGAGCAATCCAATGAAAAAGTGGGAAGATCTGGTGAAAGTTAAAGATATTAAAAATAAACAATCAGATGACTTCAAAGCTAATGCCCTGAATGATTTTAAGGATGGTAATAACACTGTCAAACAATTTGGCAATGGAAAGATGGTTTTGGATAATGGCATTGACTTTGGACATAAGTTTAAAGTGAAAGTGAGATAGTAAAAAAATTACTATACCCATTGTTTCACAACCTAGGGTGATTTGCCCCTTAAGGGATATTTGGTAACATCTAAAGATATAATTCATTGTCATGTTATATGGCAGCTATCTAGTGGCTAAACAACCTACAATGTGCAGGAGAGCTCCCAACAATAAAGAATTATCTGCTTCAAAATTTCAGCAGTGCTGAAGTTGAGAAACCCTGCTATAGGCTGTTGAAAACAACAGAAAGCAAACAAGAAGTCAGGGCAGGAATACAGATTCGAGAGGGAACACAAAAGTGATACCTTATTCCAAGACTGCAGTTCTCCGAGGAAGTGATCATTTAGAGAAAGAAGATTACAAGACCAGGGTGACAGAACTTTCAGGACTGACAATGTGTCATAAGTATTTACGAGGCTTAAAAATAAAGGGTACACATGACTCAACTACAAGTTTCTAAAACTAAAATATGTAGATTTTCATTGAATCTGATATTACTTAAGAGGTATAAAGTTACCATGGTTCCCAAAGGCAATGCAAATTGGCCTTACCAGTAGCAATTAACATAATTATTTGCCACATTAAAAATGCTTACCTTCAGTAACTGTGCCAGCACCACATGATTCTGTCAGTCCATAACCCTGACCAACCGGGCAGCAGAAGCAGACATTCATGAATCGTTGTGTCTGCGGAGACAGGGGTGCTCCACCAGACAGCATCATACGGACATTCCCTCCTAGCAGAGCCTTCACCTTTTTAAACAGTATCCTTGATAAAAGGGATGATAAATGATTTTAATATACGCACAGATTATTCTTGGTGACACACTAATTTATAGGCTCTGGAAGAGATTTCTCAACTTTGGTTGAACACCTATATTTCAGGACTATTGTGATAATGAGAGGTGAACAAAGCAACAACTAGTAGCACATTGAAAAAAAATGCCAGAAAAACTCTTAAAAAGGCAAAAAGAAAAATGTATGGTGTCAGGAAACTACTTTGACACACAGTAAATGAAAGAAAAGGATGATGTCAAAGGAAAAAATGTAAAGTTACCTTTGGAACATTTAGTCATCTATCTTATTTCCCTTCCAATGAAAAATGCTTCCCCATCTCAACTCCCCAGCACCACATTTAAAATAACCATTATATTCATACACTTAATATGCTATTTTATGAATACAATAAATCAGAAACCTTCACGCCAAATAAATCTTGAAAATCACTTTTTTTGAGTTAGAAATGGCATTTTTTAAACTCAGTTGTCTTGACACAAAAGTCTACTCTAGTTTTTCTTCATGAGACCAAATATTATAATTAAATCTTAAATATGTACGCAATTATTAAAATTTGTTAATTTGCCAAGATCAGAGTTCAAGGTCCTCTGCTTGCTATACAAGCAATGAGGCTTAGAAGTGAATAAAAGAGTAATTCAACATTATGATCATGGTGGTGATGCTCAAACTAAATTAACTTGTTGTTTACTTACTCATCTGCCAGATGTAAAAACACAAAAAGATTTAAAGGCTCAAACTACAGAGTCTATGAGATATACTTACAGATTGCAAAGCGGTGCATCATATCCCTTTTTGATCTGTTCCAATTTGTAATCATACCCTATCTTGAACAGAGTTTTCTGGATATAATTCATCTCTTGGACTTTGCTCATAACATTCTTATAAATTCTATCCATGATTTCCTAAAAGGCAAGCAACATATTAAATAATCTGAAAAGAACTACACCAACACTGAGACAGTCTTAGTCGAAAATACCTTATTTACAATACCTTAGGTAAAAGTCTTTAGTAGAATGGAAATATTTATTATATTGTAGGATTAATTTCACTAACTTGTTCACTATTTCAAAAACACTAAGGACAAGTATAGGGGTTTCTTCAGTTCTACACACTAAGTTTATCTAAAATTTTTAAAAAATTGACTGGAGAATAAATAGTTCATTCACCTATCACATAAAGATAATTTTTTAAATTCTTTTCTTCAAATATATTCACTTACTCTCAAATAGCACTAAAACATCCAACTATGTTGAATCTAATCCTGATGTTTTTCTTACTACTACCTGGGACTCTTACAGCCTGGCAGAGAGTTTTACAGTTTCTTAAAATTCTTATGTCCTTATAATTTAGGCATTTCTATTCCATTTTAATAGAAGCTAAGATAACAACAAAAAAATAGGATTCTTGTTCACAGCTCCTTGGGAAATTAGAAGTAGGACTAGGTTTGGGATATACTGACTCCCAAGATAATACATGCAAAACAGAAAACAAAAAAACCCCAAACAAACCAATAAAAGCCCCAACTACCACTAAATGATGTTTTCTTGGCATTACTTAGCACAAATTAACAAGAGTTATTGCATAAAGCACACCTATTTATAAATACCTAGTTTTAAATATTTAAAATAGCAATTAATGTAAATTCAGTTGTGCTACAATGAATAACTCTATGGATGGCTCTTTCAAGATTAGAACAGAGTCATACACAAATGAGGACAGCAGAACCAGCCCTTGCATTATGCTAAGTGAAATAAGTCAGACAGAAAAAGACAAATACTACATGATCTCACTTACATGCAAAACCTAAAAAAGCTGAATTCATAGCAACAGAGAGTAAATAAGTGGTTGTCCAGGTCTGGGGTGGGAGGGAAATGGGGAGATGTTGGTCAAAGGGTACAAACTTCCAGGTGAATAAGTCTAGAGATCTAATGTACAGCACGGTGACTACACTTAACAAGACTGTATTGTATACTTAAAAGGTGGTAAAACAATAGATCTTAAATGTTCTCATCATAAACACACAAATAGTAACTATGTGAGGTGATAAATGTGTTGATTAACATTACTGTGGTAACCATTCCACAATACATATGTATATCAAATCATCACACTGTACACCTTAAACTGACACAATGCTACGTGTCAATTATATGTCAATAAAGCTGGGGGGGTGCATAGTACAATGTTGTTTTCTACATTTCCACAAAAGGTATCACCGTTGGATAACTGAAATCTTTGTTTATATCTGTGACTGAGAAATCCCAGAAGTTCCCTAAAAGGATTTCAACATCCTATAACTATCCTGCTTTAAAAAGTGTATGGAAACCAGACAAAGATGTCACAAAGAAAGAAACCTACAGGCCAATATCACTGATGAACATAGAAGCAAAACTCCTCAACAAGATACTAGCAAACAGAATCCAACAGCACATTAAAAGGATCATACACCATGATCAAGTGGGGTTTACCCCAGGAATGCAAGGATTCTTCAATATATACAAATCAATCAATGTGATGCACCACATTAACAAATTGAAGAAGAAAAACCATATGATCAACTCAAAAGATGCAGAGAAAGCTTTCAACAAAATTCAACACCCATTTATGATAAAAACACTCCAGAAAATAGGCATAGAGGGAACTTACCTCAACATAATAAAGGCCATATATCACAAACCCACAGCCAACATCCTTCTCAATGGTGAAAAACTGAAACCATTGCCTCTAAGATCAGGAACAAGACAAGGTTGTCCACTCTCACCACTATTATTCAACATAGTTTTGGAAGTTTTAGCCACAGCAATCAGAGAAGAAAAAGAAATAAAAGGAATCCAAATCAGAGAAGAAGTAAAGCTGTCACTGTTTGCAGACGACATGATACTATACATAGAGAATCCTAAACATGCTACTAGAAAACTACTAGAGCTAATCAACGAATCTGGTAAAGTAGCAGGATACAAAATTAATGCATAGAAATCTCTTGCATTCCTATACACGAAGGATGAAAAATCTGAAAGAAAAATTAAGGAAACACTCCCATTTACCACTGCAACAAAAAGAATAAAATACCTAGGAATAAACCTACCTAAGGAGACAAAAGACCTGTATGCAGAAAACTATAAGACACTGATGAAAGAAATTAAAGATGATACAAACAGATGGAGAGATATACCATGTTCTGGGATTGGAAGAATCAACATTGTGAAACTGACTATACTACCCAAAGCAATCTACAGATTCAATGCAATCCCTATCAAACTACCAATGGCATTTTTCAGAGAACTAGAACAAAAAATTTCACTATTTGTATGGAAACACAAAAGACCCTGAATAGCCAAAGCAATCTTGAGAAAGAAAAACAGAGCTGGAGGAATCAGGCTCCCACTTCAGACTATACTACAAGGCTACAGTAATCAAGACAGTATGGTTCTGGCACAAAAACAGAAATACAGATCAATGGAACAGGATAGAAAGCCCAGAGATAAACCCATGCACGTATGGTCACCTTATTTTTGAAAAAGGAGGCAAGACTATACAATGGAGAAAACACAGCCTCTTCAATAAGGGGTGCTGGGAAAACTGGACAGCTACATGTAAAAGAATGAAATTAGAACAATCCCTAACACCATACACAAAAATAAACTCAAAATGGATTAAAGACCTAAATTTAAGACCAGACGTTATAAAACTCGTAGAGGAAAACATAGGCAGAACACTCTATGACATAAATCACAGCAAGATCCTTTTGGACCCGCCTCCTAGAGAAATGCAAATAAAAACAAAAATAAACAAAGGGACCTAATGAAACTTAAAAGCTTTTGCACAGCAAAGGAAACCATAAACAAGACCAAAAGACAACCCTCAGAATGGGAGAAAATATTTGCAAATGAAGCAACTGACAAAGGATTAGTCTCCAAAATATATAAGCAGCTCATGCAGCTCAATATCAAAAAAACAAACCACCCAATCCAAAAATGGGCAGAGACCTAAATAGATATTTCTCCAAAGAAGATATACAGACTGCAAACAAACACATGAAAGGATGCTCAACATCACTAACTATTAGAGAAATGAAAATCAAAACTACAACGAGGTATCACCTCGCATTGGTCAGAATGACCACCATCAAAAAATCTACAAACAATCAATGCTAGAGAGGGTGTGGAGAAAAGGGAACCCTCTTGCACTGTTTGTGGGAATGTGAATTGATAGAGCCACTATGGAGAACAGTATAGTGGTTTCTTAAAAAACTAAAAATAGACTTACCAAATGACCCAGCAATCCCTCTACTGGGCATATATCCTGAGAAAACCATAATTCAAAAAGAGTCATGAACCACAATGTTCACTGCAGCTCTATTTACAATAGCCAGGACATGGAAGCAATGTAAGCGTCCATCGACAGATGAATGGATAAAGAAGATCTGGCACATATATACAATGGAATATTACTCAGCCATAAAAAGAAACGAAATTGAGTTATTTGTAGTGAGGTGGATGGACCTAGAGTCTGTCATACAGAGTGAAGTAAGTCAGAAAGAGAAAGACAAATGCCGTATGCTAACACATATATATGGAATCTAAAAAGAAAAAAAAATGGTTGTGAAGAACCTAGGGGCAGGACAGGAATAAAGACTCAGACATAGAGAATGGACTTGAGGACATGGGGAGGGGTAGTGTAAGCTGGGACCAAGTGAGAGAGTGGCAGGGACATATATACACTACGAAATATAAAATAGTTAGCTCGTGGGAAGCAGCCGCATAGCACAGGGAGATCAGCTTGGTGCTTTGTGACCACCTGGAGGGGTGGGATAGGGAGGGTGGGAGGGAGATGCAAGAGGGAGGGGATATGGAGATATATGTATACGTATAGCTGATTCACTTTGTTATACAGGAGAAACTAACACAACATTGTGAAGCAATTGTATTCCAATAAAGATGTTAAAAAAGTGTATGGTATGCAAATGTCAAATCATGTAGTACACCTGAAACTAACATAATATATATCAACTATATTTCAATTTAAAAAATCACCCCCAAAGGAAATAAATAAATTGTACCATGTGCACCCTACCAATAAATCATGTGTATGTCATTTTTTAAAGAAAGTATGTTGGGTGGAAGAGAGCATATGGGAGTGAGACAGATGTGTGAGAACCACTTCCAGCGCTCCTTCCAACACTATATACCAATCACAGGCACAGAAAGGGCTTAATGAGTAAGGAACACAACACAGTTGCAACAGGTTGGCAGGGTTTATTGTTAGCACATTCAGTCACCCTTTACCTCAACCTAACATTACATGACGTTCAGTGGAGTCACTGCTTATCAGCAGCGATTTAGTCTGAATTCTCACACTGGGAATATGTGACCATTACAATACTAAATGGACCTTTTATTCTGACTCAGGAAAGAAACAAACTAAGAAGATAGAATCTATCAAAAACAATTGTCAATAATAAGATTTTTTAAAGGCCTATTTCCAGACGAGTGGGAGGAGCTAAGGGAGCCAATAAGGTTTGGTGAAGCATCAATGGACTAGCAACATAGGAGGCCATTTACTATCCCTAGGCCTGAAGAAATAAGAGGAGAGAAGTATTACTGGAACCTGGTAGAGGATGGTAACCATGGGAAAGACCTGGTTAGAGCCAACAGGAAAGAGACTGTCCAATGAGCACCTGGCAACAAGTGCCAAAAATCGCAGCGCAGCAGGGAGAGGCAAAGGCAGTAAGTATGCAGACCTCTCTCCCTGCCCTCTGAACTTTCATGAGCACCAACAAGTGGCTAAGCCCCACCAGAAATCAGAAGGCAAGCAAGTCCTCCTGGTAATTCATCCACAGAAATTAGCCTCCCAAAACACAAAGTAAAGAAGAATGAACAATGGGTAATTAAAGGATACATAGCATATCAGCTAACTCCTGTTTATCTTTCAGGCCTAAATTCAGACATTACTTCCTAGACTCCTCGGCCCTTCCCCCTCCCTAATTATGTTCTCTGATACTGTTTCCTAGGAACTCCTGAGTAATAAACCCAACATATTGTTTCCCAAAACAACAAAAACAATCCTAAATAGACAGCCATAGTGGTTAAGAAGTCTCTGAGATCATACTGCTACAAGAGTTCAAGCTTTAATGACCATCTATGGGCTCTGTGACCTTTGGCAAGTTTTTTTTTTCTTTATAAAATGGGGATAACAGGACCCACCTAGCAGAGTCTTAGGGGGGATTAAGTGAGATGATCCATCTAAAGCACTTTAGCACAGTGTCTAGAACATACTTAAGTACTATGGTACCTATTGTTAGCATTGTGTTATGCTTTTAATCAAAAGCCTCTCCTTTTAGTTTGTAAACTTGCTGAATTCTACAGCACCTCTACATAAAAAAGCAAAGGCTATACTGATCTAATTCTTTGGTTATTCGGTAATTTTGTAATTAGAAGCTAAAAAAAAGTTATCTTCCATCTGTAATTCTTAGAAAAAACTGAACACTTCATTGTGTAATCGCAGGTTTTCCGTGTGCAAAAACAATTCTTTGAAAGATAATGGGATAAGATGTAAAGTCTGATCATGATACAAGCAGTGGTGTTACTCCCACTGGAGTTTCGGAAGCCTAAAGCGCTAGAATATATTTGATTATACAAGTTAGAAACACTGTGTTAAATAGCTCATAATTTATCATTATAAGGCTATAAAATATAACATCTTATTTTTATAAAAGGCAATATTTCACATAAGGATTTTGAGTATCTAGAATTCAACTTTTTCTCTGGGAGTTCTCTCAAATGACAGTTTCCTTACTCTTTCTTAGCCACCATAAGGGTCAGGAGGCTTGGATTCTAGAATCAGCTCTGCCATGAATCAGCTCTGCAGTGTTGGGTACACTGCCCCAGTTATCTAGGATGGCCTACGTTGCCTCACTTTTGAATGAAGTCATTAAACAAAATGATCTTTAGAGTGTATTCTACCTTTAAAATATTATGACCAATTCTCAGACTAGGTAATTTGAGCTAGGTCAGTTTCATCACTTAATTTTCAAAAATTGGCAAACCCTAACAGGCATACACTTCAGAAGTTTGCCATTTCATCTTTTCCCAGTGCTTAGCTAAGATTTTAAGGGACACGTTTGGCCATAATTTTCCCAAAGTACAATTATTTTAAAATGTAGAAAAATACCTAAGAGTGTTACTTTTTTACAAGTCCAAGTGCAGGCAGTGAATAACATAAACATTCTGTACTCACCGGGACAGCTGCCATGAGTGAAGGCTTCAGTACAGTACAGTCTCCTTTGCTTCCCTTTTTAATTTTGCTGGACTAGAGTAAAGAAAAAGTAAATAGGATCAAGGAAAGAAACTTTCAGCAGAAAAGGTTATAATTCAAGTATTAACAAGAGCAAAGACAGACTTTTTTAAACATCTTTATTGGAGTATAATTGCTTTACAATGGTGTGTTAGTTTCTGCTTTATAACAAAGTGAATCAGGTATACATATACATATATCCCCATATCTCTTCCCTCTTGTGTCTCCCTCCCTCTCACCCTCCCGATCCCACCCCTCTAGGTGGTCACAAAGCACCCCTCTAGGTGGTCACAAAGCACCAAGCTGATCTCCCTGTGCTATGTGGCTACTTCCCACTAGCTATCTATTTTACATTGAGTAGTGTATATATGTCCATGTCACTCTCTCACTTTGTCCCAGCTTACCCTTCCCCCTCCCCGTATCCTGAAGTCCATTCTCTAGTAGGTCTGTGTCTTTATTCCCGTCTTGCCGTTAGGTTCTTTGTGGCCATTTTTTTTTTTTTAGATTCCATGTATATGTGTTAGCATACGGTATTTGTTTTTCTCCTTCTGACGTCACTCTGTATGACAGACTCTAGGTCCATCCACCTCACTACAAATAACTCAATTTCATTTCTTTTTATGGCTGAGTAATATTCCATTGTATATATGTGCCACATCTTCTTTATTCATTCATCTGTTGATGGACACTTAGGTTGCTTCCATGTCCTGGCTATTGTAAATAGAGCTGCAGTGAACATTGTGGTACATGACTCTTTTTGAATTATGGTTTTCTCAGGGTATATGCCCAGTAGTGGGATTGCTGGGTCGTATGGTAGTTCTATTTTTAGTTTTTTAAGGAACCTCCATACTGTTCTCCATAGTGGCTGTATCAATTTACATTCCCACCAACAGTGCAAGAGGGTTCCCTTTTCTGCACACCCTCTCCAGCATTTGTTGTTTGTAGATTTTTTGATGATGGCCATTCTGAGCAGTGTGAGATGGTATCTCATTGTAGTTTTGATTTGCATTTCTCTAATGATTAACGATGTTGAGCATTCTTTCATGTGTTTGTTGGCAATCTTTATATCTTCTTTGGAGAAATGTCTATTTAGGTCTGCTGCCCATTTTTGGATTGGGTTGTTTTTTTTGATATTGAGCTGCATGAGCTGCTTGTAAATTTTGGAGATTAATCCTTTGTCTGTTGCTTCATCTGCAAATATTTTCTCCCATTCTGAGGGTTGTCTTTTGGTCTTGTTTATGGTTTCCTTTGCTGTGCAAAAGCTATTAAGTTTCATTAGGTCCCATTTGTTTATTTTTGTTTTTATTTCCATTTCTCTAGGAGGTGGGTCAAAAAGGATCTTGCTGTGATTTATGTCATAGAGTGTTCTGCCTATGTTTTCCTCTACGAGTTTGATGGTGTGTGACCTTACACTTAGGGCAAAGACAGACAGTTACACATGGAATTTGATCTACTGCTCTGTGAGTTATCTGTTCCAACTAAAATATCCTACAAGTCTGAGGTATGAGTGCATAAGTGCTTTATGATGTAGATTATTTCTTCTAGCACATTTCAGCCTTTCTTAGAGGAGAAACTCTGATCCAGGATAAAAGAAAATGGGATATTTTGGTAAACTGAGCATTTTTATTAATAACATATCACACATAGCAGACCATCCATTTTCAAACAAAAACAAAAAGCAAAAAACTTCAACTAAGGTAGATAAAACACTGAAACAAGCCTGAAGATAATTTTAACTTTCTTTGATTAGCCAAAAGGCAAAGCCACATCTCAAAGTCACCACTATGAACATCAACTAACATCATACAGAAATACTAATTTGATAACATTTTGGTTGATAGAATACTGAAGACAATGGAAGTAATTATTTGTCTCAAAATAATTTTAAAATATGTAAAATAAAGCAATGCTAACAAATCCTCAAGGTTATTCACTGCAGCTGCATACTTTTGAAGCCAAGGAGAAAGTTTTAGCTGAATTAAAATATCTCATGTTTTAGTAATCTATCCTCAGCCAAACACTGTAACTTAATATGATCATGCCAATATACTGAAAAGCTTGTCACCTGGTCAGAGAGAGTAAGTGGAGAAGAATATCCAATCCTACAACCATAGGTAAAACAAGATATCTCTGCTGTCAATTCTAGTACATGAGCCAAAGGCAGGTAGCCAATATATGTGTCCTTTGGTCTAAAACAAAGTAAGAGAAACATTTTAGCCATTCTTACAAAGACACTGTAAATTAGAAACATCAATGACCTTATCATTTTAATACAGACTAGAGAATGCCAAACATGAGCTCTGATTTCTAGGAAGAAAGCTGAATAATTCTCTCTTACCCCAGTCCAGGAATTCTCTCACACTGGCCTGTCATTCCAGCTATCAAATTGCTATGATGCATCATCACTCCCTTAGGTCGGCCAGTAGAACCACTGGTATACATGACGATAGCCAAGTCCGAAGGAGTTGGTCTATTTGGAGGAACGCTTGCTAAATAAATGACAAAGCACCAAATTTTCTCTAGTTTACAAGTCAAATTGCTAAGCAAAGATAAGACTTTTAGATTTTGGCATAATGGTAAACTATTTAAAACAAATACTCTCTACTGTTAATCACCACAAAAATGGTTATCAAATTCTGGTTACCTGCAATGAGAATTTCAAACTCAATCTGGCCCATCTTCTGGATGTTTAGCCTAATCCCTGCTGTTTACAGGGCCTTGTTGTGGAAAGATATCTAAGATTTGGACAATCAGGAAGATAGAGTATTTTGTGTGAGCTCCTCAAACCTCCGTTTTCTCATCTCTAAAATGAGACAGTTGGACGAGATTATGGTTCTTAAACCACTGGTGGGAATGAGAATCACCTGTGGAACTTAAATAAAATACTATCTCTGGACCCTAGTTCTGAAAATTCTGATTCTGTATGTCTGAAATGGATCAAAGGCTCCACAGGTGACACTAATACACACTCCTGATTGAAAACCACTGGACTTGATTTTTTCAAGTTTTTAGAAAAATAATTTTATTTTAAAATAATTGAACCATGGATATTGAATTAGAGAACCATTATACATTTAACATATTTTTATTAGATTCCAAGTAGCAAGTAAACTCCAAAGGATATCAAACCCAAACGATAATGTCTACTGTTTTGATTGTTGCTTCTTGAAATCTATACAGGAAATCATTGTTTAAAAGTATTGAAAGTGCAGTGAGATTAAAATTATAGCAGGAGATCCTTTCTCTCTGCTACACACACACACACACACACACATATGCTCACTCACTCCTGTAGTTAGAATACTTGGTATGTGTCTGGATTGGGGATTCTTTTGCATCTTCCAGAATTAGTGCTTTTTTCCCTATCAGGGCATACCATACTTTGATTCTTTTTAATCAAATCAGACAGGAATTTTTGGAAACTAAGAAAAAGAGACAGTTTAAAGGGGTTTACAAGCCCTTCATTTCCTACCAAAGGTAATATCTAAACAGTTTCTAAACTTCGTTTGTTTTTGCCCTCTGTCTGCTGGTAGGAACGCTTAATCATCTTAAGGGTCCTGAACCCCAGTGCCATCTCTGCTTATTGAATGATTGGCGGAGGGAAATAGAGAGGTCTTCCCAACAGATTACAGTCAGCCATCTTGAACAGGAATCTGCAGGCTTTCTTTGCAAAGGACCACACAGTAAATATTTTAGGCTTGGAGGGTCATATGGTTTGTGCCAAAACTACCCAACTTTGTTGCTGTAGAGTGAAAGGAACCATATGCAGTGGTTAAAATGGATGTGACTGTGTTCCAATCCAACTTCATTTAGAGAAACAGATGCAGGCTGGAGTTTGTTAACCTGTCTGCTAGAGTTGTGCTTCTCAAACTATCTGCTGTGAGGACCCTTTCTTCCCCTAATAATTTATGGATGGGTGCATTTGTAAAATACAATAAAAATGAATTACTGGAACAATGAAGTTAAAAAGGCATAACATAGAAGCTTAAAACTTTTAGATGAAACAGGCAACAAATTACATTTCACTAAATATAATTAGAATAGTCATACACAGGGAAAAGGAATTAGAAAAACTGTAAATGTTCCTTGAAAGTATCTTTCAGCCTATTAATAAAAGGAACTGCTATTATAAGACATAGCTTTTTTGTCATTCCAAGATACTAACTAAACAAAAAGTTGAGTGAAATTTCAATTCCCCATTTATTAACTGCCTACATGCACACTCTAAACAAACACTGTATATATATATCTATATATATCTATATATATATATATATAGATATATATATATATATATGTCAATATTTTAAATTTTAACGTGACATGAATTTGCTTCCAGCTCTTAATCTATCGAACCTAGGTTGGACGGACAACAGTGCTGCTCACAAGAGATAATGTATATCTAAACTGCTCATATAGCTTTTTAATAGCTTTATTGAGGTATAATTGATAATATAAAGAACTGAATATATTAATGTGTACAATTTGATGACTGAACATATACAAACATCTGTGATACAATCACAACAATCAGGGCAACAGGCGTGTCCATCACTTCCCTAAGTTTCCTTGTGTTCCTTTGTTGTTGCTGTTGTTGTTGTTTTTGATTTGATCTTTAAGGCGACATCAACTCTAAGATTCTAACATGCTAAGTTTTAAACAGCACACTGGGGCTTCCACTTTCAAGACAGTGTATTGTGCTAACCTAGTAATCTCCTTTCCTTTCTAGAATACACCAAACTAACCAAGAATCCCCAGGTATATGATCATAATTAAATAAATAAAAGTTTAATGAGGTTGTTGGATTCTAAAAAATGAGTTTATACTCTGTATGATACTATAATGATAATACATGTCAGTATACGTTTGTCCAAACCCGTAGGATGTGTAACACCAAGAGGGATCCCTAATGTAAACTATGGCTTTGTGGTGATAATGATGTCAATGTAGGGTCATCATTTGTAACAAACATACCACTCTGGGATGCTGATAATGGGGGATGCTGTGCATGTGTGTACCTTCCCCTCAGTTTTGCTGTGAACCTAAAACTGCTCTACAAAATAAACTTTTTTACAAATCAGTTTATAAAATGAATCACACTTATATATACAAGTTAAAATAACCATTTTAAACAGTATGATTTAGTACTGAGATAACCAAAGATAAAGTTATACTTAAATGGGGTAATGTTAATGCTCCTTAAAGGTATCTACTGTCATAGTTTATAAATCAAGCAAATAGGGACTGCATCCTTCTTCTGATGACTGATGGAAGCGGCAGCGGTAGATATGTTAAGGTCTTCTCAGGCTAAGCACACAATGTGACACTTCACTTCTTGTCATCATCATAACAACTGTCTACTCAGGTAAAGTATCACCCCAAACATATGTGTCTTATTAACTGTAGCGATGAGTGGACTAGGTGGGACCTGTGGTCTATCATGCTCTGGCTCACACAAAATTATGAGGGCCATTACCCCCCATAGTTTTGTGCCAGCAAATCCCTACCAATCAGGACTTCCCAGTCAAGTTCACCGCGATCTTGCAGGGTCAACCTGGTGTTGAGAGATAATTCTCCATGGGTCTCTTGAGTTTCTGTACATCTTGCGAGCAGAGGCACTGACTGTTCCAGACTGTCTTTGCAAGGATGACTGCACAGTGAACAGCCTTGGAAGACAGAGAAAGTGTCTCCCTCCAGAGCAAAGAGCAGGCATGTTCACTGCCCAGTACAATAAAGATAATATCTTTCCCCAGAGCAAAGGACAGGCATACTTACGCCTATGATAAAAGACTCGGATTACTCATCTAGTAGAGTATTGTGATCTTCTCATTAAACATGAGAAAGAAAAATATTTCAATGGAGTATTTCATTTGCTCAACCCTCTGTCCTGATGACCAACTGACATTTTGATATAAGACACACTTAACTTGTTTCAAATGAAATACCAACTACCATATCAGTGGTAGAATAAGCCAAGTATGGTTTTGGCAAACGGCTCTGCATCCTCTGAGACATGATGAAAATCAGTAGCATTAAGCATTAAAAAAAAAAAAAAAAGGTTACTGAATGGAAGGCCTGAGATCTTTGCCTTACGTTGAGTCCAGATTGGAAGGTTATAGTAGGTTTCTTTGAAAAAAGAAAAGTTTGGCAGCAACTGCCATAAGCCTCAACCATTTAGTAATATTTCAAATAGTGGTTACCTTTTTGAGGAGAAAGGGAGAGAAAAATCTTAATCATGTATGGTCTTGATAGTTTTTAAACGTTTTTAACGTTTTTTTATTGAGTTACACAAACTTTTTTTTAAATCAGAGAACTTCACAGCTTTCACTTGCATTACTGCTTTTCCTAACCTACTGGAATAACAAGCCTTGAAGAGATTAATACATTTGTTTTAACTGCTTTACTTACAGTTTTCTGGCTTGGATCCCAACTCTTCTACTGATTGCATGCTGTGAATCTCAAATCCTTCAGGGTATTCTGCCTTATTGATCGTCTTATTATCCACATAAATGATATGTTTAACACAGTTAATATCTAACAATGCAGTCTGTTGAGCAGAAAGAAAATCCAGTTATTAAATATGGGTATGCAATAAACTCAATTCTTGAATATTCTCTTATGCTGTCAAACACTACCATGAATTAAAAGAAAACTTCATACTTACCTTAAGTTTACTTTCCAGAAGTTCAACACTAGTAATCAGATAGGTAGCCTCAGATTCATTTAACCCGTGAACTACAGCTTCTTTGCCAAGTGTGGCATATAAAGTCACAACTACATAATAAAAAATGAACACAAAAGTTAAATGATAAATATTTCTTAGATATATTATTTAAGTCAACTTTTAATGACAGATATACTCACAGATGCAAAGACATTTTATAATCTAATTCGATTTCATAGTCTCTGCTATTACCCTTCAACCTTGCCTCAAACTTCCCGGTAGTCACAAATCTTTCTTACAAATTTTCGGGATTCTAACTTTTTAAACCTAAAGAAACCCAGAAACACTGGAAGTGCCACAAACTGGGCAAAAATCATCAGTCAATTCAGTTTCTCAAGGCCAATAGGTTCTGGCTGAACACTTGCTGGGAAAACAAGAGGATCTCAGGACAATTTCACATGTAAGCAAAGCCCACTCTCTCCCCCTCCAAAAACACCAGGCACTTACGAGGAAAGTTGTACTTAAAGCAGGTCTGTGCTGCAATCATCCATTCAGCCCTTGTCTCACAGAAAATGGCAATAGTGCTCTTTGGTTTC
The DNA here is from genome assembly GCF_025265405.1 of Mesoplodon densirostris. NCBI lineage: Eukaryota > Metazoa > Chordata > Mammalia > Artiodactyla > Ziphiidae > Mesoplodon > Mesoplodon densirostris. The sequence goes on along the minus strand of NC_082681.1, from coordinate 41,267,050 downwards.
AGTCCCAATGCAGCGAGTCCACTACCAAAGTTATTCACTCTGCGGTTCACTTCGAGATAGTTCATCCATTTATAATTCCCAAGAATTAACTGTTAAAGTGAGACATTCTGTAATATTAGCATATGTACTCAAACAAGCAATTAACATACTATTCAAAGTGTAGAACTCTAAAAATACCCTTAAGTGAATTACACAGATGCTGTGAGCACCTTCTGAGAATTAGTTACGGACACTATAATGGAATGCCAGCATGTTTTAAATGCACTTGATTTATAATAAAGTGTACCTTCCCCTTTAAAAACAATAGGAAGCACAAAAATGCTTTACCTTCTTAAAAACCTTTCCATTTGGCTGCATTTCATTTTCTTCACTTAGGATTTCCCTGGTCCCCAGGCTGTCCTTCTTCCCAAACTTGGATACAGCATGATCGAATAATTTATCCAGGGTGTCTGCTCCAGGGATGTCTATGACAGCTAGTGAGTCGAAGTGCGTGACAGAGCGATACGGACTTCCAGGTTTGTCTGAGGTGGGCTTAGCTTTTATTCTCTTTGCCATAGCGTTTTTCTTCTTGGCATTGGTAAGAAAATACCACGGAATAAATACAAGGGCACTGTATATTGTTATTAACAAGTGGATAGGCAGCAAAATAATGGTGAGCACATTTTGCTTAAGTTTCATAGTGGCAAGGCTTCTAAAATGGTGTTTATTTCTTGTTATTCTTTGGCTTCAGAAAGCCTTATTTTGCTGAAGAAGGCAATAATGGAAGCAGTAGTAAGAGTAGCAGAAGAGTCAAGGCAGTTCAATTTTAATGATACAGATAAGAGTTAGTAATCTTTGGAAGCCGACAATAAAGTACACCTGTAGGTGAAGACAATGAACCAGGCAGAGAGCAGGGAAAACAAAACAAAACAAAAACAAAACAAAAGAGTATTAGCAAGTTGATAGACCACCGATTTAAATACTCAGGTCTTTATTAGTTTCTAAAATTGATTTGATACAAGAAAGCAGAAATAACTGGTCTGAAAGACTGGCATTTTCCAGTTGTAATCATTATGGCCATAAATTTTAAATTTAATTTTTATAGGTTTTTAGGTATACTACACACCACTCTATAAGTCAGTCGTGTAACACTTATAGTGCCTATATGAGTGCAGGCATGTGGTATTTAAGTTTGGCTAAACTTTGGGAGAGTAGTGAATACCAATATTTAGGTTTCTCTTAAATATGTATATGTAAACTGGACAGCTTTAAATAGGATTAGGTTTCGTTTCCAAAAGAGAGAAAAAAATCCACCAATTTCGGTTTATTTCTCAAAGATCAAACCAGAAATATTATTCTGAGTTCTTCTTTAAGATAATTTCTTGGTAATGCTATTCACTACCTCCTATCCCCCAAATTGGAGCAATACAGTCATAAAATCATTTCCTACCTGCCCACTTTTGTGCTCAAAATTGCACTAGTTGCCTTGGAGTGGTAGTATTAAGTCCAAAGTAGTGTAAGTCCTGGCCCTTGCTCATTACGAGTTAACACTTGTGAGGCCATCAGCACACAAGATAGATCCAGTGTTTTTCAAACTTTGTTTGCAGGAGAAGGTGGCAGCAAAACCATTTCTTCAAATAAACACTCGTGCAGACTTCCCATATATAGACACTAAAGTGGAATTGCTCTGGCTGAAGCAGGGATTGGGGGTGCCCAGAGTCCCACCCTGGACTTCCGGGAACCCCACTCCCAAAGTGACCACTGGACCCTTTCCGATGAAAAGCCTGTGGAAATACCTAAGTGCTATGGTGTGCAGTGCAAGCAATAAATGCGATAGCAGTTCAGAGCAAGTGCAAAATGGTCCACAGTTACTAGGGGAGGCTTTGTGGAGATTAGACTTAAGCTGGACCTTATGTCAGGGATCTGGAAACAAAGGAGAAAGAATGGAGGTCATTCTGGGCTGGGGAACCACATGATAAAAGATAAAGAGGTAGAAATGAAAGGACTTTGGGAGAGGAGAGACTGCCAAAAAACAGGACACTCACCTGAGTGGGGCACAGAGTACTCGCTGGCTAAACAGGCCACAGTAGTACAGGGTCTGACAAATCAGGCAAAGTAGTTTTGATTTGATTTGACAGGAAACTGGAGGCCACTGCAGGTCAGAAAAAACAGTGCCAAATGGAAAGGAACTGCAGAAACAGCCTCAGGGAGAATAATGTCTCTCCGGGAGCTTGCCTTCAGCTGAGAAAGCTATTTTGGAGAGTGGCAGTGTATTTCTACTACAAAAATTAAAATATTAGTTCACTTTGAGGAGACAAATTGAAGTGCATCCTTCTGCAACTCTTGTGGAAATGGACTACTGACCCCAAGAGAGTTGTGCGCTTTTACACCAACTACTATAAAATGGTAGCTTAATCCTTAATCCTGCCTCTGCTTTTGTTCATGTCCTTCAACTGAGTGTGGTGAAATGAGCAAGAAACTACAGGTGAAAAGGCCTGGGTTTCAGACCCCATCTCTGTCACTGACTGGCTGTGTTAACCTTGGGCAAAACAATCTGTCTGAGCTTAGGATCTGACTAGATCAGTAGCCCTTAAGTTCCTAGAGGTGATGGGCCCCTTTCAGAATCCAATGAGAACTATGAACCCAGTTCCCCGCAGAAAGATATGCAAAATGGTATACACAAATTCAGGGGATTCCTGAGTTCCCTGGAATCCATCCATGAACACCAAAGGGTGACACCACGCTTACACTAAAAATTTATGGCCTAGATGATTTCCTGGGGCCCTTCCAACTTTAATTTTATGATTTACTATACCTAGAAATTGCTTTCTCAGTCTCTTTGACAAGTCTGGTCATTCATTTTTTCAAGATAAGGTACATCAAGTGTCTATCATAGTGCCTGATCCTCAATATGCAAGATTCCCTCTAACAATCCTCTCCTCCATCAGACATTCCATGACTACCCAAATCCTTGATAATCTTTCCTTTTTCTAATTTCCCACATCACTTGAAATGTCTACCACTCATTCTGATCCTTGATTATACCATCATTTTTAAACATCTGAGCACCTAAGTATAGAGCACAGACCAGGAGTTCTCAACCCTATCAAACCCAACACCTCTTTGTTATAACAAATACTTTATAATATTCCTTTATACACCTTAAAGGATAGTCAGAGATGACAGTCTCAGATGATAGTCTACCTACACACACAATTTTTTAAAATAATTCTTTACTGGTAATATAAAGAAGTACTGAAAGGAAATCAATTCAAAATAAATACTTATTTCAATATGTAAATTATCAGGGACAATACCAGAAGTACCACCTCAGGCTCACCCTTGGGGCTAAAGAAGTAGAAGACAGCTTTTGAAGGGCTTACAATCTAGCTAGATTTAAACTGTATTGTATGTGTTCAGTCATTCATGTTGTTACATACACTTAATCTTTTAAACAGATTTGCCTTAAGTCTTGGAGGTAGGGAAACATCTACTTAATCCTTGTAGTACAGAGACACATAAACACACACACACACACACACACACACACACACACACAGAGTACACAAGGCTCAAAGAACATTCAGGTAAAGAGAGATCAGAGAGGTCATTTAGTCCAGAAGTTTTCTAATTCTTTCTGGTGGTACTAGGGGCAGGGGGCGAGGCATGGCTCATTCATTTGAATAAAATCTTCTGTGGACGTGAAAACACAAGTACAGATAAAAGCAAAAGCCAGAGTTGCTTTGGTGGGGGCACACTGGAACCTCCATTTCAGCTGAATATTTGAGCCACTGATATTGTCTGATCTTTCATCTCAAAGAGAAGCAAATGTGTGACAGTACAAACTGTAACCAAGGCCTGTCCGCAGTGTTACATCCAGACTATTGATACATTCATTAAAAAAAAAAAAGATTTGAACACCTACTATGTGTAAGTTCTGAGCACTTAACACAAAGATGAGTAAAACATGCTCTCAATCCTTTATATGCACTGTGCATGTACATATGTGTCCATATGTATGGTAGGGTGCAGGGAGATGAGTTCACAAATATATACAGTAGAATATGATAGATCCCATCCAAGAAACAAGAACAAAACACTAAAGGTATTCAAAAGAGGGATGAGATTACATCCAGTTTTGGGGGGAAAAAAAGAGGGAGGAAGGAGAACCATCCAGAAAGGTTTCACAAAATAGCACAGTATTTGGAGTCGGTATGAAGGATGGATATGTTTTCAAAAGGAGAGGACAAAGATTGGGAAATGAGGACAGTCCTCATGGACTGGGGAATGGATGGGGGCAGAACTGCAGGATGTATCAGAAAACAGCAAGTAGAGTAGCAGACGCTTTCGAGCTTTCTGTGTAAAGTGCTGTTCCCCTTTTATGAGTCTAAGTCAATGGGAAAATTGAATTATTTCAGAGCCAACGTTACTAGAACACCACTATACTATAAGAGACACGTGTATGATGATTTGGCAACTCAAGACTAAGCACCCTGCTATTATGTTAGGGGAAAATGAATTGTTCTCTAAAGAAGAGAAAGTCTGATATCCTGGGTGGTAAATGGACTAAACAAAGTTAGGAGGTCTGGCTTCTAACCTCAGCGTCTGCTCCTATGTGTGACTTCGGATGAGATATATGACCTCTCACCTAAAAGCTCTGTACCAGTGGCATTGTGTGTAAAACAGGAATACCGCTTGTGTTATCTACTTCATGGCACTGTTGGGAGAATCCTTCATCTGATCCAGCTTCAGTTTCACGAGCATTAATAATCAGTTCCTGGAATACACTTTCGACCCACTTGCATCTCTCCCTCTTCGTTGTACTCACTCGGCTAAACCACAAGCTGGTGAAATCCTGTCCGCCACCTAATCTGCACCTCTCCCCATGCAGCTGAATTTGGCTGGAGAAAAACCCAGCTGTGCTGAACGACCCCCTTTAGATCCATGATTGCTCCCTCAAATGGACCCTTGAAGCTGCACAGAAACCATGCTGTGCTGCACTAGGCCATCCACAGGCTTGCTCTCCTGGGGTTACACTTTGTTCTCTCTCTTCAGACCACCGAGGCTCCTCTGCCATCCTCATCCTCAGCTGCTGACCTGGCTTACCATTTGGCTGAGAAAACTAAAACCGTCTGAAGAGAACTTCCACAGACTCCCGCCAGTGTGTCTCCCCATCTACTCGGATCTGTGGCCACGTGCTCTCTTCTCTCCCGTGACTAGAGATGAACTAGTGATGCTCCTAGCTAAGGCCGACCCCTTCACTTGTGTGTGACACCCCTGTCTAGACCAGAAAGACCTGGCCGCGCCACTCTACTGATTCTTCCCTCTCTCTCCTGCCTCATTAATTTTTCCAGCTCTACTGAATCGGTCCCATCAGCATCCTAACAGGCTATTATTTCTTTCATCTTAAAAACCACCCCCTCTCTTGTTCCTTCTTCTCTGGCTATGGCCCCATTTCTTCTCCTTCTCTGTAGGAGAAGGAGAAGCGTTGTCTCTGTGCTCTGTCACTCAGTTCCCTCCTCCTATTTTCTCTTGAACCCACTACGCTCCTTTCCCCTCTACCATTCCACAAAACTGTTCTGATCAAGTTCACTGATGACTTCTACGTTGTCAGATCCCAAGGTCAATTAAAGCTCAGTCCTCATCCCCTTTGACCCACTACCAGCCTTTAGCCCCATTGACCCCTCTTTTCCCGCTAGAAACTTCTTCACTTGGCTTCCAGTAGACCCCATTCTTCAGGTTTTCTTCCGATTTCCCTGGCCATTCCTTCTCCATCTTCTTTGCTGCTTCTTCCTCATCTCCCTGACCTCTAAATGCTATAGTGCTCAGTCCCTGAACCTTTTCTTTATCTATGCTCACTCCCGTGGTGATTGATCTCATTTAGTCTCACAGCTTTAATTAGCATATATATGGTGATGACTCTCAAAATGTCCCCCCTTAGCCTGGAGGTCTCCCTTAGGCACCAAGGTTTGTATGTCCAACTGTTTCCTCAACAGATCCATTTAGATATCAGTTTCATATTCAAATTTAATACATATGTTGAAAATTGAGCCACTGATCATCCTCCCAGAAACCTAGCACACCCAGTCTTGCCCCTTTCTGTAGTTCCAGTTGCTTTGACCAAAAGCCTTCGATGACCAGATTCACTTTCACTCCCCTCTCTTTCTCACACATTCCACACCCAATTCAACAGCAAATCCTACCAGCTCTACTTACAAAACAGATGTCAAATTCAACTACTTCTCACCACCTCTACCACTACCATCCTGGCTCAAGCCACTATCCTCTCTCACCTGGATAAATGCAATAGCCAATCTGATCTCCCTGCTTCCACCTTTATAATAAATTCTAAACTCAGCAGCCAGAGTGCTCTAGTTCAAAGTGCAAGTTAGATCATACCATTCCTCTGCCCAAAACCTTTCAAAGAATCCCCATATGACTCATTCAGAAATACAGTCCTTACTCTGACCTAGGAGATGGGATCTGTCCTCCACCTCAAGTTTCCATCTTCATCTCCGACACTTTTCCCTGCCTCATTCTGCTACCGCCCCACTTGTTCCTTGCTGTTTCTGGGACACACCAAGCATGACCCTGCCTCAGGGCCCTTGTACATGCTATTCTCTTTGCCTGGAATGTTCTTCTAAGATACCTGCACAGCTTATTCTCTCACCTTCTTTTTGTCTTTACTCAAATATCACCTTCTCAGTGAGGCCTTCTCTAGCCACTCCAAAATCGAACCCCAAGACCTCCTATCCCTTTCTTGCTTTATTATTCTCCTTAGTACTTGTAACTACTATGTCATATGCTTTATTTTTCATGTTTATTATGAATGCCCCCATTAGAACATAAAAGCTCCATGAGGCAGAGAGTTTATTGTTTGCTGCTGAACCCTCCTACAACAGTACCTCTGTGTGTTAACTGTTCAATAAACTTGTTGACTGAAATAAGAATGGACATGGAGGGACTTCCCTGGTGGTCCAGAGGTTAAGAATCCGCCTGCCAATGCAGGGGACACAGGTTAGATCCCTGGTCCAGGAAGATCCCATATGCCACAGGGCAACTAAGCCCGTGTGCCACAACTACTGAGCCTGCGCTCTAGAGCCCATGAGCCACAACTACTGAGCCCACGTGCCACAACTACTGAAGCCCGAGTGCCTAGAGCCCGTGCTCCGCAACAATAGAAGCCACCGCAATGAGAAGCGTGCACACTGCAATGAAGAGTAGCCCCCACTCGCCGCAACTAGAGAAAGCCCGTGCGCAGCAATGAAGACCCAGCACAGCCAAAAAAAAAAAAAAAAAAAAAAATGGACATGGATTGCTCTGAAACTATAAAGTAAAAATGGACGTAAGTGCAGTAGCCGGAAGACAACCAACCTTAGTCATCTTTTTAAAAAATCACTTGTCCATGCCAACACTCTAGGAAATGGTATACTCTTAAAAGTCCCTGGTAATTAATTTGAACATGTGTTTAGTTGCTCGAAAGAAAATATGAAACTGGAAAAACTGCCTGTTACATGGAGGGAAAAGACAGTTGTTATAAAAGCAAGAGGGTTATAGAATTTTTACTATGTGCTTTTTCACGGATGCCTTTCAGAGAGGAATGCTGTCCTGCCATGTATGAAGAGAAATACTGCTGTCCCACCAGGAGGACATAAACTCTGAGTTGCGCTTCCTTGAAATCAAGTGATGCATTTGTATTTCAGCTGTAAAAGGGCAGGGCATCAGCTTCAGTGAGGGGATAACTAATCATTCCTGTTGATGTTCAGCATTCTATATGAGAATCAGATTAATAACCACTTATTGAGCCTGTACTAGGAGCTAGGCACTGTGCTCAGTCCTTTAGATACATTATTTCATTTAGTCCATCATAAAACCCTTTTGAAGTAATACCCTGATGACATAGCTGATGATATAACAGTCTCAGACAGATCATTTGCCCAAGTTAACACAGCTAAGTAGGGATTTGGACCCAGGTCTATCTGATTTTAAAGTCCATACTTTTAGCTGTACTGTCTGTGACCTTGGTCATACTGGTATAATCTAAATGGGTGAGAGTGACAAACTTTGTATATGAAAAAAATCCTGATGACAACTTTGAGCACTGATCTGTCCTACAGCCTAAGTCATTTTTATAGGGTAAAAAAAGCCCTTTAGGTGTCTAGTAAGTCCTAGAAGTGTAAGTGAAAATCAGATGCAATTTTTTTTATTTTGAGGTCAAGTTTAATGTTAAGTATTTCATTCCAGTTACTTCAAACGCTCTGAGATAGTTAGGTTAAACACAAAAAGCATTAGTAATACATTGAGCTCCAGTACACAAAGTAAACAAACACTACATACTGATTAAAGTCTGAATTTAAAAGAAATCATCTCTCCCAGCAGCATGTGACACAACACCCATTTAAGAATTAAAGAGAAAAACTAATAAACTGAAGTCAATGTCAAGACACTTTTTTTCAGAAGTTTTATAAAACAGACTAAACCAAGCAAGGATGCACACATCTACCAAGCTGAAACACGTGGTAGGGCAAATTAACTTAATCTGTCCTTGATATAACACTTTATGAAAACATAAAAAATATAAACTTGATAATCAATGATTAACTATGTCAGTGCTACTTTAAGAAATCACATTTTCAAATCATACATCACTTAAGGGTAATTTAAACACCAAATAAAGAGATAATTTGCCTTCTGAAAAGGATAAGCTGTATTCACTAAACTTTAAATCAAAAAATTATAAAAAATCCAAGAGATTAAACAGGTAAGCATACCAGTTGCACTTTAAAAGATCATACTCCTACATAGATATTACATCACCAAGACTTCTGTAAAGGGCTGGGGTGCTTTTTTTAAAAATCCTATTTTCTTTCACACACTATTAAAAAGCTCCAAATGATCTTAAAACATATAGGAGAAAGCTCATATACATGTTAAAGAAACTGGTTGCCTTTGGTTCATGAAATCAAATTTTACAGACGCTACATTACAATATAATTCACTTTATATTTTAATATTAAAACTTTTAACATTAAAACATTTGTAGACAAATTACTTATTTAGTCATTTTCTTACAAAGTGGCTAAATAAGTCACTACAACTCAGCTACCTGTCCACCATGATGTGAAACCGTATCATGGTAGAGAACAAACAAAAAAACCTCACTCTGCTCTTATACCTTATAAGTGAGATTAATAAAAGAACTCAAAGACTGATAAATCTATTGAAGACTGAAATCTTACAGCCATTCAGTCAACTTTTAACACTAAAACTAAAACATTAAAATTAACATTTTAACATTAAAACTTTTTACATGTTAATATTTTAAGAAAATAAAAGTCATTAAGAGTAGCTAGCAGGATCTTTTGATATCAGGCAGTCTACAAGACTGAATAATCATGTGAAATATACATCCATCTGCCCCTTGTAAGTCTCATCTGACTCAAAGTTAGTAAGCCAATATAATAAATATGAAATAGCTTATACAAGCCAACTTTTAACCCGGTATACAGTAATTATAATAAATACATTTGAAAACTGAAAAAGGCAAACCAAAAACACCTAGGGTGAATATATAGATGCTCTCTAACACCACATTGCACCTGTGCCTAGCTACTTTGACTAGGAGTGTCTCACAACCATGACTGATCTTTGGGTGTGTCTCTAACAAGATGAACCGAACCTGTTTACTTCATTACCTGGACAGGTATTAACTAGTGAAGTCGCCATCCTGCTAGTCTCTTCCCAGCTTTCCCCAGCAAAGAAAGCACCTCAGCTGCCATGTTGAAGATGCTCTTTCTTGTTCTAGCACATGTTCCCTCCCATAACACCTTAAGAACATCCTCAGCATTCATTCATCAGATAATGCTTTTTCTAGGTCATTGGATAGTATATAATTGGGACCCTACTCACATGTGTTAAAATGAGATCTAGTATGTTGAAATGAGATCTAGGAGCCCATGTTGTGCTTCTGCACTTCACACACACTGTGTATAATTACATATCTCTTCCTCATTTTAAGTGATCGCAACACACAATTTTTTTTAACATCTTTATTGGAGTATAATTGCTTTACAATGTTTTGTTAGTTTCTGCTGTATAACAAAGTGAATCAGCTATACATATACATATGTTCCCATATCTCTTCCCTCTTGCATCTCCCTCCCTCCCTCCCACCCTCCCTATCCCACCCCTCTAGGTGGTCACAAAGCACCAAGCTGATCTCCCCGTGCTATGCGGCTGCTTCCCACTAGCTATCTATTTCACATTTGGTACTGTATATATGTCAGTGCTACTCTCTCACTTCGTCCCAGCTAGCTTTCCAAAGTTGAGAGTGGGCTGGATATAATTTAATCCGAAGCTTACATGTAAGGAATTTTGAGGATATATCATGCTAGAAGTGGCACCTACTGACAAAGCATGATGTTACAATCCAACTTTATCAGACATCATGAAAAAGGGGAGACAAACTAAGTTCTAGGAGTTATGTGTTTAGAGAGAAATATAAGGGTTCAGTGCTGTAGAAGGGAAGCAGCCAACACAATGACAATTCCAGTGTTCTACAGCTGCTGCTAAAGAGGATCTGCTACAGGTCCCTGTAGACAAAAGCCTGCTGCTACATTAGACAGCCCATCACACATGGTGTAGACTTTAATTTTGTCTGTAGAGTCTTCCATTTACTGGATATTTTTCCTTTATGATCTTAACATTAGTTAATCAAAAACAACTGGGCTACAGATCTGACCTTTCAAATTAGCTCACAGTTACAAATGTGTTTCATCTGAGTGAGAAATATGCAGACACTATTGTCATCTTACCTATTTGTTACTCATCTGTCTTCTAGCATCTTATCTACTAATTATAATAAAGTAATACAACTGTGGGCTGCCAACCATGAACTCAGGTTCAAATAAAAATCTGTAACCAGCAGTGATACTTTCCACAGGAGTACCTTTGTGTTATAGGGAGAATTTTGCAACTTATATCTTTTTTGGCCACATGCCCTATCTTCCACCTTTGCTAGAGGAGGGACCAGTTTAATAGGTTGGTCCTCTGCTAATGCTGTTTCCCAGTACTTCACACTGTTAAAAATATGCAGCAATGTAGTCTTAAACCATTCCTTACAAAATGGCTAAAATAAGTCACTACAACTCAGCTACCTGGCCACCATGATGTGAAACTGTATCATGGCAGAAAACAAAATAAAACAAAACAAAAAAGCTTCACTCTGCTCTTCAGTAGTAAATATTCCTTATAAATGAGGTTAATAAAAGAACTCAAAGAGTGATAAATCTGTTGAAGGCTGAAATCTTATAGCCATTCAGTCAACTCTTAAATATTAGTGTTGGTAAGAAAAGGGTACAGGTATTCCAAAGACAACGAAACATTCAATACCTATTTTTGTTAACATTATTATTAATTCAAAATGTATTTAAATTATTGACATTACTAATTCAATATGTATTTAAATTATTGACATTGCATTAGTGTGTGCCTGACATTTGAGAAATTAAGGAATTTTTAACTAAAGAAGGAAGCCACATGAAGTCAAATACAAGAAGTCATGGAAAAGTACTCCTAGAGATAATGTCTCCATGGTAGGGATGGGTAATACTTTCCATTCTGTTCTCTCTTCACGTTCATTTGTTTACCTGGCCCATGAGAGCTTCACAAACATTGAGTGAGGCAAGGGAGATGAGGGAATTAGGTATTTCTGTTTTGAAGTGTATTTGGGGATAGCCAAGGCAGAGCTATGCCAATTGAAGAGGAGTCTCCAAGGTGTCTGCTGACTCCTGAACACAACTGGCCAGATGCTCTCACTAAGGCTCCTGGCAACTCCAGCTCTTCACCTTGGTAGTTTTTTCTGTTACACATCTAGATGGACTGCAGGCCAACTACTATAAGTATTTATCTATGTGTGTAGGATGTGTGTGTGTGTGTGTGTGTGTGTGTGTAGGAGGGGAGGGAGGGAGAGGGAGAGGGGGAGAGAGGGAGAGAGAGAGAGAGAGAGAGAGAGAGAGAGAGAGAGAGAGAGAGAGAGAGAGAGAGAGAGAACAGACTCTCTGGATAAATAACTATAGAAGCCTGAATAGTACAGCCCTCACAATTGCACTATGGTCTATTTCCCAAAGGAAACACTAAACTTATTGGTATCTTCTTTGTCAATCATGGGATAGCATGCTGCCTATGTAGCTGAATTCAGGGACAACTAATTCTGGCCTGTTGATGAAAATCTTTGGTCATGTTCAAGATTGTTCTAATGCAGGCTGATCAGTAGACTTTAAGCCTTAGCTTTACAACAACATTGAGTGTTTTGAATTAGCACATAAGAACTACTAGATCTTCTGTTTCAATTTCATAATCTATTATAATGAAAGCAATTCTCAGAAGAGCAGAAATACAAGAGAGGCAGCATTGTATACAGGGCTTTGGTCCTAGCTCAGCAGCTTGCTGAGCTGCACTACCTGGAACAAATTAAATAACCTCCTGTCTGTTTCCTCATCTGTACAGTGAGAAAGTTGGATTCAGATTTTAAGATATCATGGACCAATAAAAGTTTTAAAAACAAAGAAGGCAGCAATGACACAGCTGCCAATTTTTTTTTTTTTGGCCAGGTATGGACATAAAAACAAAAAACATAAACCTATCATTTACTATCACCATCATTTCATAAAATACAGAATAGGTCTAACTCCTCAAAATTAGGAGGATATATCTTATAATTAGAAGCAATCCTTTAAATGGAAAAAGTTTAGCTTTAAAAATCTCATGGCCTGTTGTCTTTATTTTCCTCACTTCACCATGGACCAGTAAAAACTCTTCACTGGCAAGGGCACGGGCTAAAGGTCAATGTTTGGGAACCCCTGGACTAGGTAATTTTCAAGGTCCAAGGCTCAAACACTAAAATTCTAACTTTAGGTGCTCTGTTGTGTTTCTTTCATTCTATATTATAGTCTAGAGTAGATGCCTCAGTGAAGGACAGTATAGATGCTTAGATTTTTGAAGATCAGAAATATATGTAAATCAGTTTGAGAAACAGTAACTAGGATAAGCTTCAATTTACTGGAGAAAATATACACTACTACAGATTCAACTTCATCAAGATTAATGAACCATTCACTGGACACTTACACTTATTAAGCTCATTTTACAGATGAGGAAATTGAGGCAAAGGAAGCTAAATAGCTTGTCAAAGACACACCGCCTCAGTAGCCAGAACTGGAACTCCAATCTGTGACTCCATTTTTTGGTAGTACTCAAAAGAAAAAGATTGTATTTAGATTTTAAGTATCACTTCCCCTTTCATAAGTGAGTGACAGATAGTTTAAATTTTAGAAGTTGCCCAGAGTAAAAAGCTTTCCTATTTTACTTTCCCAAATATTGCCTTTTTAACACAAACATAAATACTGGCAGGGCTTTTCTAATATAAAGAGAGGAAAAATGCCTGTTAGTTTGGTCACTTAGATTTCTCCAAAAGCTAACAAGATTGCAAATTTAGAATTTTTAAAGGACAAATACTTACAGATTTCCTCTTTTTCTCTTAAGAAGAATCCGTGTATCTTTCGTGACTCCAATCTGCAATAAGAGACAACATTTATGTGTATAGTGACATGAGAAAAGATCCCCTTTAAAAAGAAACCTCGGACTTCCCTGGTGGCGCAGTGGTTAAGAATCTGCCTGCCAGTGCAGGGGACACTGGTTCAAGCCCTGGTCCGGGAAGATCCCACATGCTGCAGAGCAACTAAGCCCGTGCACCACAACTACTCAGCCTGCACTCTAGAGCCCGCAAACCACAACTACTGTAGCCTGTGCACACAGAGCCTGTGTTCCGCAGTAAGAAAAGCCACCGAAATGAGAAGCCCACGCACTGCAACAAAGAGTAGCCCCCGCTCGCCACAACTAGAGAAAGCCTGCACACAGCAACAAAGACCCAATGCAGCCAAAAATAAAAATAAAAAATAAATAAAATTTTAAACATAACTAAATAAAAAGAAACCTCACGTGCTGTTTCACATTACCTGTGCATGATAAACCAGGTACCAAAGGAAAAACAAGAAATGACTAAAAGTCGTGCTATTGGGATCTCACAAAAGTAACTGAGCCTGGCTCTAAGAAACAGTAATCAAAACTCTACAAGTGGGGTTCACCCCAGGAATGCAAGGATTCTTCAATATATGCAAATCAATCAATGTGATACACCATATTAAAAAATTGAAGGAGAAAAACCATATGATCATCTCAATAGATGCAGAGAAAGCTCCTGACAAAATTCAACACCCATTTATGATAAAAACCCTCCAGAAAGTAGGCATAGAGAGAACTTACCTCAACATAATAAAGGCCATATATCACAAACCCACAGCCAACATCCTTCTCAATGGTGAAAAACTGAAACCATTGCCTCTAAGATCAGGAACAAGACAACGTTGTCCACTCTCACCACTATTATTCAACATAGTTCTGAAAGTTTTAGCCACAGCAATCAGAGAAGAAAAAGAAATAAAAGGAATCCAAATCGGAAAAGAAGTAAAGCTGTCACTGTTTGCAGATGACATGACACTATACATAGAGAATCCAAAACATGCTACCAGAAAACTGCTAGAGCTAATCAACGAATTTGGTAAAGTAGCAGGATACAAAATTAATGCACAGAAATCCCTTGCATTCTTATACACGAAGGATGAAAAATCTGAAAGAGAAATTAAGGAAACACTCCCATTTACCACTGCAACAAAAAGAATAAAATACCAAAGTGAGAGAGTGGCATGGACATATATACACCACCAAACATAAAATAGATAGCTAGTGGGAAGCAGCCACATAGCACAGGGAGATAAGCTAGGTGGTTTGTGACCACCGAGAGGGGTGGGATAGGGAGGGTGGGAGGGAGGGAGATGCAAGAGGGAAGAGATATGGGAACATATGTATATGTAGAACTGATTCACTTTGTTATAAAGCAGAAACTAACACACCATTGTAAAGCAATTATACTCCAATAAAGATGTTTAAAAAAAAAAGAAAAAACCTAGCAATAAACCTACCTAAGGAGACGAAAGACCTGTATGCAGAAAACTATAAGACACTGATGAAAGAAATTAAAGATGATACAAACAGATGGAGAGATATACCATGTTCTTGGATTGGATGAATCAACGTTGTGAAAATGACTATACTACCCAATGCAATCTACAGATTCAGTGCAATCCCTATCAAACTACCAATGGCATTTTTCACAGAACTAGAACAAAAAATTTCACAATTTGTATGGAAACACAAAAGACCCCAAATAGCCAAAGCAATCTTGAGAAAGAAAAACGAAGCTGGAGGAATCAGGCTCCCAGACTTCAGACTACACTACAAAGCTGCAGTAATCAAGACACTATGGTACTGGGACAAAAACAGAAATACAGATCAATGAAACAGATAGAAAGCCCAGAGATAAACCCACGCACGTATGGTCACCTTATTTTTGATAAAGGAGGCAAGAATATACAATGGAGAAAAGACAGCCTCTTCAATAAGTGGTACTGGGAAAACTGGACAGCTACATGGACCATTATATTTTAGAATGATGATAATCAATTTTAGCCAAACAGAAAATCCTTCATTTTACTCCTAAGTCAAAAATTATTATTTTCAATGTTAGAAGAACATATAAATTGTATATCCATGACAACAATGAATATTTCTTTATGTAGTTAAATCTGCAATATTCAGGGGTAAGTTCTTTGTTTCATTTTCTAAGTTTTGAAGCAATATTTATTTATACTACACCCACTATCTTTACCCTAGCTCAAAGACAGAGTCTAGTTTGAATGTGAAGAGAAATACTTCAACTCTAGCTAAGAATTCTATTATCACACATTCTGTTACTTAACTTCTCCCCTTATAATTAGTATGGTAAATTATGTATATAAATTATATATATATACACACACATAGTTTTATCATTAGTATGGTTTTATATATATATATGCACACATACACACAATTTGCATAGCACACATATGTAAATTGTGTGTGTATAAAAATGACAAGTACCTAACCTACAATATAAGTACCAGACTTCACCTGGGATGGGAAGATAAACTACATGCATAGAAATTCCACCCCTTACTTCAAAAGTTGCACACTTTCAGAACTGAAATAGGCTTTAAAATTAGAGTAATGACCTAGTCTCTAAAAACAAACTCTCCCCCCCCAAATGGACCAAAATAGGGTCTACTTTCTAGAACATTAGGAAAGCATCTTATATGCTTCCCTACACAGCAAAATTAAGAATTTCTTTCTAATCAGTATTGATTAGTTTTACTCTTAAGATGAATGTGGGGCTTCCCTGGTGGCGCAGTGGTTGAGAGTCCGCCTGCTGATGCAGGGGACACGGGTTCGTGCCCTGGTCCGGGAATATTCCACATGCTGTGGAGCGGCTGGGCCCGTGAGCCATGGCCGCTGAGCCTGTGCGTCCAGAGCCTGTGCTCCACAATGGGAGAGGCCACAATAGTGAGAGGCCCACGTACCAAAAAAAAAAAAAAAAAAAAGATGAATGTAAGAATATTAGAAAACAAAACAAGGTGCACTATCCCTATCCTTTTGATTACCTTGGATGAAACTAACAACAGTATCAAGAGGGAAAGGCACATTCTTTTTAAAAGCTCTCAATAGAACAACTGCATTTAAATAAGAATTTTTTAAAGCAACAAATATCAAAAATCTACTTGTAAGATCCACCTAAGATATAGCTTGACTATTAGGAAACAACCACTGGGGAAGAAAAATTTTAATAGATGAAAATTGCTGTCACATTGATAATTCTTGACTCAGGACCAACAATCCTTTTTTTTTTTTTGCTTTTTTTAAAATTGTATTTTATTTATTTTTTTATACAGCAGGTACTTATTAGTCATCAATTTTATACACATCAGTGTATGCATGTCAATCCCAATCGTACAATTCAGCACACAACCATCCCCACCCCGCCGCAGCTCTCCCCCCTTCGTGTCCATACGTTTGTTCTCTACATCTGTGTCTCAATTGCCCTGCAAACCAGCTCATCTGTACCATTTTTCTAGGTTCCACATACATGCGCTAATATACAATATTTGTTTTTCTCTTTTCTGACTTACTTCACTCTGTATGACAGTATTTAGATCCATCCACGTCTCAATAAATGAGTCAGTTTCATTCCTTTTTATGGCTGAGTAATATTCCATTGTATATATGTACGACATCTTCTTTACCCATCCGTCCATCGATGGGCATTTAGGATGCTTCCATGACCTGGCTATTGTAAATAGCACTGCAGTGAACATTGGGGTGCATGTGTCTTATTGAATTAAGGTTTTCTCTGGGTATATGCCCAGAAGTGGAATTACTGGATCATATGGTAATTCTATTTTTAGTTTTTGAAGGAAACTCCATACTATTCTCCACAGTGGCTGTATCAATTTACATTCCCACCAACAGTGCAAGAGGGTTCCCTTTTCTCCACACCCTCTCCAGCATTTGTTGTTTGTAGATTTTCTGATGATGCCCATTCTAACTGGTGTGAGGTGATATCTCACTGTAGTTTTGATTTGCATTTCTCTAATAATTAGTGATGTTGAGCAGCTTTTCATGTGCTTCTTGGCCATCTGTATGTCTTCTTTGGAGAAATGTCTATTTAGGTCTTCTGCCCATTTTTGGATTGGGTTGTTTCTTTCTTTAATATTGAGATGCATGAGCTCTTTATATATTTTGGAGATTAATCCTTTGTCCATTGATTCATTTGCAAATATTTTCTCCCATTCTGAGGGTTGTCTTTTCGTCTTGTCTATGGTTTCCTTTGCTGTGCAAAAGCTTTTAAGTTTGATTAGGTCCCATTTGTTTATTTTTGCTTTTATTACCATTACTCTAGGAGGTGAATCAAAAAGATCTTGCTGTGATTTATGTCAAAGAGTGTTCTTCCTATGTTTTCCTCTAAGAGTTTTATAGTGTCCGGTCTTACATTTAGTTCTCGAATCCGTTTGGAGTTTATTTTTGTGTATGGTGTTAGGGAGTGTTCTAATTTCATTCTTTACATGTAGCTGTCCAGTCTTCCCAACACCACTGAATGAAGAGACTGCCTTTTCTCCATTGTATATCCTTGCCTCCTTTGTCACAGATGAGTTGACCATAGGAGCGTGGGTTTATCTCTGGGCTTTCTATCTTGTACCATTGATCTATGTTTCTGTTTTTGTGCCAGTACCATATAGTCTTTTGTGTGTGTGTGTGTGTGGTATGCGGGCCTCTCACTGCAGTGGCCTCTCCTGCTGTGGAGCACAGGCTCCAGATGCGCAGGCCCAGAGGCCATGGCTCATGGGCCCAGCCGCTCCGTGGCATGTGGGATCCTCCCTGACCGGGGCACGAACCCACGTCCCCTGCATCAGCAGGCGGACCCTCAACCAATGTGCCACCAGGGAAGCCCCCCCATATTGTCTTGATTACTGTAGCTTTGTAGTATAGTCTGAAGTCAGGGAGTCTGATTCCACCAGCTAGGTTTTTTTCCCTCAAGACTGCTTTAGCTATTCGGGGTCTTTGTGTCTCCATACAAATTTTAAGATTTTTTGTTCTAGTTCCGTAAAAAATGCCATTGGTAATTTGATAGGGATTGCATTCAATCTGTAGATTGCTTTGGATAGTATAGTAATTTTCACAATATCGATTATTCCAACCCAAGAACATGGTATATCTCTCCATCTGTTGGTATCATCTTTAATTTCTTTCATCAGTGTCTTATAGTTTTCTGCATGCAGATCTTTTGTCTCCCTGGGTAGATTTATTCCTAGGTATTTTATTCTTTTTGTTGCAGTGGTAAATGGGAGTGTTTCCTTAATTTCTCTTGCAGATGTTTCATCATTAGTGTATAGGAATGCAAGAGATTTCTGCGCATTAATTTTGTATCCTGCTACTTTACCAAGTTCATTGATTAGCTCTAGCAGTTTTCTGGTGGCATCTTTAGGATTCTCTATGTATAGTATCATGTCATCTGCAGACAGTGACAGTTTTACTTCTTTTCCAATTTGGATTCCTTTTATTTCTTTTTCTTCTCTGACTGCCATGGCTAGGACTGGCAAAACTATGTTGAAAAATTGTGATGAGAGTGGACATCCTTGTCTTGTTCCTGATCTTAGAGGAAATGCTTTCAGTTTTTCACCATTGAGAATGATGTTTGCTGTGCGTTTGTCGTATATGGCCTTTATTATGTTGAGGGAGGTTCCCTCTATGCCCACTTTCTAGAGAGGTTTTATCATAAATGGGTGTTCAATTTTGTCAAAACCTTTTTCTGCATCTATTGAGATGATCATATGGTTTTTATTCTTTAATTTGTTAATATGGTGTATCACATTGATTGATTTATGTATATTGAAGAATCCTTGCATCCCTGGAATAAATCCCACTTGATCATGGTGTATGATCCTTTTAATGTGTTGTTGGATTCTGTTTGCTAGTAGTTTGTTGAGGATTTTTGCACCTATATTTATCAGTGGTATTGGTCTCTAATTTTCTTTTTTGGTAGTATCATTGTCTGCTTTTGGTATCAGGGTGATGGTGGCCTCATAGAATGAGTTTGGGAGTGTTCCTTCCTCCACAATTTTTTGGAAGAGTTTGAGAAGGATGGGGGTTAGCTCTTCTCTAAGTGTTTGATAGAATTCACCTGTGAAACCTTCTGGCCCTTGACTTTTGTTTGTTGGAAGATTTTTAACCACAGTTTCAATTTCATTACTTGTGATTGGTCTGTTCATATTTTCTATTTCTTCCTGGTTCACTCTTAGGTTATACCTTTCTAAAAATGTGTCCATTTCTTCCAGATTGTCCATTTTATTGGCATAGAGTTGCTTGTAGTAGTCTCTTAGGATGCTTTGTATTTCTGCAGTGTCTGTTGTAAATTCTCCTTTTTCATTTCTCATTTTGTTGCTTTGAGTCCTCTCCCTCTGTCTCTTGATGAGTCTGGCTAATGGTTTATCAATTTTGTTTATCTTCTCAAAGAACCAGCTTTTAGTTTTATTGATCTTTGCTATTGTTTTCTTTGTTTCTATTTCTTTCTGCTCTGACCTTTATGATTTCTTTCCTTCTACTAACTTTGGGTTTTGTTCTTCTTCCTCTACTTCCTTTAGGTGTAAGGTTAGATTGTTTATTTGAGATTTTTCTTGTTTCTTGAGGTAGGCTTGTATTGCTATAAACTTCCCTCTTAGAACTGCTTTTGCTGCATCCCATAGGTTTTGGATCGTCATGTTTTCTTTGTCATTTGTCTCTAGGTATTTTTTGATTTCCTCTTTGACTTCTTCATTGATCTCTTGGTTACTTAGTAACACATTGTTTAGCCTCCATGTGTTTGTGGGTTTTTTTACATTTTTTCCCTGTAATTCATTTCTAATCTCACAGTGTAGTGGTCAGAAAAGATGCTTGATATGATTTCAATTTTCTTAAATTTACTGAGGCTTGATTTGTGACCCAAGATGTGATCTATCCTGGAGAATGTTCTGTGTGCACTTGAGAAGAAAGTGTCATTTGCTGTTTTTGGATGGAATGTCCTATAAATATCAATTAAATCTATCTGGTCTATTGTGTCATTTAAAGCTTGTGTTTCCTTATGTATTTTCTGTTTGGATGATCTGTCCATTGGTGTAATGGAGGTGTTAAAGTCCCCCACTATTATTGTGTTACTGTCGATTTCCTCTTTTATAGCTGTTAGCAGTTGCCTTATGTATTGAAGTGCTCCTATGTTGGGTGCATATATATTTATAATTGTTATATCTTCTTCTTGGATTGATCCCTTGATCATTATGTAGTGTCCTTCCTTGTCTCTTGTAGCATTCTTTATTTTAAAGTCTATTTTATCTGATATGAGTATTGCTACTCCAGCTTTCTTTTGGTTTCCATTTGCATGGAATATCTTTTTCCATCCCCTCACTTTCAGTCTCTATGTGTCCCTAGGTCTGAAGTGGGTCTCTTGTAGACAGCATATAGATGGGTCTTGTTTTCATATCCATTCAGCAAGCCTGTGTCTTTTGGTTGGAGCATTTAATCCATTCATGTTTAAGGTAATTATCAATATATATGTTCCTATTACTATTTTCTTAATTGTTTTGGGTTTGTTTCTGTAGGTCCTTTTCTTCTCTTGTGTTTCCCACTTAGAGAAGTTCCTTTAGCATTTGTTGTAGAGCTGGTTTGGTGGTGCTGAATTCTCCTAGTTTTTGCTTGTCTGTAAAGCTTTGATTTCTCCATCGAATCTGAATGAGATCTTTGCCGTGTAGAGTAATCTTGGTTGTAGGTTCTTCGCTTTCATCACTTTAAGTATATCATGCCACTCTCTTCTGGATTGTAGAGTTTCTGCTGAGAAATGAGCTGTTAACCTTCTGGGAGCTCCCATGCATGCTATTTGTCATTTTTCCCTTGCTGCTTTCAATAATTTTTCTTTGTCTTTAATTTTTGCCAATTAGATTACTATGTGTCTCGGCGTGTTTCTCCTTGGGTTTATCCTGTATGGGACTTGCTGCACTTCCTGGACTTGGGTGGCTATTTCCTTTCCCATGTTAGGGAAGTTTTCAACTGTAATCTCTTCAAATATTTCCTCTGGTCCTTTCTCTCTCTCTTCTCCTTCTGGTGCCCCTATAATGCAAATGCTGTTGCATTTAATGTTGTCCCAGAGGTCTCTTAGGCTGTCTTCATTGCTTTTCATTCTTTTTTCTTATTCTGTTCCGCAGCAGTGAATTCCACCATTCTGTCTTCCAGGTCACTTATCCATTCTTCTGTCTCAGTTATTCTGCTGTTGATTCCTTCTAGTGTAGTTTTCATTTCAGTTATTTTATTGTTCATCTCTGCTTGTTTGTTCTTTAATTCTTCTAGGTCTTTGTTAAACATTTCTTGCATCTTCTAGATCTTTGCCTCTGTTCTTTTTCCGATGTCCTGAATCATCTTCACTATCATTATTCTGAATTCTTTTTCTGGAAGGTTGCCTATCTCCACTTCATTTAGATGTTTTTCTGGGGTTTTATCTTGTTCCTTCATCTAGTACATAACCCTCTGCCTTTTCATCTTGTGTATCTTTCTGTGAATGTGGTTTTTGTTCCACAGGATGCAGGACTGTAGTTCTTCTTGCTTCTGCTGTCCGCCCTCTAGGACCAGCAATCTTATGATTCTGATTTTAGAAAATGTTTTGGACAAATCGATTGCATAATATCAAACGTTGGACTTACCAAATCTCTTCCTTCCAAGTTTACTCAAGCTGTATGGTGATACATGGGTGATTCCAAATTCACAAGGCCTTTACTAAAATACTAAAGAACTGAATAATAGTTGAAAGAAGTATTTGTTAATTTAAGAGAACTTGACCAGAAATTACTGCTGTGTAACAAACCAAATGTTCCAAAAACTTGGACAATTTTTGCCAGAAGTTATATTTTGTTTTCGAAGGCAGGACTCAATAAATATACATACCGAAAGCACTAACGTAATGAACAATAAGCACTCATGAAGCAATAATTTTTTATTAATTTTTATTGGAGTATAGTTGCTTTATAATTTTGTGTTAGTTTCTGCTGTACAGCAAAGTACAGTTATTGAAGCAATAATTTTAGAAGAAAAGTATTAGCATTTTCCTCTACATTAAAGATGAGATTGACAAACTACTTGAAAAGGGAAAACATATTTTTAGAAACACAGACAGAGCTAAAATATGGCCTGTTTCAACAATTCTCAAAGTATCTGGGGCTGCCAGTTCGTTGTCATACTACTGTTTATAATATTACATCCCCCACTTTCATTTCTGCCAGGAATAATTTTTATTTGCTGAAACAGACAGCAATGCACTGGGGATCCATCAAAAGTAGTGCCAATTAAGAATAAAGAAATTATTCATTGTTCCCAAATGTATACAGAAAGGCACTTTTTATCCTGTTGACAGAAGTGTAAATTGATACAAGCTTTATAGAAAGCAATTTGGCAATAGGCATCTGGATGCTTGAAGTCATACATAACTCATGACTGAATAATTTCACTCTCTACTTCTACGAATATCCTAAGGAAATAGTCCGAGATGCACACACACACACACAAATGTAGACAATAGTCACCATTGTGATATAAATAACAGAAAAACTAGAAACAACATCAAATGCCCAAGAGGAGATTGGTAAAATAATGATGTATCCTTATGATTGAATACTACACAGTCATCAAGTGCAGTGTTGTCAAAGATATTTAAGGATATGAGAAAACAGTCAAGACATATGAAGTGAAATTGGTTTAAGATGCAAATTAACCAAATATATGCAGGCTACAATCTGAAATGTTAATCTCTGGGTTGTAGAATTATAGGTGACTTTTAGTTTTGTCCTTCTATTTTTCCCTACATTTTCTAAAACTTCTGCAGTGAACGTATTACTTTTATCATTCAATACATAAGTAGAAAACATAGCACCACTCTCAACTAATTCTAGCTTGTGTCTGTGTGTATATGTGTGTGTTGATAAGTGACAATGAGTATGGCCCTTAAGACATTTGGCCCTATTCACGTGGTGAAGAAATGCTACAAAAGGAGCCAAAAGTTGACTTCAACCTCACTACGAAAGAAGATTTGACACTTCTGTTTTTAAACTAGACTCAAAGTAAAATAAACTTCTTTCGCTCATGTAATATGATCTATGAAGCGAGATAAAATGAGTGGGTTTTTTTCTTGCTATAACTACAATGTTTCCTAAAGCTAAGCATCCCCGTGGTACCCTAGGTCAAAATATGACTAACAAAAATTGACTACTACTGGCAAGTGAATAGACAATATCAAAAAGCCAGATAATCATGAGGGGTTCCATACAGATAGAAATTCTGTATCAATAATTTCCTTAAAGCCCAGAGTTCCACTCACTTATACTATTAAAACAAACAGGAACTCAAATGCCAGATGATGCCAGCATAAGATTTAATAGGTATGAGAAGAGTCATATTGGCACTCCTCTGCCCCATAAGGAAACCATTTTTCAGCTAACCAGACCCAGGCCCCTAACGGGAATTGAGGCCTCCCAGATGAAGGAGTCATGGGCAAAAGGCACCAACTGGGTATCCCTTCTTTGCTTACCACACAGGTGATGAGAGGGACGGTGAAGGGAGGGGATTTCAGAAGTCAGCTCTCCATCAGTACCCACTTGTTTACAACCTGAACTCTGGGACCAACTACTCAGAACTTTAGAGGATATCATCTTACCTAAGAATGTCTTGCTTCAGACGTTCCAATCAACTGTGGTATCAGCTTACTAATGTGTACTAGCTGACTTCAAAAAGCAGTAGGAGGCAGAAAAGGCTGAATCATTTCTTTCCCTCAAAGTTTTCATTTCAAAATGTTTCAGGCAACAGTAAAGTATCATTAAGTAATCTCACTTCCTGTAAGGCCCACACAGCTCTGTGTCCTGCAATAACCTCAACAGGGCCTAGCAGCACCAAGTTCACAATGCTCAAAATTCTAAAAGGAACCCAGCTGCTACACATACAATTCCACTGCAATATACGATAATACATTTACTGGAAAATTAATGGTTTTACTCCAAAGTAAAGGTAAAGCTACCTGTGGCTGCCGGTTACCTCAATCAGGTTGAGACAGTGCTTCTGAAGCTAAGCACACAAATTTGAGCTCTATGTGAATTGGTTTAAACAAGGGTAATCACATTTCCCAGCTTGCCTAGGTCTGTCCCCTGGTTTACACATGTTGTCCCAGAGTAATTCTTATCAGAGTGTCCCCCCGCCTTTTTGCAAAAACATCCCTAAAGATGACCCTAGTAATAACCCTAACTCTGGTCGCATAGAGAACAAGGCAAGAATGTGTGGCTACATCAGCAAAAGCCTACCTTCACTACAGGAAAGACACTTCCAAGTACTAAGTCCTGACTGAATCCACAGTCATATACAAATGGGAAAATAAATGAAACAACCAGCTTTGTGCCATTTCACACACACACACACACACACACAAACACACACACACAACTTTTTATTCCAAGTGTTTCAACGATATCTAATTACAACAATCTTAAATAGTTTATATACAACTGAGTATTTATAACCCAACTTCTAAAATCTAGAATTAAACTTTAATTAATAATTTCAAACTGAAGTCAATTCCTCATCTTACAAAGCACACGCTTTTATATTAAGTACGTAAAGGACAAATCAGATCTGTTGTAAGAAAATATCTCCATGAATAGGTTTTTAATTCATATGACTTTTAAAGACTATAGTCCTATTTAAGAAGTTGTGTTTACCCTTTCACTAACTTAACCTAAGTCAGAGAAAAGGATATTGCCAACTTTAGCAAGCAAACAAAAATTCTAGCCTTGCGGGGAATATATACCTTACACTCATTTTTTAAAAATACGACCAATTACAACTTCCCGTCTATGATTTTCTGGAAAATATGGGTTAGCAACCATAGAGTTGCATATCAAATGAGGTATTTGATTCCCAATCAATGATAAAAGACTAAAGCAAACCCGAGACTTTCCGGGCTAACCCAGATGCTGTAAGCTTAAGGACTTTTTCACATTATTTATAAGCTCCAGTTCTTGGAAGAGGTTGTACCCAGTACAGCCTAACGTTCAGTTTACTAAGAAAGATTTAACTTGGCCCTTAAAAAGACCACAGATGACAGGATAAGGCGCTATGCTTCATCAAAGGGTAAAGGGGGGAGGAGCCGGGGAGGGGGGGAGGACAATGAAGCTCCAGTATCTATAACGCAGCGTCCTGCTGAGGTAGTTGTGAGCCAACGTGCTGGAGCCAGACGGCCTGGGTCCAGTTCCTGGCGCTACCACTTACTAGAGTGGGGTGACCTCGGGCAAGTTCTGTGCCCTCTGTGCCTCATCTGCTACAACTCTAAAATGGAGGGAATACTACTCCTACCTCCCAGGACTGCTGTGAAACTTATAAATGAGTTGATCTCACAGCTCGAGCCATCACAAACTTCTTTTAGGTTCTCAAAAGCACGAAGCTTAATCTCTCACCTCTGCGTCTAGCACATCCTTTTCTCTCTGCCAAGAACATTCTCTTCTCCCTTTTCCTGGCTTCCTTTAGGTCTCAGTTTGAATGACGCTTCTAAAAAGGCTTCCTTGACCTCCCCGCTTTACGTCAGGTGCCTCTGCTGTTTCCTCTCCCAGCACAGCACCTAAACGCATTCAAGTTTCTGTTCCCCGGCTGGGCTGTAAGCTCTTTAAAGACAGAAGTCATCTCTGTCCCCATCACTGCTATAATCCCCAGAACCTAGCACAGTACAGGTACACAGTAGGTGCTTACTAAATAGTTCTTGACTTAAATAACAAGTCATACTAAAGAGGAAGGAAACCAAAGAATGATTTCCCAGTTAAATCTTTCACTCTATGTATGTATGCCTCCTCACATCTGACATACATAGGCGTGCTTCCACTCATACACTGACAAGCTTGAAATTAAACACAAGACGGGCCACATTCTGGCAGAGTACAAATTTTACTCCCATTCTGGGTAGGAATCATGACTTCATAAGCAGAGCGAATAACAGTCTGCTCAGTATGTTTACACGTATGATTTCATGTCTCATATTCCAAAGCCTTTACTTAAATAAGGATATCACAGCAAAATTATATGGCTAGTGTAGCGCTCTGATTCTTATCAGCTGGGCTAAATGAAACCCGTTACTGCAATTGGCACAGATGAAGAAAAGAAAAGGAAGGTGAGACTATAAACATGGGAGAAGAGGAAAGAAAGAAAAAAGTGAAAGTAGAGGTAAGAGCAACATCAGCTGCTCGTCTACAAGGTACCACTGGGTGGCGCCAGTGCCCCTGGCTATCCAATACAGATACAGAACCAGGACGCAGAGCCATCAGTCAGCCTGTATTTTCCAGAGCTTAGGCTGGATGCTCAGAAGTCTATTTTCAACATGCTGATGGACAGATGCAATTCACCGGAGTTCAAGTTCTCTGCATATGTCATCAACATAGGCATAAGTCATAAGGATGTTGTGTTTATCAGAGACACCTGGAAGGTGATTTGTCAACATTTTTGCCTGGTGAAATGTTTCAGAGTTAGCTCACCATTCTAAATGCAGGGATTCTCAGTAGAGTTGAGAGGCCAGGGGTTCTCAGTTGAGTGAGATCGGAGGAAAGGGATCAGAATGAACTAGAAAGCTTTTTTAAACTATTAGGTTGAACCATATAAAATTGCCAATAGTCGAAAAGCTGTTACATACAAAAATATAGCAATTTCAAATGGTTCAACCTAATACACACATATTTAGAATCAATGGGTTAATGAAACATTGTTACTGATAAGAGTGTCCTATTTCTCAGGTTTGTTGGGGGGGAAAACGTTGAGAACACATGCATAGTTTGGCCTTAAACCATGAAGAATTAACTGAACAAAGAAATGGAAACAAAATAACTAAGGACAGGGAATTCCCCGGCAGTCCAGTGGGTAGGACTTGGCGCTTTCACTGCCGGGGGCCTGGGTTCAATCCCTGGTCAGGGAACTAAGATCCCTCAAGCCACTGGCACGGCCAAATAAACAAACAAATAAATAAGGATAGGGAATAGATTAAACTATATTAAAAATAGCAGACATGGGAAGATGTTCACAAAAATATTTAAATGCTATATTAAGTGTAAAAAAGCAAATTACAAAACGGTATATAAAATACATTTTATTTTTTAGGTGAATTCAGAAAGGTTTGGGGGATATGGAAGTATATATACTAAAAAATCTCAATAGTTGTCTCTGTGTAGGGGGACTACCTGTACTTTGTTTTGTTTTTTTATCCATACATGTTTTCTAAAATAAACATGTATAACAATTTTGGATCCTGGAACAGGAAAAAAATTGAAGACTTTGATAGTAAAACTAGGGAAATCCAAATAAATTATATAGTTTAGAGTACTGCAACAGTGTCTGTTATGTAAAATGTTAACATTATGGGGAGCTGGGGAAAGATATCCAGGACCTCTGAACTATCCTTACAAATTCATTGTAAATCTAAAATTATTCCAAAATGAAACATTTATTTTTAAAAATAAGCCACGTATTAAGATCACATTTTTTAAATCCAGAAGAAAAAATCCATTTAGTTAAGAGATTCCTACATTTAAACAAGAATATGATGGAATAAAACTTCTTTGGTAGAAAGAAGTCTTGGAAGAAGCTATGCCTTCCAGCATGACAACCGAAAGTTGTAAAGACTTAATGACATATGCAGTGACTTTCATAATATGAAAGTGATGTTATCCTATTGGGCATAGGCTCACTGAAGCAGGAAACAGACGGTTGAGTCTCTACTTTCTTCGGTTTTGTAATCATCACTGCTGAAGACTAACCACCATAAGGACATTTGAGGGAAATAATTAAAAATAAGTATAGGCAGTAACCACCCTTTTCATCTGTAATATTTTTAAAAATTTAGTTTCCCAAATCATGGGCAGCTACAGGTATATGCACATGCATTCGTTCAAGAAAAATTGAATGAGCATTTACCAAGCCCACCCCTTCTGGAGCTTACTGTTCAATAGACAATATTTTAAGAGGACATGACAAACATAGAGAGTAGACATATACATAGAATAGGAAAGGAGGGATACCCATGAGCCAACCCTCAACCCTATAATAATAGCCCAACCAGACTTTTTTAAAAACTTAATAATAATAGCTGCCCTCTGGGATTATCCAGTTATACCTGTTAATGCTTAGGTACCAGCTGGCTTGCTCAAAATGGATTTTCTTTTTTTTTTTTTTTTTTTTTTAAGTTTGCAGTTTTTTTTTTTTACAAATTTAATCAGTTATACATATACATATGTTCCCATATCCCCTCCCTTTTGCGTCTCCCTCCCACCCTCCCTATCCCACTCCTCCAGGCAGTCACAAAGAACCGAGCTGATCTCCCTGTGCTATGCGGCTGCTTCCCACTAGCTATCTACCTTATGTTTGGTAGTGTATATATGTCCATGCCGCTCTTTCACTTTATCACAGCTTACCCTTCCCCCTCCCCATATCCTCAAGTCCATGCTCTAGTAGGTCTGTGTCTTTATTCCTGTCTTACTCCTAGGTTCTTGATGACATTTTTTTTCTTAAATTCCATATATATGTGTCAGCATACAGTATTTGTCTTTCTCTTTCTGACTTACTTCACTCTGTATGACAGACTCTAGGTCCATCCACCTCATTACAAATAGCTCAATTTCATTTCTTTTTACGGCTGAGTAATATTCCATTGTATATATGTGCCACATCTTCTTTACCCATTCATCCGATGATGGACACTTAGGTTGTTTCCATTTCAGGGCTATTGTAAATAGGGCTGCTATGAACATTTTGGTACATGTCTCTTTTTGAATTATGGTTTTCTCTGGGTATATGCCCAGGAGTGGGATTGCTGGGTCATATGGTAGTTCTATTTGTAGTTTTTTAAGGAACCTCCATACCGTTCTCCATAGTGGCTGTACCAATTCACAAACCCACCAGCAGTGCAAGAGTGTTCCCTTTTTTCCACACCCTCTCCAGCATTTATTGTTTCTAGATTTTTTGATGATTGCCATTCTGACTGGTGTGAGATGATATCTCATTGTAGTTTTGATTTGCATTTCTCTAATGAGTAAAGACGTTGAGCATTCTTTCATGTGTTTGTTGGCAGTCTGTATATCTTCTTTGGAGAAATGTCTATTTAGGTCTTCTGCCCATTTTTGGATTGGGTTGTTTGTTTTTTTGCTATTGAGCTGCATGAGCTGCTTATAAATTTTGGAGATTAATCCTTTGTCAGTTGCTTCATTTGCAAATATTTTCTCCCATTCTGAGGGTTGTCTTTTGGTCTTGTTTATGGTTTCCTTTGCTGTGCAAAAGCTTTTAAGTTTCATTAGGTCCCATGTGTTTATTTTTGTCTTTATTTCCATTTCTCTAGGAGGTGGGTCAAAAAGGATCTTGCTGTGATTTATGTCATAGAGTGTTCTGCCTATGTTTTCCTCTAGGAGTTTGATAGTGTCTGGCCTTACATTTAGGTCTTTAATCCATTTTGAGCTTATTTTTGTGTATGGTGTTAGGGAGTGATCTAATCTCATACTTTTACATGTCCCTGTCCAGTTTTCCCAGCACCACTTATTGAAGAGACTGTCCTTTCTCCACTGTACATTCCTGCCTCCCTTATCAAAGATAAGGTGACCATATGTGCGTGGGTTTATCTCTGGGCTTTCTATCCTGTTCCATTGATCTATCTTTCTGTTTTTGTGCCAGTACCATACTGTCTTGATTACTGTAGCTTTGTAGTATAGTCTGAAGTCAGGGAGCCTGATTCCTCCAGCTCCATTTTTCGTTCTCAAGATTGCTTTGGCTATTCGGGGTCTTTTGTGTTTCCATACAAATTGTGAAATTTTTTGTTCTAGCTCTGTGAAAAATGCCATTGGTAGTTTGATAGTGATTGCATTGAATCTGTAGATTGCTTTGGGTAGTAGAGTCATTTTCACAATGTTGATTCTTCCAATCCAAGAACATGGTACATCTCTCCATCTATTTGTATCATCTTTAATTTCTTTCATCAGTGTCTTATAATTTTCTGCATACAGGTCTTTTGTCTCCTTAGGTAGGTTTATTCCTAGATATTTTATGCTTTTTGTTGCAATGGTAAATGGGAGTGTTTCCTTGATTTCACTTTCAGATTTTTCATCATTAGTATATAGGAATGCCAGAGATTTCTGTGCATTAATTTTGTATCCTGCAACTTTCCCAAATTCATTGATTAGCTCTAGTAGTTTTCTGGTAGCATCCTTAGGATTCTCTATGTATAGTATCATGTCATCTGCAAACAGTGACAGCTTTACTTCTTCTTTTCCCATTTGGATTCCTTTTATTTCCTTTTCTTCTCTGATTGCTGTGGCTAAAACCTCCAAAACTATGTTGAATAAGAGTGGTGAGAGTGGGCAACCTTGTCTTGTTCCTGATCTTAGTGGAAATGGTTTCAATTTTTCACCATAGAGGACGATGCTGGCTGTGGGTTTGTCATATATGGCCTTTATTATGTTGAGGAAAGTTCCCTCTATGCCTACTTTCTGCAGGGTTTTTATCATAAATGGGTGTTGAATATTGTCAAAAGCTTTCTCTGCATCTATTGAGATGATCATATGGTTTTTCTCTTTCAGTTTGTTAATATGGTGTATCACGTTGATTGATTTGCGTATATTGAAGAATCCTTGCATTCCTGGAATAAACCCCACTTGATCATGGTGTATGATCCTTTTAATGTGCTGTTGGATTCTGTGTGCTAGTATTTTGTTGAGGATTTTTGCATCTATGTTCATCAGTGATATTGGCCTGTAGTTTTCTTTCTTTGTGACATCCTTGTCTGGTTTTGGTATCAAGGTGATGGTGGCCTCGTAGAATGAGTTTGGGAGTGTTCCTCCCTCTGCTATATTTTGGAAGAGTTTGAGAAGGATAGGTGTTAGCTCTTCTCTAAATGCTTGATAGAATTCGCCTGTGAAGCCATCTGGTCCTGGGCTTTTGTTTGTTGGAAGATTTTTGATCACAGTTTCAATTTCAGTGCTTGTGATTGGTCTGTTCATATGTTCTATTTCTTCCTGATTCAGTCTTGGCAGGTTGTGCATTTCTAAGAATTTGTCCATTTCTTCCAGGTTGTCCATTTTATTGGCATAGAGTTGCTTATAGTAATCTCTCATGATCTTTTGTATTTCTGCCGTGTCAGTTGTTACTTCTCCTTTTTCATTTCTAATTCTATTGATTTGAGTCTTCTCCCTTTTTTTCTTGATGAGTCTGGCTAATGGTTTATCAATTTTGTTTATCTTCTCAAAGAACCAGCTTTTAGTTTTATTGATCTTTGCTATCGTTTCCTTCATTTCTTTTTCATTTATTTCTCATCTGATTTTTATGATTTCTTTCCTTCTGCTAACTTTGGGATGTTTTTGTTCTTCTTTCTCTAATTGCTTTAGGTGCAAGGTTAGGTTGTTTATTCGAGATGTTTCCTGTTTCTTAAGGTGGGATTGTATTGCCATAAACTTCCCTCTTAGAACTGCTTTTGCTGCATCCCATAGGTTTTGGGTCGTCGTGTCTCCATTGTCATTTGTTTCTAGGTATTTTTTAATTTCCTCTTTGATTTCTTCAGTGATCACTTCGTTATTAAGTAGTGTATTGTTTAGCCTCCATGTGTTTGTATGTTTTACAGCTCTTTTCCTGTAATTGATATCTAGTCTCATAGCATTGTGGTCGGAAAAGATACTTGATACAATTTCAATTTTCTTAAATTTACCAAGGCTTGATTTGTGACCCAAGATATGATCTATCCTGGAGAATGTTCCATGAGCACTTGAGAAAAATGTGTATTCTGTTGTTTTTGGATGGAATGTCCTATAAATATCAATTAAGTCCATCTTGTTTAATGTATCATTTAAAGCTTGTGTTTCCTTATTTATTTTCATTTTGGATGACCTGTCCATTGGTGAAAGTGGGGTGTTAAAGTCCCCTACTATGATTGTGTTACTGTCGATTTCTCCTTTTATGGCTGTTAATATTTCCCTTATGTATTGAGGTGCTCCTATGTTTGGTGCATAAATATTTACAATTGTTATATCTTCTTCTTGGATTGATCCCTTGATCATTATGTAGTGTCCTTCTTTGTCTCTTCTAGTAGTCTTTATTTTAAAGTCTATTTTGTCTGATATGAGAATTGCTACTCCAGCTTTCTTTTGGTTTCCATTTGCATGGAATATCTTTTTCCATCCCCTTACTTTCAGTCTGTATGTGTCTCTAGGTCTGAAGTGGGTCTCTTGTAGACAGCATATATATGGGTCTTGTTTTTGTATCCATTCAGCCAGTCTGTGTCTTTTGGTGGGAGCATTTAGTCCATTTACATTTAAGGTAATTATTGATATGTATGTTCCTATTCCCATTTTCTTAATTGTCTTGGGTTCGTTATTGTAGTTCTTTTCCTTCTATTGTGTTTCTTGCCTAGAGAAATTCCTTTAGCATTTGTTGTAAAGCTGGTTTGGTGGTGCTGAACTCTCTCAGCTTTTGCTTGTCTGTAAACGTTTTAATTTCTCCACCAAATCTGAATGAGATCCTTGCTGGGTAGAGTAATCTTGGTTGCAGGTTTTTCTCCTTCATCACTTTAATTATGTCCTGCCACTCCCTTCTGGCTTGTAGAGTTTCTGCTGAGAGATCAGCTGTTATCCTGATGGGGATTCCCTTGTGTGTTATTTGTTGTTTTTGCCTTGCTGCTTTTTTTTTTTTTTTTTTTTTCTGGTATGCGGGCCTCTCACTGTTGTGGCCTCCCCCGTCGCGGAGCACAGGCTCCGGACGCGCAGGCTCCGGACGCGCAGGCTCAGCGGCCATGGCTCACGGGCTCAGCCGCTCCGCGGCATGTGGGATCCTCCCAGACCGGGGCACGAACCCGTATCCCCTGCATCGGCAGGCGGACGCTCAACCACTGCGCCACCAGGGAGGCCCTACCTTGCTGCTTTTAATATGATTTCTTTGTGTTTAATTTTTGACAGTTTGATTAATATGTGTCTTGGTGTATTTCTCCTTGGATTTATTCTGTATGGGACTCTCTGTGCCTCCTGGACTTGATTAACTATTTCCTTTCCCATATTAGGGAAGTTTTCAACTATAATCTCTTCAAATATTTTCTCAGTCCCTTTCTTTTTCTCTTCTTCTTCTGGAACCCCTATAATTCGAATGTTGGTGCGTTTAATGTTGTCCCAGAGGTCTCTGAGACTGTCCTCTGTTCTTTTCATTCTTTTTTCTTTATTTTGCTCTGCAGCAGTTATTTCCACTATTTTATCTTCCACCTCACTTATCCGTTCTTCTGCCTCAGTTATTCTGCTATTGATCCCATCTAGAGTATTTTTTATTTCATTTATTGTGTTTCTAATCGATGCTTGATTCAACTTTAGTTCTTCTAGGTCCTTGTTAACTGTTTCTTGCATTTTGTCTATTCTATTTCCAAGATTTTGGATCATCTTTACCATCATTATTCTGAATTCTTTTTCAGGTAGACTGCCTATTACCTCTTCATTTGTTAGGTCTGGTGGGTTTTTATCTTGCTCCTTCTCCTGCTGTGTGTTTTTCTGTCTTCTCATTTTGCTTATCTTACTGTGTTTGGGGTCTCCTTTTTGCAGGCTGCAGGTTCGTAGTTCCCGTTGTTTTTGGTGTCTGTCCCCAGTGGCTAAGGTTGGTTTAGTGGGTTGTGTAGGCTTCTTGGTGGAGGGGACTACTGCCTGTGTTCTGGTGGATGAGGCTGGATCTTGTCTTTCTGGTGGGCAGGTCCACGTTTGGTGGTGTGTTTTGGGGTGTCTGCGGACTTTTTATGATTTTAGGCCACCTCTCTGCTAATGGGTGGCATTGTGTTCCTGTCTTGCTAGTTGTTTGGCATAGGGTGTCCAGCACTATAGCTTGCTGGTCGTTGAGTGAAGCTGGGTGCTGCTGTTGAGATGGAGATCTCTGGAAGATTTTCGCCGTTTGATATTGTGTGGAGCTGGGAGGTCTCTTGTGGACCAGTGTCCTGAAGTTGGCTCTCCCACCTCAGAGGCACAGCACTGACTCCTGGCTCCTCAATTTGGGATGATTTGTTGTCTATTCATGTATTCCACAGATTCAGGGTACATCAAGTTGATTGTGGAGCTTTAATCCGCTGCTTCTGAGGCTGCTGGGAGAGGTTTCCCTTTCTCTTCTTTGTTCTCACAGCTCCTCGGTCTCAGCTTTGGATTTGGCCCCGCCTCTGCATGTAGGTCACCGGAGGGCGTCTGTTCTTCGCTCAGACAGGACAGGGTTAAAGGAGCAGCCTCTTCGGGGACTCTGGCTCACTCAGGCCGGGCGGGAGGGAGGGGGACGGAGTGCGGGGCGAGCCTGCAGCGGCAGAGGTCGGCGTGATGTTGCACCAGCCCGAGGCGCGCCGTGCGTTCTCCCAGGGAAGCCGCCCCTGGATCCCGGGACCCCGGCAGTGGCAGGCTGCACAGGCTCCCGGAAGGGCGGTGTGGACAGTGACCTGCGCTCGCACACAGGCTTCTTGGCGGTGGCAGCAGCAGCCCCAGCGTCCCACGCCCGTCTCTGGGGTCCGCGCTTTCAGCCACGACTCGCGCCCGTCTCTGGAGCTCCTTTACGCGGCGCTCTTAATCCCCTCTCCTCGCGCACCAGGAAACCAAGGGGGAAGAAAAAGTCTCCTGCCTCTTCGGCAGCTCCAGAGTTTTCCCGGATTCCCTCCCGGCTAGCTGTGGCACATTAGCCCCCTTCAGGCTGAGTTCTCGCCGCCAGCCCCAGTCCTCTCCCTGCGCTCTGACCGAAGCCCGAGCCTCAGCTCCAGCGCCACCCGCCCCGGCGGGGGAGCAGACAAGCCTCTCGGGCTGGTGAGTGCCGCTCGGCACCGCTCCTCTGTGCGGGAATCTCTCCGCTTTGCCCTACCCAGGTATGTGGGGAGTTTCTTGCCTTTTGGGAGGTCTGGGGTCTTCTGCCAGCGTTCAGTAGGTGTTCTGTAGGAGTTGTTCCACGTGTAGCTGTATTTCTGGTGTATCCGTGGGGAGGAAGGTGATCTCCGCGTCTTACTCTTCCGCCATCTTACCCGGAAGTCCCAAAATGGATTTTTTAAATTTCCTTTAAATATTGGGGCAAGGAAAAATTATGCAAAGCCTGAAAGTGAGGTTCTGAAAAGGAATAAAGGAAAGGACAATGCAGAGCTAAAAACACAAACAGAAAACTAAAAGGTCTGGATCAATTTCATCTGCAGACTACTATCCACCTGTTACAAACAGATTATAACCTTCTGGTTATAATACTCCTCCAGCAAGTGTAAAATTTGGAATAGGTTAGTTCCACTTCAGAACACACCCAACGGAGGTTTCCTTACTTGTAGGTTTCCTTACTTGTAGGTTTCATTACTTGAGTATTGACAATGCCTCAATATAAGGCACTTTTGCAGAAGATGAGATCCGAAACAAGAATTTCAAAAACAGATTTAAAGAGAAGCACCAGTGTACTAAAAACTCCCAAGCAGAGCAGAAGTCTTTTTCCCATCTCAATGAAACACTGTTTAAGGAAGGGGAGTTATCTGTCCCCATAAAAAGGTCAGCCAAGAAACTTGCTATAACTTCAACAGTGTTGATATTTCCGACCAGCAGATATCATCCATTTATCCCTAAAGCATTTAACTTCTGCTGTACCTACAATGTGTAATTTGCCTTTAAGACATCCCTTTGCAGTTATTTCTGTGAATAGTTAAGTGAAAATACATCTTTAAATTAGGTTATAATTCAATCCTCCTGGAAGCATCTGCAAACAATGTGAGCAGCAGTAAAAGGTAAAGGCGGTTCGCTTTCTCATGTACTATACGGGGCAACCTGCTGCTTACTCTTCTTCAAAAGCAAAACTAAGGTCAACACAGAGGAGGTTCTGAAAATAAACGTTCTCTGTTAAGCATACATCTTGAGGCCTGATGGTTGTGTGACAGCAACAGGCCAGATTTTTAAAGAATAAGAAAAGGGATTATCAGAATGCTTCCAGCACCTTGATCTTATGGTTTCCAGGTCTGCTATGCCTGAAAGTAGAAGAGAAAGGCATTGAGGTTCGGCGCCTGATGCCAAGTCCAGGCAACATCCTGATCTTTCATCAGCAATGGGGTACTGCCATAAAAGCAAGAAAAAAAAAATTTTTTAAAAAGGTGTAGCAATCGCAGGACATGGCCCCAGATATGGCCAAGTACCAAACTCAAATTCTAAAAGTTTAGCTCATTCTACAGAACAATTTTATGCAACCCAAATATGTAACTGTATGACTTTGAAACATCATTGATTTTCTTTCACACAGGAGGCAGAGGCCAGCAGCAGAGGCAACAAATCTAAGAATTGATTTTCCATCCTAAACAGACTCCTAATCACTCCTCTCAAAGCAGAAGAAACATTTTCTCATGATCTCATGACAAAATGTAATGACATCTAGAAGAGACCAGACAAATAAAATTACCTTAGTGTCACATTAGCTAGGAATGATGCAAAATTAAAGAAATCAACTCTAGGCTGAAAAGCAATTCTTTCAGCCAAAATTAGCTGCTTCAAAATAAGTTGCTTGCATCTCATCAAAGTCATTAAAGTAACATATATGTGTTTCATAACAACAATCCTGTCTTTGGAAAAACAAAGAGTTTTGACTCACTTTTGCAGATTTCCACCAGAGACTGTGATATCAGATTAAACACTGCAAGGCTTCTCATCACACTCTTAGCTTAGGGACCCAATAGGCTGCAGCTTGTTTTTAAAATATGTCTCTAAAGAACAAACTGGAGTTGAGATTCCTAGTTTTCAAAACTCAAGGTACGCTCTGGCTAGAGACCATATGTTCATGGTCAACTCTCACTCCTTTGGTCATGCCCTAGTATAGCACTGACCTCCTCTTTCCTGTGGGCAGTGCCCTAAGCAACATGACCCTTCAATCAAAGGCAGGGAGGGAAGTGGTCAACAGTCTTCCTCAGTTGAGGACAATTAGAAGCTAGATTGTAAGGAAGCACTTTCTCCCTAAGAAGTTAAAAAAAAAAAAAACCTACAATCTTTAGGGTTAGGGGCTTTTTGAGAAAAAGATCAGCTGTCTGAAAGTTAAGTTAGGAATGACTCTCCCATTGCACCACATGTACTATATCACTGCAATCATAGGCCAATCACTCCACACAAACATTTCATATAACCAAATAACAACGGCTCAAATGCAGGGTACCACTGAGACAAGACAGAGATTGGGAAGCTATCTGAGCACTGGAATATTCTTCCTCCAAGAGCCAGGTAGAATATTCTTCTACCTTTGCAGAGCCCTTATGCTTACAGTGACTCCAGAATGACTCTACTGAGCTAGGATTCAAGTCAGCCGGCAGGGCAAGTACAAGTATCTTTTTAACCCCAATGAACACTTTGTACTTCTGGGGTTGAGGATCACCCCTCATTCAATTCTACTCAGTCCTAAAAGAAAGGCATAAAAGTGAGGTTGGGGAACTCCATTTCAAAACATGGATTAAAAAAGGA
This sequence comes from Mesoplodon densirostris, assembly GCF_025265405.1. Lineage (NCBI taxonomy): Eukaryota > Metazoa > Chordata > Mammalia > Artiodactyla > Ziphiidae > Mesoplodon > Mesoplodon densirostris. Next base: position 41,229,059 of record NC_082681.1, on the reverse strand, counting down.
TGTGGGAGATTCACCAGGGAAGTTTCCATTTTGCAGTTGTCTTTTCTCAAATTACCTGTAAAGAAGTAAATTCTTTGGGGGATACTTCCTAAATAAAGTTACTCCCTTACTAACAGTTTAATATTCAACAATCTCTTGGTGATCAGGAGAATATTAAAATTAATGTAAATATGTGCATAAATTAAAAACCTGCTTCCACATAAAAACCCTGGCCTTTATACTTGACACTGAAAACAAAATCTAAGCAAAGGAATCCAAAAATTTCTGGTGGAAAATCTGTGTTATATAATGTCCTTACGAGTTCAGTCATTCTGCTTAAAAATGTATAATGTGTAACTATATTTGAATGAATATGCTAATACTGACATTTCTTTCTATTGGGAAAAATAAACACTACACAGCTTCCCATCTGCAGGTTGCTATAATTCACCAAACAGTGAGCCTGAACCATGACTTTTCTAGTTTCCAGAGTATGGAAACCACCTGCTTCACAGAAATTCTAACCTACTCACTCCTGTAAGGAAGTGCCTGGGCACAAACGGAATCCCAAATATTTCACCAGAGGCTTTAAACCATACTAAACTAACCTTGCACCAAATCCTGAAGGTCTCTGTGGTTCCAAGTACAAGAATACCATTATCCTAGCCTGCTTTTCCCTTTTCTGCTCTATTTGTCTGAAACACATTCATCTGACAGTTGTTTGTGGCTAGTTCTGCCCAGTTCTACCCCTCAGTCAAGTGATGATTTTTCAATTACTCTTTTAAGCTATGTCTCAACTTAGTATCTTCAGTGGTCATGGGGAACACAGCATCTTTTACTTGGATGCATCCCATGAGATACTAGTGCTAGTTCTGTCTTCTCTTCTGTTTCCAAAACCATAACTGAACTTTAAGCTCATTCAACCAAGTTCCTGTTTCCTGTCTGCGGGAAATGTTCAGCTTTCAGTTCATTTGAGAAGCAGAAATGACTAACATATTCTGAGAATAACGAATGACCACCATTTCAGCAGGAGCAGCTCTGCCCATTTCTGCAGGCTTTCTCTGATGACTCGTCACTCGGGTACCCCCAGGGGAGTGGTCCTTCAAAACCCTATCATTACTTTTTTTTTGTAGTATTAAAATGCTTTAGGCACATATTGAAGGTAATAAACAGGACACCTAAGAGAAAACAGGTATTTCACCATGCCTTCCACTGCCTTAACTTCTTAACAACCACTAGAAGCCACCATAAATATTTTCAATACCTCTGTTAATAGCCTCATCTCACATGTCCCTGTCATTAATCAAGTGAGAAATGGGAAACCTCTATTCTGACTCCCACATAAAATCTGCTAACTTCACAGTGCTTATGAAAAAAAAATCCTCTTGCTGTGAAATCAATTCCAGAAAGGCCAAAATGCACAAGATGCACAGCCTTGGAGAGCGGCGAAGCTATTTCAATCGCCATAACAAAAATATGAGCAGCTACGCTAGGCCATCACATTAACACCATTGTCTACAAGGTAGAATCTTCTTTCGTAAAATACTCTATTGAATTCATCATAAACTAAGGTCTTTTCACCTCTAAGTCCCACAGCATAAACCCAGAAAAGGATATAATGGGCCTACAGCGGATGTGCTTAATAAATGCTTCTAGAGGACATGCGAGCAGAATACGTACATACTTGCCCAAATCAAACACAGTTCTCCTAATGTACAATTTTATATACTATAGACTGAGTTACCGTAGACAAAGATTCATGTTGCCACAGAGACCTAGATTTTCTTTACTTTTATAAGTTGTGAAAACACAACTAAGCCCACACATTTACCAAAAATTAGAGCAGTTGGTTTTTCTTTGAACCAAAATAACTGTTCAAGCTCAGTTTTAAAATCTTCATTAAAACCAAACTCCACCCAAAAGATTCCTAATGACATTTTAATACATTGCACTTATACATCATTACTAGTAACTACAATTTAAACAACATGTGCATAAATTCCAAACAGAACTGAACTGGTTTAACATTGAGGAGTTTTTAATTCCTTGGTTATTTACTTTTGGTGGCCATGACTTTAAGATTATAGTTTGTCCTAGAAACCAGTTATTTTAAGTAGAACACTACACTTACATGGCACAGTGTTGTTCTTCTTCCCACTAAGATGTCTTTTTCACTTATTCAGAGTTACCAAACGCGAAAGATGCTCACAGTATAGAGTCAAGTTAAAGGAAGCAAATTACAAATCGGTATGCACAGTAAGAACCCATTTTTGTAGAAAGAAGATACATGTGTGCACACGTGTATGTATGTGTGCACACGTGTGCATGCAAGCATCCAAACATGTGTGTACACAAACGTGTACCCAAAAGTTGACAAAAGATCTCCCTGGGTATGGGATTATGGTGCTCTTATTCTTCTTTATACTCATATTTTCAGTGCAGAAAATTTAGACAATACAAATAGTACTTTAACAAAGGGAGAAAATTATTTTTAAAAACTACCTGAGTGCTCTCTAAATACAAGGCATTCACTCCATTTCAGAATCGCATTGTAATTATCCTCCAGTGTGTAATGTTGCATATGATGAATCTGTATAATTACTATCAAAATAGTAATCATAAACTAAAATTCATTGTAGAATTGTATAGGGTAAAATGTATAAGTATCTCTATACTGCCTTCCTCTAACACCACTCCCTTCTGCCCTAGAGATAACCATTTGTGGTGCATATCAATCACATTTTTTTGTATCATCCATACGCATGGTAAGGTTTTGTTCTTTTAGATAAGTGGAATCATGGTATACGGACTGTTCTATAACTCCCTCCTCTGCCTCCCCCACTTTTAACAACATATTTTGGAACTCCTATATCAGTTTACATAGGTCTGAAGGGTTTCTTTCCTTTAATAGCCCCATGTTACTCCACAGAACAGCATGCCATTTATTTAAATCATTCCCCTTCTGATGGACATTTAGGTTGCTGCCAAGTTTTCACTGTTATGACCAGTTTCACTGCATTGAAATCTTGTATGCATCTTTATACAAATGTGCAGCTATTTCCTTAGAATAGCTTCCTACAGAATTGCTGGGTCAAAATATATGCATATTTAAAAAATTAGAGGATTTTGGTACTATCAAAAAGCTACACAATTTGCACTCTCATTAACAGTGTATGAGAGTGCCCATTTCTTTCAAAAAGTGAGTATTATAGTTTTTGCCAATGTATTTGGTAAAAAAAAAAAAAAGTTTTCATTTCCCTAATTACTAGAATGAATTTGAGCATGTTTTCTTTTTAAATCATCATTTCAATCTCTTATTATGTGAAAGGTCAACTCATAACCTTGTGCCACTTTTTCCAACAGGTGCCTTTTTCTTATTGATCTGTAGGAGCTCTTTACATATCATAGATATTACACAGTAGAAACCTTTTTATCTAATGTTATTTGGAACACTTGATTAGCTAATTGAAAAGGACAACTAAGGTGAACAGTCATAAGAAAATATGCACATGACAAACATTTCATTTTATCAGTGGTAAATGTACACTCGCTCGTCAAACTTTTGATAAAGGGCCAAGAAGCCAAGACCTTTCTTTAACTCCAGGCCCACGGATTGTAAAGAAATTTAATTTGAATTATTAGATAATGTAGAACTTCAAAGAACTTAAAAGACACTTGCAAGGAACTATGAGTAGAGAACCCTTCAGATTTTTTGTATTTATTTTATACAAATCTTTTATCGTTGTCTTACCCACACCCAATTATACAGTAATAACTTGCTTTCACCAACTCTTTCCAAAGCATACCATTTGTTTTGTTATAATAAACCTATCTCCAGCTTCAACAATTATCTATACGTGCTGAATTTTATTTCTTTCACATCTCTATGCACTCCGTACCTCAACCCCCATATAATCTGAAGCAAATACCAGACACCATATCATTTCATATGTAAATTTTCAGTAAGAACTTCAATTCCCCACTACTCAGACTGTATCACATTATAAAATATGAAAATAAATTACATATTTACAAAAACAAGAACAACGAGCATATATAGGTTCAGTAATAAAAAATCTGTTGTACTGGTGGGTCCACAACCCTGGCTTACCTGAGACCAACCTACTAATAGCAAGTGTTCAGTGCACAGTGTATTTTACGAAAGAAATGAGTATCATTTAATATGGTGAGTCAGTTAAGTAGAAGTCAATAAAAGCTTCCACTGCATATGTAGAAGTTATTTTCCCCCAGTCTGTCATATGCCTTTTTAACTTTGTTACGGTATCTTGTGCTTTCCAGAAATTTTTAAAATACATCTTTAATGTATTTTTGTGTATGATGTGAGGCTGAGATCCATTTCTTTCCAAATATACAGCCCACGGTGCTAACTCAATTTCCATTTTCAACATTACTTGTAGGTAAGACATTTAAAAGAACTAAAGTGTGAACTTCTAACTTACGAAAGGAAGCTGTGCAAACAAAATAATAAACCAGCCAGTCTTAAGGTCAGCTTGATAGGCTCGAACTACTATGTATTTAAAGATCACAGAAGTCTGGGGAGCAGGAGCAACAGTGCTGCCATACCTGGCTCTGTCGTTACCGTTCTGGCTCATGGTGGGATCTCCAAAGGACATCGCAACTGGACAGGCCTTCTTCTCAATCTCACTATTTGCCATACTTGTAGATTGACATTCACACTGAAATATCCCACACTTGACGACAACAACAACAACATCAACCTTCCCAACTCTCTATCCACTCCTTAATGCTGCTCCTAGACCACAGTGCCTTCAGACTTAAAGAAAATGAATACACTGTTCTGAACCACAATTTCCCACGGAAATATACCTAAAAGATACTAAAAGTCAAGGTAAAGTCTGTCAAATTTCCTTTATAACATAGAGACTCAATAATTTTTAAGGTTGCTTTATCTCTGGGCAAACTTTTTGTATAAAATTTACCAGAGAGTAAATTGGCTTTTAGGGCCATAAGTTCTCTGTTTCAACTCTGACATTGTATTTTGAATGCAGCCAGACAATACATAAATGAATGGATGTGCCTGTATTCCAACAGAAATTTATTCATAAAAACAGGTGGTGGGCAGGATTTGGCCACCGGCAGTATTTTACCAGCCCTTGTCTTATACCAATGATTGATCTTTTTCAAATCCACTTCCCTGGCTATACACTTATTTGAACAAATATGGTGACACTGAAGGGACAATTAATAATTTCAGTACCACCTTACAGAAGTGAATAATCTAAAAATCGATCACTAAGCTCTTCCTGTAAGTTCTCATAATATGAGCACATATATTTTTCAAAATATAACACTGTAAGTCACCTTAAAACTAATGCTTATTCTAAAAGATAATTAAAATGAACATTAAGTAGCTACTATAAAAGAAAAACATGCAGTCTAGACAGACAAATTCAACAGTCTTCTATTCACTATTCTGAGTAGCAAAAGCCTACTAAATCTATCATCATATTCGCAACTTCACTACTTAAAATGCAGAAGCAGACTTTCAAAGTACATTTAAATGAGAACACAATTTTTTTTATTTGGAATACTTACCACAATGTTGATTAGAAACTATAGAGTTTTGCCAAACTATTTTAAAATTAGAAAGTGAAACCAAAAATCTCCTTGGCATATGACGTGTCTACTTAATTTTAAAATATTAATTTTAATGTTTCATTTGACTGCCTGGTAAGGCAGAAATTATATTTTAAGGCACAAAAGGATGGCAGCCATTTTAATATAGTGAGAGCATGTATGAGTATGTACATACACTGTAAGCCATCAAGACCACTAGTTCAAAGAATACATCTGAGCTCCAGGATTGCTCAAAGAAAAAAATATTCACACTGTTTACAGAAGTACTGGATGTTATACAGAACAGCAAGGAATAAAATTAAATAACAAAAGTACATAAGACCCCTTGACACCAAAGGCATGATCCATAAAAGGAAAAATTGATAAACTGGACCTCATCAAAATTAAAGATTTTTGTTCTGCGAAACTTCCCTGTGAAGACGACGAAAAGGCAAGCTGCAGGATGGGAGAAGATATTTGCAAACCATGTAGCCAACAAAGCACTAGTATTAAGAATATATAAAGAACTCTCAGAACTCCACAGTAAAAAAAAAAAAAAAAATCCAACTAGAAAATGGACAAAAGACATGACCACACATTTCACTGATGAAAATACAGAGATGGCAGATAAGCACATGAAAAGATGTTCAACGTCATTAGCCACCAGGGAAATGCAAATTAAAACTATGAGAAGATATCACTATATACATATCTATCAGAATGGCTAAAATAAAAAATAGTGACAACACCAAGTGTCAGCAAGGATGAGCACCATTCATGCATTGCTGGGGCACGGGCAGGGGTATGTAAAATGGCACAGTCACTCTGGAAAGCAGTTCGGCAGTTCCTTATAAAACTAAACATGCAACTACCATACGAGCAGCAATTGCACTCTTGGGCAACTATCCCAGAGAAATGGAAATTTATGTTCCTACAAAAACCAGTTCACAATTTTTCATAGGAGTTTTATTCATAATAGGTTACAAAATACGGGAAATAGCCAGATGTCCTTCAATGGGTGAACGATTAAACTATAATACATCCACAGCATGGAATACAACTCAGGAATGAAAAGGAACTAACTATTGATACAAGACACATTCCCTGCATGAATCTCCAGGGAATTACACTGAGTGAAAAAAAGTCGATCACAAAAGATTACATATCGCATGATTTCATTTGTATACCATTCTTGAAATGACAAAATTATAGGCAAGGAAAACAGATCAGTCATTGCCAGGGATCAGGGAGGGAGGGAGATGGCTGTGGCTATAAAAGGGCAACATTAGAGACCTTTGGGGTGATGGAATTGTCCTGTATCTTGACTGTGGTGGTAGTCACACGAATTTACACATATGGTAACACTGCATAGAACTAAATACACACATGCAAGTGAGTGGATGTAAAACTGGAGATCTCTGAATCAGGTGGATGGACTGTATCTGTCTCAATTTCCTTGTGACATTATGCTACAGTTATGCCAGATGTTACCACTGGGGAAAATTAAAGGGGATTATTTTTATGATTGTATGAGAAGCTACAACTATCTTAAAATAAACAGTTAAAAGAGAAAGGAAGAAAAAGAATATATAAGACCAGCCAATAGCAGGAGTGGAAAAAATAAAGCTTTCATTTTTGCTAAAGTCTCAATCACTGAAAGTCAAGGAAAGAAAAAAAGAAAAAAGAAATGCCAAGAAGAGAGTCTACAGGCTATAATTAATACAATCATCTCCTCCTCCCCTGGGGAGCCTTAACTTCCCCAGGATTTTGCTTCTGTCCCTGATTTGACTGTTGTTAATAAAAATAAACTGACATATAAACTGTCTCTCCATAACTCCCACCATCATCACCTACATCCTGGACTATAAAACTAAACCTTGCAGGGTAAGGATTGTCTTCTTAACCATCATATCCTAGTGGCCTGGCACAAAATACGTGACAGATGGAGGAATAAGATAAGTTGAATGAACGAACAAATGAATGAATGACTGAGATGCCTGCATATTCTTTTCAAGCGCCTAGCCAATTACAGTTATAAGGCAGTATGTATACATTCCCGTACAAATTTCTTAAAAGCCCTGAATGTTTAAAAAAAATAATAAAGTGTGGTATGCACACTCTTCACTTGCAAGCCTAAGTTAGCAATACCTGACTTTTGTAAAATGCTTCCCAATTTATAGACTTCCACATATAGTAATTCATTTGATAAGGATGAATTAAGAATTATGCATATATAGATTGGAACTAGTGTAAGCAGATCTTTCAGAAAAACGTTCTAAATAACTAAGGATTTACGGCACAGCCTTAATGCAAATTGTGATATATATATATATATATATATATATATGTATGTATGTATTTTTCAGATTGGGGGACTTATACGGATTATTCTGCCAATATCAAGACCCTTTGACAGATGCAAAAATGAAGAGAGGTAAAGTGACTTATTCAAGGTTATACAATCAGCTAGCACTGGAACTGGCACCTGAGCCTCTCTGGAGTCCCAATTCATTTCTCTTCTCACTGAACTGGGCAAGCCTCTCCTTTCTCCACCCATCCCACCCCTACCCAAAACACTCAAACAAAAAATCTTAATCTGAATCGCTTATTTTTAAAATAGGGGTTTTAGGGGGAAAATTGAATTTATTCAAGATGTTAATTGTTGCATTACACCTTCTGTGGATTTTTCGGTGTCAAATTACTTCTCCTATCAGAACAATAAGGTACTTTATTCTGTGGTGTGAGCAGACTAACAGTTTAATGTTTCATCCTCCACCTAAATGGCAGAGAGGGTGTTAATTATTACAGGAGTCTTACAAGTCTCACACTTCTTTTCAATCGAAAAGATGAGCTATATTACAATCCGAGGAAGAGGCCTCACACTATTAAAATCTTGATTGATATGCTCATTGACAGTACAGTCATTGGATCTCTGCTTACAGCCTTATGTATCAAGAGCAGTTAAAACTATTTGTTAGAGGCAATATAAAAGAAAAAGTAACGTGACTTTTTGTTAGAGGCAACATAAAAGAAAAAGTAACGTAGCAACAAGCAACTACCGGGAAATGAGGATTTCATCAGGTTAAATCTCCGTTATGCTGCAACATGTTACTAAGCATGAGTTTAGAGGTCCTAGAATCAAAACACTAGAAGGAACCTTCGTTCAACATCCTCATTTTTGTAAATGAGGAAACTGAGGCGTTGATTAAACCATTAACCAATAAAGCAGACTGCTTACTTTTTCAAAGGGATTCATTTAAATGCCATTTCGCCCTTATTCTCCATCTCGCTGTTTCTTAGAGGGATGATTTTTTTTTAAGGTGAAAAGAACGATTAGAGCAAAGTCATTTCAAGAGGGTGAAAAAACATGCCTTTGAAGGAGGAGATGGCTGGAGTGAAGAGAAGAAATGACGTCTTATTTAAAATATGTAACCCCTTAATGGGGGTTAGGCAGTGAATCATATTCTCCTCGATTCTTCTCTGTGCTATTGACATCGACCACAGTTCTTTCTGTAGGGCAATCGAATGAGAGGAAGAGGAAGTGAATAAAGCTGATGCTAAATATACAGCACCCATGGAGGACAGGGATGTAGATAGGTAGAACAGGAAAAAATAAGAGCATGTTTCTGCTATAAACCAGCCGTTTTTCTAACCTACCTAAAGATACGGAAGCTAAGAGGATATCGGAAGCTAAGGCATCCCTCAAATTCGAAGGGCGGATGCTTCTAGGGCCAGAGAGATCCCCTAGCTCTCAGATATAGAGAGACCCGAAGGGGACAAAATGGAGTTGAGGTCCAGGAGCTCCCTAAAGGTCGTTTGGAGGTCTGGCGAGCCCTTGATGTGCTCATTTGGAAAGAAAGGGTCATGGCAAAGCCTAGTACCCGATCGGGAAGATGCTTTTGGCTCTCGGAAGGCGGTGAGCGGCAGGAAGAGGCAGGCCAGGGTCTCGAGGACCCCAGACCTCAGCAAAGGAGATGATAGCGGGACCTCGGGAATCTTCCCAGCCTCGGAGGAGGCGCAAGGGTAGAACGCCCGAGCTCCAGAAGAAAGCGATCGGATTCCGGTAATGAAACGTCCCCTCAACCTCCTCCGGGCTCAGGTGTGGGACGATAGCTTGGCCGGAGCGGGGGCCCCGGCACAGCGACAGGGCAGGGGTTGCCGGGGCAGGAGCCTCGCCGGCTGGGGTTACTCACCGGGGCGCTGCCTGCGGCGTCTCTGCAGCCGGCCAACGCTCGACACTCGAGAGGCTGGTGGAAAGGAGCCGCGTGCCCGTTAGCGCTGGGGCGAGGAGGGGCGCGCCACGGAGGCCGGAGAAAAAACCGCAGCGGCGCGCGCACACACGGAGGGCCGGCGGAGGAGGAGGCGGGGCGAGGCGCGGCGCGGGCCCGGAAAAGACGCGCCCGGAGGGGCGGGCGGAGCGGGGGCGCGCGGTGGTGTGGCACAGCCGGCCGAATCGCCGGCGAAGGCGCGCTCGGCCCACCCACGCTCCCGCCTCCGCTCACCCCGACGTCAGCCGAAAAGGAGGGCCCGAGCGGGCCGCTAGCGGCGGGGGGGCGGGGGGTGTTCGGTGCGCTCCGGGGAAGCTGAGCCGGCTAACGGCTCCCCGCGGGCTCACCGCAGGGTCCAGCTCCAGTCCCCGGGGCCGGGTGATTGAGCGTGTTTTCGTGAGGTCCGGGCGCCTGATTTCAGCGAGGTGCAGAACGGACCCACTCCCGCACCTGCGCTCGCTTCCCAGAACTCCACCCCAGAATGAAAGTTCCCCTCGGGTCGTCTTCCAGCTGCCCTTTCAAGATATTCATCTTCGGACTTCACTGCTCTTCCTATAGAGAGAGATCTTAACGTTCTTTGCCTAAGACATCCTGCTTCTTCGAGCCCCAGCTAACGCCTCTCTTCCCTTTATCTCGCCTCTCACTTCGTTAAGACCCCATCCAGCCATCCCCACTTATGAAATATTACAGGAATGCAGGGTTTTCACTTAATGCCTTGCATTTCCACGATGGTGTAATGGCAGAAGAGCTCTTAACTGATAAGGAAATGTCACCGCAGCACTATGACATCTTACTGGCCCCGATTGTTGCTTCTGAGCCAGTCCTACAAATACTGTTCCTAAGAGATTCAAGAAATTGTTGTTAAAAATAAAATGCTGGCGAACTGTCTCGGGGTTTCAAAAGAGACAGACCATAATTGCAAATGAGCCACGACAAACTGCCAAGAATATATCACCAAAAGAAAGAAAATGCCAGTATGCTTCCAGTTGTCTGATGCACAATGGAGGACTAGCTTCCTCTTCTTGCTAGGAAAGGACATGTCATTTCACTTGCTGTTTTGTATTTTCCCATAGAATTACTGGAGGTAACAACGTGTGTATTTGTGTGCGTGTTTGTGTGTGTGTGTGACCACCTCAGATTACAGGCTAGAGTTGTTCTTAGACTTTAGTATGCATCTGAATCATCTGGGTTGATTGTTAAAAATATGGATACCTGGATCTGAGCAGGGCTGAGAAATATGAATCTTTAATAAGCATCTCAGGTGACACTCTACGTGGTTGGAGGCCCACAACTGGACAGCATAGAGCTACAGCCTTTGTATGTTACTTCTTTGAAGTGGGATTACTCATCCAATTTCCAACAGGCCCACCCACTTATATATAATATGCCTATGAATTTTGCTATGGCAGTCATATAACTTCCTTTTTCGAGATTGACCTAGAAAGTTCAGGACTTCAACAACAAGTTTAATTGTCTTGTTTATTTACAAGATCTTGTTGTAATACCAGAAATAACTAATCATTTCTCAGCTATATAATTCACTGGGTACCTACAGTGACAGAGCACTGTCATGTACAGTAGGGTTAACACACACGAAATCAAAGAAATGGTCATCCCTGCCCTCAACAAACTTAGTGTCTAGTGGTGGAATTAAAACACAGACACAGAACAGACCCAGTGTAGCACGTAAATCAGACCAAAATGAAAAAGGACACGTAATGAAAGAGTACTCTTTTTTTTTTTTGCAGTACACGGGCCTCTTACTGCAACGGGCTCTCCCGCTGTGCTCCAGAGCACAGGCTCCGGACGCACAGGCTGTGGCCATGGCTCACAGGCCCAGCTACTCCACGGCACGTGGGATCCTCCTGGACCGGAACACGAACCCACATTCCCCCCATCAGCAGGCAGACTCCCAACGACTGCGCCACCAGGGAAGTCCTGAAAGAGTACTCTTGTCAGTTTCCTTTACTAGCAGTCACTGAGCCCAGGCCTTTTCAATTAGGTAACTTCCTATGAACACTGAGTCAGTCCTAGGTTACTGAAGTTCCTCCAGCTTTACGAGGTATAAAGGGAAAAGCCTGAAGCTATCAGCTTTTGTTTGTATGTATGAATATGTCTACATATATACCTATGTATAAGGATGTCTGTAAATATAGATATAGAGGTACTTATCAGACAAGAAACTAGTTGAATTTTCAAGATCGTTATCACTTACACTATTCACTAATGCTGACAGTTCTGGCTACCTTTATCACCTACTGTACCCCACCTTTTCCTCACCAGTTAACCACACCCCGGGTGAAGAGGATAAAAGAGCTACATCTCCAAAAAGGAAACCAAGTGTATCCACATTATTTCTAGCTGCTCTTTTTTCACTTTTTCAGGGTCAAAATAAACCTTGCTTAATTTCTTGTCATCAGAAACCCTCCAGAACAACTACCCAGGAACAAAACATTCCCCCAGCCAACTGTCTGACATTTTAGAGAGAACATTTGCACCATTGTTTACTAGTTTGGAAGACAGGGGAATATTATCCCTAGTTTACAAATAGAGAAACAGATGCAGGTTAAATGACTTGTCTAGTCATACAACTAACTAGTAGCAGAGCCCGGATTTCCTACCAGAGTTCCCAAGACTCCTAGACCGGGGTGCCACTACATCAGGCTTCCTAGGTAATAAGTTTTGCCCAGAACTACTACTCCAATTAGAAACAGAAGAGATAAACATATGAAAATGGAGAAGAGTTAGGAAAATGTACAGTGCAATTGACAGATTCAAAATACAACATAAAAGTCACCGAAAGCATGGAAATTAAACTGAAGGCAAACAGAATTTACCAAGACAGCTCTGTTAGCAGGTACTAATATATAGGCCTTGACCATTTTACTCTCCTGTAACAAGAAGCTGAAACAGATAGCCAGGCCGCTCTTGGCATTAGTTATTTATGGAAGGGCAGAAAACAACTGTTCTTCATTGACTGTGTAACAAGCCTTTGCATGTTAAACATACTTCACATGTTTGTAAAATAATAATTTCCTTTTTGGTCCCACTACAAGCAGCAGGACTTTATAATAATATTTGCATAGACAAATGATGTTATGCTTTGTCATTCATGAGACCTTTTTTTTCCTCAGACCCAATAACCAAGCCAAATATTGTCTTCAATGGCATGTCTGAAACAACTGGTGAAATCAGAAACCTAGGCAGAAGATGCTCTCACTGTGAACATAAGTAATAACCTAGGCTACTCCTTTCAAAAATGGCCAAAGCCACTGCAGCTAGATTTAATGTCATTTTTTGAGCAATGACTCTTTTATCTTTTCAAACAACCATTTCTTGTCATTCCAGTACATTTCACTGGCTTTTAAATTAATTGAAAAGCCAAAACAAGTGGAAAGACATTGAACGCATCTGGATGGGAAAACACGGTATAGTAAAAACTCGATTCTTCCCAAATTCATCTGTAAAGTCCAAATCAAAATCCCAGCAGGGTTTTAATGAAACTTGAATTTACTGTCTCTCATTAACTCATTCTTTCTCTTCTGAAAAATGAATTCCTATCCCCCCTAAATAAAATCCTCCACAATATCCTTGCAAATTGCTTTAGCAACCTTCCCAAAAAGAAAAGAAAAACAAAATATTCATATTATTCATAAGACCAGAGGCAAATTAACGGGCGGTGGTAGTCATCAAATCTGCAAAAAGTTACCTTTTGTATATTTTGCCCATTTTCTGTAGTGATTCTAGCCCAGTAATGTTAGGGGAAAAGGTCATCAATATCATAAATCACCTTAAATCTCTATTTTCCTTTCCTTTTCACATACAAGAAGATTTGATTTCATCACCCATTCTTAAAAGACAAGGCAATTTTTAAAATTTTTAAATTTTTAAATGTCCCTTACTCAGAATCATTGGCTACTAGAGTCAGGAGGCCACATAGAGTCAGAGTAGCAGGAGGAAATCTATTTGGGCTTTGGACTTGGATCACCCTAGACCAAGTTATATAACCTCTTCTGAGCCTCAGCCTCCTCATCTGTAAGTTGAGGATAATAATGGTACCTCATTCATAAGGCTTTTCTGAGGGAGGGTTCAATGAAATCATGCTCCTAAGATGCCTGGCTTATGGCAAGCATGTACAAAATGGTGGCTATTAATTACTAACTTTGACCTCCTCATTTTACAGATGAGAAAAAAGGAAACTAGAACCAAAACTTGTATCCTTCCATTACACCACACCAATCTTTCTCCAGATTCTCCTATTTATTGAGTGACTTCTTTAAAGCCAAGGGCTAAATTCCTTTCAAAGTGGTCTACAACCACCACCTTCACTTTCATTCACTAAATCACTCTCTGACCTCCAAGCCAACCCCCCTTCTTTTCAATCCTCTAAATGTACCCTTTCTAATGCCTTCTTTGAAATCCACAAGCCCATCATTATACCTAGGTATTCACTCTGCTTAAACCTTCGAACATTCATTCAAAGCAATCCTTTTTCAAACTAAAATACTGTAAGAAATATGTCTCCTTCACTTGGACCATATATGGCACCTGGCACAGGCCAAGTTATTGTTATTCAAATGGAAAATCTTTAGCAAGTGATTGGATAATGATGGCCACCAGTTATTGAATACTTAGTATGTGCCGGGCACTGCCCCAAACACATTACATGTATTATTTCATTTTACCCTCGCAATGAGCCTATGAGGTGGATACTATTATTATTCCAGAGGAAATGTACATATGACTGAATAAGTAATGTTTCACATGTCCATCTCATTATCACATAAACCCATTTAAGAGAGAAGCAAAATCTCATTTTGAAACATCCTACTTCTATATTATTCCTAGGGAAAACCCTTCCTATAAAAAGACATTTCAAGCAAATACCTTGGGGCTTCCCTGGTGGTGCAGTGCTTGAGAGTCCGCCTGCCGACGCGGGGGACACAGGTTCGTGCCCCGGTCCGGGAGGATCCCACATGCCGTGGAGCGGCTGGGCCTGTGAGCCATGGCCGCTGAGCCTGTGCGTCCGGAACCTGTGCTCCGCAACGGGAGGGGCCACAACAGTGAGAGGCCCACGTACCGCAAAAAAAAAAAAAAAAAAAAGCAAACACCTTGAAGGCGAATTCATAGATTTTGAGAGTCACTTTTAGCTATGATATGTATCTAATCCATCCACACAGGCAACTTTCAGAATCGGTGGCTAAACTCAACTTTCTGCAAGTTCATTTCAATGGTATTTATGAAAGAGTTCAACAAACCTGATTTTATTGCCCCTGGGCAAAATTTAAGTATGGCAGTCTAGATCAGTTTATGAATCAGTTCCTGCCTGAGACTATGCTCTCTCTTTATTGAGCCATGGTGCAGATTAGGTCTTATATGAAGGTGGACAAACTCTTAGTAGCTGTACACCACTGTACATGGAACAATTCATTTCTGAAAGGCTATTTACAAAGCAAATTTTCATACAGCAATCCCCACTTTCCACTGATTGTCTCTTTATTTTATATATATATATATATATATTTTTTTTTTATTACAAACGAAGTGCATGTTTACTTCTTTTGTTCAAATAGAAGTATATGAAGTAAAAGAATCTCTGATCCCTCTCCACAGACATAACTGTGAACAATCTGGTATATATCATTCTAAATGTTTTCTGTGCACATATACAGTCACATATACTTATTTTTTCAAAATGAGATTATTCATATTGCTCTACAAATTGCTCTTATGCACTTAATAATATATCACAAACATTATTCCATGTCATTATGTTTGTATGTAGATAGATATCTAAAGAATTATTCCTCGGGCTTCCCTGGTGGTGCAGTGGTTGAGAGTCCGCCTGCCGATGCAGGGGACATGGGTTCATGCCCCAGTACGGGAAGATCCCACATGCCGCAGAGCTGCTAGGCCCGTGAGCCATGGCCGCTGAGCCTGCGTGTCCAGATCCTGTGCTCTGCAACGGGAGAGGCCACAACAGTGAGAGGCCCGCATACCGCAAAAAAAAAAAAAAAAAAAAGAATTATACCTCATCCTTTTTACACAGTTACACAGTATTCCGTAGTATGGATATACCATAATGTATTAGTCATAGCCCTATTCGTGTACATTCAGGATTTTTCCCGGCATTTTGCAGAAGCTGCTGCTTTTTGGGAAATAAACCAGCTGACCTAGGGCTAAGAGAAAGACTAAATACAGAAACACAAGGAAAGCACTGATGCAAAGTACACCTGTAAATTAACAAAAAAGAAATAGCTAAGAAGTAATAAATATATGAAAAACAGGTCCTAAGTGCAGAACAGACCACTTTTCTGATAAAGTTCTGTGATCATAAATTTTGATAGAGTCTTTATCTTATCTAGTACAGTTTTTTTAACATCTTTATTGGAGTGTAATTGTTTTACAATGTTGTGTTAGTTTCTGCTTTCTAACAAAGTGAATCAGCTATACATATACATATATCTCGATATCCACTCCCTCTTGCATCTCCCTCCCACCCTCCCTAAACCACCCCTCTAGGTGGTCACAAAGCACCAAGCTGATCTCCGTGCGCTATGCAGCTGCTTCCCACTAGCTATCTATTTTACATTTGGTAGTGTATATATGTCAGTGCTACTCTTTCACTTTGTCCCAGCTTACCCTTCCCCCTCCCCATATCCTCAAGTCCATTCTCTAGTAGGTCTGTGTCTTTATTCCTGTCTTATCCCTACGTTCTTTATGACATTTTTTCCCCTTAGATTCCATATATATGTGTTAGCATACGGTATTTTTCTCTTTCTGACTTACTTCACTCTGTATGACAGATTCTAGGTCCAACCACCTCACTACAAATAACTCTATTTCATTCCTTTTATGGCTGAGTAATATTCCACTGTATATATGTGCCACATCTTATTTATCCAGTCATCTGTTGATGGACACTTAGGTTGCTTCCATGTCCTGGCTATTATAAATAGTGCTGCAATGAACACTGTAGTACATGTCTCCTTTTGAATTATGGTTTTCTAAGGGTATATGCCCAGTAGTGGGATTGCTGGGTCATATGGTAGTTCTATTTTTAGTTTTTTAAGGAACCTCCATACTGTTTTCCTTAGTGGCTGTATCAATTTACATTCCCACCAGCAGTGCAAGAGGGTTCGCTTTTCTCCACACTCTCTCCAGCATTTATTGTTTGTAGATTTTTTGATGATGGCCATTCTGACTGGTGTGAGGTGATACCTCACTGTAGTTTTGATTTGCGTTTCTCTAACGATTAGTGATGTTGAGCATCTTTTCATGTGTTTGTGGGCAATCTGTATATCTTCTTTGGAGAAATGTCTATTTAGGTCTTCTGCCCATTTTTGGATTGGGTTGTTTTTTTGTTGTTGTTGTTGTTATTGAGCTGCATGAGCTGCTTGTATATTTTGGAGATTAATCCTTTGTCAGTTGTTTCATTTGCAAATAATTTCTCCCATTCTGAGGGTTGTCTTTTGGTCTTGTTTATGGTTTCCTTTGCTGTGCAAAAGCTTTTAAGTTTCATTAGATCCCATTTGTTTATTTTTGTTTTTATTTCCATTTCTTGAGGAGGTGGGTCAAAAAGGATCTTGCTGTGATTCATGCCATAGAGGGTTCTGGCTATATTTTCCTCTAAGAGTTTTATAGTGTCTGGCCTTACGTTTAAGTCATTAATCCATTTTGTGTTTGTTTTTGTGTATGGTGTTAGGAAGTGTTCTAATTTCATTCTTTTACATGTAGCTGTCCAGTTTTCCTAGCACCACTTATTGAAGAAGCTGTCTTTTCTCCATTGTATATCCTTGCCTCCTTTGTCAAAGATAAGGTGACCATATGTGCGTGGGTTTATCTCTGGGCTTTCTATCATGTTCCATTGATCTACATTTCTGTTTTTGTGCTGGTACCATACTGTCTTGATTACTGTAGCTTTGTAGTATAGTCTGAAGTCAGGAAGCCAGATACCTCCAGCTCCGTTTTTCTTTCTCAAGATTGCTTTGGCTATTCGGGGTCTTTTGTGTTTCCATACAAATTGTAAAATGGTTTTCTCTACTTCTGTGAAAAATGCCCTTGGCAGCTTGATAGGGATTGCATTGAATCTGTACATGGCTTTGGGTAGTATAGTCATTTTCACAATATTGATTCTTCCAATCCAAGAACATGGTATATATCTCCATCTGTTTGTGTCATCTTCGATTTCTTTCATCAGTGTCTTATAGTTTTCTGCATACAGGT
This sequence comes from Mesoplodon densirostris, assembly GCF_025265405.1. Lineage (NCBI taxonomy): Eukaryota > Metazoa > Chordata > Mammalia > Artiodactyla > Ziphiidae > Mesoplodon > Mesoplodon densirostris. Next base: position 41,210,988 of record NC_082681.1, on the reverse strand, counting down.
CTTTTGTCTCCTTAGGGAGGTTTATTCCTAGATATTTTATTCTTTTTGTTGCAATGGTTAATAGGATAGTTTCCTTAATTTCTCTTTAAGATTTTTCATCGTTAGTGTATAGGAATGCAAGAGATTTCTGTGCATTAATTTTGAATCCTGCTACTTTACCAAATTCATTGATTAGCTATAGTAGTTTTCTGGTAGCATCCTAATGTGAGGAAACCTCTAAAATTGGAAGTAAATACTAATGCAAAGACCACGTCAGCTTCTCTCATCTGAGATGACCAGCTTCACCCTTTCCATTGGCTTTGTATATTAATCCCAATATTATGAACATGCTGTACCTACATGTAACATAACCCTTCCCAGATAGATCGTAAGCTCTTGACTCTTCATCAGGGACTAGAGTTGTCAGTTTTACTCCCCTGGCAATGGCAATGAAGTGACCCAGAGCTCCCCAGGTCTTGTGCCACAAGGCCTGGAAGGAGGCTGTATGGGTGGCAGGGCAGAATCACCTTATCATTTAGTATAAAGTTTTCCACAAGTGAAGGGAGGGGATCGTTTCAAAACCCAGTATCTTCCTGCAAAAAAATAAATAAATAAATAAATAAATAAATAAATAAAACCATCATCAGATTAAGTGAAAGTCAAGGTATCTCCATTTGAGGTCACAGAAGTTATGAAATTTAAGACTGGTAAAGTTCAGGAGGTGAGAAACGTTTTAGCCACTGACTAGGAAATAGTGTTATGTCCTGTCTGAGCCAGTTGCATTATGTTTGATAAACAACTATCTAAGACACACATTGCAAAACGTAGATTAAGAAACCTCAGGGCAGAGGACAGATCTTCACATGTAGAAAATACCAAGGCACTTAGACAGTACACAAAGAGGAGCGTGGCTTCAGAACTTGAAAGCCTCTGTCCCTAGGCCTTCCTTTTTTCTCCTTTTTAACTTATTCTGTTGATACATGTTTGAACTGAGGCAACAGTTTTAATTTTTATATATGCAAACATAGAAAGAGTATGCATTGCCTCGGAAAGTTAACATAACACATGAACTTCTCAAGTAGAATTTTAGAGCTGTAATGGACTTTAAGGATAATCTAGAGTCCAATCATTCATTTATTTACAAATGAGGAAACTGGGGCTTCAAGAGGTTAAGTAATTTATCCAAGTTTACAGAACTAGTTATTTCAGAACTGGGGACCGGAACACAGATCTCCTGACTGGGCTCAAAGCTCAACCTATTTTGCTACATTGCCTACCTCTTGTCAATTTGCCAGACGTTTGATAATCTAACCATAAGCAAAATTACCATAACCACACTTATTAAAGTGCCCTGTATTGCTCAGATTAAAAGAATAATCAGGAATATCATTTAAAAAACAGGAAAATATGGTATGTTCTAATTATGTGGAATGTGTCTGAGAAAGCAAGTGGAAATTTTGAGGGGAAAGATGATTTCTTCTCCATTACCTAATTTGTTAAAGAAAAAAAGTAAACTATTCCAATACATTTGTCAGTTATCTGCATGTGGTCAATCTACTCTACAAAGGTCCACTCCTTTGAAGAGGAGGTTGCAACCTCCTCTTTACCCAATGGATACATGGAGTTGGTGGTCAACTTACCCCATCTATATGCCTTCCATATTTCCTGTTTGCCACTTTTATGACATTCCTGCTATGATACAGTTAAATGTAACTGTATCAGCAAATATTCAAGGCCAGTAAGACCTGATATCAGAAAGGAACTTTCCAGTGTTACGGAAAATGTGATATTCTCAGGAGTTGAGGCCAGGAAGACATTTGGGGTATCTGCCAAATATAATTTTATAACACTATCTGTCTCATTCCTGTTTGCTTCTGATCTTTCTAACTTCTGCCCAGTATAAAAGGAACTGTACAAGTTCAGTAATATTCTAAAGTCAGAAGTAATATGAAGATGGTGGAGTAGAAGGACGTGCACTCACTCCCTCCTGTGAGAGCACCAGAATTACAATTAACTGCTGAACAATCATTGACAGAAAGACACTGGAACCCACCAAAAAAGATACCCCACATCCAAAGACAAAGGAGAAGCCACAATGAGATGGCAGGAGGGGCACAATCACAATAAAATCAAATCCCATAACCACTGGGTTGGTGACTCACGAACTGGAGAACAATTATACCACAGAAGTCCACCTACTGGAGTGAAGGTTCTGAGCCCCACATCAGGCCTCCCCCCTGGGGGTCCAGCAATGGGAGGAGGAATTCCCAAAGAATCAGACTTAGAAGGCCAGTGGGACTTGATTGCAGGACTTTGACAGGTCTGGGGGAAACAGAGACTCCACTCTTGGAAGGCACACGCAAAGTAATGTGTGCATTAGGACGCAGGGGGAAGGAGCAGTGACCCCATAGGAGACTGAACCAGACCTACCTGCTAGTGTTGGAGGGTCTCCTGCAGAAGCAGGGGATGGCTGTGGCCCACCATGGGGACAAGGACATTGGCAGCAGAAGTTCTGGGAAGTACTCCTTGGTGTTAGCCCTCCTGGAGTCCACCATTAGCCCTACCAAAGAGCCTATAAGCTCCAGTGCTGGGTTGCCTCAGGCCAAACAACCAAGAGGGAGGGAACTCTGTCCCACCCATCAGCAGACAAGTGGATCAAAGTTTTACTGAGCTCTGCCCACCAGAGCAACACCCAGCTCTACCCACCATCAATCCCTCCCATCAGGAAGCTTGCACAAGCCTCTCAGATAGCCTCATCCACCAGAGGGTCAACAGCAGAAGCAAGAAGAACTACAGTCCTGCAGCCTGAGGAACAAAAACCACATTCACAGAAAGATAGACAAAATGAAAAGGCAGAGGACTATGTACCAGATGAAAGAACAAGATAAGACCCCAGATAAACAACTAAGTGAAGTGGAGATAGGCAACCTTCCAGAAAAAGAATTCAGAATAATGATAGTGAAGATGCTCCAGGACGTCGGAAAAAAGAATGGAGGCAAAGATTGAGAAGATGCAAGAAATATTTAACAAAGACCTAGAAGAATTAAAGAACAAACAAACAGAGATGAACAATACAATAACTGAAAGGAAAACTACACTAGAAGGAATAAATAGCAGAATAACTGAGGCAGAAGAACGGATAAGTGACCTGGAGGAGAGAATGGTGGAATTCACTGCTGTAGAACAGAATAAAGAAGAAAGAATGAAAAAAAATGAAGACAGCCTAAGGGACCTTTACGACAACATTAAACACACCAACATTCACATTATAGAGGTCCCAGAAGGAGAAGAGAGAAAGGACCTGAGAAAATATATGAAGAGACTATAGCTGAAAATTTCCCTAACATGGGAAAGGAAATAGCCACCCAAGTTCAGGAAGCACAGGGAGTTCCAGGCAGGATAAACCCAAGGATAAACACACCGAGACACATAGTAATCAAATTGACAAAAGTTAAAGACAAAGAAAAATTGTTAAAAGCAACAAGGGAAAAATGACAAATAACATACAATGGAACTCTGATAAGGTCAATAGCTGATTTCTCAGCAGAAACTCTACAAGCCAGAAGGGAGTGGCATGATATACTTAAAGTGATGAAAGGGAAGAACCTACAACCAAGATTACTCTACCCAGCAAGGATCTCATTTAGATTCGACAGAGAAATCAAAAGTTTACAGACAAGCAAAAGCTAAGAGAATTCAGCACCACCAAACCAGCTCTACAACAAACGTTAAAGGAACTTATCTAAGTGGTAAACACAAGAGAAGAAGAGGACCTACAAAAACAAACCCCAAACAATTAAGAAAATAGTAATAGGAACATACATATCGATAAATACCTTAAATGTGAATTGATTAAATGTTCCAACCAAAAGACATAGGATCACTGAATGGCTACAAAAACAAGATCCATATATATGCAGTCTACAAGAGACCCACTTCAGACCTTGGGACACATACAGACTGAAAGTGAAGGATGGAAAAAGATTCCATGCAAATGGAAATCAAAATAAAGCTGGAGTCATAATACTCATATCAGGTGAAATAGACTTTAAAATAAAGAATGTTAGAAGAGACAAGGAAGGACACTACATAATGATCAAGGGTTCAATCCAAGAAGCAGATATAACAATTATAAATATATATGCACCCAACATAGGAGCACCTCAATACATAAGTCAAATGCTAACAGCTATAAAAGAGAAAATTGACAGTAACACAGTAATAGTGGAGAACTTTAACACCTCATTTACACCAATGGACAGATCATCCAGACAGAAAATTAATAAGGAAACACAAGCTTTAAATGGCACAATAGACCAGATAGATTTAATTGATATTCATAGGACTTTCCATCTGCAAACAAAAGATTACACTTTCTTCACAAGTGCGCATGGAACATCCTCCAGGATAGATCACATCTTGGGTAACAAATCAAGCCTTGGTAAATTTAAGAAAATTGAAATGATATCAAGCATCTTTTCTGACCACAACGCTATGAGATTCGAAATAAATTACAGAGAAAAAATATAAAAAACACAAACACATGGAGGCTAAACAATATGCTACTAAATAACCAAGAGATCCCTGAAGAAATCAAAGAGGAAACCTAAAAATACCAAGAGACAAATGACAACGAAAACACAATGATCCAAAACCTATGGGATGCAGCAAAAGCAGTTCTAAGAGGGAAGTTTATAGCTATACAATCCTACCTCAAGAAACAAGAAAAATCTCAAATAAACAATTTAACCTTACACCTAAAGGAACTAGAGAAAGAAGAACAAACAAAACCCAAAGTTAGTAGAAGGAAAGAAATCATAAAGATCAGAGCAGAAATAAATGAAATAGAAACAAAGAAAACAATAGCAAAGATCAATAAAACTAAAAGCTTGTTCTTTGAGAAGATAAACAAAACTGATAAACCTTTAGCCAGATGCATCAAGGAAAAGAGGGAGAGAATTCACATCCATAAAATTAGAAATGAAAAAGGAGAAGTTACAATGGACACCACAGAAATACAAAGCATCATAAGAGACGACTACAAGCAACTCTATGCCAATAAAGTGGACAACCTGGAAGAAGTGGACAAAATCTCAGAAAAGTATAACCTTCCAAGACTGAACCAGGAAGAAATAGAAAATATGAACAGACCAATCACAAGTAATGAGATTGAAACTGTGATGAAAAATCTTCCAACAAACAAAAGTCCAGGACCAGATGGCTTCACAGGTGAACTACATCAAACATTTAGAAAAGAGCTAACACCCATCCTTCTCAAACTCTTCTGAAAACCTGCAGAGGGAGGAACACTGCCAAACTCATGCTATGAGGCCACCATCACGCTGATATCAAAACCAAACATACTACAAAAAAAGAAAATTACAGACCAATATCACTGATGAATATAGATGCAAAAATCCTCAACAAAATACTAGCAAACAGAAGCCAACAACACATTAAAAGGATCATACACCATGATCAAGTGGGATTTAACCCAGGAATGCAAGGATTCTTCAATGTACACAAATCAATCAATGTGATACGCCATATCAACAAACTGAAGAAAAAAAAAACCTTATGGTCACCTCAATAGATGTAGAAAAAGCTTTCAACAAAATTGAACACCCATTTATGATAAAAAGTCTCCAGAAAGTGGGCATAGAGGGAACCTACCTCAACATAATAAAGGCCATATGTGACAAACCCACAGCAAACATCACTCTCAATGGTGAAAAACTGAAAGCATTTCTCTAAGATCAAGAACAAGACAAGGATGTCCACTCTCACCACTATTATTCAACATAGTTTTGGAAGTCCTAGCCGTGGCAATCAGAGAAGAAAAAGAAATAAAAGGAATCCAAATCAGAAAAGAAGAAGTAAAACTGGCACTGTTTGCAGAGGATATGACATTATGCATAGATAACCCTAAAGATGCCACCAGAAAACAACCAGAGCTAATCAATGAATTTTTAAGGTAGCAGCATACAAAATTAATGCACAGAAATTTCTTGTATTCCTATACACTAATGATGAAAGATCAGAAAGAGAGATTAAGGAGACAATCCCATTCACCATTGCAACAAAAAGAATAAAATACCTAGGAATGAACCTACCTAAGGAGGTGAAAGACCTCTAATCAGTAATCTATAAGAAACTGATGAAAGAGATCGAAGATGACACAGACAGACGGAGATATATACCATGTTCTTGGATTGGAAGAATCAATATTGTGAAAATGACTATTCTACCCAAAGCAATCTACAGATTCAATGCAATCCCTATCAAATTAGCAATGGCATTTTTTACAGAACTAGGACAAAAAATCTTAAAATTTGTGTGGAGACACAAAAGACCCTGAGTAGCCAAAGCAACCCTGAGGAAAAAAAGAAAACAGAGCTGGAGGAATCAGACTCTCTGACCTCAGACTATACTACAAAGCTACAGTAATCAAGACTATATGGTACTGGCACAGAAACAGAAATATAGATCAATGGAACATGATAGAAAGCCCAGAGATAAACCCACGCACCTATGGTCAACTAATCTATGACAAAGGAGGCAAGGATATACAATGGAGAAAAAACAGTCTCTTCAGTAAGTGGTGCTGGGAAAACTGGACAGCTACATGTATAAAAATGAAATTAGAACACTCCCTAACACCGTACACAAAAATAAACTCAAAATGGATTAGTGGCCTAAATGTAAGACTGGACACTCTAAAACTCTTAGAGGAAAACATAGGAAGAACACTCTTTGACATAAATCACAGCAAGATCTTTTTTGACCCACCTCCTAGAGTAATGGAAATAAAAACAAACATAAACAAATGGGAACTAATGAAACTTAAAAGCTTTTGCACAGCAAAGGACACTATAAATAAGACAAGAAGACAATCCTCAGTGCTATGTATCACTCAGAGATGGTCCCTTACTGCCCTAGCTCATCAATGATACTCTCTTGAGTCTGGGGCAGGAAGACCCAGTGGAATAATGTTTTAGAAACTAAAGCAAGAACTCAGGAACCAGCGTTAATAGCACTCCTTCCAGGAACTCTGATAAAGCTAAGAGAGGACCCATTACTGTAGGTACCATGTGCTGGTACAATAATGGTATGAGTTAATGCATCAGGCAAGGCCACATCCTAATGAGATCTTTCACTCACCCATTGATAGATTGAGACAGAGATCTGCTAGTTTATTCATTCATTAATTTACCTGCTATATGTATCACACCCCTAATAAGTGCTAAGAAAGATGCAACAGAAATTAACCCATATTCAGTATACAGATGGTGCCTAATAAACATTCTTTCACTTCCAGAAGCTTAAAATATTTTACAGAGATAAGATACTGGAAAGAGCTAAGTAAATGTAACATGTACGATATCAAGGCAGTGTTACACGATAGAAAGAACATAGGTTTCTACCAATATCAAAATGTATTATTTAAAGTTATTTCTTTATTATTTAAAGTTATAGGAATTAAAATTGTGTGTTATTCATGTAAGACTAGACAGATCAACGGTATAGAACAGAGAACAGTACCATAAATAACCATGTAAATGTAGATGAAAACAACAAAAAGATACCACTTTCAACAACCAGATTAAATGTTTGACAACGCCACCTGCTGGTAAGAGTGGTGGGAAAAGGGAAATCTTATATAGAAAGTAGTTCATTGCAGCTCTATTCACAATAGCCCGTAGCCCGGAGCTGGAAACAACCTAAGTGTCCATCATCGGATGAATGGATAAAGAAGATGTGGCACATATATACAATGGAATATTACTCAGCCATAAAAAGAAACGAAACTGAGCTATTTGTAATGAGGTGGATAGACCTAGAGTCTGTCATACAGAGTGAAGTAAGTCAGAAAGAGAAAGACAAATACCGTATGCTAACACATATATATGGAATTTAAGAAAAAAAAATGTCATGAAGAACCTAGGGGTAAAACGGGAATAAAGACACAGACCTACTTGAGAATGGACTTGAGGATATGGGGAGGGGGAAGGGTAAGCTGTGACAAAGCGAAAGAGAGGCATGGACATATATACACTACCAAACGTAGGCTAGATAGATAGTGGGAAGCAGCCGCAGAGCACAGGGAGATCAGCTCGGTGCTTTGTGACTGCCTGGAGGGGAGGGATGGGGAGGGTGGGAGGGAGGGAGATGCATGAGGGAGGGGATGTGGGAACAGATGTATATGTATGACTGATTCACTTTGTTATAAAGCAGAAACTAATAAAAAAATAAAAAAAATAAAAAAAAATAAAGTAGGACAAATTAGAATAGCTACTCTAGCAAAGCAATTTGGCAATATTTAGATAAACCCAAAAATACTCAAACCCTCTAAACCAACAGTTCAACTTCTAAGTATTTTTTCTACAGCAACTTTCACACAGTTTCTTACACAGAAACTCCGCCCAAAGAGACACATAAAAATATGCACAATGCATCACTGGGGAAAATGTAATGTCAATTAATCAAAGAATGGTGCTATGAAAAGAGAACCATAGATGTAGAATTGTAAACAAAACTTGGTCATTTACTAAGAATGTCATTTCAGGAAGGAAGGAGGGAAATGCTTAATATCCAGAGGCTAGGCAAACACCATACCTCAGTTGCTTAACATGTCAAAAGTCGCAAACTTTCTTTAGTATATGGCACTTCTTAAAAAAGCCCTTCAAGAATTTTTCTGGGTTTTCAGAAGCCTTCTGACATACAGGTAGATCTCATGACACTCAGCAGGGAGAGGAGAGCAGACCTCATTATCACATGTCAGCAATCTTCAAAAGGTTATTAAAAAGATATGCTTGTAATACATGTTTGAAAGGGGATTAGAGTGTCTTTCCAATAAAACACAAGTACTTATCTTTCTGTTAATGGGTAAGACTTATTTAATGAAGAAGATTTTTTTCATCAGTGGATGAATAAAATACGGTATACTTATTCGATATATTTATGTGAATGAAATTGATCTATATGTACCAGCATGGGGACAGATCTAAGTAAAATAAATGGCTGCAAAAAAAAGACAACTCTCAGAATGGGAGAAAATATTTGCAAACAAATCAACAAAGGATTAATCTCCAAAATATATAAACAGCTCATGCAGTTCAATATTAAAAAACAAGCAACCCTAAACAGACATTTCTCCAAAGAAGACATACAGATGGCCAGGAGGCACATGAAAAGCTGCTCAACATCACTAATTATTAGAGAAATGCAAATCAAAACTACAGTGAGGTATCACCTCACACATGTTAGAATGGGCATCACCAGAAAATCTACAAACAACAAATGCTGGAGAGGGTGGGGAGAAAAGCCTACCCTCTTGCACTGTTGATGGGAATGTAAATTGATACAGCCACTGTGGAGAACAGTATGGAGGTTCCTTAAAAAACTATAAAGAGAATTACCATATGACCCAGCAATCCCACTACTGGGCAAATACCCAGAGAAAACCATAATTCAAAAAGACACATGCACCCCAATGTTCATTGCAGCACTATTTACAATAGCCAGGTCATGGAAGCAACCTAAATACCCATCGATAGACGAATGGATAAAGAAGATGTGGTACATATATACAATGGAAAATTACACAACCGTAAAAAGGAACGAAATTGGGTCATTTGTAGAGACGTGGATGCACCTGGAGACTGTCATACAGAGTGAAGTATGTCAGAAAGAGAAAAACAAATATCGTATATTAATGCATATATGTGGAATCTAGAAAAATGGTACAGATGAACCAGTTTGCAAGCCAGAAATAGAGACACAGATGTAGAGAACAAATGTATGGACACCAAGGGGAGAAAGCAGGGGGCGGGTGGTGGTGGTGGGATGAATTGGGGGATTGGGATTTACATATATACACTAATATGTATAAAATAGATAACTAATAAGAACCTGCTGTATAAAAAAACTAAATAAATAAAATTAAATTAAAGAAAAAGAAATAATCTACACTGAAAATGTACAATAAACACAGGACAAGTTGCTCAGCCTCATTAGTCGTTAGGGAAAGGTAAATTGAAACCACGGTGAGACACCACTTCACATTCACTGCGAAGGCTATAAAAAAAGAAAAAGGAAAATAACAAGTATTGACAAGAATATGGAGAAATTGGAACCCTCCCACATTGTTAGTGGGAATGCAAAATGGTACAGCTGCAGAAAACAGTTCAGCAGTTCCTCAAAAATGTAAACACAGAATTACCATATAATCCAGCAATTCCACCCCTGGCATATATCCCAAATAACTGAAAACAGGTAATCAAACAAATACAGGTACAACCCAATTTCCTAGTAACTTTATTCATGATAGCCAAAAAAAAAAAATGGAAACACCCCAAAGACCCATCATTTTATGAATGGATAAACAAAATGTGGTATAACCATAGAATCAAATAATATTTGGCCATAAAAATGAATGAAATACTGATATGTGTTAGTACATGGATGAACCTTTAAAACAGCATGCCAAGTGAAAAAGGCCTGGCACAAAAGGTCACATAATGTACAATTCCTTTTTTTTTTTTTGGCCGTGCCAGGTGGCTTGCGGGATCTTAGTTCCCCTACCAGGAATCAAACCCTGGCCCACGGCAGTGAAAGTGCCGAGTCCTAATCACTGCATCGCCAGGGAAGTCCCTATAATTCCATTTATATGAAATATCCAGAATAGATAAATCCATAGAGACAGAATGCGGGAAAGTGAATGTCAGAGGCTGAGGGTAGAGGAGACACTGCTTAATGGGGGCAGGGTTTTACTTTGAAGTTCTGGAAATGTTTTGGAACTAGATAGACATGGCGGTTGTACAACATTGTGAATGGGCTAAATGTCACTGAATTGTATAGTTAAAATAGCTAATTTTATGCTGTATGAATTTCACCTCAATAAGTTATTTATTAAAAATCTGCATTGAAAGAACGAAGCAAAAGATGATAAACTTTCTATTTTCAAAAGATCATGAACTGAAGCATCAAAGAAGACAGTAATATCTCAGTAATACCTCAGTGCTGATAGTAATACTTCAGAAAATAAAACTGAGTAGACAACATTCCCTGGGCGTAAAATCTATGTTCGGTGAGTTGTGAGGTATTTTTCTTGCTCACTTCTCTTGGCTTCTTTTCTAAGAGTGAATATTTTCAGTCTCTGCTTGGGATCCTAAGTCCTAAAACCTAACAGCTTCAGCATTGATGTTTTCACCTGTCCTCAAGGGTTTTTCCACTTCTCTTAAATGGGAAAAAATCTAGGTAAGAAAGTTTAATTATTTTTAATTCAATTCTGAATTTGTAATTACTTGAATAAATTCTTCACTTATATGCAATACAACAAGCATAAATATTTTATGATCTAATGAAATTTATATACCATGTAGTGTGCTCCTAAATGATGAAGACTTCAAACTACAAATAGTTCTTTTTAAATATTCTGAACTTGAAATTTTACTCCCCAATTTTCATTCTTTTTCTTAAGAGCCTACTGAAGCAAAAAAAAAAAAAAAAAACAGATTTCTTAGAAATTTGAATTTCCAGAAATTTAAAATCTTTACACCAAACTCATTTATCCATCCATTTTGTCATTAAATAAATATTCATTTAGCTCCGACTCTGTGCCAGACTGGGTGTGGGGCACACAGATATGAGCTAAACTAAAGAGACATGGTTCTTGCTCCTAGCGAGCTTGTATGTTAATGTAGAAGACAAACGAATAAGATAACTTCAGAAAGTGGTAAGTGCTATGGACAATATAAAACTATGGGATCAAGAGTTTTGTGTGGTGGTATGCTTTAGACAAGGTGATTACGGAAAGCTTTACTGAGAAGGTGATGTCTGAGCTGAGATGGGGATGATGAAAGGAAGCCAGCCATGCTTAAATCTTGGGGAAGAGTGGTCCAGGCAGAAGGATCATCAAATGCAAATGTCGTAATGCCAGTCTGGGCTTGCACCTTTCACAGCTGGCTGGATCAAGAGAACCAAGGGCAGAAGAGCATGGAAAGAAGACAGAAAGGTGGGGAGGGCCTGGTTTTTTCAGAGTTTTATAGGCTAGTGTAAGAAGTTTGATTTTACTCAGATGCACCTATGCTCTGAAAATGTCTTTCAGCACCAGAAATCATCTGGACAAAGAAGTAGCGAAAAGAGCTTGGTGAAACACATGCACACACACACACAATTTTAAAAGGTCTCTACCAAGATAACTACACCTTTCTCTGGTTATGAGAAATTAATTTGATCAAGTTGAAAGATTGTTTTCTTCCCCTCTAGTCCAGGGTTTCTCAACCTTGGCACTATTGGCATTTGGGGCTGGATAATTCTTTATTTGGGGAGCTGTCCTGTGCATTATACCATGTTTAACAGCATCCCTGGTCTCACTAGATGCCAGCACCACCCCTCCCCTGAGGTTGTGACTTCTCCCAAAACATCTGCAGATGTTTCCAAATGTTTTGGGGGATGCAAAATTGACCTTGGTTGAGTACCACCATTCTAGTACAAGGCAAGGAAGTGAAAAGGAGCATGTACAGAGGTAGACTTTGAAGGAAATGGCATTTTCTTTTTCATTTCACCTTCCTACCTCAAGGGTCATTCCAAAGCCTCTCTTGATTCCCAGAACTCATACACTGGTGCTAAGTAAACATTCAGTAAATTCACTCAGTGCACACTACCACTCCGTACTATTCAAAATTTTTCAATAGCAGGGTGATAGGTGGAGGATACCACTGGACTTGAATAGTCTGGGTAGCTGCCTCAACTTTCCAGTCCATTTTGTACATAGTCTTAGAGAGACTAAATCTCCTACTTTATGTCTATATAACACCAAAATAATTATTCATTTTATGTATCCCAACAAAGTTCTCTGAAAACACAGCTTTTATTCGCTGACTTCAATTATGAAATTAGACCTGTATTTCCATATGCAATATCTAACATAGTAGAACATCCAAGGCTCTAAAGCAGGGTTTCTCAACCTTGGTGCTATTGACATTTGGGGTCAAACAACTCTTTGTTGTGGAGATCTGTCCTGTGCATTATAGGACCAGCATTCACTGTCTCTGCCCACTAGATGCCATAAGCACCCTACCCAGACTGTTATAAGAATCTAAATGTCTGTAATAAATATCCAGGATTCCATACAAATGTAAGTGAACAATAAATAAATAAATATGGGAGAAGAGACAAATCTCCTGTACAGAATTCCAAATAATTTACGTAGATACTCCCCCTTTGACAAGATGGAGCATAGCTTACCCTGCAAGGGAGGGCTACACAAGCATGTGACTTGCTTCCAAAGAATAGAGTATGGGATGGGTGGGGCGAGAAGTCGATGGGAATAACTTTACAGTGGAGAAACCTCACAAATACTATCTTCAACAGGTGGTCAAGATTAACATCATTAGTGATGTCATGTTGATAGTCTTACATATGATGTGATGAGAATGGCACTTCACCTCTATTGTCCTTCCCCTTAAAAACCCACAACCCCAGTCTAATCATGAGAATAACATCAGACAAATAGCAATTGAGGAACACTCTACAAAATACCTGACCTGTACTCCTCAAAACTGTCAAGATCATCAAAAGCGAAGAAAATCTGAGAAACTGTCACTTAGAGAAAGCTAAGGAGATATGACAATTAATACAATGTAGTTTCCTGGATAGGATCCTGAAACAGAAAATAGATACCAGGTAACACCTAAGGAAATCTGAATAAGTCATGAACTTTAGTTAATAATAATGTTGCCAATATTGTTTCTTTGGTCATAACAATGTATCCTACTAGCGTGAGATGTTAACAATAGGAGAAACTACATAGAGGTATTCAGGAAGACTCTGTACTGTGTTTGCAACTTTTTTGTAACTCTAAAGCTATACAAAAGTTTAAAAGGTTTCGTTTTAAATGTCTACAGACATTGCCAAACATCACTTAGGGGGCAAAACTTCCCCTGATTGAGAAACAGAGCTCTAGGTCAATCTAACCATTTGCTTTTTTGTTATAGCACTTTCCATCCCTTGTAATATTTTACCAAGTCGAGATTCTTCTCTATGTTGTCAGCAACTCTTGATGTTCAAGAATTTTTCTTACAACTTTAAAATCTCCTGAGTCATCACCCATAGCTTCCAGAACTTTCCTCCTCTCCACTTTTGTCTGGCAATTCACAACATACCTATTGAAGTGGGGTTTACTGTCATTTCCCTCATGGGTAACAATATCTAACAAATCAAGACTGTAAATTCTTCCATTTCAAAACAGGAGGTAATTGTTCAACTATTTCTTTTTTATGGTTTGAAAATCTTCATACTGAGATAACTAATTTAAAAGGGCTACTTGTGGAGTTTGGGTCTTTTGAACATGAGCCACCGGTTCTCCCTGCTTGGCCCTGCAATAAACCTTTCTCTGCTCAAAAAAAAAAAAAAAAAGGATGGGGGGAGTACTTGCATGTTTTCACTGTTGCAGTAACTGTAGTTCGAAAGTGATATTATTTTCATAATAAGGCTGGTTTTCCTGAAAAGATATCCCACTGAATTATGGAACAGAAGCCTTCTGCTTTAGATATAAAGTAGAATTAATTCAAGGCAAAGAGGTCTACCAAACTCAACGTCATCCATCACTTTCCATAGCGTTTCATGATGAAAACCCATCTTAATTCATGGTTATTCAGCCACGAATACTAATTAATCTCTGTACTCTTCTGGATCTAAAGAGGAAGGAACAAAAGAGTTTGACTCAATATTGAAACTAAACCTGAAAAAATGAAAGAGAGAAGTAAGAAAGAATGACAAAGACAGTTAAAACCTCTTTCAAGTTTGAATTCTCTTTCTGAAGTGGTGGTTCCTTTTATACCACCGTTTCCTTCCTCTGATATGCTCTTCCTATTTCCACCCAGGCCCTAATAGAAACATAGCCTATGTTTTTAATATATGTGTAAGAGACTATCTTGACTAGGCTGAAGCTAGTGCTAGAATTTTGTCTGAAAAAAATCAGCTGACACTTTCCCCTATTCCTTCCTTCACCTATTAGCATAATTCTGTATACATGGAGACTTTGTGGTTTGGCCTGAAGAAGGAGTGATAAGTTGGGTTTTTGTTTGTTGGGTTTTTTTGTTTGTTTGTTTTTTTGCTGGGACACACAAAAGAAGAAAGAGAGAGCTTGAAAGAATAGAGGGAAAGGTAAAGTGTTGGTGCTCTGGCTAGCCCTTTGGATTCAAGTCTCAGTGTGGAAGACAGAGCCAGAAGCTGAAGAAACCATTTTCATGAAGGACCTTCTGTGATTCTAGGCTCAAATATTGCTGTTTAGGGCCAAATTGATAAAATTAATTGATAAAATTAATATGAAGTTGGGTGAGGGTCCCAGATATCAATACCTCAAGGACTGGAAGCTCAGTGTTATTTGCATGAAGGGTATCAGCAACAGAGGTAGTGATGAGGTGCCTTGTCTAGTAGGCTGGACTATAAGAATATGAATGATACTGTTATAAGCACATGCAGTAAACCCTCTTGCTAAGGATGGCTAGAAATAACTGGAGAGTTTTTGGAAGGGGGTTACATTCCTCTGTGAGCCTGCAGGGCCCTGCAGCTGATGAAATTTGGATAGTAGTGTTCATGTGATCTCATTTCACCCTCTGGAAAAGTCTGACATATTTGTGTTAAATAATTCTTGTCTTCAAGGCCACACTTCTAATAAAAACTGGGACTTCTTAAGCCTACCTCCATCATAGAAGACAGCTAGCTACTCCTCCAGGCCTAAGCCATCACTCCCCTCCCAGAGCTAAAGGAATTCTACTGCAGTTTCCACTGACAGTCCTTCAAGCTATGTTATCTAATGTCATTCACTGGCTACAGTTCTTATCCTCTGTAAATTCCTAAGAGTTAGTCTTCCTCAGATAGTCTCTTAAGTCAACAAGGATCTTTCTTCTCCTTCAGAGGAATCATCTAGCTTTATCCCCCGTGGTAAGCTCTAAATATCCTTTTATAAACACTTCACACAGGGAGCCACTTGCTTCTTTCAGTGACCAATGATTCCTTTTATGAAAGTAAATAGCTTCAAACCATAACTTTGCTGAAAATCCAGACTTTTACAACTCTTGGATAAATATAACACTGTTTTGTTCCTTGTCTCATTTTCTTTGAACCGTTTACTTAATGTGGAATAACAGGCATTCATGCTCTTTGCATTGTGACAGATACAAAAAAATTTCAATCAACACTAAGAATTCTAGAACATATTATCAACTGACAAAAGATTTAGCACAGATTTCCTGAACCCTAGTCACTTGTCTTATTGTTAAGATTCAGATGATGTTCATAAGATCCCATAATAATATGGTCAGTTATATTGTAGATATTGGTATCCTGACCATTACCCTCAGTCACTAAGGATGTAAAAAAAGACTGTGTAGTAGGTCCATTTTTATCTTTGGTAGCCAAGACTACTAACCCAGCAAGGAATTTAGAAACTTGTCTTTGGAGTAAGCTTCCAATCTTCTTCTCAATAAGCATGCAATTCATACAAGATCCAAGTGCTCCTGTAGTCTGAGTGTGTGCCATGGAAAATATTCACAAGATGACATGCAAATAATCAAGGAAATAAATGCAAATACTACGGAGGTCATTTACTGGCTATATCAATGGAAACATTACATAACATCCTAAGATAATCATGGAGATAGACAACGAAAAACTAGTGACAAACCTTGCTATCTAGACAAAGCAGAAAATCAAAATTATAAAATTGATGTCTCAGGAGATTAAGGAAGCAAGAATAGTGTTAAAGCAATATCAATCTTTAGATCAATGCAAAGATCTTCAGAGTTGGGTCTAGGGTTTCTTAAATAACTATATCATCATTGTCTTTAAAATCAAATGAAAAACAAGGATCACCAAAAAAGAAGTCTTAGAATGAAGGTAAGTGGAATTATACCAGGTCTGTTGCACATTCTAACAGTTTCCACATAGCAGGTACAAGTTGGGTAACTATAGACAGGTAGTCCCTCTCCCCAGGAAAATGCCATAAAGTCGAAGTAAAGCAGAACTCTGAGGATTTTCCCATTACTATAGAATTTCAGACATCCTCAGCAGATAATAATCAAGCAAGTCATCAACAAGCAGAAACTATGATAACGTGCCTTCCACTGTACTAGGTGCCATGGGAGATATGAAAGAGACATAAGATATAATCTCTTATTGTGGAGACAAGTCTTGAATACATAAACCAGAGGAAGCTATAAAACAAAACAAATGGGCTAAATGCCCTGGTACAGACTAGAAGTGTCAGAACAAGTGCAAAAAGGCCAAGGTAGTGGAAAATTTTACCGAGAAGTTTGGATTTGAGTCAGACGGATCCTGAAGGAGGGCAAGATAGGATAACAGAGTACTTCCTTGGAAGAAGAAACAATATGAGTGATGGCGGAAGCTGGGAATGAACATGCCATGTCAAGGAGAATCTGAAGACTGGCCTGATTGGAGCAGAAGATTCATGTTGGGGAAGAGTTGAAAGGAAGTTTGGGAGAGACAGACTGCAAATGGGAATAGACTTTTAGAGCTGTGAACTGTGAAAGGCCACAGAAATGGCACCTAGATCTCCTTATACATATGAGTGTAGAGAAAACTGCCCCACTTTTGAAACTCTTCAATCACTCTTCTACACATGGAAGACTCCACCAACAGTGGCATCTTTTAATAATACAAGAGGCGGTGATGATGATGCAGAGATGGAGGCAAGTAATCATAAATAAGAATGGTTTAGGGTGTAGTCCCTGTCTTCTGAGAGGTAACCATTATTGCTCCACCCACTGAAGTTGAAGTCCTTTTCTTACAAAAAAAAAAAAAAAAAAAAAAAAAAACCTTAACCCTTGCCTGGGGAGAATAATAGCTATTTGATCAGTTGTACAGTTAATATACAATGAAGTGCCTGTCATCCTAGCCTGCCAATATTTCAGTAAGCAATTCACTCTTTAACACAGATCAGATTACCTTTTTGTTTCTAAGGTTTTTATCTAAGTGTTGCATAGATAACATCTACATTGAAAGGTGGCATTAAAAACATAACAGGAACTTCTGGTTTCCTGTCCAACATGTAACGAGCTTGGAAGTCGGCACTCCATCCTGACAAAAAGTAAAAAGCTGAACAAACTGAAAAATTAACAGCTCTTCTTAGATCCACAGAAGAAGTGAGGTCACAGGATAAAGTGTTCCCTTAAAATTGGAGAGACAGACAGGCAGAGACAGAGAATCATAGCTTATCTAAGCAGAAACCTCCAGAGGAACCAGTCTGGGTAGGAAAACATGAACTGTAATTGATGAATTACTGGAGGCTTAGTGTGGACAACTCTACGAGTTAAAAACTCAAGGGGAGAACCCACACTTTTGTGAGTTTTAGCTCCTGGAGCTCTATCAGGTTCTTTTTTTTTAACTATCTTTTTTATTATTTTTTAACATTTTTATTGGAGTATAATTGCTTTACAATGTTGTGTTAGTTTCTGCTGTATAACAAAGTGAATCAGCTGTATGTATACATATATCCCCATATTTCCTCCCTCTTACATCTCCCTCCCACCCTCCCTAACCCACCCCTCTAGGTGGTCACAAAACACGAGCTGAGCTCCCTGTGCTATGCGGCTGCTTCCCACTAGCTATCTATTTTACATTTGTCTACCAGGTTCTTATAGTGAGGAAATTCCCTCAGGCTTCTGGCAGGAGGAAGGGAAAAGTATCCATTTTCAAATAGGCCAGAGCATTCTGTTCTTCTCAACAAGACTTAACCCTCAAGAGAATCTATTTTACCAGAGCCTAACCTATTAGGGTTGTAGTGGAGCCTGACTTACTTGGAGGGAATGAAATACTCAATTTTAGCTTACTCTAGCCTTCCACATGAGGAAAGAGAAATACCCACTCCAATTCCCTCTAGCCATCCTGTCCTACCTAAGGTGAGAAGGGAGGACTGAGAAACACTGACGACTTTTATAGCCCAGGGGTACAGGCTCATTAAAAGACTGAGACCTAATCATAGGACTATAGAAAACTTTCTCTCCCCCCTACACATTACCAGCATATCACTAAAGGCCTGTATACGGAATATCTTTTCATTCAGTACATGTCTTGCTTTCAACCAAAACTTATAAGGTATACTAAATGGCAAAAAAATACAGCTTGAAGAGACAAAGCAAGCATCAGAACCAGACTCAGTATGGCAGGAATATTGGAATTATGACCATGAATTTAAAACAACTATGATTAATATGCTAAGGGCTCTAAAGAAAAAGTAAAAGATATGCAATATAAGCAGAGAGATGGAAATTCTAAAAAAAAAAAGAATACAAAAGAAACACTAGACATCAAACATACTGTTACAGAAATGAAGAATGCCTTTGATGGCCTCATTAGTAGACTGGACACAGGTGAGGAAAGAATCTCTGAGCTTGAGGATATATCAATAGAAACCTCCAAAGTTAAAAAGCAAAATAAACCCAAAGCAAGCACAGGGAAGAAAACGATAAAAATTAGAGAGGAAATCAATGAAATTGAAAACAGGAAATCAATGGAGAAAATGAACAAAACCAAAATTTGGTTCTTTGAAAAGATCAATAAAATCACTAAGCCTCTTGCTAGGCTAATTAAGAATAAAGAGAGATGACACAAATTGCTAATATTAGAAATGAAATAGGTGACATCATTAAAGATCCTATAGACATTAAAAGGATAATAAAGGAATACTATGAACAATGCTACGCCCACATATTTCTTAACCTGGATGAAATGGACCAATTCCTCTAAAGACACAATCTGCCAAAACTCACACAAAAAGAAATAGACAATCTGAATAGGCCCATATCTATTAAAGAAATTGAATCAATAATTAATAACCTTCTAAAACAGAAAGCACTAAGGCCAGATAGGTTCACTGGTGGGTTCTATCAAACATTTAAGGAAGAAATTATGCCAATTCTCTGCAATCTCTTTCAGAAGATAGAAAGAGAGGGAATATTTCCTAACACATTCTATGAAGCCAGCATTACCCTAATACCAAAACCAGACAAAGACATGGCAAGAAAAGGAAACTACAGATCAATATCTCTCCGGAATATATAAGCAAAAATCATCAACAAAATATTAGCAAATCAAATCCAACAATGTATAAAAGGAATTCTATACCATGACCAAGTGGGATTAGTGAAAGAACAGACAAATAAATCAAAGGAACAGAGTAGAGAGCCTGGAAATAGACCCACAAAAATACATATAGTCAACTGATGGTTGACAAAGGAGCAAAGGCAATACAATGGAGCAAAGATAATCCTGTCAACAAATGGTGCTTGAACAACTGGACATCCATATGCAAAAAAAAAAAAAAATCTAGTTACACTTTCCACGAAAATTAACTGAAAATGATCATAGACCTAAACGTAAAATGCAAAACTATAAAACTCCTAGAATATAATGTAGGAGGAAACCTAGATGACCTTGGGTATAGCAATGATTCTCTTAGGTACAACACCAAAGCCAGAATCAGGAAAGAAATAATTAATAAGCTAGACTTCATTAAAATTAAAAGCTTCAGTCCTGTGAAACACAATGCCAAGAGAATGTGAAGACAAACCACAGATTGGGAAAAAAGTATTTGCAAGAAACATATCTGATTAAGAACTGTTGCTCGAAATATACAAAGAAGTCCTACAATTCAACAATATGAAAATGAACAACTCATTTTAAAAATGGACAAAAGACCTGAACTTATACCTCACTAAAGAAGATATACAGATGGCAAATAAGCATAAGAAAAGATTCTCCACATCATATATCATTAAGGAAATGCAAATTAAACAACAATAAGATACCACCACACACCTATTAGAATGGCCGAAATTCATAACACCGACAACAACAAATGCTGGTGAGGATGTAGATTCTGGTGGGAATGCAAAATGATACAGCCATTTTGGAAGCTAATTTTGCAGTTTCTTACAAAATTAAACATGCTCAATATATGACAGAGCATTCACACACTTTGGTATTTATCCAAATGAGCTGAAAACTTACATCTACACAAAAACCTGCACATGCATGTTTATAGCAGCTTTATTCATAATTCCCCAAACCTGGAAGCAACCAAGATGTCCTTCAGTAGGTGAATGGATACATAAACTGTGGTACATCCAGACAATCAAATATTACTCAGTGCTAAAAAGCAATGCAGGCATGAAAAGATATGGAAGAACTTTAAATGCATATTACTAAGTTAAAGAAGCTAAGCTGAAAAGGCTACATACTCTGTGATTCTAACTATATGACACTCTGGAAAAGGCGAAACTATGGTTGCCATAAAAAGGTCTCTATAAAAAGAGGGGAGCCAGGGGCTTCCCTGGTGGCACAGTGGTTGAGAGTCCGCCTGCTGATGCAGGGGACACGGGTTCGTGCCCCGGTCCAGGAAGATCCCACATGCCGTGGAGCGGCTGGGCCCGTGAGCCATGGCCACTGAGCCTGTGCGTCTGGAGCCTGTGCTCCACAACGGGAGAGGCCCCAACAGTGAGAGGCCCACGTACCGTCAAAAAAAGAGAAAAAAAAGCGGGGAGCCAGAGTGAATGTGGGAATAAGGGGGGAGAGAGGGATGAATAGGCAGAACACAGGAATTTTAGGACAGTGAAAATATTCTGTGTGATACTGTAATGGTGGATACATGCCATTATATGTTTGTCAAAACCCATAGAACATACAACACCAAGAGTGAAACCTAAGGTAAACTCTGGATTTTGGATGATTATAATGTGTCAACGTAGGTTCATAGATTGTAACAAATGTACCACTGGCTCGGGGGAGGCCATGCATGCCTGGGCACAGAGAGTATATAGGAACTCTCTGTACTTTCAGCTCACTGTTGCTATGAACCTAAAGTTGCTCTAAAAAATAAAGTCTATTTAAAAGGGGAAAAAACACAATGGACAAAATGTTAAAAATTAAATTATTCTAATGGCACTAATAAGGTGGCATTCTTTTCAATGGTTTACATCAGAAATTCCAGTTGCAAAACTCTATGCCTTTTATTTCACTGGTATTTAAATTTATGGGAGCCCTAACTAGGCCTATTTTTTGCCATCCTTGAATCTACTGTTACAAAACATAGGTAACTATTTAAACTTGGGCATGGCCATGGAATCCAGTCAGTAGCTTTAAGGAATGTAAAAAACTGAAAAGGCCCAGTGTTTGTTCTCCAGGGAAAAAAGTACTGACCCAATGTACTTAAACATACTTAGTCATTCATTCAACAAATATTTATTAAGTGCCTACTATGTGCCAGGCATATAGTGTGTGCTAGGCACTAGGAATACTGTGTAAGTTCTTGCTCTCAAAGAGCTAACAATCTAGTGGGGATACAAACAATAATCAAGTAATCACACTAACAGATGTCAAAAGGGAACTATAATAAGTGCTACAAAGACTAGTACACAGTGCACAGACACTTGGTAACAGCTGGAGTTGACCTGCCTGGGGACTCAAAATGAGATCTAAAGGATGAATAAGAGGTGAGAAAGGAAGGAACAACAAAGAAATCAAACAAAGAAATCCGGATATGCAAAGGCCCCATAGCAGGAGGGAGCATGGTGGCATGAAGAACTTAAAGACAAATGTGGCAGTAGGTGAGGAAAGTGTAGGGGTCTGTGATAAGGCTGGAGAAATACATACGTGCCAGGTCATGCAGGGCCTTGTAGGCTACATTAAGGAGATTTCTTTGTGTTTATTTTAAAAGTGATGGGAAGCCATAAAGCTTTTAAGCATGAAGACAATATGGCATCCCTTATGCTAAGACCATTCTGGCTGCAATCAAGAGAACAGATTAGAGGGGAGCCAGAGTGAATGTGGGTAGATGAAGAGCTATTGCAGTAGTCTAGGAAAGAGGTGGTAGGATGGTGGTAATGGAGGTCGAAAGAAGTGGATGGATTCTGGAGATTTTAGGAAGTAAAATAAGCAAAATCTGACCCCAGAAAAGCAGGTTTCAAAGTGGGGGAGGAACAAAGAGGTATCAAAATATCCCTAAGTACCACTGGATAGAATGGAAGAGCAATCCACTGAGAGAAGGAAGGCTAGAAGAGGACCAGGTTGGGGAACAAGTTGAGTTTGAGGGGGCGTTGGGACATCCTAGAGGAATGGTCCAGTTAGGCATTTCGATATACCAGTCTGAGGTCAGATGAGAGGTCTGAGCTGGAAATATAAATTGGGGAACTCATGGGTGTGCATGTAGCAATTAAGCTGTGGATGTGGGTGAGTTTGCCCAGGGTGAGAGCATAGAGATTGGAGACGACTGAGGACTGGGCCTCAGGAAAAGTCAACATCTGTAATGAAAAAGTAGCTGTGACAATATGTGAATTCTCTCTCCACTTCGGGAATTCAAAAATCCTGAATTCTTTCTTTCGCTTTGCCACTCAGTCACTTGATAACGTCCAAAGAATAACTCTCCCCTCTTTAAATCAACATTCCAGGGCTTCCCTGGTGGTGCAATGGTTGAGAGTCCGCCTGCCGATGCAGGGGACACGGGTTCGTGCCCCGGTCCGGGAGGATCCCACATGCCGCGGAGCGGCTGGGCCCGTGAGCCATGGCTGCTGAGCCTGCACATCCGGAGCCTGTGCTCCGCAACGGGAGAGGCCACCACAGTGAGAGGTCCGCGTACTGTAAAAAAAAAAAAAAAATCAACATTCCATTTCTTGAAGGGGATTGTACTATTCTTATGAGGGAGTACTTTTACTTTTTACCATATACCATTAGGTAGATGTTAGTAAATATACTGTTAATACTTCTCAGTAAAACTAGAAAAAAATATATATATATATACTGTAAATTCTGTTAAGTTGAGAAGATGATGGCAGAAGTTTAACTTGTTAAAGTAATGAGCCTTATTCATAGATGCGTGGGACTCAGAGAGAGCTGCTGTACTCGTCCAGAGTGGTTTCTGGCAGGGTGGGAAAAGGGTAGCCCTTGTACTATTGTGATCTTCAATATGGTTGGGTCTTATGTACCCAACCTTTCTCTGAGTGTAGAGCTATGCTTTCAAAGTCTATAGGCTTCTGGTCAAAGACTGCTCTGAGAGAAAGAGAGACAGAGACAGAGACAGAGAGACAGAGAGGCAGAGAGAAATCCCTTGCCTTCTTACTCAACTCTATAGTGCATTTTTTTATGCCCTTGGGAGGTAGAAGGGAGGAACAAGCTAATAATTTGGTTGATTCAACATGCTAACCTCTGAGTCAAAAAGTTACTCAATAATCCTTTTAGCAGGTGATGCTAAAAGGATTATTGGGGGGGGGCGGTATTCAGAGTCAGGAGTCTCTCCCTCTAATACTGACTCATACACTGGGTTATCTTGGGGTAAACCGTATCAACTCCCTCCGTTTCCATATCAGCAATACCACCTGTCCCCCCATCTCTTGGGGTTGTTATGAGAGTCTGATGAGATCACAGATCTGAAAGCATTTTGAAAATGTCAGGCATTATAATGCCAAAAATTAAGCCATCCACTGAGAACTAGTCTGTTTTGAATAAGACACAACTTTGTTACACCATACAAGTATCAATTCCTGTTCTAATTGTTTTATTTCCAAACCATGTTTCCTTTGAAACTAAAGGTTTCTGAGCTATTGAGATATAAGCTGGCTGCTTTTACCTCTGCAACTAAATATAAAAATATCTAAATAAAACATTATTATATTCATCAATGGTCCAGTTCACAAATGGAAACTCTAAAAGAAAAAATGTAAAACCAAGATTAGTTTTTATCATAACATGATCTGAGCCAACTAGACCTTACATTATCTAGTTCCCAACTATCTCCTTGAGCTCCCCATGTGCTACTCCCCTCTTCCCTCACTCTGCTTTTGCCCTTTAGCAAAGGCCTCCTTGCTATTCCTTGAACAACCCAAGCACTGTCTTTCCCCACGGAATTTGCTTTGCTGCTAGTCATGCAATTCCCTCTGACATCCCTCATTTCATTCAGGTCTCAGTGGATCCCTAACTACCCTAACTGCCCTCCCTAAAGTAGTACACATGCCTAACACTGATCATCCATGTCTCTCTCTCTCCCTCCCTCTTCTTAACTTGCTTTATTATTCTTCGTAGGACTTATAACCACCTGACATCTTGTATTTGTTTTTCTGTTTTCCTCCCAACAAGTATGTAAACTCCATGAGAGCAAGGGATTCTTGTCTGGTTTGTTCCACTGTTGTATCCTTAGTACTTAGAGCATATAGGTACACAATAAATAGCTGTTGAATGGAAGAATGAAAGAACATATTCCTACCACTCCTCTGGCTGGCAAAGTCCTTCCTAACACAGCACCTCAAAACCATGAACTTAAGAAATCAGAATGGGATGCAAAGTAGCAGGATGTTTCTGCTGGGCATGATCATGTGGCTGGTTTGGCAAAAATGTGGGGAGCAGCATCAAGATTACACATGGTATTATGACCTAAACGAAAGCTTTAATGCCATCGACAGAACTGGGCTTCGACAACTTTTGAATAAATCTGGCTGCCTCGAGAAGTCTAGCAGGTTCACAAGTTCCCTCTCACTAAAACAATATGGGCCTGTTAGTGGGAATTGGACATTTCATCTAGGTGTTCTTTAAGCTTGTTATCTTAGCAAATTAAGTGTGTTGGGGTCAGCTACAAGCTATACTTAGCATTAATTGTCAGGATAGATTCACCAATAACCAAGTCCTGGAATACAACCAGGCTACTGGCCTTGAAACCATTTGAATTCATTGCAACACAAATCAGAGAATAGAGGACGTGAAACTTACTGTTGCCAGTGCTGACACCAAATTGTGCAGTTATCAACACAGAAGGTCAAGGCAAAGCTTTGTGCACAAACTGAAGCACAATATGTCCTATCTGTTGGGGGTGGGATGGGAAATCTTAATTTTGTTGCAATTTGGGCATCTGCTCTTTAAAGGATCTTGTGTCTGAGATCATATGACCACTTTATGAGAGGAGGGGATAGTCAGAGTACATCACTGAACTAACCAGAGCCCATAAGAACAATGAACAAGAAAAGAAAGAAAAGGAAAAAAGGAAAGAAAAAAAAGAGCTAAGCATTGACTGTGGAGACAAAACCGTTTTGATGAAGTCTGTTTAATCATATCAGATAATTTGAATGAAATAGGTTAGATTTTGTACTCATAATTCATTTAGTGAAACGTGTTCTCATTATTTTTAATATTTATAGAGTATGGCTTATTGATTCTGTACTATAGTTATTTAATTACTGTTAGCTTCCATCTTCCATTTTGTTTACAAGGAAGAACTAATCAAAGTATTGAGATATTTCTACTTCCACTCACATGCTCAGAGGTAGCCAGATCTCTAAACAGTGAATCCAATACTTGGAACTATATCCTCATCCACTGGCAATGACCTGGGATGAGGTGAATCTCCTAGTGGAGAATTCTTTGTTTTCATCCTCTTCCTCTTCAATGCCATCTCACTTCCAACTACAATAAAGACATTTATTGATTGATTTTTATGTGTCTGGCAGTCTGCCAAGCACTGGCATTTTTAAAAACCTTTCCACATCTTACCTTCAAACCTCAAAACTCTAAGTGGTCCCTCTTGGAAACAACAGCACATGAATTGTCTTCATATTCAGAAATCAGAAACGGGGTGGCTTTTTTGGAGTGAAGGAATCAAATGGAAAGGATGGTAGAGTGGTTAAAAGCACAGATCCTGTGTGGAGTCAGAATCTTCCAAATAAAATTCTTGCTCAAGGAGGCTTCCCTGGTGGCACAGTGGTTGAGAATCCGCCTGCCGATGCAGGGGACACGGGTTCGTGCCCCGGCCCGGGAAGATCCCATATGCTGTGGAGCAGCTGGGCCCATGAGCCATGGCCACTGAGCCTTCGCGTCCGGAGCCTGTGCTCCGCAATGGGAGAGGCCACAACAGTGAGAGGCCCGCGTACCGCAAAAAAAAAAAAAAAAAAAAAAAATTCTTGCCCAGGTACTTCCTCAAGCTGTGTGATATTGACATGCAGTGTAACCTCTCTGGGCCTTACTTGCCGCATCTGTAAAGCAGGAATAATAATAATAATCTATGCACCAAAGAGTTGTTGTGAGGAATATATGAGAAAATTCCATGTAAGGTGTTAAGAGCCTGGTTCATTGAAAGTGCTCAATAAATATTAGCTATCCTCATGCAAGGTACTCAAAATTTGCAGGCTCAGTAGGGCCAACTTTGGCTAAAAATCAAAGAACACCTTCTTTTGTGAAGATTGTGTGGAAATACTATTAGTTGCCTAATATCCTTTTGTGTTAAGCCCTCACACACAGTGATCATTGTAAGTGTGTAACTAGGAAGTCCAGCAACACATGGGAAGTTAAATTCAGATACTGGGTTTTCAAAAAGCCCCTACATTTCTGTAAAAAGGAGTTAGCAAACTTTCTCTGTAAAGGGCCAGATGGGAGTTATTTTAGGCTTCACAGGACAGTTTCTATTGCAACTACTTGACTCTGCTGCTGTGGGGCAGAAACAGTCACAGGCGATATGTAAATGAATGGGCGTAACTGTGTTCCAATAAAACTTTATTTACAAAAACAGGCCATGGGCCAGATTTGGCCCATGGGTCATAGTTGGCCCACTCCTGCTCTAAATAATTATCCTAGCCTATCAGGATTCTAATGGCCATTTCAGCTGAGTAACCACAGAAAGCAAATAAATTGCAGAGGGGAATAAAGGGAGTGAGAAGAATTGAAGAAACCGGAGGATAAGCAGTGGCTCCTCCAATGTGCCTCCCCCATCCTAAATGGTATTAGATGTCTTCCATGACAAGGGAATAGCATATTCCATTCATTCTCTCCTTCATTTCACAAGTAATGGTGAAACACTCACGAGGCCCCAGGCACTGTGCTGTGACCTCTAATGCTGAGTGAAAACAGACCAAGTCCCAGCCTTCATGTGACTTACAATCTCATCAGGTAGGAATAGGGACCAACATCAGTCAAATAACCACACAAATAAATGGAACGCCACAACTGTGCTGGGTCCTGCCCAAGCTTATAAGAGGAGGTTTGCTGTAGTCATGGAGCTCAAGGTGGGCTTTCCTGAGGAACATAAATCTAAAACTGGAGCTGATACCTGACAAATGAGTAGTAATTAGGGAATAGAGTGGAAGATCATTCCAAGCACAGGGAACAGCATGGGCTCTTTGATGGTAGACAGTATGGTGTGGTCAAGGGATGTAAATAAGGTCACTGTGACTTGAGCTCAGAAAGCCAGGTGGAACGTGGTGGGAGAAGGGGTTGGGAAGGGAGGTAGAGGTCAGACCATGCAGGAACACCTGGAAGCAATCATTTATTTATTTATTCAGCAAATATTTACTGAACACTATGTTAGGCTCTGGATACTGTGGTGAAAAAAGGCAGACAATTAAACAAGCACACAAATAAATCTATAATAACAAAGTTCCACCTCTAGAATTTCAATGCCCCAAAACTCGGTCCAGTGGCCTGATATATTTGTTTTTTAATTACCTGGCCTGTTCCCAAGATGCAGTCCCAATTTAACCAAGTGCCCTGGTTAGAGCTATATATTGATATATTACTCACTCTATACATTTCTTTTTGGAATCTTGAATGGATTTGATATATCATCCCCAGGGCTCAGCCTGTGAAACACTGTGTATCTCTTTTCTGGGTGTGAGCTTCCAGACAGATGTGGCTCCCTCGTGCTGTTCATATTGACAAGTCTATGCAACTTGCCATTGACGATGTTATCATGGGCAAGACTGACTATCAATTAATCTGAGTATTTGACATATAAATTCAATTGTTTAAATCTGAGCTCTTTTTTTTAACTTTCCACCTGCTTCTCTTACATATTTATTCCTGTGGCAAACTCTGTCAATATATTCTAGCTTACATTTTTAAATCCTTAGAAGAAACGGGGATCTATTCTAGGGAACTGCAAGCTTAACAAATGCTTCTTGATGTTGATGACCCTGAAAAGCTAACAAGACTTTTAAACAGTTTCAAAGTGACTTCATTACAATGATACTGTTTCATTCAACTCCTTGACCTATTTTTCTATCAAAGAAGGAAATTAAAATGTCATGGAATGACTCCCTTTATATAAAGCTGGGCTGATTGCTATCTAGTACTTGACCCTGGAGCAGTTGTGATTCTCACAGTATCGTTCACAGATGCTTGGGGGTTCCCATGACCCTTTGGGGGCACTGGAGAGGTAGGTCAAAATAGGATTTCTTTTTTCTGGAGTGTTGGCATTTGTGCTGATGGTGAAAAAGCAGTGGTGGGTAAAACTGCTTGTGCCTTAGTGTGAATCAAGACAGAGTCATGAAACTATACTACTAGTCGTTGTATTCTTTACCACCATCCACTTACAGAAAAAGAAATGCCAGTTTGCTTAGGAATATCCTTGATGAAGCAGTAGAAATTAAAATTATTTTTCATTAAAATGTTATTTTTGTTAACATGTGATTCATTATTATTTTTATGTTTAAGCTAATAAATACTTTTAATTGTCTTAGTTTTAATTTCTAATTTGGTCAACATGGATAGCTATAGCTCACATAAACAAAAGATCTTTAGGGTCCTCAATAAATTCTAAGAGTGTAAGAGGCTCTTCAGAACAAAATATTTGAAAACTGCTGCTCTCTTAACTTTCCAAGCATGACTCTTAACTAGACAAATTTTCAATTATGGGTTGTACACAGACTTTTCATATCTCCAGGTCTATCTCTTCTTCATGACTTCTCAAAAATAATGACTAAGGGCTCTAAATTAGTCTTCTAAAATTCCTTAAACATTCTCCTGTGTGTTCACCCAATTTGTTTCTCTTCACTCTCTCCTAGCATGGTGTTTTGGAAAGAGTGACCTGCATTTTCCAGAATATTGGTGTAGTGGGCAGTGGTAGTTGTGGTTCTTGTCTACCCCACACACTTGCCCATTGTTCTTTGCCTAGTAACATTATCTTCCCTTTAGTGAACCCTCTCCCCATTCCTTGTCTTCCTGGTGAAGCTGTCAATCAAGTGCTCCTCCTTCACCCTCAACTCTTCACTACAAGAATGGGCACATGGTCCAGGCCTGGACCAACCATAGCATAGCATCTCCTGGGAAACGGTGATTGGCCGAAGGGATAGGGCACATGACCTAGGCTAAGCAAGTTGGAATCCTTACCCAAAATTGTCTGAAGTAAAGGTAGTCCTCACTTTGATCATGACTTTTTAAGGGCATATGATTGGGGCTACTACCCACAATCTTTCCCACCATATAAAGAGAACCTGCATATAGAAGGAATCCAAGCAGAGACAAGAAGAAATAAAGATGATTAGAGAGACATTTCTGGTAATTTTGATTCCTTATTTCAATCTCTGAGGCCCTGGTTCCTGGCAACGTTTTCTCCCTTCAATTCTGCCAGGTATCACAGAGTTATGAGAACAAATAAATCCACTTTTGTGCTCAAGTTACCTTTCCAGTTCAAAGAGTTTGGAATAGTACATTTGAGGAAGTTACTTAACCTCCTGACTTCAGTTTCTTTATGGGAATACCCACACCCTCACCTCACAGCTTGGGAGGATTTAATGAGACAATATTAAACACATTGAAAATGGTAAAGCATTAATCAAGTGTTAAGTGTAACAAGTATTCTCTCTCTCTACCCCAGAAGCAAGGTGGCTAGCCTTCCTGCCCCAAAACTATATTTAGACCACTAAGTATACTCATCCCAAATCCTTGGGTCCAAGAATGGCTTAAGAGGTCCTTAAATTTCTTCTGGAAGTCAAGTAAGGTTTAGAAACCCTTTATAAGACAGTTATTGTATCTAGAAGGCTCATCCTGCACTTAGGGCAGCTCAAGAATTATGAGGACACCAGGAAAGCAGTGACTATTCAAGAATCTGATTGGAGGTCTGGATTGGATCTCAGAGGACTTCAGTAAGTCCAGAGCAAAAAGCCATTGAGTCTTCCTTCCTGAGAAGGTTCAGTCAGCCCCAAGTGAAAACAGGCTAGAAAGTCTTCAGAAGATTGTCACATGTTAACCAAAGAGGACTCCCACACAACTAAATGCCACTTAATCTGAAGCATAAATGAATGAACACAGGTGAATCATCTATGGCAGATGGAATTTGGGGTGTAGGTGGGGTCTACTGCCGTGGAAACATTAGTGGCTTCTACAGTGTGCTTATTAACTCTAGGTTACCAGGAGATTTTAGCCCAGTGTTTTCTCACTGTGGCCCGGGCTATCCAAGGACTCCATTGGATCAGAACCAAGGCGTTCTCATTCACTAGTGACTACTTCATACTATGCCTTTTCAGAAAATGGCAGAAGGAAACATGAAGCCTCCTGGGGATCAGTCTTTTGTTCTGTTTTGTCAAAAGATTGACTTCCTCTTAAATGACTCTTCTATTGTTTCTCATTGTCTCCTTAACTGAATTTGAGTATGTGGCTACAGAGAGCTCGATTCCCCAGGTGAGGCTTCCCACCAGGAAGTGGATCATTTTTTTTTTTTTTTCCCTTTTTGCGTTATGTGGGCCTCTCACTGTTGTGGCCTCTCCCGTTGCGGAGCACAGGCTCCGGATGCGCAGGCCCAGCGGCCATGGCTCACGGGCCCAGCCGCTCCGCGGCATATGGGATCCTCCCAGACCGGGGCACGAACCCGTATCCCCTGCATCGGCAGGCGGACTCTCAACCACTGCGCCACCAGGGAGGCCCGAAGTGGATCATTTTAACGGGAGAGTAAGTTTATTTCAATTGTTAAAATAGCAATCCTCCCCACTCATCTCTCGAAAAATTCAAGGACAGTGAGACAGGCATTTGCAGTTTATATTCCAGGTAAACATGTAGCATTTTTACTCATTAGCTGAGAAACAAGAATGGCTTTTAATTTTGAAGGAGGATTTGATCATTAATATTCTTTGTATTGTTTTCAATTCTGCCAAGGACCTGCCAGATGGCCTTGTTTCTAGGGGGAAATGGCTTACTCAGCTTTCTTTTTATCAATAATATAACAATGTAATAAATCTCCTTCTCTTCTGGTAGTCCTTAGGACCTCTTTCCTGCCATTGGTGAGAATGCATGGGGTTTCAGAAGCGTTAAATTCAGAGATGAACATAACATGCCTGTTGAAGGCCTGACTTTACAATATCATCACACCACACGCACACTGGCCCTCAAATATCATTGAGCTTATTCCCTCTGTTAAAAAGCAAATTTAATCTCTGAGAATTTTGGTTCACCTGTCTTAGTAGGTAGTATTCCCTTTATAACCACACAGGACTCATCTCTGCAGTGCTTTGAAGTAAATTTGGAACATGAAACTTGTAGCTTTACCAGACCAAACTGGAAAAAAAAAGTCGGTTCAGTTCTCCACAGAGCAGGAAACTCGGCGGCCGGGTGAGTCCCCATGACCCAGATCACCTCAGCTTTGGCCCTACAGACTGAACAGACCGGAACAGTGAGAGCAAATCAGACTTTCATTAGCTCTGCCTTTCTGAAAAGCATGTTTGTTTCATATGTTTTATATGTTTTACATTAACCAGTTAATGTTCTATGCCACTCAGGTGTAGCTTTATTACTTTTTTTATACTTTATGACTTTTTTATAATGAGGTAGATTTAGCTGGCACCAGAAAATTGCAGAATAGGAAGTTCCAAGGAAGGAGCGGGGCTTGGAAGAGTTAGCTGTTTCTCTGACAAGTAGAAATCTCTGTGTGACACTGTTACAAGGCCATTTGGCACACTTTGCTTCCTGACCCAAGTCCGTCAGGTACATTATAAGCTCCAGGGCACCCTCAATTCACCCCTCCCCCAACTCCCGAGTTGTTCTAGTTCCATGCATGCCCTCCAGGTCTGCTTGTCTCATGGGAAGTAGAGCCAATATTTTAGGAGAAAATATTAGGCAGCACTAACAAACATTGCAAATATTGCTAGAAACAGACACAGTGATATTCTGAGGCCAGGGTAGACCTCTGACTATGACTGTTTACAGCTATTGATGACTATGATTTTGACTAGACTACTTCTCTAGAGCTTACCCAAGAGAGTCACGTTTGCATCTCGAGGATGAACCAATGCAGATTTGAGATCTAGTCTTCAAGTCCCTTGATTCACATGCACAGATTCTGTCATCCTCTGGGCAAAAAAAATAACAACACAAAGACCCAATTACTCCAATTATTAGAAGATAATAATTGATAATGCAATCTGACTCATTCAAAGAACAAATTGTGGGGATATTTATTTACACCCATTTAGGCCTCTTCCAAAACATTAAGCAGAAACCTATCACCCAACATGGATATTGGTCCAGAATACAAATAACATTTATTGAACAGTTACAAGAGGCTTGACACAGTCAACGGCTTTACACAAATTCCCGTTTAATTCTCATACCAACCCTTTAAGGGAGGTATTAACTCCACCACTCATTCACTGGGAATTGGAAGTCTGTTGCCAGATCCTGTGCTCTTAACCATTATACCACTCTGCATCATTATAGGAGGATGATGAGGATTCTGTGAACCGAGTGGACCAGATCAATGCTACTAAAAAGTGTGGGCTGCAGACCAGTGGTGGTTCATGGACTGCTTGTTATTGGTCTGTGATGAGATAAGTCAGATATTAAGAGTTAGCTTTTATAAACATTTATAGCAAAGCAACAGTATTTATTATGTCTGTTGGACCTAATTATTGGGTTCGTTCGTTTTTCACGAACGAACTTTTTGGCCAATCCAATAATAAAAATTGGGGGCTTGCATTTTGTGTGTCTTTGGGTTTTATTTAATATCATTTTATAGTAATTCATTCTCATTGTATTTTTATTGAGATATAGTTGATGTACAATATTATATGTTTCATGTGTACTATGTAGTGATACACAATTTTTAAAGGTTATACTTCATTTATAGTTATTATACAATATTGGCTATATTTCCTATGCTGAACAATATATCCTTGTAGCTTATTTATTTTATACATAGTATTTGTACCTCTTAATTCCCTACCCCTATACTGCCCCTTCCCTCTTCCCCACTGGTAACCACTATATTCTCTATATCTATAAGTCTGCTTCTGTTTTGTTATCTTCACTAGTTTGTTGTATTTTTTAGGTTCCACATAGAAGCAATACCATACAGTATTTGTCTTTCTCTGTCTGATGTATTTCACTTGGCATAATGCCCTCCAAGTCCATCCATGTTGTTGCAAATGCCGAACTTTCATTCTTTTTTATGGCTGAGTAGTATTCCGTTGTGTATATATATCACTTCTTCTTTATCCATTCATCTGTTTGTTGATGGACTCATTTTATTTTTTAAATGCATCATCCAGCAATTATACTCCAATAAAAAATGTGAAAAAAAATTAAAAGCATCATTCCATGATGGATTGGAATTTTTAAAAAAGGAAGAAAGAAACACTGGTCTTTCACTATAGATAGCTTGAGAAGCACTGGACTAAATAGCATATCTTCGTGAAGACTATTATAGTAAGGAAAATGGAAGGTAGTGAAGTTTGAGCTTCTTCATGAGGTTTGTGAGAGTTTTCTTTCTGTTTTTATCATTCCTCTCTACTTCTCCCTGATAAATTTACCCATTGTTCTGTTGGGCTTTAGGAGAACAGTAAAGAACACCCCTTTCCCTCTTCCTAATTTGAAAGCAACTGAGACAAACACCAGAGTCAGATAGGAGCTGAAAATATCAGTTAGAAAACTGGGCTGGAAGACACAGCTGAGATGTGAGACCTCAACTGTTTTTATAACATCTCCCTCTACCCCTGAATTAGGGATCCTCGTCCACTTAGTCACTGATTCAGGGAGATAAGCTCAGGCTTTCTCCCATAAGCTAAGAGAAAACCGCAATAAAACCCTTACACAGAAGACTTGGAAATGGCAGAGCAGAGCATTCTCAATCTCTTCTCAGAAACTCATTACCCAGGTAAGTCTTTCTTCACTTGGTAGGGTGAAGCATAAGGGAGGGTCAAGGATAGAGACCATGGGGGTCCCTCTAATCTATGTTTCCTCAAGAAAATGTGAGGGTAAATGAACAGAGTTCCCTAACAGATGTCATTTACCCATTCATTTGATGCCCGTCTCTGAATATTCTACTAAAATATACCCAATCTCATTCTATGAGCTTCATTTTTCCCATCATTTAAACAGCTCTTAAAAGTCTATTTCCACCAGACAAGTCTTGAGAAAGTGGCAGTAATTCCTTATTCAAGCTCCTTTGCTCAGTGCTCTGGTAAATGCACTTACCCTCTTATGTGCACTCAGTGAAAATATGTAATTTATTACATTAATGTCAGGTATTAAATTTTCAAGTTCTGAATTTTTTTACTGTACTTCTGCCATGGAATTGTCTACAGCATTAGAAATCCCATGAGGGCAGGGGATCATGTATATGCTTATTTATTTGCTACAGCTCCGTGTACCAATAGGTATTTAATGATTGCTTTGATCCCAAGGATGATGAGGAGGTAGATGGCTGTAAGGATGTCTCTCTTGACTATTTGCATTTAAGTCCTTAACCTTGGCTGATAAACCAGTTTTCCCACTTCTACTCTTGTTTTCTGGTAATACCTGATTTGCAACTTTTGTCCCAGAGTATCAGTTCTCAGCCAAGTACTTTTCAACAACATACTAACATTAGGAAAATTAGATGCCTCTCATAAAATATGTGACTTGACTTTTTGAAATTAAATTCTCCTACAGAGTAATTCTTAATGTACAGTATTTGTATTGTTGGATACTGCTACAGAGCCATCACAACTCTGTGATATGGTCAATTTTATTTTCTAATGCTTCCACTCTTCTTTTCCTGCCCTCCTTGTCACTAATCCTCCTTCTCAGTATCTAGAGCTCTCATGGCACCTCTCATGGCACTTTCCAGAGCTGCCCCCATGGCTTCCTTCTCAGGCCTGACCTCTCTGCCTGCATTCTAGACCTTTTCATCCCACTCTTTTCTTACTCCTCTTTAAAAGATCCTGCTGCATTTTAACACGGGCCTTCTGGAACTAACTCTTTCTCCAAAGAAGTAATGTTAATAGTGGGAATGTCATAAATTAATGTCGCTAGGGGGACATCAGGGAGCAGGGAGGCTTTTAATCACCCTTCAGATCACACCATGTAGGTGGCTGCATACATGGAAGGCCAAGTCTATGTATTAGTATTTGTGTCAACTTGCATAAGTACATAATTACATTTTAATGGATGAGCTATATATTCACAAATATGGATATGAATGGAACTTTCGTAAGTGCATGTCTGTGCAACCCCCTCATTAGGACATCAATAAAAACCTCTTCCTTGCTCACCTGGAACCCTTAGTTTCTGGCAGTAAGGAGAGTGCACCCATGTTGAGATCATAAAATTAATTACTAATTTCTTTTTTTAAGAAAAAAGAAGCTGTGCTAGATATAAACTTAATTAAATAGTGATCTGAATCTCTGAACCTGGGTACTATAAAATTGGCCAGCCTGGAATGCATCCACCACCATCTACCACTTAGCAACTTGGAAACCTCATCTTCAAGCCTGCCTTGAACTCAAAACTGGCTTGGCTTATAGCAGATCCCTCTGAATGACTCTTCTTAATACAAAACAACTTCCCTCAACCTTGATTAGGTTCCTGGTCCTAAGAAGCTCCAGACCAGCTTGGGAGCCCAAGGTATGGTGGCAGGTATCTGTAACCCCCATTTCCAGCCCTGTGGCCTGGTACCATTTACTACTACTTCATTTGTATTCTGTTTGTGTCTATAAGTCAGATGAATAGGGAAATTTAAAATAAGCAAAAAAGATTACTAGTTGTCCCCATTGGAAACTATGCATTGTTTAGAGCAGATTCTTCCGGGCTATCTTATTCCAGGCTTCGATTTTCTTTGAGCTATTTTAAAACTCTGGAAGTTGGAGATAACTGGTAGCAATGAAAAATAATTCTTGTCCACGGACATACAAATAAGTTCTGTCTGGTGGAGGTTCAATTGAGTTTCCTCCTCCTCCCTGCCCCCCATGGAAAAAGCCAGTTTTCCATCTATTTTTAAATTAATTTCTTTACTCCATATAAAGGTGTTCATCTTCAACTACTCCTTTGAACTGGTTGTAGCATCGTACCGCTTCTTTCATTAATAACAAGATAAATCAAATCTTTAACACATTCATTTTATACCTGTAGGAGAGTCATGATTAACAGGTGTAAGCTCCTTGTAGGCAGAGGCTCTCCTAGACCTGGAGTGGTACGTGCTTCCACTCACTGGCTCTAGACCCAGGACAAATTACTTACCACTGTGCATTAGGACCCACCTATGGGCTAGAATAAGAATGCCTTCTCTGTCTACCCGAAGGGCTTGCCACAAAGATAGAATGAGTCCATATACAGAAAAGAATTGTAAAACTAGGAAGTGTTAAATGTAGAGTCTTCACCCTTTCCCCGTGTGCCAGAGTAAATGTTACCCACGCTTTGACTCAGCATGATTCTTGCCTGCTTTAGCCACCCTGTTGTCACCCTTCCCTCAATTCATATTGTATTTACATGAGTTTATATAAGCAATATCATACCAGTCATTATTTATTCCCCTCTAATGATCTCATGTGTGTTAATTTCACCTGGTCGGGTAGATTGTAAGTTTCTTTAGGACTTCTTGGACTTATTCTCTGTGTTGACTTTGAATATCTGATTCTTCACCTTCCAGATCACATTCTGTTGAATGACCCTTGCCCTGATGTCATCCATGTCCCAGCTTATAGGCCATGGGAGGCAGTCCCCATGTTTCTGAATACTCCAGGGTGAAGAGACAATGCCCTCAACTTGCTTTGCATTCCCTGTTGCATCTAACAGTGTTAGATTCCTGATAGGATAGATTCCTTAATTGAAATGGAATAGTATCCTGATGTAAACATAGTACCTACCTTGCAAATGATATGCACTCAATTGAAGATGATGATATTGAAGATGATGACATCAATCACCATCAATCAGGAATTTATATGGTAGAAAAGACAGTTCAGGAATACTCTGCCTTCAGAAAAGAAGAAAGATGAGAAGAAGGGCTAATTTGAATGGAACTATTACTATATGTTTGGCATTACTGTAAACCCTTTACATATATTAACCCATCTGAGACTCACAACAATCCAATGAGGTAGGTACTCTTACCATCCCCCATTTTACAGATGAGGAAATTGACACACAGAGGAATTAAATAACTTGCCCCAATGTCAACCAGCTACTGAGTGAAGACTGGCTCTAGAGTCTTCTACTATAATGAGAAGAATCATGAGATACAAAAGAGCTGTGTGGGGCTTCCCTGGTGGCGCATTGGTTGAGAGTCCGCCTGCCGATGCAGGGGACACGGGTTCGTGCCCCGGTCCAGGAAGATCCAACATGCCATGGAGCAGCTGGGCCCGTGAGCCATGGCCGCTGAGCCTGCACGTCCAGAGCCTGTGCTCCGCAACGGGAGAGGCCACAACAGTGAGAGGCCTGTGTACTGCAAAAAAAAAAAAAGAGCTTTTTGGGGGAGTAAGTTTTACATTATTTTTGTATGATAGTCTCTTTGATTGTGAGAAAAATGAGTTACAATAAGAAGATAGAAATGAGGAAGAAAGAAAGATGTTAGCAAGGAAGAAGGAACAGTAATGATAATGGTCAGGTCACCTTGAGAATATGTGACCTTGGGCAAGTCATTTGACTTCTTAGTAAGATTGTTGTGGGTATGACAGGAGATAATTTATGTAAAGTGCATAAAGCAGCGCCTGGCACATAGTAAGCCCTCAATAAATGGTATTGTTATTCTCTTTTAAAATTATTATTATCTATTACTATTATTAACCACAGTGGACAGCTTATCTTATTATTGTTAAGTCTGGGATTTCACCCTACTTGCAGACCAGCAAATTAGCTTGCTGCAGGTTCATGGATGCTGGCAGAAGACAGGAGACTAGTGGTTCAGGGATAAAGGATTTTTACTCACAGCACAGCGAGCAACATGAGCATCTGTGTATTTGCACTGGTTCCCTTTGCCCTCAATTCCCACAGGGGTGACATGTGGGAACCCATGTAAATGCTGAGCACACAGTGGGTCTGAATCATTGTCAAGGATCACTGAGCTTGGGGGATTCATAGTTTTTATAGTAAGCAGTAAGCAAGCCTGCTGTTTGTCCAGAAAGAGAAATCACCTCATCTTGCAAGGTTGTGTGTGAAAACACAGCTCTGAGAAATGGCCCAGGTAAAGGGAGGTCAGGGCTTTGCATGATTGGCATACCCAGAAAGAGCATGAAGGAAAACTCAGGGGCTAGGGCAGACTGCTTCTCACAACAATTATCATCATCAACTACTATTATGAATCAGGGTAAAGGAAGATGACATCTTTTTTTCCGTTTATATCTGCACATGTTCCTACTATACCTTCTCACTCTGGGCCATGAATTTGGTCTTTTGAGGGATTATGTAATGACTCAAGTAAAAAGGAGTCTGTTTTCTCTTTTTTTTTTTTTTTTTTTTTTTTGCGGTACGCGGGCCTCTCACTGTTGTGGCCTCTCCCGTTGCGGAGCACAGGTTCCGGATGCGCAGGCTCAGCGGCCATGGCTCACGGGCCCAGCTGCTCTGCGGCATATGGGATCTTCCTGGACTGGGGCACAAACCCGCGTCCCCTGCATCGGCAGGTGGACTTTCAACCGCTGCACCACCAGGGAAGCCCGAGTTTGGTCTCTTAACTCCTCCAATTTCCTTGTCATGACTGAGGACTTAAGCTCCTCCCATTCTTGCTTCCTATTTTACTTCAACCTGAGACATCATACAGACTTTTACTTTCATTTCTTCCCTTGCATTAAGGCATTTTGAAAAGGCATTAATTGTGTGGCTCTAAAACAGACCTGTTATCTTCTAGAATAATAGGTCAGTCTGGAACTATTACTTTCTCCACATGGATATCAATAAAGTGTCACATTTTAGACAAGATGTGGCTTTCTCCAAAATGAGCTTTGAAACGTTATGATCAGCATAAATTTCACTCGGCTACCTAGAATAGCCATCTGCATTTCACTGGATAGTAAATGTGCCTAGCACTATTAAACTACAATATCCATTAGAAATGCTTTTCTAAATCACAATCAAAAAGTGTTAGTGGGGGGCTTCCCTGGTGGTGCAGTGGTTGAGAGTCCGCCTGCCGATGCAGGGGACACGGGTTCGTGCCCCGGTCCGGGAGGATCCCACATGCCGCAGAGCAGCTGGACCCGTGAGCCGTGGCCGCTGAGCCTGTGCGTCCGGAGCCTGTGCTCCGCAACGGGAGAGGCCACAACAGTGAGAGGCCCGCGTACAGCAAAAAAAAAAAAAAAAAAAAAAAAAAAAGTGTTAGTGGGAAAAGAGAACTTAGATGTTGGTCATATTCATTTCTTAAGGCTGCTGTGAAAAAGTAACACAAACTGGGATGGCTAGGAACAACAGAAACTTATTCTCACACTCCAAAGCTGCTAGGAAAGATTCTTCCTTGTCTTTTCCAGGTTCTGGTAGCCCCAGGCATCCCCTGACTTGCAGCTTCATAACTCAAATCTCTGCCTCCATCTTCACATGGAGTTCTCCCTGTGTGTCTCTAGTCTCCTATTATAAAGACACCATTCATGTTGAATTAAGGGTCCACCCTACTCCAGTATGACTTCTCTAATAATTACATCTGCAATGACCTTTTTTCCATATAAGATCACATTCTGAGGTACTGGTAGGTAGGATTTCAACGTATCTTTTTGAGGCAAATAGTTCAACTCATAACATTGACTAATCTAATTATTTTACATATAATAAAAATGAGGCACAAGAAGGTTATAAGGTACCCATGGTCACTGCTCTTCAAATTCCATGTCTTTCTGGATGTGGGACCCTTCCCCAGCTTCTCCTTTAAGAACTGTGGGAGCCCACACACCTTGCCTAACTCCTTGGACTTATTCTCTATGTTAACTTTGAATATCTAATTCTTCACCTTCCAGAGTCACATTCTGTTAAATGACCCTTGCCCTGATGTCATCCATGTCCCAACGTGTAGGTCATGGGAGGCAGTCCCCAAGTTTCTGAATACTCCAGGGTGAAGAGACAATAGGCATTGGAGAGCATTTGTGACTTTATTTTGGAAAATTGAGTCAAAATAAGCTTCTTGGAGAACATGTGGGCCAGGAGGAAATTAATATAGGGAGTACTCATACATGGGAGAATTTACTATTGAAAGTCCCATTGGAATGGTAGGCAAGATGTACCCATATAATTTTAAATGGTACAAAACAAAACTAACATATCTGAAAAAGGCCTTTTTTGCAGACTTTCACAGGGCAAGTATGAGGAAATAAAATCTTTGGACCATTTCTCATCTTAAAGCATTTTCCTGACTCTAGGGATTTGCTCACATTCCTCTGGGATTGTAAAATGCACAGGTGATTCAGAGCTTCTTTCTCTGGGTGAACGGTTCAAAAGCCAAACCCTCTAGGTAGGCAAACTTTCCCTCAGTTTTCTTGGGGATTTTGTTTTCTTTTCTTAAAGCTGGAGGTATTTATCTTATGAACTATTTAGGAGATATTTATCTTCTCATCCTAACTCAACTGCAAAATACCTATCTAAATTCTATACAAAGTTCATACCTATCACTGAATGCATTTAATGGTATTGTTTTATATTGCTGAAACACCTTGAAACCTCTCTTGTTGCATTTATATTCTGAAAATGTCAACTACACAAAGAGTGGAAGAAAGACCTAAGGTTGATAATTAGCTGGATTCTTCTAGTGTAGAGAAAGATCATAGCACATTCAAGATCCAAGAGACTCTTTTAAACAAAAAAAAAGAAAAAATGGATTTCCTCAGTGCTCTTTTTTGCCTCTAGAGTTCATCACATTTCAAAACTAATGGCAACTGACAGGATAACTTAGGTCGTTCCTGCTTGTTGGAATAGAATAGGTCCACCAACTCTACCTTAACGCCCATTCATAATTTTGGGTTAAAAAGAAAAACAGAGTGTGGCCTTCCTTTAATATCCATATTGAGCCTGTTATAAGCAGAAGCTGACCCAATTCAAAAGTAGATACAAGTCTAATGGTGGCTGCCAGGGATGGGGCGGGGGGCGGGGGTGGGAAGGGGAGGTTTTGTTTAATGAGTAGGGGTTTCCCCCGCTTTCCAAAAGTAGAGCATTCCTATGAAACCTTTTGCAAGCCAAAATGGCATAAAGCAAAGAAACAGTTACCTTAGGACATATCTTCCTGATGGATGCAAAAAATAAATCGAGAAAAAGTACAGATGCCCACAGACACAGTTCAAAACTATGGCAGCTTGATGCTGAGATGCTAAGTGTAGTTTCAGGGGAAGGAGCTTGGCAGTGCCACTCTGCCTGCTCAGATGCGTTGCTGGCTGCAAAATAAATGCTGAACGCTATTTTTGCTTTTTGCCTTTTTTTTTTTTTTTTTTTTTTTGTAAAACTGAAAATCCTCTTTGGATTTCTTTCAGTTAGTGAAAACAGGTACTAAAGAAAAATTAACTTCCTCCCTCCTCAAGGACTATGCCTACATTTTAAAGAGCTGTTGACAATCACACTACTGGGCATATACCCAGAGAAGACCATAACTCAAAAATGACACATGCACCCCATCGTTCACTGCAGCACTATTTACAATAGCCAGGTCATGGAAGCAACCTAAATGCCCATCGACAGACGGATGGATAAAGAAGATGTGGTACATATATACGGTGAAATATTAGCCATAAAAAGGAAGGAAATTGGGTCATTTGTAGAGACATGGATGGACCTGGAGACTGTCATACAGAGTAAAGTAAGTCAGAAAGGGAAAAACAAATATCATATATTAACGCATATATGTGGATTCTAGAAAAATGGTACAGATGAACCGGTTTGCAAGGCAGAAATAGAGACACAGATGTAGAGAGCAAACGTATGGACATCAAGGGGAGAAACTGGGGGCAGGGAGTGGGATGAATTGCGAGATTGGGATTGACATATATACACTAATATGTATAAAACAGATAACTAATAAGAACCTGCTGTATAAATAAATAAATAAATAAAATTTAAAAAATAAAGTGTATATATATTTACAGGGAAGAAAGGAATGGCTAGATAGCTAACTGTTAACATAAACTAGTTTATTTATTTTTTTGCGTTACGCGGGCCTCTCACTGCCGTGGACTCTCCCGTTGTGGAGCACAGGCTCCGGATGCGCAGGCTCAGTGGCCATGGCTCACAGGCCCAGCCACTCCGTGGCATGTGGGACCTTCCCGGACCGGGGCACGAACTCGTGTTCCCTGCATCGGCAGGCGGACTCTCAACCACTGCACCACCAGGGAAGCCCTAAACTAGTCTATTTTAAATATATAGATAAGAAATTAGGACATAAAGCTAGATAGTATTTGTTGGAGGGAAGGAATCTAGAAAAGTTGGAAACATAGGGTACAGTTACAGGAAGAATGAGTGAGGTGGGAGTCCCTGGAATGGGAGGCAAGGTCATCATTATGAATGCCCAAAGGACCTAGGAACATGACTACCATGCAGTTTACTTACTGAACAACCAAAGCCAGGTTGATCCTGGGTCAAAACTAAGAACATGGGATGCTGACAATATCAAGGACCAGGACAAAAGCCCAGGACTGAAAAACAGAAGCTAAGGCTAGATATCCAAGAAAACTAGGTACAAAACAGGCCGTGTCTGGTGAAGATCCCAGAAATGGATGGTAACCGGGAAGCTTGAAGTCTGAAACCGGACAAGAAAAGTCAGCAGAGCTAGATGGTGGACAGAATGAGAGGCTCAGACAAGAGTGAAAGTTTAAGAAAGTATAAAGTTAGAATAGAGAGCAGTTGTGGAACACACTGAAAGAATGGACTTGAAACTCAGGCAGAGGTTACAAGGGTTAGAAACCAGATTAGAAGTTTTGGTGTCAAAAATCAGAACAGAGGCAAGAAGTTCTGTCAACAGGTAAAAGGGATGAATAAGAGCTTGACACTGGTCCAGTTTGTCTGAGATTTGGAGCTTAATATCATTCCTGTTAAGGCAAGAACCAATCCCGGAAAACTTCATCGAGACCCTGTAGGTGACAGTCGCTGTTTGGAACTCCCTGGCTGAGATGTGAGTGTACGGGCAAGACAAAGCATAGTTTTTGGCAGGAAGATTCAGGCACTTTGGTGCTGAGGAAACATGGAAAGGAAGGTGATTTTAAAAGCATAAGCTTTTAGTTATTTACTTTCACTGATTTTTAGACCTCAGTGTTTCTCACTTTGTGCTCCTAGTAAACATGAACCCCTCCAATTTTGCTGTCCTTCCTCCATT
Organism: Mesoplodon densirostris; assembly: GCF_025265405.1. Lineage (NCBI taxonomy): Eukaryota > Metazoa > Chordata > Mammalia > Artiodactyla > Ziphiidae > Mesoplodon > Mesoplodon densirostris. Next base: position 41,166,725 of record NC_082681.1, on the reverse strand, counting down.
CATTCACCATTTCCCACCAGTGTTTGGACATACCAAGACAAGAGCCCATATGCATCTTATGTCTGTCTTAGACATTCTATGAGAAATGGTTTTGTAACTCTGCCTTAATAACCTGATGATTGTCATATATACATTTTTCTATTAAGCTTAGAGTGCTGTCAAAATGTGCAAGAGTGATTTAACAAAAATTATTACGTCTAAGTGGTGTTTGTTTAAATTTTATATTGACCTTTAAAGATACTAGGAGGTTAAGTGAAATGATCTGCCTGACTGGGTCATTTAGACCCCACCTACAGACTCATTCCCACCCTGATCACAGGGACCAAGGATGGTGGTCAAAGAGATTTAACGAGCCCTAAGCCAGTAGCTCTGGTGCCTCAGTAGTAAGACAACTGTGGTATTACTCTATATTGGATTCCCCCTCCCCTGTCAGATGGGGGCCAAAGTGTAAGACGAATCGTTTGACTGTAATGGAACGAGAACAGAGCACAATTTCACTGTGGCTATAGTGTGAAAATCCTGAGAGCACATCCAGTCTTTCCAGGTATCCTGAAGAGTGCCATGAACCAAAGCCAAGGCAGTTTGTATAACTACAGAAGCAGCATTCCAATAGGTTCAATAGAGAGCAAGAGCTAAAGTCTGGAATCAGACTAAGGGCCAAACAAAACAAACAGAACAAAATAAATGCAAACAAATAGTAACAACAAACTAAGAAGTAAAAGAGAATTGACTGAATAAAATCAAACATGAAGAAATCCTAGAGACAAAGTGAGTACAGAAACCTCCCACTTTTTTCACCTAATCGCAGCTCAGGCTTAAATGGATTGCTGTACAAGGTTCATATAAAGTGGCTCCAGTAGAAGAGTCTGGCTTCTTTGTACCTAGATTCTGATGATTAGATTCTTGCCTTGTTTCTTTTAACTTGACCTTCATCTTCCTCCTTTATCTCTGCATATTTAATTTGGTCATCTCAGAATCGTAATTCCTCTAGACCTGGGGCCCTTTCATTCCTATCTGTCTGTCGTCTCTGCTTGAACTTCGATCTCCTCTGCTTTTTTCCTGATACTCATATCCATCCCAGTGCTTTGGTTATAGCCAAATTCTTGTCTCAGTGAGCTCTTCCAGGCTACTGGGGGACACAGCTGTAGTCCCTATTGAGAGCCCTCTGATGCCAGTGATCTGTTTACATAGTGCCTGTTGTTAGACTTTACCAATGTGCTGTACACTGGTCCAGATGTCCTCTCATTGCACAATAAATGCTTATTGAATTTAACTTCCTGGAAACTTCCCAGATTGCCTGCCCTGCTCCAGTGGGGTAAGGTTCAGGGGTTTCCAGGTGTCTGGTTTTGACAAAGACAGTTCAGCATTTGAGCTTGTTGTCTGGTTGAAAATACCAGACATGTGACTATCCATTTTTTTCCAACTAAATAAATCATATTGTTTTGTTATCACAAAAATTGTATACACAAAAGCATTGAAATCTAATAAAAGCTAGAAATTGTTATCAGTGGATGATCTATGTCATGTCTTTTCAAAATTAGGGCTTCAGATACTTATCCTCTGTACCTAGTATTTTTGCAGACACCACTTCACAACCCTATCTAGGTTATTGTTCCTCCAACCACATTTTACAGTATGAGAAAATGTAGAAGAGAAATATTAGTCAGCTTGTATCTTAGAAAATAAGTGTAATGATAAGAATGCCATTAACATCCACAAAAATATATTGAGCACCTGCTTTAGTGATTTGAGTACAGCTTTAGAGTACGCTGATATCTCTACTTCCTAAAGGGAGGAAAAAAGAGTTTAGCTGCAACTTCATTAGATGGCTTTCTTTAAAGAGAGATACATATAGAAAGGTATATTCAAGATAAGCATGAGCATGGTTACAAAAATAAAATAGGAGACTTCCACTTCTCAGAAGATGAAGTTGATATACTTTTCTCTATTTCTCCCACGAAGTACAACTGAAACTCCTGGATATTCTATATAAAATGAACATAAGAAGACTCTGAAAGGTCCAGAGAAGAAAGTAGACCAGCTAGGGACTTCAGAACCCAAAGAATTACACAGTGCTAATTTACCTGGATATTCTTTTTGCCTCACACATTCTAGACTTGAATCTGAAGAAGCTGGCAACCCAGAAATGCCAACAGGCACAGAAAAAAGTGTCTAAGCAGTTAAGTCTGCTCTACTTAGCCAAAGAACTGGGAAAGGGGCAGCCTAGCAAGGCAGATTTTTCAAACATTACGACTCTACTCTAGCTAAACAACACAGAGAAGACTGTGACCCTCATTCCCACTCATACCAGCAAATGCCAACTGGTAAGCCTAGACTTACCTCCTCACCAGGCTGTAATGTCAGAGAAAGCCAAGTAGGGAGTCCAGACTTTCATCTTGGCTGGCCAGTAATAATCTCTCCTCCACCCCCAGTGGTGTCAATGGAGACTGTTGTGGGGAGCCAGAACATCCACCTTCATGTCGCAGTAACAAGGAGCCCCCAATTCAGGTGCTGACAGAGGCCAAGTGGAGAACTGGGACATCTACTTCTACCTGAAATTAATGAAGGAGACCTACCCCTTGCCCTACTAGAAGGTTATCAGAGAAAGCCAGCAAAAACAGAAGGTTTAAAGGAGGTGTTGTGTCTCACAATATACTATGAATATGCCCAAGTTTTGATCTAAAATCATCCATTTATCAAAAACCAGTATGATCTCAAACTGAATAAGAAAAAACAATCAGTAGATGCCAACAATGAGGTGAAAAGAATGTTAGAATTATCTGACAAAGATCTTAAAGCCGCTATAGTAAAAAAAATACTTCCACAAACAATTACAAATGCATTTGAAACAAATGAGAAAATAGAAAATCTCAGAAAAATAGAAGACATAAAAACTAAATAAACAAGTAGAAATTTTAGAGGGTAACAACACAATAATCAAGATAAAAAGCTCAGTGGATGGGTTCAACAACAGAATGGAGGGGACAGAGAAAAGAATCCATGAACCAGAAGGTGGAAAAAAAAGAATTTACCCAATCTGTATAACAGAGAGAAAATAGACTTAAAGGAAAAAGAACAGACACTCAGGGACCTATGAACCTATAACAAAAGATCTAACATCCATGCCATCAGAGTCCCAGAAAGAGAAGAGAAAATGGGCAAGGCTAAAAAAGTACTCAAGGAAAGCTGAAAATGTTCCAAATTTAGCAAGAGACATAAACCTACAGATCAGATTTAAGAAGCTGAACAGACCCTAAACAAAATAAACTGAAATGAAATCCACAGAAAGAAACATCATCATTAAATTTATAACTAAAAACAAGGGGAAAATCTTGAAAGCAGCCAGAGAAAAACACCTTGCCTATAAAGAAAAACAATTCGAATGACAACATATTTCTCATCAGAAACCATGAGGGCCAGAAGGAAGTAGCAAAATATTTTACATGTTTGAAAGCAAAGAATCGTCAACCTAGAATCCTATATCCAGGGAAAAATATCCTCGAGGAATGAAGGGGAATCAAGACATTTTCAGATGTGGGAAAATGAAGAGAATTTGTTGCTAGCCAACCTACCCTAAAAGAATAGCTATCAGATATTCTATAAACAGAAAGGAAATGATAAAAGAAGGAATCTTGGTATATCAGGAAGGAAGAAGATAACAAGCAAAAATAATATGGGTAAATATAATGGGCTTTCTTTGTCTTCTTGAGTTTTCTGAATTATATTTAATAATTGAAACAAAAATTATTGCATTGTCTGATGTGGTTCTAAATGTATGTAGAGGAAGCATTTAAAACAATTATATTATAAACAGGGGAAGATAAAGAGATATAAAAGGAGGTGAGATTTCTACACTTCACTCAGACTGGTAAAATAACCCTAGTAAGCCATGATAAGTTATGTACATATAATATAAGACGTAGAACAACCACCAAATTTTCTTTTCCTTTTCTTTCCTTTTGTGTGTGTGTGCATGTGTGTGTGTGTGTGTGTGTGTGTGTGTATTTTCTTTTTTTGTTTTGGTGTATTTTCAAAGTGATACACCACAAAACACTACAGATAATAAAAATGGAATTCTAATAAATGTTCAAGTAACCCACAAGAAGACAGAAAAATAAAACAGAAAGATGAAAAACAAAGAGAACAAACAGAAAACAATCAAAAAATAAAATAAAATGGCACACTTAAGCCCTAACATATCACTAATTAAATATAAAGAGTCTAAATACACCAATTAAATGACAGAGATTAGCAAAGTGGATTAAAAATATGACACAAAGCTATGTTAGCTAAAAGAATCTCACTTCAAATATAACTGGAAGGGCTGGTTGAAAGTAAAAGAATGGGAAAAGTTACATTAATGCAAACATTAATCAAGAGAAAGTAAGAATTACTATAATAATAGATAAACTAGACTTAAGAGCAAAGAAAGTGATCAGAGTTCTACAGGCACATTATATAGTGATAATAGGGTCAGTCTCCAAGAAGGATAACAATCCTAAATGTTCATATACTAAAGATAGCTCCAAAATATATGAAACAAAAACTGATAGAACTCAAAGAAGTAAACAAAAACTCAATTATAGTTAGAGACTTTAGCACCCCTATCTCAACAGTTGATAGAACAACTAAGAGGAAATCAGCAAGGATACAAAAGGATTCAACACCATTAGCCAACAGGATCTAGTTGGCATATAGAAGACTCTTCAAAACAACAGCAGAATACACATTCTTTTCAAGCACCCACAGAACATATAACAAGATATACTATATCCTGAGCCATAAAACAAGCGATACTAAATCTAAAAGATCTGAAATCATACAGAAAGTGTTCTCCAATCACAGTGAAACAAAATAGAAATCAATAACAGGAAAATTTCCAAACACTTGGGAACTAAACAACACACCTCTAAATCTATGAGACAAAGAGGAAGTCTAACGGAATGAAAATGAAAATACAATATACCAAAATCTGTGGAACATAGATTAAGAAGTTTTGAGAGAGGTATTTATAGCACTAAATGCTTATATTTGAAAAGAGACAGAGTCTCAAATCAATAATCTGAGTTCCCACCTCCAGAACCTAGAAAAATAAAAGCAAAATAAACACAAAGCAATCAGAAAGAAGGAAATAATAAAGTTAAGAGCAAAAAATTAATGAAAAATTTAAAAGAAAAACAACAAGAAAATCAATGAAACAAAGACCTGGTTCTTTGAAAAGATCGATAATGTTGACAAACTTCTAGCAAAACTGATAAAGAAAAAAGAAAGACAAAAATCACCAATACCAGGAATGAAACAGAAGATATTACCACTGAGCTTGCAGACATCAAGGGATAATATGGGAAGACTACCAACAATTTTACACACATAAATTTGGCCACTAAGATGAAATGGATGAATTCCTTAAAATACAAACTACCACAACTCATACAGATTAGAAAGGAAGAAATAAAACTGCCAATATGTGTAGATGACATGATTGACTACATAGAAAATCCCAAGGAATCTACAAAAACATCCTAGAACAAATAAATGAGTTCAGCAAGGTCACAGGATACATGATAAGCATACAAAAACTCAATTGTATTTTATATACTAGCAATGAACACATGGACACCAAAATTTTATATACAGTGCTATTTATAATTGCTCAAGAAAAAAGAAATCTTAGGTGTGAACCTAATGAAATATGTATAGGGAGGGCTTATATGCTAAAAACTCCACAATGCTGATAAAAGAAATAAAAGAAAATCTAAATAAATGGAGAGACATACTGTATTCCTGGATTGGAAGACTCAAAACTGTAAAGATGCTAGTTCTCTCCAAACTGATATATAGGTTTGATAAAATGCCTATCAAAATACCAGCAAGATTTTTTTGTAGATAAAGACAAGATTCATCTAAACTTTATATGGAAAGGCAAAAGAACTAGAATAGGTGAAACAATTTTGAAAAACAAAAATAAAATGGGAGGAACAAGTCTATCTAATTTCAAGTCTTACTGTATTCGTTTCCTACTGCTGCTGGAACAAATTACCATAATTTAGTGGGTTTTAAACAACACAAATTTATTATTTTACAGTTCTCAAGGTTAGAAATCCTAAATCAATCTCGGGCTAAAGTCAAGTGTTAGCAAAGCTGTGTTCTTTTTGGAGGCTTTAGGGGAGAATCCATTTCCATGCCTTTTCCAGTCACTTACATTCCTTGGCTGGTGACCCCTTCCTCACAACAGCACTTACTCTCATTTCTGCTTCCATCATCAAATCTCCTCTCTCTGACTCTGATCTTCCTGCCTCCTTTGCAATTACATTGGGCCCACCTGAATAACCCAGAATAATCTCCCCATCTCAAGATCTTTAATTTTATCACATCTTCTAAGTCCCTTTTATCACGTAAGTAACAGTCACAGGTTGGGACATAGACATCTGTGAGGGGCCATTATTCAACCTACCAGACTACAGTAATCAAGACTGTATGGTGAGGGATAGACACATAGATCAATGGAACAAAACAGAGAACCCCAAAATATGCCCAACTGATTTTTGACAAAGGTGCAAAAGTAATTCAATGGAGGAAAGATAGCCTTTTCAATAAATAGTATTGGACAACTGGACATCCAAAAAAAATGAACCTCAACCTAATGGACAACTGGACATCCAAAAAGAAAAAAAAAATGAACCTCAACCTAAGTCTCACACCTTACACAAAAGTTAACTCAAAATGGACCACAGACTTAAATTTAAAATATAAACCTATAAAACTTTTAGAAGAAAAAACATAGGAGAAAATCTTTGGGATCTAGGACTAAGCAGTTCTTAGACTTGACACCAAAAGCATGATTCATAAAAGGAAAAATTTTTAAGTTGAGCCTCATCAAAGCTAAAAACTTTTGCTCTGCAAAAGACCCTGTTAAGAGGATGAAAGACTAGTTACAGAGTAGGAGAAAATATATGCAAACCACATATCTAACAAGGACCTAGTATATAGGATATAGAAAGACCTCTCAAAACCAAAAAATGAAAAAACAAAAAATCCAATTCAAAACTGGGTAAAACGCTTATAATAAAAAATAGTGACAACATCAAATGCTGGTGAGGAAGTAGAGATCATTCATACATTGTTGATGGGAATGTCAAGTGGTAAAACCACTCTGGAAAGCAGTTTGGCAGTTTCTTATAAAACTAAATATATAACTACCATATGACCCAGCAATTACACTCCTGGCATTTATTTCAGATAAATGAAGGCTTATGGTCACACAAAAATACGTAGATGAATGTTTATATCAGCTTTATTTATAGTAAGTCAAAACTGGAAACCACCCAGATGCCTTTCAACAGGTGAAATGTTAAACAAGTGGTAGTACATTCTTATTGTGGAATACTATTCAGGGATAAAAAGAAACAAGCTATCAATACACACAACCTGAATGAATCTCCAGAGACTCTGAATGAAAAAAGCTAATCCCAAAGGTTACATACTATATGATTTCATTTATAAAACATTATTGAAATGACAAACATTTTAGAAATGGGGAATAGCTTAGTGGTTGCCAGAGATTAAGGAGTAGGTTGAAGGCAACATGAGGGTAATGGAACTGTTCTGTATCTTGACTATATCCGTGTCAATATCCTGCTCGTGATAGCATGCTATGGTTTTGCAAGATGTTACCGTTGGGGGAAACTGGGTGGAGTACAGGAAATCTCTCTGTATTATTTCTTACAAGTCCATGTGAATCTAAAATGAACACTCAACCCTAAAAGTTTTATTTAAAAATAAATACATGATAGTAAGAGATTAGAACCATAGGTAAAATAAGAATCCCTGACTCTGTACTGAATTATATAAACAAACAAACAAATCTTAAAAAGAAAATAGTACTCAAAGGCTTAAAATGAAAACTGGTGATCTCTTTTCCTCCTCACCCCCCCGTCACACTTCTCAAGGATAACCACTATCAACACTTTTAACTGGGTTCTTCTTATATTTACTTACATATTTCCATATGTCATCTGTAAGCTTATATTGTTATTTCCTTATCCATGTTTTGCATTACCTATTGAATTCCTATTTTGATACATGAACATAGCTCCCATCCTCTCAATTCATTTTTGTTAAATCAGGGATCAGTAGTTACATTATTATGATGGAAACACCTTGCATTGTTGAAGCAAGTAGATTCTATGATTGTGTTTCCTTTCTTGCATACCCTTTTGTTTTCCCTAGAGTTGCTAGAGGGTTTTTTCCCCATTTCCTTTGGTTCTATGTACCTATCAAAATGCTTCATTAGGCCAGTCAGATGTCTACCAATTTTTTTTTCTGATCTCATATGTGTATCAGATAATTTAACAATTCCATTTCATTTATTGACAACTTCCTTCTCAGAGCTGGCTCTCTCTTCATTTGCCTGCTCTAAACTGAAATGACTGTTCCCTTGGCCTGATGCACATTGTCATCCTGTGACTTCCCTCCACTACCTTACAGTGTTGATGTCATCGTTCACTGAACCCCATGTCTTCTTTTTTGTTTTATTACCTCATTTTGCTGCAGATCAGAGGGTGAATGAAAGGCAGACTTTTTAAGTCCTTCTATATCCTTGCATGGCTGAAAGTGACTGTAGTCTAACCTCACTGGGTATAGAGTTATAGGATGAAAATAATTTTTTCTCAGAGATTTGAAGGTATTGCTGCATTGTCCCAGGCTTCAAGTATTGATGTTGTAAAGTCCAATGCTGTTCTGCTTTGTTCTTTGTATGAAAAAGAGTGAAATAGGTACCTATGCATAAACTGTAGCAATTTTAAAAGCATGGAGGGATAAATATGTACAAGTTTGTGCAAATAAATATGAAGATGAATGATCTCTTTTTAGAAAAAACATAAATTACCAAAATAGACCTAAGAACAAATAGTGACAATTAAATAAGCCAATATCCACTAACTAATTTGAAACACAACTAAAAAACTCCCCACCAAATATACCATAGGCCCCAATTATTTTAGGTGTGGATTTTACCATAGTTGTTTAAGATGGAAAGCTTGCAAAATTGATCTCTGAATCTATTATAGTCTTGACACCAAAACCGAGTAAGAACACTACGAGAAAAATTATAGACCAAACATACAAGTATAAAAGTAAAAATCTAAAATAAAATTTTGGCAAGTTTATTTCAGCAGAGTATTAAAAAAAATCATGAGCAAGTAGGGCTCATTCCAAGAATTTAGTAATGTTTCAACATAAAAACCAAGCAGCTTAATCACTACATTAACAGACAAAGGAGAAATATATGACCATTTCAATAGATGCAGAAAAAAATAGTTGATGAAATTCAATATCTATTCATGATAAAAAAAAAACTTCTGACACACTAAGAATGGAAGTGAACCTTCATTTAACCTGATACAGGATATCAATCCAGAACCTAAAGATAATATCATACTTAATGGTGAAACTTTAGAGGCCTTCTCATTAAAATCAGAAATAAGACAAGGATATCTGCTAAGATTTCTTCTCTTCCACATGGTGCTGGAAGTTCAAGGGACTACAATAAAATAAGTAAAAAAAAAAGAATTTTTTAAGAAAACAAGCTTTAGCAAGGGTGATACAAAACTGTTATTTGCAGATGATATTATTGGCTACATAGAAAATCCAAGCTATCTACAGACAAACAGAATTATAAAGAGTTAGACAAATGCTGGCTATAAGATCAACATACCAAAATTAGAAATAAAACAATAATATATTAAAAATTATAAGAAGAAAAGATGTGTAGGACCTTTAATCGAGAAAATTATAAAACATTAGCAAAGTACATAAAGGAAGACCTGAATAAATGGAAAAATATATCATGTTTATGGATGGGAAGTCTTAATATTATAAAGACGTCAATTTTCCCTGAAATGAATCAATAAATGCAGTGCAGTTACAATAATAATCCTAACATGGGATGACAGAAGAGCCAAGAATAATCCCAACTCATACCACATACAAAACAAATTGCAGATGGATTAAAGAACTACAACTGAAAAGCAAACCTTTAAAACTTTTAGTAGAATGTACAGGATGATATTCTTATGATCTCAAGGTAGGGAAGGATTTCTTAAACCAAACACAGAAAGACCAAACCAAAAAGAAATTCTTGATACATTTTAATTAATTATATTGTAAAACTACTATACAACAAAATACATCAAAATATAAAGACAATTCACAAACTAAAGAAGATAACTGCAATTCATATAACTAAAAGGATTCAAATCCAGAATATATATTAATAAGTAAAGAAGAAAACAACCCCAAAGGGGCAGGGGAGGACAGACACGTAAACAGGGGATTCACAGAACGGGAAGCCTAAATAGACAACATGTGAAAAATGCTTATCCTCACTAGTCACCAGAGAAATGCAAAGTGAAGCAACAAGATACCATTTAACACCCATCAGATTGACTAAAAATTAAAAAGAACTCAGCACCAAGTGTCAGTGGGGATATCGGGAAATGGAACTTCATACTCTACCAATAACAGTGAAAATTTGCAAAATTTCTTTGGAGCCTAATTTGGTGATACCTAGTAAAGTTAAAGATGTACGTCAACTAAGAGCTTGCAATTCCACTTCCTCATCTCTCATACTATGTCATTAGAGATCATCTAAAATTGATATATCAAGAAATTGAGTTAGATATAACCAGATTCTATATCCCGGGGCTTCTCAACCTTTCATGTGTATACAAATTATCTATGATTCTTTTTAAAATGCAAGTTCTGATTCAGCAGTTCTGAGATGAGGTCCAAGATTCCGCGTTTCTAAGAAGCTCCCAGGTGGTGCCCAAGCTGCTGATAGGAAAACTTTATTTTGAGTAACAAAGAGATAAAGCATAGTTTGCAAACTCAAACGCCTACGAAGGCCAGGCAGGTGGGAAAGTGTGAAGCTGATTAGATAGGGACTGAAATGAACTAGAGAGTATACCCTGAATAGAGAGGCAACTGCTATCCAGCTTAGGCTGCACAATGCAAGTTCAGAGTTTCCAATTTCTCAAGAGAGGCTAGAAAATTGGTTTTATATGAAATCTTCCAATTTTAAAATGTTAACAACTATTTAGAGGGGAAAAGAAAACACTATATAAACTAAACAAAATGCATCTTTGGGCAAGGTATGACTTGTTGGCCTTCAGTGTGCAATCTCTGATCTAGAGTTAAGATTGTAACCAATAGAAAACTTAATATCAAACTGTTAAGAGGTTGCCTCTGGTATGTGGAGCTGGGATGGGGAGAGGAGGATCTGGAGACTGCTGCTTCTTATCATAAGATCTTCTATACTGTTTGGTCTGTTCCTAGATGGGCATAGCTTTGACTTTTTAAAACTGTTTTTACATAAGACAGTTATGACTAAATTTATGGTTGTTTCATATTTGCTTTGCCCACCCTAGCTATGATTTAGTTCAAGCTTAATCAGGAACATATCATCTAATTATGTTGTTGCTCTTGTGGGAATCCAGTAACCTACTTTATAATGATGTGATTTCAAGGAATACAACATAGTGAGAAGTAAAGATGACCTGAAGTGAGGGTGTAAAATTAATTAAATTGCATCGACAGCCTTCTCTGGGGTCTTGTAATCAGCCAGTATTTCAAAAAACATAAAAAATCTAGGATCCCAAGGCTGGATCGCCACAGAGGTCATGCTTTCCACCATACCACCAAGTACTTGAACTCTATAGTTCCTTAACTTATATTGTTCTACATTCCTGACTTCTCCTTTAATATCACATAAGGTGTAGAATACCAGGTCCAGGTCTTAAAATATTTTTGATTCACAATAACAATGATATAGTATGAATAATAACAAAGATGATGCCTAACATTTTTTGTACATTTACAATGTGCCAGACATTGTGACCAATACTTGATGTATATCATCTTGTTCAATCCTAGGAAAACCAACTGATAGCTCCCTATAAATGACTTGTTAGTTACAAAAGGACAATCTTAATGTTAGAGTGAAGAAAGCTGATGGACATCACCTTAATCAAGTGATCAAAGTTAACACTACAAATACTGGGACAATCTGACATCATATGCCTGCTAATATGATGCACTGAGAAGGACACAACATAACTTCAGTGGTATTTTTGTCCAAAACACATAACCTTAACTTAATCGTCATAAAACAACAGACAGACCCAAACTGAGAGACATTCTGCAAAATAACCAGCCTGTACTTTTCAAATATGTCAATGTCATGAAACACAAATAGAAGCTGAGGAACTATTACGGATTAGAGGACATTAACAAAACATGACAAATGGATTTAGTGTATGATCCTGTTTTGGATCCTGAATTGGGAAAAGTAGCTAGAAAGGACAATATTCATTAAAATGACAAATTTGAATATGTACTATGGATAACAGCATTGCATCAATTTTAGATTTCCTGATTTAGATAAATGCACTGCATTTAATGTAAAAGAATGTCTTTTACAGTATGTGAATTATATCTCAATAAAGCTACTTATTGAAAAAAAAAGACAATGTCTAATGTTTAGGCTTTCTTCACTTCCCCATAGCTCATTCCTCACTTTCCCAGTTTTCTCAACCATGTCTGACTATGTACTTTCATTCTTACTTTCCAACTTCCCTCTTGAATTTGAAGAGAACAAGTATTGGAACATTCCATCCACAATTGGTTCAGTGATGGACACACGACCCATGTCAGGCCAATTTGTACCAGCAAGACTCCATTTAGGGACTTCCATTGCTCTACCGGGAAAGGGAACTCCACTGCTGGATTAGGCATTTTGAGATTGAAGGTACCAGGGGTCTCTAGGAAGAGTCTGAAAATGGAAACAACCAAAGGGAAGTATCTCTGTTGGTCTTGGTGAAGTAATCTGCACTGTGGATAAGCCATGTATGAAGTTGGCTCTAACCCTGAACTATTAAGCTTATGGTAAGCTCTAAGTTGCCTGTTTTGATTAAGCCAGTTTGGGTCTTTTTTTTTTTTTTCTTTTTTGTCACTTGCAGTGAAAGAATCCTAAATGATATAGGCTGTTTTTCCTGGGTGCCAACCCCCTCAGGACATGATTTCAAATCATCACCCCTCACAGGACCCTGCCTGTTAGGCCTAAAATTATAGGTTCTTGCCTATCAAAGGAGGGATACCAGGCAGTTCCTATACCACAACACATGTAAATTGGATTCTCACATAACACACAGATAAATGGGCATCAAACAATTGTTAACCCATAACCGAAAAGTTGGAAAGGAGTTATCCTCTTCCTATCCAAAAGCCAGAGAGGTTATGCCGGTAAGGGAAGTCGGGGCAAAGAGTGTGGAGGACTCAATAACCTGGAGAAAGGGTAAATAATTAGGTGGGCCTCTGATAATTAAACTATCAGAATCCCCACACAAGGAATGCCATTAGCTATCTCTGAGAGCCAACCAAGTGAGTGTCTGTACATGTGTGACTTGAGGTTGGAAAACATGTAGAACTCCAATCAAGGTAGTCACTTCAGAGAGACCAAAATGGAAAATGACTGTAAATAAGTAACCTGAAACCTAAGTATATACTCCCCTGCACCTAGCCTCATGCTTGGCACATGGCAGTTTCAGTAAATATTTGTTGTATGAATGAATAAATCTATATGAACAAAAGGGTCAACACACCGGAGGGAAATCTATTGAGCCTGAAGTAGGCAGTCATCCTCCACGTGGCGTCCAGGGGACAGGGTATCTCAAGTAGATATACACATAGTTAGGAACATGGATGTGGCTATGGATAGAGAAAATATAGGCAGAGACCTGGCTCTGTGTGCTTGGTTAATGTATATCCACCACTGGACTACAAACCCTCTCCCAGTCGGGGGACCCGACCTTGGACTCTACTATGTTGAACAAGGTAAATTTTACTTATTGTGGCCTCTTGGCAGCCAGCCAGCTGCCTTTCATCTAGTGATAACCTCCGCATTTGTCATGAGCTAGGCTAGCCTTAGCACAGCGACTACTTTAACCTATGTACGGATCAGTGAAAAATACAACCATTGCATCAGGGAAGATGTTTAAAAAGTGGAAACCATGATAGATAATCAGTGTGTGTAGTTTTTGCTGTGTGATTCCTCCTTCTACAGTCTTACATTGGGAGTACTTCAAAGAGGACTGGGTGAGAATATTGCACAAAAATAGCACTAGGCCCTTTGTAGCACCCAAGAGAAGGTCCAGTGGGCCTTGCCCCATCTCTATCAGGAACATCACGTTCACATAGACACTGCTACATCTCTCGTTCCAGATAGAAACACATTCCAGATTAAAAACAAAAACAAGTTTTCCATTTGTAAACCTACTAGTTCAATGCAAGGCCTTACTTTGCTCTTTTTTGTGGTTATATTTTCTTATCAAAGGAAAACACAGGGGCCTCATTGTGTCCTCTGTGTCAGTCATAACTAGAGAAAGGGAGTTTGATCCCTCCTTGATTTCTTCTTCTTTTTTTTTTCCTTTTTTGGTCAAAAGGTCAACAAAAAATATTTGCTCGGAGAGAAAGGATATTATGTAAATAATTAGCCCATTCCAAGATTATGGTGTACATATATATAGTAGAGTAGAAAGCTTAAAAAAGGATGGGAATTTGCAGCAGGACTTCTTTGAGAAATAGGAACTGTCTCTATAGTTCTGCTTATCTAGAATACATGAAGAATGGATTGTATTGGCTAGTGCGTTGAGGCCCCCAGCCCAGACCTGAATTTTCAATGTGGCAAAGAATCAGAAACAAGTGAGGGAGAACTAAATGCTAATACCATACTGAACTGAACAGAATCTCTTCTTCATCAAATGATAAAAATTTGCTACTGGATTATGTAGACCCTCTGGATCCTTGGTGTGTACACTAATTCCTCCTCGTGGGAAACTCTAACAGAGCGTTTCTGGGATAGCCAGGTAAGTGTGTGCTCAGACGGGTACCCAGGGGCATCTGGTCAGGCTCATTTTGATGACACTTTCTTTCTCTGATTTTATAGGCTCAACCACAGCTTTCTCACCTATGGTTTGGTCTCCTGAGGCTATCTGAAGCATCAAAGGGTAACAATACTAAAATCTATACCTGACCATTAACCAATGTCTCTATTCCCCTTAGGTGCAAATGGAAATAACTTTATGTTGTTGTTGTTGCTGTTTTTCCAGTGTTGTCCTCTACTTTCAAAGAAGACAGTGAAGGCTGATGAAGGTTGAAAATAGTACCACCCATCAGTATTTTGAGGGCATCCAGGGTCACTGATAGATGTACCAGGAGTGGAGCCCTCTGTGGGAAGTTGTGGTGGATCTAGCGCCGCATCAGTGAGCCGCCTGCCAGTGAGAACAGGTGTCTGACACCCTTACCTTGTTCCCCACCTCCTGAAGGCAGTCCATTCCTAAATGGTTTCAGGTAGCCTTGACTTAAGCCCCCAGGCCTGATGCTCGATTCTCTCCCTCCAGAAGGGACATTTTGCTAGACTTGCCTCTAACTCACATTTCCCTTTTGGATTACTTCTGCTCTCTCTGTTTCAGGTCAACACTTTCACTGATCCAGAAACAAAAGCAAGGAAAAGCTGGAGGGGGAAGAAAACATGGAGAAAGACATTTTGGCTCCCGTGGAGGCTCTGACGACCCAGGCGAGGGACACAGACTCAGCCCCCACACACACAGGAGCCCCGCCTGAAGTTCAGACCACACTTGAAGATGCTCCACTTGCTGCAAGTAGTGGGGAAAATGTGGGGCAGGAAAGCATGGGTCCAAGGGAGGGTGATGAGATGGAAAAATTGTCTGATGTCAGTCTGTGTCAGAACGTGGAAGGTGAGGCCCCATGCCCACAGGCGGCTCCCAATCATGCTGCAAGGCAGGAGGCTAACAGCAGGGGAAACACGGGGAAGAAAAACAGCCGTAAAAGGAGGAATAGAAAGGAAAGGATGATTGTGTATCTTCCTTGGCCTCTGACGTTGTGGACTCGGGCGTCTTCTGCAGCCCCGGTTCTGGATAACACTTATGTCATGGGGCCTCTGCCAAGTGAGAGTACGGAAGTTAGTGCGGGGCATGAAACCACGGAGCAAAGGAGGAACAGTGAGACGGAAAAGACATCCGTTCTCACTCAGCCTCGGGAGGCACCGGCTGGTGACCTGTTGCCAGCGGCAAGTCCAGATTTGCCCTCTCCTGAGAGGGATTCTCTAGTGGTTAAGGGGGAGAAAAAAGCAGGGAAGAAAAACAGCCGTAAAAGGAGAAATAAAAATAAGAAGATCATAGCTAGTTCCTGGCCTCTGACAGTACTGGGTTGGGCATCTTGCACAGAGCCAGGTCAGTTACTAACGGCTTCTGCAGGGGCTTCAGAAGTTGCTGATGATGGAGTCGACGTGGGGCTTACAAGCAGAGATCAAGAGGATGAGAAGGATAAAATGTCGGTTGTTACTTATCAGAGTGCTCAGGCTAGCACCCCATGACCAGCTGTGGCTCCGGGCCAGGGTTCATTGGAGGAGGTTTCCTTTGCTAACGATGGGGGGAACGTAGGGAAGAAAAGCAGCAGTAAGAGGAGGAATAAAAAGAACAAAAGTGTCTTGTCTACTCCTTGGCCCCTGACAGTCCAGGCTTGGGCATCATTCACACACACAGATCCGATTAAGACTCTTTTGCAGGGCAAGTCTTCCACGGCAAGTATAGGGATGAGTATGGGCCAGAAAAGCTGGCTTCAGTTGGAGAATAGTAAGGAAGAAGCAAAGTCTGGTTTTCCTTGTCTTGAGAGGGTCCAGGAAGGCGCCTCCTTCCCAGCAACAGGTCCGGAGCAGGCTCCATTTGGGGGGGGCCTCCAGCTCTGGAAGACCTACATTCCAAGCTGAGCCAAACCAGGAGGATGCCCAAGAGGGGAAATGAGGACCAAGTGCAGAGCAGTGCAGAGAAAAGCCTGGAACCCTCTCAGGGCTGTAGAGATGTAGAGAGATACTCGGGGGATCAGGACTTCTGGGAATACACGGAGATGAGTTTTGCTGAGCAAGTCGACTGTCCTGACGTCTGTTCTTCAGTGGTGGGGGATTCAGGGACAAGAGAGGGAAAGCGCTGAATCTCAGACAGACTGGATGGGGAAATGGGGAGGTTTATAAGATGCAGTAGAGAAAAGAAAGGGAACTAAGGAGCTCTCTGGGCCTTGGAAGAGTGACCATCTGTCTCTGTTTGGTAAAGAGAAGGGTTTAAAATGCTACTCTGAGGAAAGAGAGGCTCGCTAAACAAATGGTCAGTTTTCTCCTGTTATACCATAATATCGCAATCACACTCTTGATGGGCAACCTCTCTCCTAAATAAGTTTTAAGTTTACAGGTGGTAGATGCTATATAGTTGGCACATACAGGGTAACGTTTTCGAGAAGCAAAAGTCCTTATTCTGTCTGTCTTCTTTCCCATAAGATTTTTCACATCCTTGGGAGAGGTCTGTTATTTATGGCTGGCAAATGGTATTATGAGTCTAGAGTGTAAACCAATGGCAGAATGTGTATTGGATCCTGAGAACACTTTTCCTGACTGGAAAATGTTATTGTGTATTGTATACTAGACTGTAAATTGCCTTAATGGTTGCAGTGGGTTCCTGGACTGGCCAGTTTACAGTTGCTGAGAGCACAGGCTCTAGAGACACAAGGCCTGGGTTCAAACCCCAGGTTTGCAACTCACTACCTGTGTTCCTCTGAGCAAATCACTCCTCTCCTCTGGATCCCAGGTTGTGCTTCTATCACCTGGTGATAATAATAGCACCTGCCTTGTAGAATTGCATGAGGATTAAATGAGTTAACACACTTGAAGCCTTTAGAAGAGTACTTTGCATATGATAAGCCCTCAAACAGTGTCGCCTATTATTACTTTATCTTGCAGCACTAAATTTCATGGACGGGTCTGGCAACTGTAGCATTATTTGTCTTAAAAGTTATACAAATGGCAGTGCAGACGTAAGACGGAAGATGATGCCTCCACTTAAAATTGTGGTAACAGCAATTCTTAAAGCCATGGAAAAATGCTATTTAAGGGGAAAACGGGCAGTGAAATGGTAGCTATCATTTTGAAGTAGTAGGAGTTCAACCATGTCAAGAAAATGTGCAGCAATACAGGCCAGGAGAGAAATATGCTATGTTAATATTGGTTGTTGCTGGATGCTGGGATCATGCATGGGGATGTTTTTCTGCTTCTTAATTCTTTTCTACAAATTTCTACATTACCATGTAATCAGCAAATGATCAAAATCAATTAATGAGGGGGAAGAAAAAGACTTCTCCACAGTGGACTTGGAGGAGAGTCACCCGACATGGGAGGCACTGAAGGGACTGGACCTTCCCCAGTGAAGACTCTACAGCCTGCAACTGCTGGAAAAGAGGTCCAGGTGCCTTTGACTGTGGCCAAACAGACAGCTACCCTACAGGGAAGGAGGGCAAGGACTTCTATTTTTCTCAAACAGCCTGTGGGAACAAGGGAGGGGTGCTTACTTTTCTGCTATAACCAACCATTGCCTGATTTGGCAGGGACTGTGCTGCTCTGGCTATATTATTGCTACTGTCTGTCACCTTTGTTGAAAACTTATCTAGAAGCTTGGCTGGACAATATAGTGGATATAGGGTGAGATTAAAAGGTATACGTGTTTTGACCTTTTGTATAGCCTGGCTTTGGGGTCAGTTTAGTTAAAATGATGTCCTGATGCATTCCCTGGCAACATTGAAGGGGTAGATATTCATGGAAGTCTCGGGGGGGGGGGGGTGTCAAGTGCCCCTTTTATGTGTCCCAGATGCTCTAGCAGGGGTTTGGGAACTTTTAGAGAAGAAACTTCTTGAAGGTACAGGTGGGACTTTTCCGATGCCCACTCATCTTCCTGCCCTGAGAGGTCCAGCTATACTCTGATCCCCCTTGAAGGGGACGGTAGTACCCCCAGTTGGTCACATGCCTTGCTGTAAAACCCATGGCCTTAACCAGAAGAGGGACTGGGTGTATGTGTGTGTTGAACAAGTGGCCACATAGTCTTACTACCCCTCACTGTAATCTCAGGGGCTGGCTCTCTGATATACATCAAGGTTAGAATATAGGGAATGAAAGACTTACAATGGAGCAGGGCTTTGGAAGGAAAAGAACAATGGGCTCCATGCTTTCCCCCAGGTGAGTTTTCCCCTCCACTGTCTCCCACATTAGTAGGAAATTCAGTGCAGGAAAACTAAGCAGAGCAAGGGGAGGAACAGGGGAAAGGAATTGAGAAACTAGTTGCCCAGTTCTTGGTCTTGTTCAAGTTTAAAGCTATATAAGAGGGTAAAAGGGGTCTGAGGTTTCTTCATTGTCCAGCTCAGCTCACCTGGGTAAGAGACTCACAATGGATTTGAGGCAGATGCCTATAACTATGAATAAAGACTGCGTTTACCTAATGTATTTCCTGTGTCACATTAATCTTGGGAACCTTCAAGTACAACAGCAGGCAACTGACAAGAGTCTTGGTACAGTGTTGTGGAGGGAATCCAAGCATCTGAGAAACAGAACTAGCCTTGTGGCTGTGCTTTCTTTATCCTACTGTTGCCAAAGCTTGTACTTAAAAGAGGTGGGGGCTTCCCTGGTGGCGCAGTGGTTGAGAGTCCGCCTGCCGAAGCAGGGGACACGGGTTTGTGCCCCAGTCCAGGAGGATCCCACATGCTGTGGAGTGGCTGGGCCCGTGAGCCATGGCCGCTGGGCCTGCGCGTCCGAAGCCTGTGCTCCACAGCGGGAGAGGCCACAGCAGTGAGAGGCCCGCGTACCACAAAAAAAAAAAAAAGAAAGAAAGAAAAAGAGGTGGGAGCCAGGAGAACTGTTCTTTGAAAAAGGCAACATGATGGAATCACTCATTTTGGGATAAGACCTTGACCCTGAGCTTTGTAGTCCCAACACATTATTTCTGCCTATTTCAAATCTAAATCCTTATGCCTGCCTTTCTTCCCTAAGAATTCTTGACATTTCTAGCCTTATCACTGCTCCCCAAAAGGAACCATCTACTTCAGCCAAGATGGTCACCTTAGTGTCCCCCAAATACGCTATGAACATCCTCACCTGCAGCCTTTTTTTCAAATTCTTGCCTATGCCTGACCTGTCTTTCTCTCCTGGAACAGAGTCCCAGCTCCCATTTCAGAACACAAAGCTGCACTAGGCCTTCCCCTCAGCTCACTGATGCATTTTCATTGTTTTATCTGGGCTTTTCTTTTCACCTGAACCAAAGTTATTTACTCTGTGGCTTCAGGGGTTCAGTGAAGTTTTGTAACAGGAAATATTCCTGCAGGATATATATTTTTCTAAAACTCAGTCAGCCACTTGGGGGGGTCACTTCCTGTATACATCAAGTGGGCTGGGTTCACAAGGGGCTATACTTTAATTTCACAGCTAGGTAAAGAAATTGCTGACATCATTCATTTCCTACCAGTAAAATAAACGGGCTCCCTGGGGTGGGGATGGGGGAGCCCTGAGAAACTCAATAGCTCTTTCATGGGACCTGCCTTAAATAACAATCCTTCAGTACCCAGAGTTTATATAGTCCTTAGTTTCCAAGAGGTTCACAGTGGTCCTTAATATCAAAATATGCTGTCCGTAGTCCATGAACATGGCATCAATGACCCATTGGCAGTAGGACGTGGGTTTGGAGTTGTTTTGCCAGCAGGGGTGAGGTTGCACTCAATCTTTCAGTCTCTCACTCCTTGTGACCAAAGAAAGCTATTTTCCAGCCAGGGATGGGCCTTGGAAGGGAGTAAAGCTAAATGATCCACAAAGTCCCCTCCCCTGGCCCAGAGCTCTCACCATGTCAGCTCACCAGCCAGAAGTATTTCAGTCTCTCAAGGCTCTTGTGTTCTTCGATTACTCACATGACTCCAGGAGTGTGGGCTCCGGAGTCTGACCATCTGAATTCAAACCCTGACTCTTCTTACTAACTTGGATAAATTACCGAACCCTTCTATGCCTCAATTTCTTCAACTGTAAAATGAAACTAATAATAGTACCTACCTCTTAAGATTGTTGTGAGGATGAAGAGAGTTAATATGTGTCAAGTGCCTAGAGTAAGTGCCTGGCATGTATTTAAGTCCTCAATTCATGTTGGCTATTCCTATTATTCATTCTTCCCCAGTGAAGAAACCAAGAACTGAAGTATTTTGCCCTGCCGGCTTTGGTTTGCCCTACGACTTAGTGCCAAGTTCTTCATCTTCATCTGGTTATCAAACTAGATTTCTTGACAACCATTTGACACCCACCCCTTGCCCCCATCCTGATAACATTATTTAAGTGCTTTTTTTTTTTTTTTTTGCGGTACGCGGGCCTCTCACATTACGGAGCACAGGCTCCAGACACGCAGGCTCAGTGGCCATGGCTCACAGGCCCAGCCACTCTGCAGCATGTGGGATCTTCCTGGACTGGGGCACGAACCCGCGTCCCCTGCATCGGCAGGCAGACTC
Source organism: Mesoplodon densirostris (assembly GCF_025265405.1). Classification (NCBI taxonomy): domain Eukaryota; kingdom Metazoa; phylum Chordata; class Mammalia; order Artiodactyla; family Ziphiidae; genus Mesoplodon; species Mesoplodon densirostris. Next base: position 41,145,296 of record NC_082681.1, on the reverse strand, counting down.
TCAACCACTGCACCACCAGAGAAGCCCTAAGTGTTTTTTTGACACTGCCATGGGTGCGTCAAAGAAACTTCAAAGAAACATTGTTTCTGCCCTCAGTGAGCTTGACATTTACTTCTGAAGATGGGCCAAAAGGAAGGCAACTTTGGCAGCATACACACCCTATCACAGTGAGCACAGCCCAAACCCTTTGGATCTAGGCACATGCAGGCCCAGCCCAAGAACATATTTTTAACCCAAAGTTGGGAAAGCTACAAAAAAAGGTCTGGGCGGGGACTTCTCTGGTGGTCCAGTGGTAAAGAATCCACCTCACAGTGCAGGGGACGCAGGTTCGAACCCTGGTCGGGGAACTAAGATCCCACATGCTGCAGGGCAACTAAGCCCGCATGCCACAAGAGTGCTGCAACTAGAGAGTAAACCCGAGCCAACCGTGTGCTGTAACGTGAAGATCCCGCAAGCCTCAACAAAGATCCTGTGTGCCGCAACTAAGACCTGATGTAACCGAAAGAGTTAAGGAAAATAAGTAAATAGAATAAATATTTTTCTTTAATTTTTTTTAATAAATAGAAGGTCTGGGTGATGTCTTATAAGACATTCCTGGTTTGGTTTCCTGACAAGGTGAGAAAAATCCACATCTGTTAATCACCCACAATTATGCTGGATACTGTGAGAATATCTATCTATCTATCTATCTATCTATCATCTATCTACCTACTTACCTGTCTATTTCTTATTTCAGCAGGGTACCAGTTCCTTGAAGAGTTTCCAATCTAGCAAAAATCTTGAAACAATTTTTAAAATAATGCAACAAAAGGACAAATGTTGTATGATTCCACTTATATGAGGTACCTAGAATAGCCAAATTCATAGAGACAGAAAGTAACATAATGGCTACCAGGGGCTGGGGGTGCAAAATGGAGGTACGAAGTTTCAGTTTGGAATGATGTAAAAGTTCTGGAACTAGACAGTGGTGATGGTTGCACAACAACGTGAATATACTTAATAATACAGAACTGTACATCTAAAAATCGTTAATATTATAGGTTTTAAGATATGAACATTTTACCAAATTTTAAAACAAATAATGCAAGACTATAAAAAAACTCACATGCTAAATTATGCAAACTATGCTGAAAGTTATTTCTGGTCATAATGTGTTCAGAATAAGGAAAACCGAAAGACGGCTGGAGTAGCTCAGGAAAGTTTTCTAGAAAAGGCAAGATATGAGCCAGGATTAGATGAAGGGGGACAATTTGGAAAAGGGGGAGTGAGAGGAAAATTGCTGGAGCAGAGGCCCAGAGATAGTGATGAGTATGGCCCCCAAAATGAGCACAGTCGTCCCACAGAAAGAGGTGTGCGTGCTTACCAAGCAGTGGGAACTGTGGCCGCTTGAGTGGGGTGGAGCCTGACCACAGAGGGACTTGAACTGCAGGCAGACACTTAAATTGGAAGCTTTGGCCACTAGACATTCATTGTAGTGTTATATAATTTAACTTTTTACTACTGAAATCTGAGCAACATCTGCAGTCTACTTAATTATAAGGAGTCTGGTTTTGATAATATGTTATAATTATGTAAGATGTCACCATGGGGGGGAATTGGGGTGATGGGTATTAGAGACCTCTTGGCACTCTTTTTGCAACTTCTTGTGAGTCTATCATTATTTCAAAATCAAAAGTTAGAAAATGAATGTTCGAAAGATCAATCTGTCATCTGTGTGCGTGCTGATTTGAAAGGAGGTGAAATGGACACAGGATGAGAAAAAGTTATTCCAAGCAGGTATTTCCTCACTTAAACATGGTTCATTCAGAAAAGAGGTTGGCCCTGGGTCAACAAAACTTTCCTTTGGGCTGTTCAGTCAAGGAGAAAAATTTTTTGAGTTTGTTGAATTTATGAGCCAAGTGCCGTGTTGCTGGATGAGGATGTTTGGTCTTGGGAATTTGGAGTTGAGACTTTCTAGTCAGCCACCTGGGGGTGAGTCAGGCTCTGACAGGGCAAACAGCCCCCTGTTTATAAAGAAACTGTGAATGATTCATCTGCTCGGATGTTGAACCAGCTAAACTAGAGCTTATTCTCCAGGAAAACAATGGAAACACCTCTAAACGTCTGTAGCCTATAGAGAAGGTGCTGGGCTCGGTACAATATTCTACAGCAAGTGAGTGGGCATCTGGCTGTACAATATGCCCATCGAGTGATGCAGACTCAGAAGTCCATCATCCAAACATCATCTGCTTATCCAACCAAGCCCATTCAGCATCCAGAATCTACAAAAGAAAAAGCTGAATGCCAACAAGCAAATTTCTCCCACTTTCCTTCCTTGTATTTCTTTTCAGAAAACAGATGTTGGTTGGGGTGGACAGTGAATGAAGGGACAGGAGCCGAAGGGCAACCTTCCAGATCGTCTCTTCTTAACTGGTAGCTAGCTAGCCCATCGTCCCTTTGCCCCCATCTCCCAGCTGATTGGGACCTCGGAGGAGCCACTTGGAGTAAATCTGGCTGGCTGGCTTCAGCTGGTTGCCTGGATACAAGCCAAAAGTGGAGTGGAAGGGTGATGAGAAGGAACTGGAAGCTCTCTTCCCTGTTTTCGTTTTCCACTTGCTCTTCCTAAAGTTTACACCCTTCATCCCATTTGGTTTCCTGCTTCAGCATTCTTTTCTGGGGGACAGGCCTCTTGCTGCTGGTTGAGTTTGTTTTCGGCCCTGCACAGTGGCTGGCTTCCTTAATGTTTCCGAGGTAGCTCAATTATCTTGATTCTTTCAGTTTGGGCTCCCTAATTAAACCAGCTGGTCATGAATACACAGAGGATTTATCACTTAATAGCTGAACTGCTAGGTCATTAAGGAATAGGAGAGAAACAGTCAAGTGATTGTTAATCTTGCAGAAAATGTAACAAGGAGATGGCCATTTGCTTCCTGTTGTATCCTTTAAGGTTTCTGTCTGTGAAAGGATGGCTTGTGTTTTCCCTTTTTGGCCTTGGGGGTCGGAAGCACAGTTTGTGGTGAGGTAAGGGGCATGGCAGGGTGGAGGGCAAGCAGAGGAGACTGTTTGGGACTTCTGAGAGCAAGCTGTGTACTTTTGGGTTTTTTGTTTTGTTTTGTTTTGTTTTGTTTTTTGTGGTACGCGGGCCTCTCACTGTTGTGGCCTCTCCCGTTGCGGAGCATAGGCTCCGGACGCGCAGGCTCAGCGGCCATGGCCCATGGGCCCAGCCGCTCCGTGGCATGTGGGATCCTCCAGGACCGGGGCACGAACCTGCGTCCCCTGCATCGGCAGGTGGACCCTCAACCACTGTGCCCCCAAAGGGAAGCCCCCAAAGTCACTTTTTACTCTCAAATTGTGTGCTGTGGTTGGGAGTGAGGAAGCGGGCTTTTGAGTACGGGAACTGCTTGAGCACCTCCTAGTAGTGGACCGTGTGATTTGTCCTGCTCGCAAGCCTGTGCTCTTTCTTCTGCGAACACACTGGGCTACAAAACCAGCCGTATGGTGAACCAGGGAGGTATGCAGCCCATTGGGGAAGGAGATGAGTGGGCATCGGAAAAGTCCCACCTGTACCTTCAAGAAGGTTCTTCTCTAAAAGTTCCCAAACCCCTGCTAGAGCATCTGGGACACATAAAAGGGGCACTTGACGCCCCCCCCACCGAGTCCTCCATGAATATCTACCCCTTCAGTGTTGCCAGGGAATGCATCAGGACATCATTTTAACTAAATTGATCCTAAAGCCAGGCTATACAAAAGGCCAAATCAAAAATTTACTTTTTAATCTCAACCTTGACCCAGCTACATTGTGCAGCCAAGCTTCCAGATAAGCTTTCGACAAACTTGGCGGATGGCAGCAATAATATAGCCAGAGCAGCACAGTCCCTGCCAAATCAGCCAACGGTTGGTTACAGCAGAAGAGTAAGTGCCCCTCTCCCATGTCAGGTGAATCTCCTCCAGCACGTCCATCATGGAGAAGTCTTCTTGCTCTTCCTCTCCTTCTCCTTCTTCTTCCCTCTCCTCGTCCTGTCCTCATCCTTGTCCTCCTCCTGCTTCCTCTTCTTCTTCCCCTCACTAATTTATTTTAATTATCATCTGATTACATTGTAACATAGAAATTTGGGAGTTATAGAAAAGAATTAAGAAGCAGGGTTTCCCTGGTGGCGCAGTGGTTGGGAGTCCGCCTGCCGATGCAGGGGACACGAGTTCGTGCCCCGGTCTGGGAGGATCCCGCATGCCGCGGAGCGGCTGGGCCCGTGAGCCCTGGCTGTTGAGCCTGCGCGTCCGGAGCCTGTGCTCTGCAACGGGAGAGGCCACGACAGTGAGAGGCCCACATACCGAAAAAAAAAAAAAAAAAAAAAAGGAGCAGAAAAACATCCTCTTGCATGATCCCAGCATCCGGTAGTAACCCATATTAACATCGTAGGATATTTCTCTCCTGGCATTTATTGCTGCACATTTTCTTGACATGGTTGAAATTCTACCACTTCAAAATGATAGCTACCATTTTATCGTCTGCTTTCCCCTCTTAAGTAGCATTTTTCCATGGCTTTAAGAATTTTTGTTATCACAATCTTAAATAGAAGCATCATCCTCTGTCTTACATATGCACTGCCATTTGTACAACTTTGGGGAGAGTAATTCTTAATGCTTTGTCTTTCAGCACTGAATTTCACAGAAGAGTCTGCTGCTGTGGTATTATGTGTCCTAATAACCCCTGGAGTCTTTGTTGAATGCCAAAGCTTACCTCCATCCTTTTGCTGAAGCTGAGAAAACCAGACCCTGTAAGTTTTCCTGTCAAACTCATGTTTAAAGTTGGAGCATCTTTAGACATGTGTCTTCCAAGCTCTTATGTGGCAATGCCTAATGTTGTCCATTCCATGCTTCTAACATGCAGTTCTGTTCTCTATATTATAGGATGTCCAGTTCATCCAGGTTTGCCTAGGGCTTTGTGTTCTAGCACTGAAAATCCTGTCTCTTAGGAACCATCTCAGTCCTGGACAGATCTGAACAGTGGAGAGACTGTCCCTATTTTAGCACTGAGAAGTCCTGCATCTCCAGAAACCCTTCACTCCCAGGCAAACATAAACAGTTGGTCATTCTCTATAAGATTCCATAAGGAATTGGCTGATGGCATTCCTTCTACCAGGGATATTTGCATTTTAATAAGACATCCTCCAAATCATGAATGCACAATCCAAAGGAATGAATGGCTAATAATGGAATCACAGGTACTGGGAGAAGTTGGTGGGATAGCAACTTTCCTCCCTTCCCATGCCTTTCAGTTCTCATTCAGGTGACTGCATACTCTGCCACCTCCTTCCAGGAGGCAACATACAATGTTATATTACAATTGTTGGGAGTCCTTCTCCCCTAGGGCATGGTTCTCAAACTTAAGCTTAAATCAGAGTCACCCAGAGGGCTTGCTAAAAACATAGTTTTCTGGGTCCCATCCCCACAATTTCCCATTCAGGTGGTCTGGGGTAGGGCCAGGGATTTGCAGTTCTAAAGAGTTTCCAGGTGATGCTGATGCTGGCGGTCCTGTGACCTTACTGAGAACCATGGTGTATTTTAGTACAGTCTCTGCAGACCAACTGCATGAGTTAGAATCCTTGCTTTAATACCAATTGGTTTCACAACCTTAGCTACTTACCTAACTCCTTGTGCCTCAGTTTCCTCATTGGTAAAAGTGGAGGTAATAACAGGACCTCTTTCATTGGATTGTTGTGATGTAAAGAAACAGTGCCGGGATATAGTAAGCTACGTACGTGTTTATTATCATTACCTCCAAACTCATAAGAACTGATATGTTATTCTTCTTCTTTAGACTTAAAGCAAGCTGCAGGCAATTTGTGCTCTGACAAGCATTCCTGCCATGCCCGGCCCCTGGGTAGTTCTTCCAGATGCTGACTGCCCCTCTGGAGAAGTTTGGCTGAGCTAGCATTTAGTATTCTCTCTATCCCACCCTGCAGGCTTTTAGAGAGCTTCCAGAAAAGCTCTCCTGTTTGCCAGGAGGATGCCCATCAGTATATCCACAAAGCAGCCCAAAGTATTTGAATAACACATGGCCCTATAAACTCCATAGACAAAGCCTTAGCTGTTGAGGAAGAAAGACCGCTTAGTTGGAATAGACACATGCGGACTTCCTTGTTTAAGGATGGATGAGTTTACAGCAGGATGCAAACATTCAGTGTGTGTGTGTGTGTGTGTGTGTGTGTGTATTGCCTTTCTCCATTAGAAGGGGTCATTTGGCCCATTGTGCAGCAAAGAGCAACCTTCCGCAGGATGAAGGGCACATTTCTCCTCTTCCCTGCAGGAAGCAGAGGTAAGCAATTGAGTTTTGTGAACACTGAGCCCCTTCCCTGACCTCCAGGGAAGATGAGCCTCTTTTCTGTTGCCATTGATTGGGAGTCCAGTTTTAAAAGAGCCACTGAGGCTCTTCCTGGTGGGCCCTGAAGGGGTTTTTCTAGTGTCAGTGAAAGAAAGAAGTGGATCTGCAGGGGAAAACAGCCAGCCTGAGAGTGCATGGTAGATTTTAAGGGAGCAGGCACCACTCAGAGGTGACAGATATTTGCCACTTAGAATTTGGGCCTGTGTTGTTGGATCTTAAGACTTTAAAAAAAAAAAAAGAAGCCCAAACTCCAGTCTCCTTTTTTTTTTTTTTTTTTTTTTTTGGCCGTGCCACTTTTGGGATCTTAGTTCCCAGACCAGGGATTGAACCCTGGCCACAGCAGTGAAAGCGCTGAGTCCTAACCACTGGACCAACAGGGAATTTCTGAAATCTTCTGATTTTTAAACGTTGTTAACCAACTGAAATCTTTAAAAAAACATACCATGTAAGCCAAACAAATATGTCCACAGCACATGCTTGCTGCCAGCATGTGACCTCCACGTCATTATGAGAGAAAGGACACTAGGGCTTTTAGCATGGGTGGCAGATGAGGTTAGCAGAAGGCAGGCAGCAGAGGCTCGGTGGGTGGAGAAAAGAGGAACAGGAACCCTGAGTAGAGTCCTTGAATTGAGGGTGAGCACCTCCAGCTAGCTACCCAACCTTCAGCGGGTAGGAATAACAAGTAACATTTATTGGACACACGCTGTACCAGGCATTGTTCTGAAAGCTTGACTTGTATTATTAAATTCAATCATCATAATGTCCCTGGGAGGTCGGTCTCATTATTAACCCCATTTTAGTTCACTTCACCTGCACCCCAGGCTCGCTCCAGTTGACTTCACGGACCAGGAGCTTTGCCCTGTCTGGACAAAGCACCCTATGAGCCAATGCACTGCTATGGGCATTGGGTTTTTTTTTTTAATTAATTAATTTATTTGTTTGTTTATTTATTTTTGGCTGCATTGGCTCTTCTTTGCTGAGTGCGGGCTTTCTCTAGTTGCGGTGAGTGGGGGCTATTCGTTGCGGTGCGCGGGCTTCTCCCAGCGACTGCCTCCCCCCCCACCCCGCCCCCTGGCCCCGCTGCCGAGCACAGGCTCCAGGAGCATGGCCTTCAGTAGTTAGGTAGGTACCATGTTGGTAGGTACCATGGATTTCATGCAGCAACACTACCCCAACCATAAGAAACCTAGGAGTCCTGGCCAGGCATCACAGAGGAGCTCCCGAACCTGTTTGCTGGGGCCATGAACTGAGCATGCCAAAGCTTAGACAGTGGGAAGTAGCTACATTATTCTAGTTTTATCTCCTGTTGTCTTAAAAACTAGTAGCAGAGCACCAAAGGAGTAACCAACAGGACAAATCAGCTTTGATGGGAGGCAGGTCATGGGCTCTTTGAAAGCTACTTCATACAGGAGATTGCAGGGAGGGATTTGGGGGGACTGGAGAAGAACATGAAGATACTGGGGACCCAGAGCCAAGAGGAGTGGAAAAGAAGGCTAGAAGGAGGCAAAGAGAAAGTTGGCCTGCTACATGACTTTTCTGAGGGCCAGTCTTGAATGGAGGTCATTAGCCTGGCTGTGAAAGAACCACAGAAGGAAATGGGGTTAGGAAATTCCATCAGTCCCAATGTTGGACTAGGGCCCCGGTCTCTTTGAACATTTTTTCCATTTCCTTTGCGTAACTGCAGCCACAGACGCGGGGAGGGGATTGTGAATCTGGCCTAAGGTCTTGGTTTATCATTATCTAAATATATATTTACCAAAGGCTTACCAAACAGGGTTTTTTTTTAAAGTTCTGGGTGATGTCCTTTCTGGTATTTTCTTAGGGAAATGAGACTGTTGCTTCATCAAATGATGGGTTATTTATTGATGGAGAAAAGTAGCCAGCAGGACCATTTCCCCATATCGCTTAGTAACTTTTACACACACTCCTAAGTCATATTTATATACGGGCTTAGCACTAGTAATTACTAAACAACAGGAAATTCCTAAAAGGTTTCAGTATATATAAGGCATGGACATATATACACTACCAAACGTAAAATAGATAGCTAGTGGGAAGCAGCCACATAGCACAGGGAGATCAGCTCGGTGCTTTGTGTCCACCTAGAGGAGTGGGATAGGGAGGGTGGGAGGGAGACGCAAGAGGGAAGGGATATGGGGATATATGTATATGTATAACTGATTCACTGTGTTATAAAGCAGAAACTAACACACCATTGTAAAGCAATTATACTCCAATAAAGATGTTTAAAAAAAGATATCAAAACATTTTGGCTTAAAAAAAAAACCTTTTGACTAGAGAGTTTCACATTCACTTTACCATGTCAAAGCTGAAGTTCATGGGTTTTCCTCCCTCAACTACTGAATATGATTACTTTGGACCCACTAGTTAATTGGTCATTCAATAGCACCTATTGGGTACTCACTGTTGCCATCATTGTGCCTAGTAACAATAGCTACCATTTACTGAGCACTTACTAACTGCCAAATATTGGGCTAAGTAGATTATCTTATTTAATCCTAATAACCACCCTACTCAGTTAGTGTTGCTACCTTCATTTTACAGATGAAGAAACTGAGACTTGGAGGAGTTTAGTAACTTGCTCAGGGCCATAATACAAGCCCAGGTCTCTCTGCCTCCAAACTCTGTGTCCTAAACTACAGTAACAACCACAACACCATCAGTGATGATGATTGACTTTTATTGAATACTTTACATGCCAAACATAGTACTAAGTGTTATTTATGTGTCATCTCATTTAATCCTCAGAATGCTTCTGTGAGCTCAGCACTATTGCCATTAGCCCTATTTTGCATATGAAGGAAATGAGGCTCAAAATGTCAATTTTCCCAAAGTCACACAGCTGGTAAGTGAAGGAACTATGGTTCAAAATAGCTCCATGTGACAGCAGAGGCCAACTCAAAGGTTACCTCCTCCAGGAAGCTTTCCATAAACCCTCTAAACTGTTTTAGGTGTCTATGTACCAGGTTGTTGTGAGGACTGAATGGGTTAATAAAGCACAGCAGTATCTAGCAACCTAGAATTTTTATTATTATTATTGAAAGGAAATAAGACAATCCCATTCCTATCTTGAAGAAACAGTCTTACCTGCCAGTTAACCAAATATAGCAGAAAGTAAGTGTGAAACCAGCATGATGACAATAATAGACTTGGATGCAAAATCCTGTTTCTGAAAACTTCCTGTCTCCTGTTTTTGACCTGAACTCCTTGGTGACTATAAGAACTCTCTAGAAGCCTCCTAACAGGGGTCCACAGCAGATGTGGTTCATTTGTCCTGCACAGTGGTTTGTTGTTTGTTTTCATTTTTGACTTTAATATATTAAGGCACAGCGTGCACACTCCACCTCACTGTGGGCACCACTGCTCTCTACTGTTTTAAACTCTCAACATCCCTGCTTAGCCCCTGAAGGCCTTTGAGTTGGAAACCTCTGCCCTAGTACCTCTACCCAGAGCCTTCATCAGGGACCAGCTGCCCTGGAAGAATTCTTGATTCTTCTTTGATCTGTAAGCATCAGCCTAAATGAAGGTGTGCCCCCTACCTGCTCCCCACACGTGGCACTGACCTCCTACTTCATTCTCATCTCTTGCTGTTTCTGAGCTCCTGCTCTACACTCTGGCCATGCTGAACTTCATTCAGTTCCTCAAACAAATCGTGTTCCCTCTCAACTCCTGTCCTTAGCACTTGCTGTTCTCTCTGCTTGGAACATTCTTAACCCTACTTCACTAGGTTAATTCTTCCTCATCCTTCAGGTCTTTAACATAGAGATTACTTCATCCAGGAACCTTTTCCCAACACTTTAAATTTTAAGGGCTCCTCCTCTGAACCCTAATAGTGCCCTATACTTTAGTAGCAGAGACTGGCTAGTTTTTCACTACCCTTATTTCCTTACTGGACAAAGGGGAAGATTACATGTCCCAGTCTCTCTTACCTTTGGATTGACTTGTAGTCACTTTCGAGTCTGGCCATAAATCACGCTATGTGATACTCCACGTGCTGTCTTTGCTTATTGGCTGCAGAATACAGAAGATCCACTGAAGGACCTAAGGAGATCTATGGGATGGTGAAGCCATATGACAGAAAGAGCCTGGATCCTGAGTCCTTGAAAGACAGCTGCCTAGGAGAGCTGCTTGAACTGGATTGGCCTGTGACATGAATGACAAACTTTTATTGTGTTGAACCACTGAGATGTGAGGGTTGTTTGTTACAGCAGCTAGACATAATTACCTTGATTAATGTATCTTCCTTATGTCATAGTACATAAAACCCTAATAGTAACTGACTATTTGCTCGTCTTTATTAGTCATTAGAATGTAAGCTCCACCAAGGCAGGGAGTTCTGTCTGTTTTATTCTCTACTATATCTCTAGCATCTATGGTGCCTGTCACTTTTTAATTACTCAATAGATATTTGTTGAATAAAAAAATGAATGAGCATTTTATTTCTTTTAAAACCCACTTTGAAAGAGTGGAGCCATACCATGCCATTAGGGCTATGGCACTCAATGCTGCCTGAGGGAGAAGCTGCCTTGACCAAACACCAAGTGATGCATTCTAGATCACAGCTCTAGAACCAACCTTATGGGGATAATCCCATCATCCCTTACATTTCTGTTAATGTCAGCCATTGCCAGTCTAACCCTACCACCCCCCAGTCCCAAAACCTCTTGCCAAGGTCACTGAAGACTTGCACGTTACCACATCCAATAGGGTCCTTTTTGTCCTCATCTAACTTGATCTTCCAACAGTGTTCAATACAGCTTACTACTCTCCTCCAACAGTCTCCTCTCTCAGCCTCTGTAACATTGTAAATTAAAAAAAAAAATCTCCTATATCTTTGACTGTTCCCTTTCAGTCTGTTTTGAAGCCTCCTCCTCTAGCTAATATCTGTTCCCATGGCATCTAGAGGTTAATTTCTTCCATATTCGTATTCCCAATCCAAAGTCTCCTCTAAATGCTAGACTCACATCACCAACTGCCTAGAGATCTACTTGGAGTTCTCAGAGGCAACTCAAACTTCAGCTGTCCAAAATAGAACTCTTTATTAGTGTCCTCTTCCCTACCCCTTTAGTATAACTGTTCCTTTCCACCTTTTCCATCTCATCAGAAGGAATCGCCATCTACCAAGTTACTGAAGCCAGAAACTGCTAAATCATTCTTGATTCTGCTATCTCCCTCACCTCTAACATCTAATCAGCAAGTTCTATAGTTTCTACATCCAAAGTATACCATGTACCACTCTTCTTTATTTTCATGGCCAACACTTTAGTCTAAGCCACTATTACTTCTTGCCCGTACTACTGTAATAAACTCTTAACCGATTATCTAACTTATACTCTCCTTCCTTCTAGTCTAGTCTCCACACATGAGCCAGAATAATCTTTTAAAAGGGCTTTCCTTGCACTTTAAATGAAGTCCATACTCTTTCAGTGGGCTACAAGTCTCTATGTAATCTGGCCTTTGCCTACTTCTCCCACCTCCTCTCAGGTCACTTTCCTCTGATCCTAGTAGACATACTGTCTCCTTTCAGGTCTGTGAATAAGGCAAACTCTTTCCTGTCTCAGGCCCCTAAAACATGCTAGGGCTTCTGCCTGGAAAACACTTTCTTTCCCCTACTCCTGGCTGTTCTTCACAAGGCTAACTCCTTAATAAAAATATCCCCACATACAAGTCCTCCTTCCCCGACCACAATTTCTAAGTATGTTCCCTCCTCATTCTCTACAACTGCTCTCCCATTTCCTTCACACACCTATCACAATTTGAAATTACATATTTATTGCTTATTTACTTACCTTTTTTTTGTTTTTTTGTTTTCTTCTGCTGTGCTGGGTCTTCGTTGCTGCGCACGGGTTTTCTCTAGTTGCAGCGAGCGGGGGCTACTCTTTGTTGCAGTGCGTCGGCTTCTCAATGCCGTGGCTTCTCTTGTTGCGGAGCACGGGATCTAGGTCTGTGGGCTTCAGTAGTTGTGGCACACGGGCTCAGTAGTTGTGGCTCGCAGGCTCTAGAGCACGGGCTCAGTAGTTGTGGCGCATGGGCATAGTTGCCCCGTGACATGTGGATCTTCCTGGAACAGGGATCAAACCCATGTCCCCTGCATTGGCAGGCAGATTCTTAATCACTAGACCACCAGGGAAGTCCCCTTTATTTACTTGTTGTCTATTTTCCCCCATTGTATTTTAACTTTTTAAGGGCAAAGACAGCATCTGCTTTATTCTATCAATGTATTACATAGCACCTAGCACAGTGCTTGGCACATAGTAGTTACTCTATAATGTGTGTTGAATGAAATAGCAAGCATTTCCACCTAGCTTGTGGAGTTTGAAGAGGATGGTGAGGTTGCCTCCAATCCCATTCTAAAAAAACTCTCTCCATCCCATTCAACTTATAACAGCATGTGAAATCCCCATATGAATCAATCCTTTGGGCTAAGGCACTAGTTGGCAAACTACAGCCCACTAGCCAAATCTGGCCCGCCACCTGTTTTTGTATGTCCAAACTGAGAATAGTTTTTAACTTTTTACATGATTAAAAAATTTCAAAAGAAGAATACTATTTCATGACGTGAAAATTACATGAAATTCAATTTATTTACTTATTGGAACATAGCCACTCCAATTTGTTTATGAATTATCTATTGCTAATGTCATGCTACAATAGCAGTGTTGAATAGTGGCAGCAAAGACTATGTACAGCCCTCAAAGCCTAAAATATTGACTATTTGTCCCATTACAGAGAAAGTATGCCAACCCTTGGGCTAATGTATTGAATGATCCTATTAAAATGTGTTGCCTGAGAAAAGCAGCAGAGTGAGCTGCCATCTATCTGCCATCAACACTCAAACTTGGATTTGTTGATTTGATCTGTTTCAGTCACCCAGAAGGGGCCTAGGAAAATGGGTTATAAATCAAGAGAAGTTTTGTTGGGGGAAGAGAGTAAGACAGGTCCAAAGCATGTACCCCTGACCTTCTCTGGGGAGAAGAGATACATTTAAGTTGTCCCAAAATTCGAAGTCATGAGTGGGGACCAGGGAAAGGGGACAGTGGTGCTTCTGGGGGAGCCTGGTGAATGAACACTGAGGGGGGTGGTGTCTGTCCATGCACAGTGGGAGAGAGGAAAAAGAGTATCTTCTTGCCCACATCTCCTCATTGCTTGATGCTCAAAGTGCCTGGGAGCCATAGAGAAGGCAGCCCAGCAGAAGCTAAGAACCTGCCATAGAGTAGGTCAGGCTTCCCGTTCAGTGGAAACTCATGGTTTCCATTGTGATGAACCTTGGGGATGCCTGGTAACACTTGGGCTGGGGCACAATCCACCTGGGAGGGAGAGCTGGGCACAGAGTCAGTCCAAGCAGCACAGAGCATCAGGAAAGCCTTGGGTCCCAGGAGGATCAGGGAAGGTGTAAGACTGAACGTCAGCAGCACTTCATTCACTATGTTGCTCTTTGCTCTCCTTCATACACATCCTCCAGATTTAGCTTTGTAATCACCAAGACCTGAAGAACCTCACTGCTATCAAGTCCTCTATAACCGCTTTCCCCCAAACTCAAAATGTGACGGTTGAGATTGGGGTAGAGGTTTTCTACCGTCTCCCAGCTTCTTTCTTACACCAAAGAGATGGCATGCTCCTGGGCCTCCAGAGGTTTTCTCAGGAGATTTCACTCATTTATTGGTTTAGGTGAGTATGCTACCACCCAGGCAATTGTCCTGCATGCCCACACACTGACACAGCTCCCTTTCCCTCCCCTACTGGGGAAATTATTCCTGCTTCTCCGCATGAGTCACCACATAAGAGCTACCACAAGGTCAGGGGCCCCAACATGCTGTTTTTTACAAAGGGTGGGGAAAAAGGAGGGAGAGAAAGAGAGTGGGTAGAAATGGGGAATGGAACAAAGCGAGTAGACCACAAACCAAAGGAGTAGTCTGGTCCTCGACTTCCTATTGGCATGGTGGACCCTTTGATGTGTTAGGCAGCCTTCCCCTTGCTATTCAGTTTCACTTCCCTTGCTGTTTTTTTTTAACATCTTTATTAGAGTATAATTGCTTTGCATTGTTGTGTAAGTTTCTGCTGTATAATAAAGTGAATCAGTTATACGTATACATATATCCCCATATCTCCTCCCTCTTGCATCTCCCTCCCTCCCACCCTCTCTATCCTACCCCTCTAGGTGGTCACAAAGCACTGAGCTGATCTCCCTGTGCTATGCAGCTGCTTCCTACTATTTTACATTCGGTAGTGTATATATGTCAATGCCACTCTCTCACTTCGTCCCAGCTTCCCCTTCCCCTTCCCTTGCTCTTTTGTTCTGTTTATTCCCTTGCAGATTAAGGAGTTTATTCTCTGCTACAGTGTTAGGGCCCAAGGGGATCGCCGAGGGGACTTAGGGAAAGAGCCCTATATGAACATTCTCATGGACCTAAATAGGTGGAGTCTAATCCTATGAAGTTAAAGGTACTGTTGGAACACCAAAAATGTGTTGAAATCCAAGGGCAACGTAGAGAACTAGTGACCGTAGTAGGACAAGACAGGCTGGAAAAGCCCCTAACCCTGGTAATAATAAAAATATTAATAAGTTATTAAAACACTGTTTTAAAACATGCACACATATATATACATATACACGTATAATGTGTTTAATATGGTCCTCACAACAACACAATGAGGTAGGTGCTGTAATTAATGCCATATCCCAAATGAGAAAACTAAGGGCTCTCAGGTGAAGCAATTGCCCCAAAGTCTCTAGGCTACTAAGACACAGAGCCAGAATTTGAGCCTAGGGACCTGGCCCTGGAGTCCATGCCCTTAACCACTAGATTGCTGCTCAGAGAAAGTCAAAGTGCTTAAATATAAATGACTATTTTGACCCTTGATCTGAGAGAGTCCCATGATCAATCCTTTCCTTCCAGGGCAGACATTCTGACATGTAGCTCTGAGGAGAGGGAGGGAAGGAGAGAAGGAAGTAGAATATGAGGTGCTCTGCACTGCCACTTGTCCCTTGCCCTACCTCTTCATAACTAGGCACATGCTTAGCTTTGGCTGGGATCGGTAGAGTCTCATCTGGCAAAAGTCTTGGAGGCTGGTACTGCAGCTTTGAAAAGCTCTTGGAGTAAAAGCTTCACGCTGCTTATGTTTCTTTGTGTCTGTATCATGGATTTGTTGCTCCTTGCCACGCATCATTTCCTCTCATATAATAGGGTTTTATGGGGCCACTCACACTCTTGGAGGACAGTATACACATTTTGAGCTTAGGCGGGAGGCTTTCTGGTAAGAGATAGCAAAGGAGGAAGTGACTCACAACTGAAATTTTTCAGCTGGTCAGAACATTCTGTCTGATGCGTTCAACCACTGATAGAGTAAGGAAGGAGTCTATCATTCCCATCTTCACAAACAAAAGCTGCCTGAGGTAACTATCATGCTTTCCACTGAAACAAAGTTCACCATCAGAAACTTTCTGGGGTTGACTCCTGGACGTAATTGCAGCCATGGGTGCCCAGAATTACATTATAGGTTTAAGCTGTAATGAAGGACTGGACTAAATATTCAATGACAGCTCAGGTCCTGGAACATAGCCAGTCTACTTGTAAAGAAGCAATAATCATCAAACAGAGCCTCTCCAGGATGAAAAATAGATGACTGTCCCATACTCACACAGCTGCCATATGCTAGACTGAAGTGATACAACCTCAAGCAGGGTAGACAGAAGGATGCTATAAAGATGTACCAAGTCATGACTTTAAAACATAGACTGTAGTTGCTGGGGAACACTGCAACAGATGGAATACTAGGTATGCCACAAATAGGACGAGGGCTGCTGCTCTTTCTAAGGATGGGCATTGAGAAGACCAGGGGACAAAGAGCTTCAAGCTGAAACTATAGACCAAGGACAACCTCTATATATGGAGTGTGGATGATACTAATCGTCATGGGCATATAACTACATGTATAACTATATAGGCGTATAGTAGCAGCTTGAAAGACCTAACAGTGATCACTATAAAGAGTATTAGTGGTTAACATATGGAGTAATACAATTAAATTACTTAGAATTTGATTAAAATGCTTACCGACCACCAAATATAGACTTTGCTAACCTCAACAGAGGAAAGTGAAGAGGAACAGGGGAAAATAACAGATGGAAATGTTAGGAACCAGCTATGATTTTCATTTTTTCAAGAAAAACTTGTGATCATCTTTAAAGAGAAGAAAATAAGATGAAAAGAGGGAAACTAAGAATGTGAAGCCAGGTTCTTTCAAAATGAATGTTTGAAAAAAAAGTAATGACTTTAAAAAAAAATCTCCATCCACCTAAAATTTTCTGCAAAGAATTTTAGAGGTTTATTAACTATCTGACCAGGTCTTGTGTACCAGAGGTTTTTAACCTGGGGTTTAGAGGGCCTGTGAAACAAACCCTTGAGATTATATGCAGAACTCTACGTGTTTATATAAAGATGTGTGCATATTTTTCCATAAAGATGGATTTCCGCCCTTTTTTATATTGGCTGGGCAATCTTGACATTAGTTGGTACGATATATTTGCCTTTAACCATAACATATTTACCATCAGTGTAAATAAGATATACATCTCTGACTTAATGGGGGAAGATATTTGCAAACAATATATCTGACAAGGGGTTAATATCAAAAAAATATAAAGAACTCATAAAACTCAACATCAAAAACACAAATAACCCAATAAAAAAGCAGGCAGAGGACCTGAAGAGATATTTTTCCAAACAAGATACATAAATGGTCAACAGGCACATGAAACGGTGCCCAACATCACTAATCAACAGGGAAATGCAAATCAAAACCACAGTGAGATATCACCTCACACCTGTTAGAATGGCTATTAGCAAAAAGATAGCAAATAACAAGTGTTGGTGAGGTGCAGAGAAAGTGAACCCTCATGCACTGTTGGTGGGAACATAAATTGGTGTGGCCACTATGGAAAACAGTTTGGAGATTCCTCAAAACATTAAAAATAGAACTACCATACAATCCAGCAATTCCACTTCTGGGTATTTATCTAAAGAAAACAAAAACACTAATTTGAAAAGATACATGCACCCTAATGTTCATAGCAGCATTATTTACAATAGCCAAGATATGGAAGCAGCATAAATGTGCATCCACAGATGAATGGATAAAGAAGATGTGGTACACGTACACACACACACACACACGCACACACACATGCACACACACACACACAATGGAATATTAGCCATAAAACAGAATGAAATCTTGCCATTTGCACAACATGGATGGACATAGAGGGTTTTATGCTCAGTGAAATAAGTCAGACAAAGACAAATACTGCATGATTTCACTTACATGTGGAACCTAAAAAGCAAAACAAATAAACAAAAAGAAAGAGTCATAGATACAGAGAACAAACAGGTGGTTGCCACACAGGAGGAGGGTGGGAAGAGGAGAGCAATAGATGAGGGAGATTAAGAGGTACAAAGATAAATTACAAGATAAATCAGTCACAGGTATGAAATGTACAGTGTGGGGAATATAGTCAATAGTTATGTAATATCTTCGTATGGTGAGAGAAGACAACTAGACTTACTACCATGGTGATCACTCTGAAATGTATAGAAATACTGAAGCATTATATAGTGTTGTGGGTCAATTATACTTCAAAAACAAACCAGCAAACAAACAAACTCATAGAAAAAGAGATGAGATTTGTGGCTACCAAAGGTGGGTGTGAGGGGAGGGGGAATTGGATGAAGGCGGTCAAAGGCACAAACTTTCAGTTATAAGATAAATAAGTACTAGGGATGTAATGTACAACATGACAAATATAATTAACACCACTGTATGTTATATATGAAAGTTGTTGAGAACAAATCCTGAGTCCTCATCATGAGGAAAAAATGTTTTTCTGTTTCTTTAATGTTGTATCTACGTGAGACAATGGATGTTCACTAAACTCATTGTGGTAATAATTTCATAATGTATGTAAATCAAATCATTATGCTTTACAACTTAAACTTATACAGTGCTGTACGTCAATAAAACTGGAAGAGGGGCTTCCCTGGTGGCACAGTGGTTAAGAATCTGCCTGCCACGACACGGGTTCCAGCCCTGGTCCAGGAAGAACCCACATGCCGCAGAGCAACTAAGCCTGTGCGCCACAACTACTGAGCCTGCGCTCTAGAGCCCGCGAGCCACAACTACTGAACCTGCACTCTAGAGCCCGTGAGCCACAACTGCTGAAGCCCACGCACCTAGAGTCTGTGCTCCACAGCAGGAGAGACCACCGCAATGAGAAGCCTGTGCACGGCCACGAAGAGTAGCCCCCGCTTGCCACAACTAGAGAAAGCCCGCGTGCAGCAATGAAGACCCAAGGCAGCCAAAAACAAATAAATTTATTTAAAAAAAAAGCTGGAAGAAAAAAAGATATACATTTCTGGACTGAATAGTACCCATGGGAAAAAAAACATAGAAGTAGACTAAACAATTTCTAGAGTATTAGGCTGATATCTGGATCCTGTGGCTCAATAAGAATAATTTATCTCACTATATGGTTCCATATCATATATGGCTGGGGAAGAAAGAAGATGAACCTACACCTAAAAACCACCTATTACATGCCAGGTGCCACCATACATTTATTGAGTCAACAAAAATGTATTGAGTGCCTACTATATTTACATATATTTTTTCTTTCCTAAGCCCCACACAATGAGAATTATTTCCCATACTTTATGGATGAGGAATTGAAAGTTCAGAGAGGTTAACTGATTGCTCAAGGTCCAACAGGAAATGTTAGAGTGGGGATTTGAACCCTGGCCTTCTTGGACTCAAAGCCTAAGTTGCTACCCTTAATCCCATGTTACAAACAAAAAGATTGAGGCCTAGAGAGTCAAAATGTTTGACTGAATGTCACAAGTAACAAAGTGACGGGAAGTATTCAGGGCTGCCTTAGGCTTCTGTTTCTGAGTAAGACCATCTGAGGAGCCAGCACCTATGACCTGTCTCTGGGGCTCTGCCAATCACCCTGGCACTGCTCAGGTTGCTTTCTCCAAAGCAGCCATGCCCCTATGCTCTTGTTTTCAGCAGAACTGATGCTATTAGATTACAGGCTTCCCTGGGTGGGGTGACAAATGGCTTTTCCAACCTGCCATCTGCCTGACTGAATCCTCCGAGGCAGACTTTCCTCACAGGGCGAACTCAAAAGAGTCAGTCAGCTATTGGTGACACTATTGTTTGACTTCACATTTTGGCCTACCACCAGCTTGTGGTGAAGGAGTCTGACTTTTGGCTAGCCATGCCTGATTTGTAATTGATCAGTCTCTCCCCTTTAGCTGCCCTGCAGAAACCTTAGACAGCATTTGATATGTTTCTTAAATTAGCTGCTCTTTGTCCAAGTCACTCCTCCACACACCAGATCTGTTCAAGGATATTGGCCTTGAAGATCAAAGCTCCCATGACTTTCATTAGGACCCAGGAGCACTCACGCAGAGGAAATAGAAGAAAATGCTTCAGGGGCTCCCTGAGAATACAGGAGCTATAACCTGCTTCAGCGATCAGACAGAGCTGTTAGACCCAACTTCCAGAGGCTAATGGTGAAAGACCTGACATGACAATCACATACTTTAGGGTCAGAGTCATGTGCTCACACTCACACCCACAATTTTAATGTTTCCATGGCAATAGTGGAGGCACCAATGCTCTTCTGTCTCTTATATATTATAGCAGTCCCAATGCCCAGTGCTAGTTCTCTGCTTGTGCAGTTCCCTGGAGTCTCCTGCCTCCATTTTCCAAACAAGATTCCAGGAGAATGTAGAAAGGAACTCTTGGGACTTCCCTGGCCGTCCAGTGATTAAGACTCCACACTTCCACTATGGGGGGGCATGGGCTCCATCCCCTGACAGGGAACTAAGATCCCACATGCTTTTCTACTTCTTAATATGAAACCAAAAATGTGGGAGTTATTGAGCGACACCTACAGCTATTTTGCCCAGGGCCCTGTATCTCCAGTCCTTGAGCTGCAAGAGGCAAATAAATCACAAGGCAAATAACAAAAAAGGCAGCAGTTAGACATTTCCTGGGCTGAGGACATTATCGGCACCCTCTGGAATGCCAGTGTTGATCAGTTACAATACCATTACCATCAAGATAAGAATACCCTGTTTACTGTAGCATATCCTTTCTGATGCTAAGATTTCTCAGAATCGCCCCTATATTTATGGAACCACTGGGTATACTTCCTTTGAAGCCTGAACAACTCAAGTCCATCCTTTGCTAAATGACAACCTTGAAAAATCCAAGATTATCTATTTCTAGAAACCAATTCTACCAGAGGGTTGTACTCTGGATGTGGTCAGTGCTTTTGGTTTTCCAATGGTAACAAACTCCAATCCCCTCTACCCCAGCCCCCATGGTTATTATGATTGCCCAGAGTACCTGGCTGACAAACTGATAGGCACATCATTTGACCAGGCCCTCACTGTTAAAATGAGATGTTGGAACAACCATACAGAAAAATGGAACCCATGTCTCTCATTTTTTAGAGGAGCCAACTAATCTTCCAAACTCTACTTCTCCAGAGTTATGTTCGCTGCAGAGATGGTGGAGTGGGGAGATTTAGATATGATATCTTCGATTCTCTGGAGATTTTTTTCAATATCTCTGAGGTCTAGACTCAGTGGTAACTGGAGTGCTGCATTTTATCCTGGTGGCCAACTGAAGATTCCAATGACTGGTAAAAAGAATCAAGTTCCATTGTCTAGACTCTATTCTTTAAGTGAACACACACTCATTGTGTGTCTTCTGAGTCCAAGGCACATTGTCTGCTGAATATCGGTCTACAAACATATTTGTCCCCCCTCTTCTTTTTTAGTAGTCTCTCTTCCTCTACTTTCTCTTGCTCACAACCAAGCCAGAATAAATAAAGAGGATGATTTCTACAATGTGCAGGGAAAATCCATCTCAACTTTCTACTCAGCATGTGACTTAGAGAACATTTCATGGAATTTACCTACTCTCATGGAAGAGGTGGCACTAGGTCTGGCTCATAGAAGGTATTTTAGCTAAATTGTACAGTAAATGAAACAAGTATGTTATGTTTGAAAAGCCAGGATTTCCCAACCCCAGATATATGAGATTATTTTTATCTATTCGCTCTGATAACACTATATCGTTCAGCCATCAAATGCAAGGATAGTGACTTTTTTCCTCATATAATTGCACATCTGAACACTAAGTGTAGTTAGTAATTCTTAATAATGAATCCAGTATTGATGTATACTTGCCAAAGACTCTGGGGACGTTTCACTAGAAAGTATGGACCTTAATGCTGAAATTCACAGTTACTCAGTTGACAAGCAGAAATTAGAGGTGAAAGCAAGGACTTCAGGAATTCTGAGTATACCAATGTTAAAAAAACCACAAGCCCTGGACTTCCCTGGTGGCACAGTGGTTAAGAATATGCTTGTCAGTGCAGGGGACAAGGGTTCCATCCTTGGTCCGGGAAGATCCCACATGCCATGGAGCAACTAAGCCCGTGAGCCACAACTACTGAGCCCACGCACCATAACTACTGAAGCTCACGTGCCTAGAACCCGTGCTCCACAACAAGAAAAGCCACCACAATGAGAAGCCCATGCACCGCAATGAAGAGTAGCCCCAGCTCGCACGCCACTAGAGAAAGCCCACTCACAACAACAAAGACCGAGTGCAGCCAATAAATAAATAAATAAATTTAAACTACTTTTAGTTACATACCACAAATTCTGTATGTTATGTTTTCATTTTCACTCAGTTCAAAATATTTTCTAATTTCCCTCCCCCCACAAAAGAAGATGTCCTGACCTGAAAATAATACTTTCTTTTCTTTTGCTAATAAGTCCCTGACCTCACACTTCTTATAAAAACCTTCGATTTTGTACAACACCTTGGAGCATCCTTCTACTTGCCAGATGTGTTGCTGCCCGATTCCTGAATCGCCAATCAGGCCTTCAAATTCGCTCAGTTGAATTTTGTTTTTTTAACACCAGAGACCACAAGTGTCTTTCAAGTAGAAAAACCTTGTGGGATAGGAAAGTACCCACCTTACCTCATCCTACTATTTTGCCAAGAAAAGGCCTCCTTTGGAAAACCAGGGGAAAGGTCAAATGATTTCTGGGTGAGGTTCCTTTAGAAGTTCATTTTTGGCCATGCTCTCTGCTTTTGCAAGCTCATTGTGCAACCCCCATAATTCAGGAGAGGTGGCTATTGGAGAAATGTCGTGGGGCCTCACTCGAGTGTGTATGTGTGGGAGTTCCAGTTGGTATATCCAGCTCAAGTTCTAGGAAGGAAAGATAACATCACTCAATGAAATTCCATTAGCATGTAAGCCTAGACTTCAGGTTCAGAGGGAAAACTGAATCACAAAACAGTGTGCACTAATGCTACTGCAGCCTCCCTGTACTGCCAGTTTTTTCTCACTTTTTTTTGGGGGGGGTGACTCCTTGGTATAAGGATTGGGGAGCAGTCAGAAAGAGATGTCCTTGAAAGATGTACTCCATGTGTATATATGAAGCACCTCACTTTCCCCTCTTCCTTTCTCCACTCTCACCCCATACTCAGCTCTAAGTCTCACACAGACAGTCAGGGCGGGGGTCCCCAACCCCCGGGTCATGGACCTGTTAGGAACCGGGCCGCACAGCAGGAGGTGAGTGGCAGCCGAGTGAGTGAAGCTTCATCTGCTGCTCCCCATCGCTCGCATTACCACCTAAACCATCACTCGTATTACCGCCTGAAACTTCCCCACCCCAACTCCTACCCCCTTCCGTGGAAAAACTGTCTTCCATAAAACCAGTCCCTGGTGCCAAAAAGGGTGGGCACTGCTGCTTTAGAGGATCCTTAATGCTACCTGTGGCTCAAACTAGTTAGGTCATTATCTTCAGAACCATGGCTAATTTAGAAAACTTTGTTAAGTATCCTGACTCATATCTTTCTTGGTAGCTCTTTAGCAAATAATATTCATGGCATGAAGCATAGAAGCTCAGGTCCATGGGGCGGTCTAGGTACAAAACAAGTCAAAGGATTCCTCCTGTTCATTATCCATCAGAGTCCAGGAACCATTCTCTTCTCTTGGTCCAGAACAATTAGCATCTATGCCAGGATATTTCTTCATTGCCATATCATCCCCAGTTCACTGTGGACCCACATACCCCTCCCCAGAAGGAAGTATGTTTATTCAAACTGAATGTGGCAAATAAATATGAAGAGGAGCCTTGGAAGCCAAAAAAAGGGAGGGGCTCTCATGAAGGTGTTGCAAGAAAGAGAGGTGGAGCTGGAGAGGATGGTCACATCCCAGATCTCAGGTGAGTCCCTGGGACGGCCGCCAAGTGTGGGTTCTTGTTTTCGCTCAGGAAATAATTCAAGAGCAAGCCATAGCAAAGAGAAAAAAGGTTTACTCAGGGAGACACACACTCCACAGTGTGGGTCATCTGGTAAGGCAAGTGGCACCAGGGTATGGGGTTGTCAGTTTTTATAGGGGTGCGTAATTTCATAGGCTAGTGAGTGGGAGGAATATTCCAGCTATTTTGGGGGAAGGGGTGGGGATTTCCAGGAATTGGGCCACCGCCCACTTGTTGACCTTTATGGTCAGCCTTGGAACTGCCATGGCACCTGCGGGTGTGCCATTTAGCTTGATGACATGTTACAATGAGCATATACTGAGGCTCAAGGTCTACTAGAAGTTGACTCATCTGCCATCTTGGATCTAGTTGGTTCTAATAAGTTTATGCTGTGTCCTCTGGCTATGTCATTCTTTTAAAGGTTGTGCCCTGCCCACTTCCAGTCTCAAAGGGGTCTCGTGGAACAAGGGTCGGGAGGACTCAGAGAATGGGGAGGGTGCCATAACCTAGCAGTCAACCTCAACCTAGCTACTAATTGTAATATATTCATGAGCACATCGATCTTTTTCTTTAACCTCCAGCTGGTGAAGCCTCCAGCTTCTTTGCCCGCCCCTCACTCCACCCTCACTCCACCCTCACACCACCCCCACCCTCACTCCCATCCCATCAACCACCTGGTCTCTGCTGCAGGGTGGGAACTCCCAGAGTGCATAGGTCAGAGCAATCACCCCATTAGCCATACCCTTGGGACAGTTTGGGTCACTGCCCTTTCAGAAAGGCCTACCTAACAGAGGGGGAGGGGTTGGAAAAAGAGCAAGAGGAGACTGTAGAAAGAGATTAAGGGCACAGGAGGGGGGAAGGGCTGCCATATGGCAGAAAGGAGACCTGATTAAAAAGATTAGCTGCCCTTCAATCAGAAAGGCTGGGATGGGGGAGATGCATTAGAAAGCTATAAAATCACAAAAAGCCTTGTGGAGTGAACAATGAATTCCAAAACAAAAAAGGAAGAACCCCCTTCAAGTTTATGAGGTGAGTTTAAGACAAATCAAGGGAAGTCTGATTTTACACAGTGGGGAGAAAATTTACAGAATCCATTACCATGAGAAATGGCACAAGCTGGCAATCATCCCCCAAAAGGCAAAGAAAGATGAACTCTTAACAAACTCACAATACATTATTACAGGAAAGGCAGTGACATCCAAGAAGCCAACCTCAGGCCTCCCTCAACCCATCCGTGAAAGATAAGACCCCTGGGCTGAAGAAGGGGGCTGGCCTAGCCTTTTCCGTTCTTAGGTTCTTAGGCAATGTAATGAAGATCTGCTTGCATTCCCAACACCTTTGGTTTCTAGATCTTCCATCTGGAGGAGGATCAACCTACTGAAAACTATACCTTCTACATGTCTTCTGAAGATTTTCCAAATAAAATTTTACAGTCTACCATGTTATAAATAACTTTGAACTAGGAGCCATAAACAGTTATACAAACATCCTGGCCTAGGTCATAAAAGTAATTAGTCTGAGCCCAAATGAAATCAGGCTCAAAGACCTAAGAATCTGAGCACAAGTGGAAACCTTCAACAAACTTCAGTTTTGCTAAAGTGAAGGGAAAGATTGGGGCAATTACCTGGTTCTGTGGAAAACTCCACAGGCAAATTTGAGCAAGGCTGACTCAGAAGATGAGCTGCTCTCCTCAGGAAATTGTCACTTCTACAGGTCACAGGGTGGTAAGCAGCAAATGGAAAGACAAAAGGAGAGACTTATTCTCACCTTGCCTCTCTGTCTCTGACTATCTGTCTCTCTGTTACACACACACGCGTGCGCACGCACACACACACACACACACACACGATGCTTAGCATGTGGGAATAATGCGAGCACGTATTCAGTGAGGGCCTGACTACTTACAGAATTCTACCTTGTCACAGATAATGCCAGAAATATGTCAGCCAGTCAACCAGATGGCACTCAAACTTCAGGAAAACCTCACACAATTACAAGATGATTATCATGCTCTTTTAGGGTTGACTGCACTAGAACAACTTTTAGATGTTACAGAAGAATTTGAGTATTTTCCTGGGGAGCTTTTAGACTGGCTAAGACATTTTTTAATCACTTGAAGTTGCTGCCAAAGGAGACATTAAAAATGGATGGATAGTTTTGGGTGATTTTTAAGGAACTGGCAGGGAGCCTGTTGAAAGGGCAACTTTACTTTGCTCTTCAGATTTATTGTCAAAGGCAACGCCATTACCTTTGCTGGGAGCAAAAGCAGTTAGCTTCAGTGACTGAGGCCAAGCAAGCTATTAGGAACAACGCCTGAACCTTGTTGCTGATGTCGGGGAGGAAGAAATTTTCCTCTACCTTCTAGGTTCTTCTGGCTGGTCTAAGAATTCAATTGACATGAGACAGATTAACAGGGGAAATTCAAACAAAATTTTAATAACATGTATATATGGGAGAGACCCAGAAAAGCTGAGTAACTCACCCAAATGGCAGAAGCCCTCACCTTAAATACCCTTCTCAGCTAAAGAGGAAGTTGCGAGTGGGAAGAATCAGTTATGGGAAGTTACCAGGAAAAGCAGATTTATGTTAGTGCCTTCTCCATTGATAAGAATTTCTAGAAAGTTGGTGTTCCTAACCCCCCCAGGTACAGAGAGACAGTCTCTCTTACAAATTGAGATTTCCCTTACAAATGTAAATGTTTCTTTCTTAAGGGCAAATCTTCCATGGTTTTCAGAGCACTTCCCATGTCTGCTGTTTCTCAGAAAGTAACCCACTTAAAACAATAAGCCAAAGAGACATATTTTAGGGTGACAAAATTTCTCTCCCTTACACTGAGAAAATGGGGTTTTTACGAAGAATTCCAGGGAGCCAAGAGGTTTCTGGGTAATGTATAAATCACAGAAGAAAAATCTACTTTTTCCAGGCCAAAGGTTGCCTCTCCAGTGATGTAATAAGATCAATAGGCCATGAGGCCTTTGTCCTCTTCAAGTTGCTTTAAACTGTACATTTAAAGACCTAATACTGTATTTATCAGAAACACTGTCTCTGTAGCCCTCAAGGAGTGAGAAGGAGGAGGGAACCTCCACCCTTGGATCAGAGCTACTAAGGAGCTTCCCCCTAGATACTGTCTCTTTCTGGGAGAGAGTCCTGGCTCTTCATGAATGCCCCACGGACTTCTTGAAGCCAGCATTCTTCCCAGTGTAACTGAACAGGACCCTATGGGGCCTTCCTAGGACAGACCCTGCCCCCATATCCTCTGCTTCAGCTCCTCTCTGAAATACCGAGGTTATAGTATCTGATGCATATCTCTTGAGTATTTCAGATTCTAAAACCCTCACCGAATGGAAAAAATTAACTACTTGATGATCACGAGTATGGACCCCCAGATCTGGCGCCTAAGGATTGATAATGTTGACCCTTGTGACACCACCCTGTTACCTCACCATCAGCCAATCAGAGAATTGTACACAAGCTGATCACGCACCCTGGGGGATACCCCTCCCTCACCTGACCTTTAAAAATGCTTTGCTGAAACACTTCGAGGAGTTTGGGGTTTTAGAGCATGAGCCACCTATTTTCCTTGTATTAGTGTCTTTACAATAAATGCTGCATTTTCCTTCACCACAACCTGGTGTCGGTAGATGGTCTTTACTGCACATGTAAAGTTTGGTTCGGTAACACCAGCACCTTGCATTACCAGGAAATCTGTATGCACCAGAAAGTGCATTTCTGTTAACTTCATGTCTTTATGTCTGCTGCTGACATCATCCTTATCCTGATCAGTAACACGGATCCTTAAATTTAAAAAAAAAATATTACTCAGCCATAAAAAAGAACAAAATAATGCCATTTGCAGCAACATGGATGGACCTAGAGATTGTCATATGAGTGAAGTAAGTCAGACACAGAAAACAAAATATCATGTGATATTGTTTATATGTGGAATCTTAAAAAAGGGTACAAATGAACTTATTTACAAAACAAATAGAGTCACGGATGTAGAAAACAAACGTTTGGTTACCAGGGGATAAGAGGGGTGGAAGGGATAAACTGGGAGATTGGGATTGACATATACACACTACTATATATAAAATAGATAACTAATAAGAACCTGCTGTATAGCACAGGGAACTCTACTCAATACTCTGTAATGACCTATATGGGAAAAGAATCTAAAAAAAGAAAAAAAAGAGTGGATATATATATATATATGCATTATATAACTGATTCACTGTGCTGTACACCTAAAACTAACACAATGTTGTAAATCAACTATACTCCAATAAAAAACTTAAAAACAAATATGTTATACATATTAGTTGTACAAAAATAGGCACACACACACACACACAAGGTATATACACAAAAGCATAAAGAATAAAATTCTAAGTAGTTGTACATTCACCCCTCCATGATTACCACCACGTACCATGCAGTGGTTTTAACTTTTCCAAAATTACCAGCTATGTCCTTCACACTTCCTTCTCCAGTGGGGTGGCAAGCACCCTAATGCCAGCTCAGTCTGATCCATGATATTGTATATTAACTTCTGGTCATGAAAATAGGCCCATTCTGCTTCTTAAGGCTTAGTTCCATTTGTTTGCAACTTTAACCTTCTGTTTGATTCTAACTTCTTCCTCCTCACTCCCTCTCAGTGCTCCCCAACCTGCCCCCTTTCTGGTGCTTACCCTTCTGGTGTTGGGGTTAGAAGAAGAAAGAGAAACTAGTTGAGCGCTGTGGGTGCTACCACCTGATACCTCCCCTCAGCAAGTCTGCAGTTGGGTTGCTGCTGAGGAGCTGGGTGCTGAGCACACCCATCCCCAGGCACTGATGTCCCTGGCATCTTCCAGCTATTAATCCTTCTCTGCATTCCTCTCATGCATATGCCTCTTGACTCCACACTGCACACCTCTGTGTGTGTGTTTGTGTGTGTGTGTGTGTGTGTGTGTTGGGGGACCTGTAGCTCCCATCCTCTTCCAAGCCCCTGACTCCCATACCTCTTGGGAAAGAGAAATTCAAGGAGGAGATATTTGCTCCCTCTTCAACTGGCACTCCCATCATTCCTTGGATTCTAAAGGTCTTGACTCCTTTCCAGTGGCACTAGGCCTGGTCTACCAAGCAGGACCAGTGACTAAGCAAATGTCTAAGCACTGTGGTTCTCAGAGGTCTCCCTCCAGTAGTGTGCTGGAATCAGCTAGCTCATCCCATCTCACAAAAATGGATTGCTAAATTTTCAGAAAACATGTTAACCAGTTGACATCACATTGGTAGCTTGAAATTGGCCATGGTGGGAGTGTGTACACTCCGGAGATGCCACCAGTGGGCTGCTAAACATTTATCAGCATACCATTGACTCTTTTCCACCAAGGGGAGGGGAGGTGGAGATAGGGAGAGTCTCTCAGCATCACTGCAGTTCCCAAAAGGCAACCTCTGTTTTCCTTTCAATCCAACTCTAGGTGAGTAGAGGAGGCTGGCCTCAACAACTGGGGCTATTAGATTGTTTTTAATGGCTGCTTGCCATTTCATTGTATCATTGCACCATGATTTTTGTAAGCATAAATCTTTGCTTTTGATGAAGTAAACTCTCAATAAATGTTGGCTCTTATGATGATGATGATGATGATTTTTAAGTTGGGTTATCAGGCTCAGCACAGAGCAAGGGTGATGCTAAACAGCCCCTCACCCTTCCTCTTTCCCATCAGCACCATTAATGCTGGCAGTCAGGCTTCTTACCCCACTCCACCCCCATGCCCTGGCAGGAAATCGAAAGGTTCCTTTCTGGGGAATTTGATTGGCCTAAGAGAAAAGACCCACAGACACTGACATACAAATGAAATGTCCGGGTCCACTTAAGGATGTAAGACCCACCAGTCAATTGCCCCAACACACACACACACACACACACACACACACACACACACACACACACAGCTTTTCTGTTGCCTCACTCTGAAATACAACTGAATAGTTAAGGATAATCAAATACTGAAGAAAAATCTTTAATAGTAAAAAAGAAACTAAAACAAACATTGAAAAATAAACTGGGAAGAAATAAAAACAATGCAGAAGCCATATAATTGATAATCTCAGAGAAATACATGGATGCACTGTATATGTGAAACATTCACTGATGCTAGAAATGTAAAGGAACATTCTGAGAACAAGAATGAGCTCTTGAAAATTCAAATTATTAGAGTAGAATTATTTTTAATTCAGTAGAAAGAGCATACATTTAAAAAATCTTGAGCAGAAACAAGAAGAAATACAATCTTGCAGCCTGTGGAACAAAAACCACATTCACAGAAAGATAGACAAGATAAAAAGGCAGAAGGCTATGTACCACATGAAGGAACAAGATAAAACCCCAGAAAAACAACTAAATGAAGTGCAGATAGGCAACCTTCCAGAAAAAGAATTCAGAATAGTGATAGTGAAGATGATCCAGGACCTCGGAAAAAGAATGGAGGCAAAGATGGAGAAGATGCAAGAAATGTTCAACAAAGACCTAGAAGAATTAAAGAGCAAACAAACAGAGATGTACAATACAATAACTGAAATGAAAACTACACTAGAAGGAATAAATAGCAGAATAACTGAGGCAGAAGAACTGATAAGTGACCTGGAAGACAGAATGGTGGAATTCACTGCTGTGGAACAGAATAAAGAAAAAAGAATGAAAATAAATGAAGAAAGCCTAAGAGATCTCTGGGACAACATTAAACACAACAACATTCGCATTATAGGGGTCCCAGAAGGAGAAGAGAGAGAGAAAGGACCCAATAAAATATTTGAAGATGTGGTACATATATACAATAGAATATTACTCAGCCATAAAAAGGAATGAAATTGGGTCATTTGTTGAGATGTGGATGGATCTAGAGACTGTCATACAGAGTGAAGTAAGTCAGAAAGAGAAAAACATATATCGTATATTAATGCATATATGTGGAACCTAGAAAAATGGTACAGATGAACCGGTTTGCAGGGCAGAGATTGAGACACAGAAGTAGAGAACAAACATATGGACACCAAGGGGGGAAAGCAACGGGGGTGGGGGGTGGGCATGGTAGTATGATGAATTGGGCGATTGGGATTGACATGTATATACACTGATGTGTATAAAATTGATGACTAATAAGAACCTGCTGTATAAAAAAATAAATAAAATAAAATTCAAAAGTTCAAAAAAGAAGAGAGACTTTCTGGGGTAAAAAAATAAGTAAGTAAATAAACAAAGTTAATATCTTTACCAAAAAAAAAAATCTCTAGAATGCAGAACAAAATGTCTGAGAGGTAGGAAATAAAGACAAGATAGAAGAATTAAAGAACCATTATCCATCGTGAGGTCCCAGAGAGAGAACAGAAAAAAATGGAGAGGAAATAATCAAACCATAAAAGAAGTCTTTTCCTCAACCAACAGAAATGTGTTACCAAATTTAAGGGCTGACTAAGTATCCAGTACAATGACTGTAAGACACATGCTGAGGCACATTGTCATAAAATTTCAGAATATGAGAGATAACCTCTCAAAAAAATTACTTCCCGTGAACCCTTTTCAGGAAGCTATTGGAATAAGTGCATCACCAAGACAAGGGAGTGGTCAGAGGATGACATGGGATCCAGGAAACAAAGGGTTCAACACAAGAGACTGATGAAGAAAAGTCCCAGGATGAAGGTGAAAGGAAGTCAGCCATGCTGTAGGATAGATACTGGTAGATGGAAGGCTCTGACAGGACGTCTCCAGAAAAAAAGATGGAACCATCAGATTATCAGATGTGTTGGCCTTACTGAGAAGAGTTTTAGATCCTTTGAGGAAATTTGGGGTTAGATTAGTAGTGATAACCACATAAAAAGTAAAACTGGACAGTTGTGTATATGTAACGAAGGGGAAGGGTTGCAAGATAGAACTAAATCATTATATTCCATATAGGAAGTGAATTGATAATGCTTAAAATTGAAAAATCAAGAAATAGTATTCTATAAACTGTAATTCAGGAATTTAAATACCAAAACAAAGCCCCAAACCAACCAAGAGAAATGATAGTGGTTGCCTCTTAGAAGAGGGACACAGGATTGGTAAGAATAGGGGTTGCTGTTTTTTCAATATTATCTGTTCAACTACGTGCATGTATTGCTTTGATAATAATAGTAACTGCTGAGAAGGGTTTTTCTGGGGTTTAAATAATATAATGCAGATAAAGCTCTTAGTTTACTGCTTGTAGTGTATGTGTTATTCAAAGTTTCTGTTACGTAATAGGCACTAAAAATTTTATAGTGCAAAGTTTTTATAACATTAGCTACAGAAAGCTGTAATCGGGAAGGTCAATCAGCCATATATAGTGTTCAATGTCATGTGATTCTTGGTCTTTCAGGCACTTTGGAATTTTAAGGCTCCTTCCTGTCTTCTATTCACACACAAAATGGAGAGCTTTACTTCCGTTATTCTCCTTCCTTGTAAGTCCATTTCCTTCATTGTTGCAAGCCAAGAAAGATATCTATGTTTTTGTCCCTCTGACATTTAGCCCCAGAAGTGCACTACAGCAAAATAAATGATGTGGCTTTGTTTTGTAGAGCACATGAGACCTTGATTCTTTAAAGTAAATGTCTCAGATGGGATGGAGTTTTCTCAAGCATTGCAAAGGTGCTGGTGCTTCTATCCTTGAGGCTGAACTGAAGACACTGGCTCTCCCTGATATCTGAGCCATCAAATCTCTGGACTCTCAGGCTAAGGGAATGGAATCTGAATGAATGGCTTCAGAGTATCCTATGATCTTCACATCTAGAAGTGTAGCTGGGGAAGTTTTTTTTTTCCCCTGAGATTCCCCCCAACTTGAAAGCTTTTAACCCTGTTTTAGTTGTTGTTTATTTGTTTGGTTTTTTTTTCTTCCTCCCATTTATTTGCACACTAGAACCGTGGTTTGAGACAGTCTGATTGATTAAAGGTCTAGTCACACCATAGTCAGGATAACCTTTCTTATACTACAGCCTAGTAGAAAGTTTGTAGAATAAAGACAGCGTATAGGTGGTGTGGTATCTGAAAAAAACCCTGACTCTGGAGTCAGATGAGCCTAAGTTTGTCTCAATTTTATTATCTCACTGTCACCTTAAGCAAGTTACTTAACTTGTCTATGCCTCCGTTTTCTCAACTGGTAAATGGGGATAATAATAACATCCACTCTCTAAGATTCTCATGAGGGCTAAATAAGATACAGCATGTAAATCGCTTGATCTAGTGCCTGGGGCATAGTAAGCACTGGGAAAATGCTTAAGCAGCTGTCTATTCATCATGCCTCCTTGGGAAGTAATGCAAGTTCCTTTCCAATTGATGTATGGGAATAGAAAGGTACGTAATCAAACCTAGAGTTTCCACTTTATCATCCAAACTGGAAAGACAAAATCTGAAGGAATCCCAAAAATGATCAAAAATACTTTTTATTTCTCCAACCTGCTCAAAGCAAAACTGCTTTCATAAGTTCATCAGTGGCTTCTCAATGCACCTCTGGCGCCCACTAGTGGCAAAATGCACAAAATGTCCCCAAATTTCTCTTGGTGCTTTTTTTTTAATTTAATTTAATTTATTTTTTTATACAGCAGGTCCTTATTAGTCATCCATTTTATACACATCAGTGTATACATGTCAAACCCAAACTCCCAATTCATCACACCACCACACCTATCCACAGCCTCTTCCCCCCTTGGTGTCCATATGTTTATTCTCTACATCTGTGTCTCAATTTCTGCCTTGCAAACCGGTTTATCTGTACCATTTTACTAGGTTCCACATATATGCGTTAATATAAGATATTTGTTTTTCTATTTCTGACTTACTTCACTCTGTATGACAATCTCTAGATCCATCCACATCTTAACAAATGACCCAATTTCGTTCCTTTTCATGGCTGAGTAATATTCCATTGTATATATGTACCACTTCTTCTTTATCCATTCATCTGTCAATGGACACTTAGGTTGATTCCATGACCTGGCTATTGTAAGTAGTGCTGCAATGAACATCGGGGTGCATGTGTCTTTCTGAAATATGGTTTTCTCTGGGTATATGCCCAGTAGTGGGATTGCTGGGTCATATGGTAATTCTATTTTTAGTTTTTTAAGGAACCTCCATACTGTTCTCCATAGTGGTCATATCAATTTACATTCCCACCAAAAGTGCAAGAGGGTTCCCTTTTCTCCACACCCTCTCCAGCATTTATTGTTTCTAGATTTTTTGATGATGGCCATTCTGACTGGTGTGAGGGGATACCTCATTGTACTTTTGATTTGCATTTCTCTAATAATTAGCCACGTTGAGCAGCTTTTCATGTGCTTCTTGGCCATCTGTATGTCTTCTTTGGAGAAATGTCTACTTAGGTCTTCTGCCTATTTTTGGATTGGGTTTTTTGTGTTTTAAATATTGAGCTGCATGAGCTGTTTATATATTTTGGAGATTAATCTTTTGTCTGTTGATTCGTTTGTAAATATTTTCTCCGATTCTGAGGGCTGTCTTTTCATCTTCTTTATGGTTTCCTTTGCTGTGCAAAAGCTTTGAAGTCTCATTAGGTCCCATTTGTTTATTTTTGTTTTTATTTCCATTACTCTAGGAGGTGGATCAAAAAAGATCTTGCTGTGATTTATATCAAAGACTGTTCTTCCTATGCTTTCCTCTAAGAGTTTTATAGTGTCCAGTCTTACATTTAGGTCTCTAATCCATTTTGAGTTAATTTTTGTGTATGGTGTTAGGGAGTGTTCTAATTTCATTCTTCTACGTGTAGCTGTCCAGTTTTCCAAGCACCACTTTTTTTTTTATTTTTTCGATACGCAGGCCTCTCATTGTTGTGGCCTCTCCCATTGCGGAGCACAGTCTCCGGACGTGCAGGCTCAGCAGCCATGGCTCACGGGCCCAGCCGCTCCGTGGCATGTGGGATCTTCCCGGACCAGGGCACAAACCCGTGTCCCCTGCATCGGCAGGCGGACTCTCAATCACTGCGCCACCAGGGAAGCCCTCCAAGCACCACTTATTGAAGAGACTTTCTTTTCTCCATTGTGTATCCTTGCCTCCTTTGTCATAGATTAGTTGACCATAGGTGCATGGGTTTATCTCTGGGCTTTCTATCTTGTTCCATTGATCTATATTTCTGTTTCTGTGCCAGTATCATATTGTCTTGATTACTGTAGATTTGTAGTATAGACTGAAGTCAGGGAATCTGATTCCCCCAGCTCTGCTTTTTTCCCTCAAGACTGCTTTGGCTATTCGGGGTCTTTTGTGTCTCCACACAAATTTTAAAATTTTTTGTTCTAGTTCTGTAAAAAATGCCATTGGTAATTTGATAGGGATTGCATTGAATCTGTTGATTGCTTTGGGTAGTATAGTCATTTTCACAATATTGATTCTTCCAATCCAAGAACATGGTATATCTCTCCATCTGTTGGTATCATTTTTAATTTCTTTCATCAGTGTCTTATAGTTTTCTGCATACAGGTCTTTTGTCTCCCTAGGTAGCTTTATTCTAAGGTATTTTATTCTTTTTGTTGCAATGGTAAATGGGAGAGTTTCCTTAATATCTCTTTCAGATTTTTCATCCTTCGTATATAAGAATGCAAGAGATTTCTGTGCATTAATTTTGTATCCTGCAATTTTACCAAATTCATTGATTAGCCCTAGTAGTTTTCTGGTGGCATCTTTAGGATTCTCTATGTATAGTATCATGTCATCTGCAAACAGTGACAGTTTTACTTCTCCTTTTCCAATTTGGATTCCTTTTATTTCTTTTTCTTCTCTGATTGCCACGGCTAGGACTTCCAAAACTATGTTGAATAATAGTGGTGAGAGTGGATATCCTTGTCTTGTTCCTGAACTTAGAGGAAATGCTTTCAGTTTTTCACCATTGAGAATGATGTTTGCTGTGAGTTTGACGTATATGGCCTTTATTATGTTGAGGTAGGTTCCCTCTATGCCCACTTTCTGGAGAGTTTTTATCATAAATCGGTGTTGAATTTTGTCAAAAGCTTTTTCTGCATCTATTGAGATGATCATATGGTTTTTCTTCTTCCATTTGTTAATATGGTGTATCACATTGATTGATTTGTGTACATTGAAGAATCCTTGCATTCCTGGGATAAATCCCACTTTATCATGGTGTATGATCCATATAATATGTTGTTGGATTCTGTATGGTAGTATTTTGTTGAGGATTTTTGCATCAATATTCATCAGTGATATTGGTCTGCAATTTTCTTTTTTTGTAGTATCTTTGTCTGGTTTTGGTATCAGGGTGATGGTCACCTCATAGAATGCATTTGGGAGTTCCTTCCTCTGCAATTTTTTGGAAGAGTTTGAGAAGGATGGGTGTTAGCTCTTCTCTAAACGTTTGATAGAATTCACCTATGAAGCCATCTGGCCCTGGACTTTTGTTTGTTGGAAGATTTTTAATCACAGTTTCAATTTCATTACTTGTGATTGGTCTGTTCATATTTTCTATTTCTTCCTGGATCAGTCTTGGAAGGTTATACATTTCTAACAATTCCTCCATTTCTTCTAGGTTGCCCATTTTATTGGCATAGAGTTGCTTGTAGTAGTCTCTTAGGCTGCTTTGTATTTCTGCTGTGCCCGTTGTAACTTCTCCTTTTTCATTTCTAATTTTATTGCTTTGAGTCCTCTCCTTTTTCTTGATGAGTCTGGCTAATGGTTTATCAATTTTGTTTATCTTCTCAAAGAACCAGCTTTTAGTTTTATTGATCTTTGCTACTGTTTTCTTTGTTTCTATTTCACTTATTTCTGCTCTGATATTTATGATTTCTTTCCTTCTGCTAGCTTTGGGTTTCGTTTGTTCTTCTTTCTCTAGTTCCTTTAGGTGTAACATTAGATTGTTTATTTGAGATTTTTCTTGTTTCTTGATGTAGGCTTGTATAGCTATAAACTTCCCTCTTAGAACTGCTTTTGCTGCATCCCATAGGTTTTGGATCATTGTGTTTTATTTATTTATTTATTTTAGCTAATTGGGGCTCTCACTGTGGTGGCCTCTCCCGTTGTGGAGCACAGGCTCCAGACGCGCAGGCTCAGCGGCCATGGCTCACGGGCCCAGCCGCTCTGCGGCCTGTGGGATCTTCCCGGACCGGGGCACGAACCCGTGTCCCCTGCATCGGCAGGTGGACTCTCAACCACTGCGCCACCAGGGAAGCCCGATCGTCGTGTTTTCTTTGTCATTTGTCTCTAAGTAGTTTTTGATTTCGTCTTTGACTTCTTCAGTGATCTCTTGGTTACTTAGTAACACATTGTTTAGTCTCCATGTGTTTGTGTCTTTTACCATTTTTTTTCCCTGTAGTTGATTTCTAATCTCATACCGTTGTGGTCAGAAAAGTTGCTTGATATGATTTCAATTTTCTTTTCTTTTCTTTTTTTTTTTTTTTTTTTTGGCAGTACGTGGGCCTCTCAATGCTGTGGTCTCTCCCATTGTGGAGCACAGGCTCCGGAGACGCAGGCTCAGCGGCCATGGCTCACACGCCCAACCACTCCGTGGCATGTGGGATCTTCCCGGACCGGGGCACGAACCCGCGTCCCCTGCATCGGCAGGCGGACTCCCAACCACTGTGTCACCAGGGAAGCCCGATTTCAATTTTCTTAAATTTACTGAGGCTTGATTTGTGATGCAAGATGTGATATATCCTAGAGAATGTTCCGTGCGCAGTGAGAAGAAAGTGTCATCTGCTGTTTTTGGATGAAATGTCCTATAAATATCAATTGAATCTATCTGGTCTATTGTGTCATTTAAAGCTTGTGTTTCCTTATTTATTTTCTGTTTGGATGATCTGTCCATTGGTGTAAGGGAGGCGTTAAATTCCCCCACTATTATTGTGTTGCTGTCGATTTCCCCTTTTATACCTCTTAGCAGTTGCCTTATGTATTGAGGTGCTCCTATGTTGGGTGCATATATATTTATAATTGTTATATCTTCTTCTTGGATTGATCCCTTGATCCTTATGTAGTGTCCTTCCTTGTCTCTTGTAACATTCTTTATTTTAAAGTCTATTTTATCTGATATGAGTATTGCTACTCCAGCTTTCTTTTGATTTCCATTTGCATGGAGTATCTTTTTCCATCCCCTCACTTTCAGTCTGTATGTGTCCCTAGGTCTGAAGTGGGTGTCTTGTAGACAGCATATAGATGGGTCTTGTTTTCATATCCATTCAGCAAGCCTGTGTCTTTTGTTTGGAGCTTTTAATCCATTCACATTTAAGGTAATTATCAATATGTATGTTCCTATGACCATTTTCTTAATTGTTCTGGGTTTGTTTTTGTAGGTCCTTTCCTTCTCTTGTGTTTCAAACTTAGAGAAGTTCCTTTAGCATTTGTTGTAGAGCTGGTTTGGTGGTGCTGAATTCTCTTAGCTTTTGCTTGTCTGTAAAGCTTTTGATTTCTCCATCGCATCTGAATGAGATCCTTGCCTGGTAGAGTAATCTTGGTTGTAGGTTCTTCCCTTTCATCACTTTAAGTATATCATGCCACTCCCTTCTGGCCTGTAGAGTTTCTGCTGAGAAATCAGCTGTTAACCTTATGGGTGTTCCCTTGTATCTTATTTGTCATTTTTCCCTTGATGCTTTCAATAGTTTTTCTTTGTCTTTAATTTTTGCCAATTTGATTACTATGTGTCTTGGCATGTTTCTCCTTGGGTTTATCCTGTACGGGCCTCTCTGTGCTTCCTGGACTTGGGTAGCTATTTCCTTTCCCATGTTAGGGATGTTTTCGACTATAATCTCTTCAAATATTTTCTCTGGTCCTTTCCCTCTCTCTTCTCCTTCTGGGACACCTATAATGCAAATGTTGTTACGTTTAATTCTGCTTCAGAGGTTTCTTAGGCTGTCTTCATTTCTTTTCATTCTTTTTTCTTTATTCTGTTCTGCAGCAGTGAATTTTTAAGGTAATGATGCAATATTTGAGCTCTAAATTTGAAGTGGGAGAGAAGTCTGTAAACTGCCGTTGTGGTGTTTGTTTTTTAACCATGACTCAATCAAGTTGCCACATGTTTTAGGTGTGTTTGTCTGTAAAACTCTTGTCTGTGAATGTGCTTTCGATTCAGATTCTCTCTGCAGACAGAGATGAAAATACGGGATGACCTAATAAAGAGCTGACTAGGTGCCAGTAGTTACAACTTCAGAAAACACTAGGCTGCATCAGTAGGATCCAGACAAGGACTGTGAAACTCAGAGTGCAGATTGGCCCCCACAGCTCATGGATGATTCTGACGCAGAAAATAGCATTTTATGTCCTGCGCTTAGGGACTTCTGAGAAAAGTCATTCAAAGCTGTATTAATTATTCAGCAAATTATTTTTGTATTTTATTTTAAAACTAAGTCACTTTGATGGCCTCTAACTGAATGCTTGAGAAAGATTTCAAAGACGTCAAGACATTTTCAATTAAAAGACAATCACAAAACCTTCTAATTTGCATCACGAGGCAACATCCAGTCTGAGGAAAAAGGAAAGGACATTTCTGATTCTAGTGGCTTAACTAATGTCTTGTGTCAAAGTTCTATGAAATTTTTAATCAAAAAGAACAAGCCTCGGGCTTCCCTGGTGGCGCAGTGTTTGAGAGTCCGCCTGCCAATGCAGGGGACACGGGTTCGTGCCCCAGTCCGGGAAGATCCCACATGCCGCCGATTGGCTGGGCCCATGATCCATGGCTGCTGAGCCTGCGCATCTGGAGCCTGTGCTCCACAATGGGAGAAGCCACAACAGTGAGAGGCCTGCGGACTGCAAAAAAAAAAAAAAAGAAAGAAAGAACAACTGTCATGTGGCTTCAGTTATTTCTCTATTTCTTCCTTCTATTATTTTCCTTCTTTTTGTCTTTTCATATATCTGTTGCCACTCCTTTTCCTACACCTCCCTCAAACCAGTTCAGCTTTATTTCGCAAGAGGTGTGTTTAGGAGTCAGATTCCAAGTTTTCTGAGACACGCCTCCACACACCATTTAATGAACATCATCACTAAATAGTATATTCCATAAAATATTACTGAATAACTAAAGTTGCCATGGCTTCAGAGCTTCTAGGAAGAGAACCACCTTTCTTGGCTTGGCTTGTGAAATATGCTCCCAAGTGTGCCTGATTTTGCTTTCTCTTTGTCTGTTGGACAATGCAGCCTACACCATACTCGCTACAACTGCCACATTGCCTAAGACCTCAATCATCGTGATCTTGTCTACCTGTCTGCATATTTGTCAAGTGAATATAATGTACCCAGTAAACAGTGTCCTGTGCCCATGGCTTGCTGAGCACAGAACACAGAGGGGGGGCTTTAATGAGGCACAGAAGGAATGTTTTAGTGGTGAGGATCACCTGAGAAAACCTTCAACTAATGAGCTAACTTCTGTTATGGCAGTTTTTAGAACTGGTTTTGCCATTTAAAATATGAGCCTGCCAGGACTTCCCTGGTGGCACAGTGGTTAAGAATCCGCCTGCCAATGCAGGGGACACGGGTTCAATCCCTGGTCCAGGAAGATCCCACATGCTGCGGAGCAACTGAGCCCATGCACCACAACTACTGAGCCTGCACTCTACAGCCTGTGAGCCACAACTACTGAGCCCGTGTGCCACAACTACTGAAGCTCGCACACCTAGAGCTGGTGCTCCACAACAAAAGAAGCCACTGCAATGAGAAGCCCATGCACTGCAATGAAGAGTAGCCCCCGCTCGCAGCAACTAGAGAAAGCCCGTGCACAGCAACGAAGACCCAAGGCAGCCATAAACAAATAAATAAATAAATTTATTTTTTAAAATATATAAATAAATAAAATAAAATATGAACCTGCCAAAGCTCTACCAAAACGTCCTGCTACTCTGCCTGCCATGGATCATAATGGTGACCAACACACTAAAA
The DNA here is from genome assembly GCF_025265405.1 of Mesoplodon densirostris. Classification (NCBI taxonomy): domain Eukaryota; kingdom Metazoa; phylum Chordata; class Mammalia; order Artiodactyla; family Ziphiidae; genus Mesoplodon; species Mesoplodon densirostris. Next base: position 41,104,693 of record NC_082681.1, on the reverse strand, counting down.
AAGGAAAAACCAACAAAGAGACAGATCCCAGGTCTCCCAAAATACAACTGGATAAAAGCTAGAGGATACAAAGGCATAAAACTTGCCCGCTGTAAAAATCTAAGCTTACTCATAAAAGATAACATCTTGAACAGAAACTACATCTTGGCTATGTCTTCTGTGTCTTGGGTGTCTTCGCCCAGGGCCAGAAAAGTGCTTGAAACCAACTCCACTGAGCGTGGACAGATGATCTTGATTGACCCTCTCAGTTTAAGGGAAAGTAGCAGTTTTTTAAATGATTGTGAAATTCTAAGACCAGGTTCAGTCCATTTTGGGCTGAGGGGTTGCCCACTTCTAGGGAAGTGCTGAGGTCAGCACACTTTCCTAGAACTCCTGCAGCACTTCAATTGCTGTTTATAACAAGGGCACGATCCTGAAGGGCTTTCTGAACTCTCAAAGACAGAATCAGCCATGTTTAGTAGAATTTTAATGTTAAATATATTTTATTGGATTCCTGTTCTTTTTAAATTGGTAATTGTCAGACAGGAAGCAAGCAGTTCCAAGCTTACAAATAGACCTGGTTCGTAAAATGTAGTAAATAGTAATTTGGAATTCAGATCCCATTTTCCCAGAAGTCAATGACATAAATGATGATTTGGTTCCAACTCCAGCCCACAAGAGCTTATTTAACCTTTAATGTTGGTGAAATGCTGAATCTTAGCCAAAGAAAATAACAGAAATTGGTGGTAGCAAAACCAATAATTAAATGAGGCAGAAAGAAAATTGAATAATTATTTTCCGTTTTTTTCTCAAATGGTAATGCTTGAAGAACAGCAAGTCTAATTACAGGAGGATGAGGAAATAGGTGGAGATTTTTGTGGCAACTTATATGGGGAAGCTTCTGGGCTTTTTAAGGGGCTATGGTACTTGCAGGCCCTGGTGCCTTATTATGTTTTACTGTTAACCTTCCTCTACGATTTCAGGGACTTCCCTGGTGGTCCAGGGGTTAGGACTCCACGCTTCCACTGCATGGGGGCCCAGATTCGATCCCTGGTCAGGGAACTAAGACCCTGTAAGCTCTGTGGCACAGCCAAAACAAACAAACAAAAAACCTTCCTCTAGGATTTTAGAGTGAAGTTCATGGTACCGATGAATTGACCCAGTTCTTTGTTAGAGCAGCTAAATGAGATGCATAAGTGAAGGTCTCTTGCACAGCACCAAGTCCAGAGCCTGGGCAGGTGGAAAGCAATTAATGAACACTGGGTGACTCTGAGCTATGGAGAAGATATGAAGTCTGGATTTGGGCAGCATTTCCCAAGAGGCGGTTCAGAAACCCACAGTTTAACATCATTAAAGGCAGGAATGGCATCTTTTTTCAACTTCTATTTACAAAATCAATATTTAAAAGTGTTTAAAATTGTTCATTTAAAAAGAGAACAGTTTGATAACTTCTAGAGCATAGGAAGTGAGCCCACTTGGCAGTTAGTGGCTAGCCTGTTGGTTGGATCATTATGTGATTTTTAAGTTGGTTTTGTTGATAGTCATGTATTGTTCCATTTATGCCTACAGTGGATCGTTGGCTAATAGACAAGAAACTTAAGAAAGACTGCTGTTGAAATATAAGTGAATAAGGATGGTAAGAATGGCAGCACTTTTGAAAATTTGTCCCTTGTGGGCTGAACTGTGTTCCCTCTAAATTCATATATTGAAGTCCTAACCCCCAGTACTTCAGAATTTAACTGTATTTAGAGATAGCTCCTTTTCAAGAGGTAATTGAGTTAAATGAGGCCAATAATAGGGTGAGCCCTAATCCAGTGTGACTGGTGTCCTTATATCAATAAAAAGAGGAAATTAGGACACAGAAGGAAGATCATCTGAAGACACTGATAGAAAATAACCATCTACAAACTAAGGACACAGGACTCAGAAGAAATCAACCATGCCAACACCTTGATCCTGGACTTCTAGCCCTCAGAGCTCTGACACAAAACATTTCTATTATTTAAGCCACCCAGTCTATGGCACTTTGTTATGACAGCCCTAGCCAGTTGAAGCATTGTCTGAAGCTTCTCTTTACCAGATTCTTAAGTGACAACCTCTAATCCAAAAAATTTACATGGTACGTTAAGCTATCTCTCATGCTTCAAACATCAATCACAAAATTGAAAGTATAGTGACAATTATATACAATTTGGCTCTACATCTATTGGGGGGGAAATTAAACACATTTGCTATATTATTTATGTAGAAGATGTGGAGAAATGGCAACACCTTTTTCTAATGTCATCACTTAGAAACAAAATACTAAAATTATGTAAATAAGTGAATTTATTTTTATAGTACAAAATGTACGAATTTCAAACATCACATGAAAGCATTTTCTATTTTTTGATGCATTACACATAGTTAAATTGTTTTTGACATCTTAATATACATTCAGTCTCCAAACAAAACATACTGAAATGTTGTGTTTAAATACATTTCTCAATAAATCACGTTTTGAGAGGAGGTGATGCTGCCCACCTAAGAATTTAACTCCTCATTTTCCATGAACATTTCTTGGGTGGTTTCCAGCCCAAGGTCTGCTGCAGAAAGGCAGTTCCTAGGTAGAAGCCAGCCAATAGTTAGAAAATGTAAAATTTGGAGACCTTCAAGATGGCAGAGGAGTAAGACATGGAGATCACCTTCCTCCCCACAAATACATCAGAAATACACCCACATGTGGAACAACTCCTACAGAACACCTACTGAACGCTGGCAGAAGACCTCAGACTTCCCAAAAGGCAAGAAACTCCCCACGTACCTGGGTAGGGCAAAAGAAAAAAGAGAGACAAAAGAACAGGGATGGGACTTGCACCTCTGGGAGGGAGCTGTGAAGGAATAAAGGTTTCCACACGCTAGGAAGCCCCTTCTCAGGCAGAGACTGCAGGTGGCAGGGTGGGGGGAAGTTTCGGAATCACGGAGGAGAGCGCAGCAACAGGGGTGTGGAGGGCAAAGCGGAGAGATTACCGCACAGAGGATCGGTGCAGACCAGCACTCACCAGCCCGAGAGGCTTGCCTGCTCACCCACCTGGGCAGGCGGGGGCTGGGAGCTGAGGCTCGGGTTTCGGAGGTCAGATCCCAGGGAGATGACTGGGGTTGGCTGCGTGAACACAGCCTGAAGGGGGCTAGTGCGCCACAGCTAGCTGGGAAGGAGTCCGGGAAAAAGTCTGGAGCTGCTGAAGAGGCAAGAGACCATTGTTTCAGGGTGTGCGAGGAGAGGGGATTCCTTCCCCATGTGCCCACAGAAGGCAGAGCACCACCTAAACAAGCTCCAGAGATGGGCACAAGCCACAGCTATCAGCTCGTACCCCAGAGATGGGCATGAAATGCTAAGGCTGCTGCTGCTGCCACCAAGAAACCTGTGTGAAAGCGCAGGTCACTACCGCCCCCCTCCTCCAGGAGCCTGTGCAACCCACCACTGCCAGGGTCCTGTGATCCAGGGACAACTTCCCCAGAAGAACACATGGCATGCCTCAGGCTGTTGTAGTGTTATGCTGGCAGCTGCAGGCTCACCCCGCATTCCAATTTTGACTGCCATACCCCTCCCTCTCCCTGGCCTGAGTGAGCAAGAGAGCCCTAATCAGCTGCTGCTTTAACCCCCTCCTGTCTGTGCAGGGAACAGACACCCTCAGGTGACCTACACACAGAGGCGGGGCCAAATCCAAAGCTGAACCCCAGGAGCTGTGCGAACAAAGAAGAGAAAGGGAAATCTCTCCCAGCAGCCTCAGGAGCAGCGGATTAAATCTCCACAATCAACCTGATGTACCATGCACCTCTGGAATAACTGAATAGACAATGCATGTTCCCAAAACTGAGGCGGTGGACTTTAGGAGCAACTGTAGACTTTGGGTTTGCTTTCTTCATCTGATTTGTTTCTGGGTTTATGTTTATCTTAGTTTAGTTTTTAGTGCTTATTATCATTGGTGGATTTGTTTATTGGCTTGGTTGCTCTCCTCTTTTTAAAAATTTTTTATTGTTATTTTTTAAATTTTTTTATTTATTTTATTTTTAATTTTTATTTTTTTCCTTTTTCTCTTTTGTGGGTGTGTATATGTATGCTTCTTTGTGTGATTTTGTCTGTTTAGGTTTGCTTTTACCATTTATCCTAGGGTTCTGTCTGGTTTTTTTTTTTTCCTTTCTTCCTTTTCTTCTGAGCTATGCTTCTGGCAGCGTCTTGGTGCTCCAGCCAGCGGTTGGGCCTGAGACTCTGAGGTGGGAGAGCCAATTCCAGGACATTGGACCACCAGAAGCCTCCCAGCCCCATGTAATATCAATTGGTGAGAGCGCTCCCAGGGATCTTCGTCTCAACACTAAGACCCACCTCCACCCAACGGCCAACGAGCTCCAGTCCTGGAAGCCCCATGCCAAGCAACTAGCAGGAACACAACCCCACCCATTAGCAGAGAGGCTGCTTAAAGTCATACTAAGTTCACAAACACTCCAAAACACACCACTGGATACGGCCCTGCCACCAGAAGGACAAGATACAGCCCCACCCACCAGAACACAGGCACCAGTCTCCTTCACCAGGAAGCCTACACAAGCCACTGAACCAACCTCACCCACTGGGGGCAAACACCAAAAATAATGGGAACTATGAACCTGTAGTCTGTGAAAAGGAGACCCCAAACACAGTAAGTTAAACAAAATGAGAAGACAGAGAAATATGCAGCAGATGAAAGAGCAAGGTAAAAACCCACCAGACCAAACAAATGAAGAGGAAATAGGCAATCTACCTGAAAAAGAATTCAGAGTAATGATAGTAAAGATGATCCAAAATCTGGGAAATAGAATGGAGAAAATACAAGAAACGTTTAACAAGGACCTAGAAGATCTAAAGAGCAAACAAACAATGATGAACAACATAATAAATGAAATTAAAAATTCTCTAGAAGGAATCAATAGCAGAATAACTGAAGCAGAAGAACAGATAAGTGACCTGGAAGATAAAATAGTGGAAATAACTACCTCAGAGCAGAATAAAGAAAAAAGAATGAAAAGAATTGAGGACAGTCTTAGAGACCTCTGGGACAACATTAAAGGCACCAACATTCAAATTAAGGGGTCCCAGGAGAAGAAGAGAAAAAGAAAGGGGCTGAGAAAATATTTGAAGAGATGATAGTTGAAAACTTCCCTAACATGAGAAAGGAAACAGTCAATCAAGTCCAGGAAGTGCAGAGAGTCCCATACAGGATAAATCCAAGGAGAAACACGCCAAGACACATATTAATCAAACTATCATAAATTAAATACAAAGAGAAAATATTAAAAGCAGCAAGGAAAAAGCAACAAATAACATACGAAGGAAATCCTATAAGGTTTGTGACCACCTAGAGGGGTGGGATAGGGAGGGTGGGAGGGAGACTCAAGAGGGAGGGGATATGGGGATATATGTATACATATAGCTGATTCACTTTGTTATACAGCAGAAACTAACACAGCATTGTAAAGCAAGTATACTCCAATAAAGATGTAAAAAAAAAGAAAATATAAAATTTTAAAGGGAGCCATTTATAATGCATTTTTAAAAATCTAGGAATAATTTTAAAGGGGGGATGCAGGCACTTCCCTGGTGGTCCAGTGGGGACCCCTCCATGCTCCCAATGCAGGGGTCTCATGTTCGATCCCTGGTTGGGGAACTAGATGCTGCCTGCATGCTGCAACTAAGAAGTCCACATGCCGCAAATGAAAGATCCCACATGCCGCAACTAAGACCCAGCACAGCCTAAATAAATAAATAAATAAATAAATTTAAAATAAATAAAAATAAAACCTTAGCCCTAATACAGTAACCCCTACATAAGAACCTTCAAGTTGCGAACTTTCAAAGATGTGAACATGCCCCGTATGCCAGCTGCTGTACTGTACCGCTGTACTTTTCAAGGTACTGTACTGTAAGATTAAAATTGTTTTCTTTATTTTAGAATAAATAAATCATGTTTTGTTTTACATACTTTAAATAGCATGTATCACTCAAGGTAAATCATTTTCCTATTTTTGAACAATATTAAATATTGCATTAAAATGTGCTTTAAAATATGATCTTTGTGGTAGGAAACCTCTGAGATGGCCCCCAATGATTCCTGCCTCCTGATATTCAGGCCCTTGTGTAATCCACTCCACTTGAGTGTGAGCTGTACCTAGCAACTTGCTTCTAACAGAGTGTGGCAGACGTGATGGGATTTCACTTCCAAAATCAAGCTACAAAAATCTGGCTTTTGCTGGGCTTACTCTCACTGCATTTCTCTCTCTGTCTCTCTGACTCTCTGTCTGTCTGTCTCTCTCCCTTGCTCACTCTGAAGGAAGCCACCTTCCCTGTTGTGAGCTGTGAGTTGCCTTAAGAAGTGGTCCACATGGCAAGGAACTGATGTCTCTGGACAACAGTCAGAAAGGAACTGAATCCTTCTAACAATCACATGAGTGAGTTTGGAAGCAGACCCTCCCCTTGCTGAGCCTTCAAAGGAGACCACAGGCCATGGCCAATGCCTTGATTGCAGCCTTGTGTGAGACACTGAGCCAGAGGCAACTAACAAAGCCAGGCCCAGATTCCTAACCCACAGACACTGAAATAATTAATGTTGTTTTAGCTGCTAATTTGGGGATAATTTGTTTCAAATAAATAAATAACTAATATAATCTTCAATAATATAATGATCAAAAATAAAAATATTTGGTGGGAGGGAGATGCAAGAAGGAGGAGATATGGGGATATGTGTATATGTATAGCTGATTCACTTTGTTATAAAGCAGAAACTAACACACCATTGTAAAACAATTATACTCCAATAAAGATGTTTAAAAAAGATATTTGTTGCTCAGAATCACTGTTTATTATATATTATCACAAGAATGAGAAAATATTTCAACAATTTCTGAAAGGGATTTAGGAGATTATATATTAACGTGAAAGGGGTATAGAAACATAATCGATTAAGCAATGCCTTCCTTCTCTGGAGAATCTTTGGGTTGCCCTAGCCAGGAATGGTTACCAAGGGAGTCATCATTTCCCCTAGGCCAGAGTTCCTGGGGGTGCTGATTAAAAATGCAGATTTCTGAGGCCTATCAGGAACTACTAGATCAGAAGATCTTAGTGGGCTGGGGTCTATAAATCTGCATTTTTATCAAGTCCCACCCCACCAAGTCAATCCAATGTGCACTGAAATGTGAGAATTACTGTTGCTCAGACAGGCCTGGCTTCTTAAGCCTAGCTGTGCATCAGACTCATCTTGGGAGTTTATTCAACCCTCTGTTCTTCTCCAGAGTCTCTGAGGATGGGTCAAGGAATCTGTATTATTACCAATTCTGCCTAGTTAGTTCTGAAGCAATTTCCCAAGGACCAGCCTGGCTAGGCTAGTAAATGTCACTTCCTTGGCTCGGGCCACCCACCTGACCTGTCCTAATACACTCACTTGGAAAACAGTGCTTATACTAAATATCCCAGATCTTATCCGTCCCTGAGGAACCCACCCACACCTCGGTCACATGCACTAGGAGAGAGAACAAGAGGCTGGCTTTTGGGGAAAGGCCCCTGGGCTACAAGTGACAAAACTCAGTGATGGCTGGGTAGGAGTAAAGCACATAAATGAATAGTCTACAAATCCCACCACAGTTCTGGAGGCGCCCACAACTCGGGTCTCGTGAAGCACGGGAGAAAACAAGGACCCTGTTATAAACAGTATCTGGAAATCAGTGTTCTCAAGTGTGGCCTGATGAAGCACTGGTACCAGACAATTTGGCCTGTGTAGTAGTTGGCCACTGGTCTTTTCTTTCTCTACTGTATCTCAGTGAGCAGGCTGATGAGATCTGTGATAGCAACAAACTCAAGCAGCATTTCTGGACTCTTGCTCCAGTCAAGTCTTATGTTAAAGACTTATCATGCATCCATTCATTCAATACTCACAATAACCCTGTGAACTGAGTACATCTATAGTCTCCATTTTATCCATGAGAAGGCTAAGGTTCAGAGAGGTTGAGTAGCTTGCCCCCAGGTCACAAAGCTAGAAAGTGGCAGAACTTGAGCTCAAACACAAGTCAGTCTGACTCCAGAATCTGAGACCTTAAGCACTAGATTATTTGTATCTACAAGATGGTACCACTTGTCCCCTTTGGCTAAGGCCTTCACCACTGAAGCTAACAACAGCTAAAACTGGGGGGGTGTTTTGCATATTCTAGCTTTAGGGTTTCCCAGGGTAGGGTAGGTGACCTCAGCTGGCTCTTTTTTTTTTTTTTGCGGTATGCGGGCCTCTCACTGTTGTGGCCTCCCCCGTTGCGGAGCACAGGCTCCGGACGCGCAGGCTCAGCGGCCATGGCTCACGGGCCCAGCCGCTCCGCGGCATATGGGATCCTCCCAGACCGGGGCACGAACCCGCATCCCCTGCATCGGCAGGCGGACTCTCAACCACTTGCGCCACCAGGGAGGCCCTCAGCTGGCTCTTACTTAGCCCTCCTGTAAGCTCTGAAGTTCCTTTAGATAGGAATGGTTCATTCTCATAAATCTTGCCTCTTGGACTGATTGTGGGGACAGGATGAAAGGCCCCCAGAGTAGCCTCTCAACTCTCTTTGAGCCTGGGGGCTCATTGGCCCTCATCACTGGACCTGCTCCTTGGTAGGCTGGCATTCTTGAGACCCCAAGCCATTCAAGTATAGTAGCAGCTGTCTTTGAGATAACCAAGAACTTGGGCTCTCTACCTTGGCTTACTATTTGTTCCAGGAACAAACTGAGACTCATAATTAGCTCTGATAGCAACTTGGGGGCAATGACTGGCCATTACATAGGGTGCATAAAAAGCAGGATGGGGGAGAAGACGTTTTCTCTACAGCATCAGTGGACTAGTAACTCACCTCCTTTCAGGGTAAGAAACTGACTCTGGTGCCTCTCTCCTGGGCAGGGAAAGGAATAACTCCACTGGGCTTGGGGATCCTACCCCATCTCTGCCCTGACCCGTGAGATCTTCCCCGTTGGTCAGGGCCACAGAACTAGTGCTGAGTGCCCTGGATGCAAGGACCCTGCCCTGCTAGCCAGCCCTCAAGGGCTCCTTGGAAAACTGCTTCTGTGAACCAGGAGATCCAAGAGCCTGGAGGAGAATATTTCAGTTCTGAGACCCTTACAACTGGGGAGCAACAGTGTCCACAGTAGTTCACTTCCTGGGCTCTGGAAGCAAGGAGGTACAGAAGATGGCTTTAACAGGTACTAGAGGAGAGTCCCCTCAGACTTATGGGATGCAACAGGTCAGATCTGCCCTTACCTGGGGGTTATCTGAGACTGCACCTACCCATAACTACCCTCTTCCTAGCTTCAGAAGAGAAAGCAGAGTTAGGTCCCACAGGTCTAGGGGACTGGCTGACTATATATAAAACCCATGAAAGGCAAGGGGTTCTCAAGACTTGGAGTTAACCAGGGTCTGTCCTCTTCCTGACAAAGTTCTTAGCGATTGGCTTTAGGACCTCAGGGACTTAACTAAGAAATCATTGGGAGACTAAGGCCATCCTGGAAAGAGCATTCTGAAAATAAGATTAGGTCAAGTGTCATAGGTCAGGGTCAAGCATCAGAGGCTAAAACGAAGTCGGAGTTTCCTAGGAGCTCTTTGCAAACTTTGGGGCACCTCAGAGAGGATACAGTTCACTTCCTGATTGGTATCTTCAGTAGCAGGGTAGGCTAGCTTTCAGCGCTTTGGGGCCTGGGAGCTAAGCCTCGGTTCTCTCACATTCCTCACACTTGATGTCCAGTTATTCACTGCCTAAAGCAGCTGACAACACACAGCCATGGTCCCCAAGTTGCTGTCAGAGCTAATGATGAGTCTCTGTTTTTGGACAGCATTTCTGAGGGAACAGCCTAGGATGGACTGGCAGTAGCAACTCAGGGGATATCTGTGGCATTAGGGGTGGTGTGGGGAGGTGAACAGCTACTGTGCCCAGTTGTGGGATTTCCAGAATTTCTGGGTTGCCTTCAGATTGCATCTGGGGAGAGGACCCCAAGTAGGTGTACTGCTCCTAAAGGGAAGAAAGGAGACAGTGGGGAAGAGGCCTTGAGGTAGCTAGATCCCGTGCTAAACCCTAAGTAACCCGGTCCCAGTATTAGTTCCCTGTCCAGGACTTGGTTGAGAGCAAATACAGCAGACACTGAAGAGACAAAGAATGTGTGCATATGTGTGCGTGTGTACATGTGTATGCTTGTGTAAGCACATTACTAGTTTCTATGTCACCAACTCAGGTGATGGTGACGATGGCAAATCGCAGTTAAAGCAACACCTTTCAATGGTATACGAACAATATGGTACCTGCATTCAGAGTGTAACTGAAACTCTTGTGGCTAACTTGCTGCTACAGATTTATGGGATTATGGGATTTGGTTATGAGACCCACTAGGTCTAATTAAAGTGTTAGGGCTCCTAGGAGACCCACGGTGGTTCGCACAGACTGGATCTTTAAAAATGCCCTCATGGGGCTTCCCTGGTGGCGCAGTGGTTGAGAGTCCACCTGCTGATGCAGAGGACGCGGGTTCGTGCCCCGGTCTGGGAAGATCTCACATGCCGCGGAGCGGCTGGGCCCGTGAGCCATGGCTGCTGAGCCTGCGCGTCCGGAGCCTGTGCTCCACAATGGGAGAGGCCACGACAGTGAGAGGCCCGCGTACCGCAAAAAAAAAAAAAAAAAATGCCCTCGTGAATGTGCTTCTGGCTCTGCAGCACTGAAGGCTCGGTTGTTTGCACTGAACACTCCGGCGGTCACTGTGTAGCCCTTGTATTTGTCCTTTCTGTCCCAAATCCCCGGTGGCTAATTTATTGGATTTCATTAGAAGACACTCCCCCACTAAAGAACTCCAAGCTGAAGTGACTGTCCTTTCCGTGGCTTGTGGCCCCTGTGTGACGTGAGTTCTGCGCACAGAGCACCTCCCTTCGCTGGCGGGAGCGCAGCCCTGGAAAGGGGACAGTGGTCCCGAGGGGAAGGGACAAGGTTTCTGGGAGGGGCTGGGAGAAAGGTGTCTTCCCACCCTGGGCCGGTGTCCTCCCCACATCACGCCCCTTTCATGCTGGGGCTCACCTGGCTCTGTCCCCAGCCCTTGCCCTGGAGGAGTAAATGGGAGAAGAGACACTCCATCCGGTCCCACAGGGTCAGCTAATGCCACTTGAACCCCAGTGGTCTCTCAGCCCATCTCCCACCCCGCTTCCTGCTGGACATGTCCACTCGCAAGTCGCACCACCATCCCAAACACAGCGGGTCCCAGCTGAACTTGTCACCTGTCCCCACTCACGCCCCTGCCGGCTCATAGTCTTGTGTTCCCCATCTCATCTCAGTTAGCATCACCACGGACCCGAGCTGGAAGCTCAGGGTCACTGTCACCTTTTCTCTCTCCTGGACCCTCCGTGACACCCAGCCCTGTGGTTTCTACCTGTTGACACGTCCCTGGGCGGGTCCCCTGCTCTCTGCTCTCACTGCCACACTCCTGGGCCAGAACACTTGCCACTTCTTGTCAGGACCCTTGAGAGGGCCTCCCAATCAGTCTACCCGCTTCGAGCCTCTCCAAGAATTGTCTTCCTGGCCTGTCCCTCCTCTGCCTTCACAAAAACCTTTGGCGGCTTCCTATCGCTCACAGAACAAGGTGCAAAACTCTCAGCCTGGCCAACAAAGCCTTGAATAAGCTGCTCCCAGCCACCTTCTCTGCCCCCTCTGCTGATGCCAATCCCGCACCCCACCAACCATTGTCCCGCCCTCCAGAACAGGCGCTTTCATGCAAATACTGCTCCCTCTGCCCGGAATGTCCTTCCCATCCCTCCACTGCCCCTCCTGGCAAAAGCCTCCACCCCTCAAAATCCAGCTCAAATGTCCTTCATCTGAGAAGCCTGCCTAACTTCTCGGTACCAGGTCACTTACCATCAGTGGCCCCGTGACGCTGCTACTTTCCTCGACCACAGCACCGTTGGACCATGAGTGTTCATGTGCACCCCAGTCCATCCTGCTAGATGGGGAAGTCCCCAAAGACTACTTGGGACCATATTGGGTTCTCCTTTGCATTCTCAATGCCTAGCACAATGCCTGATATATAGTAGGTACTCAATAAGTGATTGTTGTTTAATCTCTTCTTATTCTGCAATCCAGTCAAATATGGCAAACTAATCTGAAACACATGGTTTTAACCCTTTGCACGTGCCATTCCCCTCGTCTTGATTTCCCATTTCTTTCCTTTATTTTTTGTACATTGTTCTCTTCAATTTCCCTCTTAAGTCACCTCTTCCAGGAAGATTTTTCTAATGAGTTTCATCCAACTCTCCTGTTTTCTTTTGCTTGCCTTCCTCTGAGTTACAACCATGTAGTTGTAACATCTACAGCAGTACCCACAACAGAGATTCTGTCTACCAGAGCCCTGGGGAAATGTCCCTTCCAAGATCACCTTCTCATGCAAATGGTGAGTCTTTAGGAGAGGAATTCCATCTCTAGATCTATTTCAGCTTTCACCAACATTGCTCTTTCTGGTTTGTAAACATTTCCCCTAAATGAGTAGTCTGTAACTCATTGACTCATGATTTAGGATCCCACAGAATAAAGTACATCTTCAGTCTCTACACTGTTCCTAAACCCCAGAAATGTTTAGTTGTTGTAAAGAAGAGTTACCCAACAGTACCTTAGAGGAAAACCTGTTCTTCTCACTTCTTCTAATGAACTAACACATGTATCACACAAGGAACTGGGTTAAGGGTGGTGGCAACATACAAAAAGATTTACAAAACAGAAATAGACTCACAGACATAGAAAACAAACATATTGTTACCAAAGGGGAGCAGGAGATGGAGAAATTAGGAGTTTGGGATTAACAGATACACACTACTGTATATAAAATAGACAAAGAACAAGGACCTACTGTATAGCACAGGGAACTATATTCAATATCTTGTAATAAACTACAATGGAAAAGAATCAGAAAAGTAATATATATATATATATATATATACCTGAATCACTTTGCTGTACACCTGAAACTAACACAATGTTGTAAATCAACTATGCTTCAATTTTAAAACAAGAATAAGCCAGGGTCTTGACATTCAAGTTGGTGCAACTTCTTAACCAGGAACATCTATAGTATACTTCAGTAAACAGCAGTTCAGTGGGTACTCACTCTTTCAGAGGACAGTATATAGTGAGGTGGTTTAAAGCATGGACTCAGGCTTGAAATAGACATGGACTCACATCCTGCCTCTACAGCTTATGGCCCATGTAACATTAACACTGTCACTCCATTTACTCATCTGTAGAATGGGGATAATAACAGCTCTTACTACACAGGGTGGTTGTAAAGATTACATGAGTAATTCTTGACAGTCAGTGTTTTATAAATGTTAGTGATTAGGGCTTCCCTGGTGGCGCAGTGGTTAAGAATCCACCTGCCAATGCAGGGGACATGGGTTCAAGCCCTGGTCCGGGAAGATCCTACATGCCATGGAACAACTAAGCCCATGCACCACAACTACTGAGCCCTCATGCCACAACTACTGAAGCCCATGCGCCTAGAGCCCAAGCTCCACAACAAGAGAAGCCACCGCAATGAGAATCCTGCACACCGCAACAAAGAGTAGTCTCCGCTCACCACAAGCAGAGAAAGCCTGGGCGCAGCAACGAAGACCTGAAGCATCCAAAAATAAATAAATAAATAAATAAATAAATAAATAAATAGACATTTTAAAAAATGTTAGTGACTACTTTTTTCCCCTCATTCTCCCCCACATATAAGAGCAATATCCTTCTCCTATTGTGTTAAGACATAAGGAATACTGGAAGAAGTCAGGCCTGGGGAAGCTGGGAGCTCACAGAATAAAACTTGGGACACTGATTTGCCATAGGTCAAGAGAAGCAGTAGTGAGTGATCTAGAGGACCAGGATGCCTAAGCTAAAGGATCCCACACCCTTACAAATACCAAAATTTAAGAGGCCTACTGGAATAGCTGCAGGACATGATGGCAAGAAAAAACCATGTGACTGAGTCAGCTTGCTGGCCCAGTTTTGCCTGCTCTCTCCTCTCCACCACCCCTCACCTGAATTTGGCAAGGCCCAATCTCAAGTACGCCTGGCCTGGAGGCAGCAGATGGTAACAGTAACATTTAGCCAGAGTGAGCGTAGGACCACGAAACCAATGCACCTCTCTCCAGCAAAGCCAATTCCCAGATGTGCTCTTGGAAAGATGTAAGATCTGCTCACCACAAATCCTGCAGGTTTACATTGTAGGGGTGGATCTTCCAAACTTGCAACATTTTGAATAAACCTGAGTGGGCGAGTGAGTCCGGAGTTTACTTTGTAATCAGTAATCTCCGGGACAGATTTTGTTCTTTCATTGCTCAAGTTCTATGCCTGAGTCAATAATGACTCCACTACTTGGTTCTTGTGGGGACTTTCAACAAACTTTGGGGTTTAGCAATCTTCATTCCAATGAGATCACATTGCCAGAATGGACACTGTCATTCAATAAGTGGAAAACAGCTGTTTCCAGGCGCTGCCCTGGCCAGGATTTAAAGTAGTGCTGTTGTCTGGTAAAAGGAAGTTGTGCTTAGATGACATGTAAAAAGTGTCAGTACTGGTGACTCATGGTATCCAAATAAAATATCACGCAAAAATCATAGTTTATGCACGTAATAGTTGTCTTCATATAGTATTGGTCATAAGGCTAATTTGATGGCTAAAAATAAAAGCAGGTAGAAAACATATAACACCTATGTTAACTAATTTTATTCCTCATGCATTTTTTATGTTCTATCTCCTCTTCCTTTGAAACAAACAAGTTCTTATCTCTTTTAATTTAACATTTTATTATTGAAATTTTCAAATATACAAAAAAGAAACTAGTATTATGGGATTTTTAAAATTTTATTTTTAAAATTTATTTTTGGCTGTGTTGGGTCTTCGTTGTTGCACGTGGGCTTTCTCTAGTTGCAGCAAGTGGGGGTTACTCTTCAATGACGTGTGCAGGCTTCTCACTGCGATGGCTTCTCTTGTTGCAGAGTACCGGCTCTAGGTAGGCAGGATTCAGTAGTTGTGGCACGCGGGTTCAGTAGTTGTGGCTCATGGGCTCTGGAGCGCAGGCTCAGTAGTTGTGGCGCACGGGCTTAGTTGCTCTGAGGCATGTGGGATCTTCCCGGACCAGGGCTCGAACCCATGTCCTCTGCATTGGCAGTGGATTCTTAACAACTGCACCACCAGGGAAGCCCGAAACTAATATTATGAACTCCTATGTACTCATCACCCAGTTTTAACAATCATTAACATTTCACCATTCGTGTTTTATCTAGCCAACCCTCTCCCTAAATTAAAAAAAAATTTTTTTGGAAGGAAAAAGTATTTTAAAGTAAATCTCAGACATTATGTCCTTTCACTCATAAAAAAATCAGTATGTATCTCTAACAGATTATGCTTTTTAGAAAAACATAATCACATTTCCAGTTATAGGTAAAATAAGTTCTGGGGATGTAATGTACAGCATAGTGACTGTAATTAACAATATAGTTGGCCCTCTGTATCCATGGATGTGGAACCCATGGATATGGAGGGCCAGCTGTAAGGACTTGAGTACCCATGGATTTTGGTATCCAAGGGGGTTTTGGAACCAATCTTCCATGGATTCCAAGGGATGACTGTACTTTACTGTATATATGAAAGTTGCTAAGACACTAGATCTTAAAAATTCTTGTCACAAGAAAATAAATTGTAACTATGTGATGTGATGAATGTTAAGTAGACTTATTATGGTGATCATTTTGCAATACATACATATATCAAATAATTATGTTGTACATCTTAAGTTTCTACAATGTTGTATGTCAATTATATCTCAATACTAGAATAGACAACATAATCACAATACCACACCTAATACAATTAACAGTAATTTTCTAGTATCAGTTAATACCCATCCAATTTCAATTTCCCCTGTTGACAAGCTGTGCTCCAGAAGAGACTTTTGAAATGAGGAATTGGAGGCTCTGAGGTATGGCATGCCTTGCCCAAGGTCATACAACCAGTTAATGAAAGAGCTATGACTAGAACCTAGGTCTCTTGGTCCACTGGTCAGTGTTCTTTTTACCTTCTCTGTGGTTTTCTTCACTTTTTACTCTCCACTTACCCCTGCTAATTGTCTTTCCTAACTTTCTCCACTTTCCATCTGACAGGACAGTCACCAGTTTCTATTTGAGGGTGAAAAAAGCAACAGTAAGAAATAGGATCATGATGTTAGAAATCATGGTTGCTGCATGTGTTCTCAACTGAAGATTTGGCAGCAAATCAATGCCAGAGCTGATTATTAACTAGCTTAGATGACTTTGGCAACCTCCTGCTCATACATCAAAGCCAATGACATTCCAGGGTTTCTGTCTGTACATGTTTCCTCCTCTTCTGAGCACACTGCTTCAGCATTCAGATACTTGGGAACTTAGTTAATACTTGCTGAGGATGCCAGCATTTCTTGAATCTGTGGCATACCCTGGCACATGCAAACAAGGGAAACATTGTAGGGAGCAGACCAAATGCACTACAGAGGTGCAGAGAGGATTAACAACTAAAGCTCTAAGAGCAGCTGCCTATTAGGGATTGCTGGGCAGGTGGAATTGTCAGGGGAATGGTCCAAGAAAAACAGGACTGAACATGTCCTGCAGGAGTTCTGTGTTAAAGATCAGTATAGCTAGAGCCCAGGATCCGAGCTGGAGAATCTGTGAGATTATCAGTGGGCAGAGAGTGGACTGCCAGCTATGTCTGGCATAGAAATTTGAATTTTTATACTAACTCTAAACAAGCAAACAAGTAAATCAACAAATCACTAGCCAACCCATGATCAAATAGTTAGAAATGTAAAATAAAGTCCTATTAGACCTTGCGTTTCTGTATCTTTGTTTGGACAAGTATCTCCATGAAACATTTACAAGATTTCAGCTTTTTGCCTCATCATGGTATTAACCTAAAAGAAATGCAGCTGCTGGAACCAAATCTGGACCAACTGCTTAGAAAACAGATCCACCAGGACACCTCCAGTCAGACTGGGGGATGACAGGTGAGATTTGGACAACACTTAGGTTCTTAGATTTTTGGTAGCAGCTGAAAATCACTGAATGTAGGTAAGGAAGGAGAAGGCAGGCTGACTCCCTAACTGGTTGGAACATGACAATTAGACAATAACAACTCAAAGTTATGTTCAAACAGCCTTGCTATCCTACAATTCCAAAGCCAAGCTGTTTCTCAGACCAGTCATTTCCACCATTGCCAGCCTAGTCCAGTCTGATTATAATGCATAAACAGGGAGAAATAGACATTTAAGCCATTTACCACAAATGGCTGGAGCCCAGAACTCAAATTTCTTGATTCTTCATTCTTTCTGCTATATAACGAGTAACCTCACTGTACCGTAATTTCCTCATCTTTTAAGTGAGATAATGATAGTTCCCTCTTCATAGAATTTATGTAAGGTTTCAAAGAGTTAAAAAATGTAAGCACTCAGGAAGTGTAATTATTTATTCCCTCATTTATCCATTCACTTAGCAAATATTTGTTTACTACCTACCATGTCCATACACAGGAAGGAGCTAGGCCCTATGGGATAATATAACAAAGTAAAGACATGCTCCTTCCTTAAAAAAACTAACAATCTTATGGGGAAGGCAAGACATACTTCATGAATCTGTGACACAATCTGCATTAAATGAGCAAAACAAAAAATATAGGTTATAAACGATCAGAAGTCATGACTTCTGGCTAAATTTTCTTCTTCTCTAAGACACACCAGGTTTCACCTCCTCTAGGAAGACTTCCTTCCTTGACACCTCTCTCCCTCCCACCCCTAAGCTCTGCTCCATCTCTCTCATCTGTTGTCCCATAATATCCTAGGCATAATACTCTCATCCATGCTCCATACTACTGTGAGTGTTGTTTCTCTGCCTCCCCCACTAGACTGTGTTTTAAGAGCCAAAACCGTGGCTTATTCATCTCTGTATCCCTAAGACATTGCACAATGTCTGGCACACAACTGATGGTCAACTCTGTTGAATGAATAAGAATTTGCTGTAGTGAAAAGTTTGCTGGAAAGAGAGCCATAAAACTCGGGTTCTGGGGAGGGTGGGAGGGAGACGCAAGAGGGAAGGGATATGGGGGTATATGTATAGCTGATTCACTCTGTTATACAGCAGCAATAACACCACAATGTAAAGCAATTATACTACAATAAAGATGTTAAAAAAAGAATGATAACAAAGGATGTGAGGAAATACAACCCGTACATATGAGCCTCCCTCAGGAAGATGCTACGTGCTTCTTTTATAGACTGTTGTCCAGAACATGTATTTCAACCAGTGGCTATGTGAATACCAGTTACTAGAGTGGCCTTTCTCTACTGAGTGGCTTTGGGAGGTGTAAGAGGGTCAGTTAGGCTGGTCAGGAGGGGTGTGACTTAGAGTGTTTCCCTCTTCTATCAGAGATCAGCTCTGGCATTAGCAAGAAACTGGTTTCAAATCCTAGCCCTGCCACTTACTTGGTGTGTGAATTTAGGGCAGATAAGTTAACTGCTCTGAACTTTCATTTCATCGTCTTTAAATTGAATTAATAACACCTGCCCCATAAAGGTGTGGTAAGCATTAAATGTCAGAAATGGATATTCTATCAATATTTTTTAGTAGTGTGAAATTAAATGAGTAGCATTAACAAAGCACATACGACCCAGCAATCCCACTACTGGGCATATGCCCTGAGAAAACCATAATTCAGAAAGAGACATGTACCACAATGTTCATTGCAGCACTATTTACAATAGCCAGGACATGGAAGCAACCTAAGTGTCCATCAAGAGATGAATGGATAAAGAAGATGTCGCACATATATACGATGGAATATTACTCAGCCATAAAAAGAAACGAAATTGACTTATTTGTAGTGAGGTGGATGGACCTAGAGTCTGTCATACAGAGTGAAGTAAGTCAGAAAGAGAAAAACAAATACCGTATGCTAACATGTATATATGGAATCTAAAAAAATGGTTCTGACGAACCTAGGGGCAGGACAGGAATAAAGACGCAAATGTAGAGAATGGACTTGAGGACACGGGGAGGGGGAAGGGTAAGCTGGGACGAAGTGAGAGAGTGGCATGGACATATATACACTACCAAATGTAAAATAGATAGCTAGTGGGAAGCAGACGCATAGCACAGGGAGATCAGCTCAGTGCTTTGTGACTACCTAGAGGGGTGGGATAGGGAGGGTGGGAGGGAAGGAGATGCAAGAGGGAGGAGATATGGGGATGTATGTATATGTATAGCTGATTCACTTTGTTATAAAGCAGAAGCTAACACACCATTGTAAAGCAATTATACTCCAATAAAGATGTTCAAACAAACAAACAAACAAATAAATAAATAGGCAAATGTAAAAAAAAAAATTGGGGTTCTGATCCCAGCCCTAATACTAACCAAAGCGTTCTTGGCTTTAATTTCCTCATCTGTGATACCTGAGGGTTGAACCAAATGACCTTCAAGAGCAATTCTAGTCCTATTAGTCTAAAGTATTTCTTCATTTAGTGTCTTGAGATATCTGGGGGCTGAGCTATTACTGTACATCTCTTCCCTACATTGAATGTGGGTTAAAAGTTGTAGTGGAAACTCTATAGGCATTCAGGGATTTTAGCTTTCTTTCCAAATTTCCTTGGGCCAGGGAGGCGTGGGAGGGCAGGGAGAGGGGTAATCTTTCCAAGGATGTTAGCAGGAAGAAGAGATACTAGAACAGTAAACATATGTAGGGTTGCTTGTGGTGTGTATTTCTTTTGAGCTATGTGAAAGCATGGCTCTATTTGTAACAACAATAACAACAAAAATAATATGTATCTCTATATGACCTTATTTTCTGTCCCCTTTCTACAAAGGCCTCTCAGTGCCTTTCCTCTGTAGGCAGTTTCAGTTCAGTAGTTACCATGTTTCCCTTTTTAGGAAAGAAATAGGTAAGTATAGGAAGGTCATCCTAACCCAGGGAAACCACAAATCTGCCTTTGCTCCTCCCTCTTTTCTCTGCAACTTTCCTTCCTTTCTCATCTGTAATCCAACCTCTCTGGCTCAGCTTCTCACAAACTTCAGTGCCCCAGCATCCTCATTCCTGACTCTTTCACCCTTGGCCTCACAAACTAACTTTCATCCATTCAAAGCATTTACCCATTCAGCAGCATTCATTAAGTACCTGCTTTTTATCAGGGCTCAGGGTCAAGGAATGGATTTCAGAAAGTTTCATAGAGAAGACATTTGAGCTAGGTTGTGAAGGAGAATAGGAGTTTGCTGGGGTGGGGCGAGGGATGAATAAGCAAGCATTATTTTGGGCAGAGGACCAATATGTACAAAGTCAATGGGGCATAAAACTCATAACAAATATAGGGGCCCTATAAGTAATTCAGGATACCTATGGCGTAGGGAGAGGGTCGGAAGTGATGTTGGAAAAATGAACAGAGGACAAATAATGAAGGGTCTTGTATGCTATGCTAAGGGTTTGGATTTTATCCAACAGGCTATAGGGAGCTATTGAAAGTTTTTAGGTAGGAGATTAAAAGTCAGATTTACATTTAGAAAAATCCATGACAGTAGAATTAATTAAGAATTAATTAATTCCTTGGAGAGGAAGCCAACTGACAAGAGGAGGATTCGTCAGAACACTATCGCAATGTTCTAGGCAAGAGAGAAAGAGGCGTGAGCCAAGGCGGTAGCAATAGAGATGAATAGTGATGGATGACTCGGCACATGCGTGGGGTATTTAGGAGGTAGGGGACAAGACTTAGTAACTGATTAAATGAGAGAGATGAGGGAGGTTTCCGACTCTGTTGATCATCTGGGTGGCAATGCTGTTTATAACAGAGGACACAGGGGACATCAGGCATGAGGGAAAAGTAATGAGACACGTTTTGGACGTATTGGGTGCAAAGGGCCTCTTTAAAATTCTGTTAGATAAACAGCACCTGAAGGAAAGGTGACCATCTTCCAAGTAGCTTAATGAGAAATTGCACGATTCCGTACGGGTCATAAAATTGAAGATTATGTTAATACTGATTACTTGATTTCTCAGTGAGAAGTCTATTGTATTAAGAAATCTTCATTAATTTAAAAAGCAATTTTAGAAACCGAAGCTTTTCTAAAACTGGAATGCATACAAGAAGAAAAAAATACATTATCATGACCTTATTAAGTTTCTCCTGTAGAGCTTTTTAGCTGAGTTGCATGAAGTAAGTCGGCCAGCCCTTCACTCTTCATTACAAAGCCTTTTTTTCCCAAAGACATAGCGCCAACTCAATTAGCTATGGTGATAGAACGAAGTAATTGAAAACCACAGACAATTCAAAACTCCATGGGCAACTCCCAAGAAAAATGTGGCCTCCCATAGTTCTTTGGAACCCTGAGTTAACCTCACTGGCAGATACAAATGGTCAGGCGGTGACCTTCTTGGCAAGTTTATGTTCTAGAAAGTCTAAGTTTATAAGTAGGAGGTAAGAAAAACAGTGGGAGGAAGTAATAACATAATAACAATGAAGCGTAAAATTAAGATGAAAAGACTGTTCATTGTTATTATCACATAGCT
Organism: Mesoplodon densirostris; assembly: GCF_025265405.1. NCBI lineage: Eukaryota > Metazoa > Chordata > Mammalia > Artiodactyla > Ziphiidae > Mesoplodon > Mesoplodon densirostris. Next base: position 41,083,108 of record NC_082681.1, on the reverse strand, counting down.
ATTGATGGGAGTTGGATTATTTGAAAGAGCAAAGGGTGAAAACTGAAATAAAATAGTGCCTGAGTGACTAAGAAAACAAGGACAGATCCATATGTTGCTTTTTTGAGTTAAAACTAGATACAGTCATATGTTTTCCCATAGTCCAAAAGATCTCTAGAGAAATCGAAAAAAAGGACAATTATTTATTTGTATTTCAGACCAAAATTCTAGAAGTTATATCTGATTTCTTATTTTCCCTTACACTTTACACTCACTAAATTAGTATGTCTTCATAGTTCTACCTACAAAATATGTTCTAAATCTATCCACTTCTCTCCATCTTCTCTAAGTCCAGGCCACCATCACGTCTTGCTTGGACTCCTGCAGTGGCCTTCTAACTAGTGTCCCTGCCTCTACTCATAGCCCAGTTCACAAACTATTCTTCATCTGGCAGCGAGAGGAATCTTTGCAAAATTCCAACCAGATCGTGTAATTTCCTTGCCTGAAACCCTCCAGTGCTTTCTCACTGTGTTTAGAAAACAATCCAAATTCATTAAAGTGGCTGGGGAAAAAAACTATGCTATCTGGTCTCTACCTACTTCTCAACTTTATCTCTCATCACTCTCTTCCTCCTCTGTGGAACAGCAACCATATGGTCTTCTTTCTGTTCCTCAAACAAACCAAGCTCTCCCTACTCTTAGAACCTTTGCACCTGCCATTCTCTTTGCCCGAAACCATGCTTCCGCACAAGCCATATGACTGACTCACCCATCACTCTTTTTTTTCTTCTTTTTAAATGTTTTACTCTCACTTTGAAATGAGTAGCAAAGTATTGTTTCTCAAGTATTCATGATACAATTTTTCTCTTTTTAAAAAATTGAGCTATAATTCATGTTCCATAAAATTCAGCCATTTTAAAGTGCACAATTCCATGGTTTGTAGTATATTCACAGAGTTTTACAGCCATCACCACTACCTAATTTTATACTATTTTCATCACCCCATAAAAAAACCCTGTACCCTTTAGCTATTATCCCCCATCAGCCATCTCCTCCCCAGCCTTAGGCAACAATTAATTTACTGTCTCCCTAAATTTGCCTATTCTGGACACTTCACATAAACAGAATCATATGATAAGTGGTTTTTTTCTGCCTGGCTTCTTTCAGTTAGCATAAAAGCTTCAGAGTTCATTCATGTTATAAGAGTGCTTTAATCTTTCTTATGGTCAAATATTATTGCATTGTAGGAATAAACCACCTTTTGTCTGTCTATTCAGCAGTTGAAAGACATTGGGCACTTTCTACTTTTTGGCTATTATGAATAATGTTGCTGTGAATATCTGTGTATGAGTTTTTGTGTAGACATAAGTTTTCATTTCTATATATGGAGGATTTACATTGCCTAGTCATATGGCAACTCCATGTCTTGTCGACCTTCCCTGACCAATCCATCTAAAATAATCACCCCACCACCATCACCATCCTCCATCACTTTATCTCATTTTGTTTTCTACATAGGCTTTACCACTGACTAAAGAAATGCTGTTTATTTTACTAGTGTACCTATTTGCCATCTGTCTCTCCCTACTAGAACATTAACTCTGTAGGGACAGGGACCTTGCCAGTCTTTCTCACTACTGTTCCCTCAGCACCTAAGACAATGATCAGCATACAGTGGGAACTCCAAAAGTATTTATTGACTACATGAATGAATCCAAGGCACAAATATTTGGGGGTTTTTACCCACCACAGGCCCTATCCACAAATCTACTAATACGACTATTTTAGTGCTTTTCTATTCCCTTAAATCTTCTTTGGGAAAAGTAAAAACACCCATTTAAATTATAGAAAGAAGTGCCCATAGCAAAGAACGTGTGGATAATTTGACCTAGATTTGTACCTCCTACACCACCCCTCACCCCTGCCCTAAAAGTTGCAGAACCAAAGCCATATACCTTTAGTGGCAACTCCCTAAGATGGCAATAAATGGGAGTGTTGAAGGAAAGAAAACCCTGGTGAGTAAAATGATAAGTGAGATGCTCAACATTGCAGAACTATAAATTTAGGGTTTCTCCTTTGAAAAATGAGGTACTCTATAAAATACCTGGATTTCCAATCCTTTTTTATTAAAACATGTTTTGCACTATTTACATGTTTTTAAATTCTGGAAATCTTTCTAAAAGAGCAGTATTAGTCTGTTATATCTTTATCAGGGGAATGACAAAGAAGTTGTGTGATAACCTGGTTTGACCTTAATAATCAGTCATTTGCATAAAATAAATGGTACAAGTGTTGAGGAAAATGAGAGAGGGGATATTATCTGAGGGGTTTTTTTTCTCTTGGGTCTTAATAGGAAAATGAGATCAAGGTTTATATGCAAAATATTTTCCTCACTCACTTCAATTTGCCCTCATGTGTCCCTGTTTGAGGGTGGAGACTTTAAAAAAATTGAGATGCAGAACTGAATAGGTGTAAATTTCAAGATGATAAATCATTAACATTTCAGAAGAAATCAGAGTTGCCTGTGTAACATTTTCTTATGTGTGCTAATACCTTCCCAAAACCTTTGCATTTCAGAAATGTTAAAAGATGCCTTTTAGGAAGTGTTTGTTGTTTGAAATTGCTGGTTGAATATTTTGAAGCCTTGAACAAGCAAGTATGAGGTACAACCTTGGGTAGAGACTAGAGGCCTGGCAGGGGGAGTATGGGCTGTTTTCTAGAGATTCCTTCAAGTTGAGTGATTCCACCAAGTCTAATCACCTCTTCAAAAGTTTCAAGTAGGCAGTCCCAAAGAGCAGAAGAAAAGTAATTACAGGTAACTATAAAGTAGATAAATATCTCATAAGAATTTCTATTCTAAAGTATTCCTAGAGAAGGGTTCCGGGAAGATGGCGGAAGAGTAAGACGCGGAGATCACCTTCCTCCCCACGGATACACCAGAAATACAGCTACACGTGGAACAACTCCTACAGAACACCTACTGAACGCTGGCAGAAGACCCCAGACTTCCCAAAAGGCAAGAAACTCCCCACATACCTGGGTAGGGCAAAGCGGAGAGATTCCCGCACAGAGGAGCAGTGCCGAGCGGCACGCACCAGCCCGAGAGGCTTGTTTGCTCGCCCACCGGGGTGGGCGGTGCTGGAAGCTGAGGCTCGGGCTTCGGTCAGAGTGCAGGGAGAGGACTGGGGCTGGCGGCAAGAACTCAGCCTGAAGGGGGCTAATGCGCCACAGCTAGCCGCGAGGGAGTCCAGGAAAACTCTGGAGCTGCCGAAGAGGCAAGAGACTTTTTCTTCCCTCTTGGTTTCCTGGTGCACAAGGAGAGGGGATTAAGAGCGCTGCTTAAAGGGGCTTTATTTTAAAGTCTATTTTGTCTGATATGAGAATTGCTACTCCAGCTTTCTTTTGGTTTCCATTTGCATGGAATATCTTTTTCCATCCCCTTACTTTCAGTCTGTATGTGTCTCTAGGTCTGAAGTGGGTCTCTTGTAGACAGCATATATATGGGTCTTGTTTTTGTATCCATTCAGCCAATCTATGTCTTTTGGTGGGAGCATTTAGTCCATTTACATTTAAGGTAATTATCGATATGTATGTTCCTATTCCCATTTTCTTAATTGTTTTGGGTTTGTTATTGTAGGTCTTTTCCTTCTGTTGTGTTTCTTGCCTAGAGAAATTCCTTTAGCATTCGTTGTAAAGCTGGTTTGGTGGTGCTGAACTCTCTCAGCTTTTGCTTGTCTGTAAAGGTTTTAATTTCTCCATCAAATCTGAATGAGATCCTTGCTGGGTAGAGTATTCTTGGTTGCAGGTTTTTCTTCTTCATCACTTTAATTATGTCCTGCCACTCCCTTCTGGCTTGTAGAGTTTCTGCTGAGAGATCAGCTGTGATCCTGATGGGGATTCCCTTGTGTGTTATTTGTTGTTTTTGCCTTGCTGCTTTTAATATGATTTCCTTGTGTTTAATTTTTGACAGTTTGATTAATATGTGTCTTGGCGTATTTCTCCTTGGATTTATTCTGTATGGGACTCTCTGTGCCTCCTGGACTTGATTAACTATTTCCTTTCCCATATTAGGGAAGTTTTCAACTATAATCTCTTCAAATATTTTCTGAGTCCCTTTCTTTTTCTCTTCTTCTTCTGGAACCCTTATAATTCGAATGTTGGTGCGTTTAATGTTGTCCCAGAGGTCTCTGAGACTGTCCTCTGTTCTTTTCATTCTTTTTTCTTTATTTTGCTCTGCAGCAGTTATTTCCACTATTTTATCTTCCACCTCACTTATCCGTTCTTCTGCCTCAGTTATTCTGCTATTGATCCCATCTAGAGTATTTTTCATTTCAGTTATTGTGTTTTTAATCAATGCTTGATTCATCTTTAGTTCTTCTAGGTCCTTGTTAACTATTTCTTGCATTTTGTCTATTCTATTTCCAAGATTTTGGATCTTGGAAATAGAATCTTGGATCATCTTTACCATCATTATTCTGAATTCTTTTTCAGGTAGACTGCCTATTACCTCTTCATTTGTTAGGTCTGGTAGGTTTTTATCTTGCTCCTTCTCCTGCTGTGTGTTTTTCTGTCTTCTCATTTTGCTTATGTTACTGTGTTTGGGGTCTCCATTTTGCAGGCTGCAGGTTCGTAGTTCCCGTTGTTTTTGGTGTCTGTCCCCAGTGGCTAAGGTTGGTTTAGTGGGTTGTGTAGGCTTCCTGGTGGAGGGGACTAGTGCCTGTGTTCTGGTGGATGAGGCTGGATATTGTCTTTCTGGTGGGCAGGTCCACGTCTGGTGGTGTGTTTTGGGGTGTCTGTGGACTTTTTATGATTTTAGGCCACCTCTCTGCTAATGGGTGGCGTTGTGTTCCTGTCTTGCTAGTTGTTTGGCATAGGGTGGCCAGAACTGTAGCTTGCTGGTCGTTGAGTGAAGCTGGGTGCTGGTGTTGAGATGGAGATCTCTGGAAGATTTTCGCCGTTTGATATTATGTGGAGCTGGGAGGTCTCTTGTGGACCAGTGTCCTGAAGTTGGCTCTCCCACCTCAGAGGCACAGCACTGACTCCTGGCTCCTCAATTTGGGATGATTTGTTGTCTATTCATGTATTCCACATATGCAGGGTACATCAAGTTGATTGTGGAGCTTTAATCCGCTGATTCTGAGGCTGCTGGGAGAGGTTTCCCTTTCTCTTCTTTGTTGTCACAGCTCCTGGGTCTCAGCTTTGGATTTGGCCCCGCCTCTGCATGTAGGTCGCCGGAGGTCGTCTGTTCTTCGCTCAGACAGGACAGGGTTAAAGGAGCAGCCTCTTTGGGGACTCTGGCTCACTCAGGCCGGGCGGGAGAGAAGGGCACGGAGTGCGGGGCGAGCCTGCAGCGGCAGAGGTCGGTGTGACGTTGCACCAGCCTGAGGCGCGCCGTGCGTTCTCCCAGGGAAGCCGCCCCTGGATCCCGGGACCCCGGCAGTGGCGGGCTACACAGGCTCCCGGAAGGGCGGTGTGGACAGTGACCTGCGCTCGCACACAGGCTTCTTGGCGGCAGCAGCAGCAGCCCCAGCGTCCCACGCCCGTCACTGGGCTCCGCGCTTTCAGCCGTGAAACACACCACCAGACGTGGACCTGCCCACCAGAAAGACAATATCCAGCCTCATCCACCAGAACACAGGCACTAGTCCCCTCCACCAGGAAGCCTACACAACCCACTAAACCAACCTTAGCCACTGGGGACAGACACCAAAAACAACGGGAACTACGAACCTGCAGCCTGCAAAATGGAGACCCCAAACACAGTAACATAAGCAAAATGAGAAGACAGAAAAACACACAGCAGGAGAAGGAGCAAGATAAAAACCTACCAGACCTAACAAATGAAGAGGTAATAGGCAGTCTACCTGAAAAAGAATTCAGAATAATGATGGTAAAGATGATCCAAGATTCTATTTCCAAGATCCAAAATCTTGGAAATAGAATAGACAAAATGCAAGAAATAGTTAACAAGGACCTAGAAGAACTAAAGATGAATCAAGCATTGATTAAAAACACAATAACTGAAATGAAAAATACTCTAGATGGGATCAATAGCAGAATAACTGAGGCAGAAGAACGGATAAGTGAGGTGGAAGATAAAATAGTGGAAATAACTGCTGCAGAGCAAAATAAAGAAAAAAGAATGAAAAGAACAGAGGACAGTCTCAGAGACCTCTGGGACAACATTAAACGCACCAACATTCGAATTATAAGGGTTCCAGAAGAAGAAGAGAAAAAGAAAGGGACTCAGAAAATATTTGAAGAGATTATAGTTGAAAACTTCCCTAATATGGGAAAGGAAATAGTTAATCAAGTCCAGGAGGCACAGAGAGTCCCATACAGAATAAATCCAAGGAGAAATACGCCAAGACACATATTAATCAAACTGTCAAAAATTAAACACAAGGAAATCATATTAAAAGCAGCAAGGCAAAAACAACAAATAACACACAAGGGAATCCCCATCAGGATCACAGCTGATCTCTCAGCAGAAACTCTACAAGCCAGAAGGGAGTGGCAGGACATAATTAAAGTGATGAAGAAGAAAAACCTGCAACCAAGAATACTCTACCCAGCAAGGATCTCATTCAGATTTGATGGAGAAATTAAAACCTTTACAGACAAGCAAAAGCTGAGAGAGTTCAGCACCACCAAACCAGCTTTACAACGAATGCTAAAGGAATTTCTCTAGGCAAGAAACACAACAGAAGGAAAAGACCTACAATAACGAACCCAAAACAATTAAGAAAATGGGAATAGGAACATACATATCGATAATTACCTTAAATGTAAATGGACTAAATGCTCCCACCAAAAGACACAGATTGGCTGAATGGATACAAAAACAAGACCCATATATATGCTGTCTACAAGAGACCCACTTCAGACCTAGAGACACATACAGACTGAAAGTAAGGGGATGGAAAAAGATATTCCATGCAAATGGAAACCAAAAGAAAGCTGGAGTAGCAATTCTCATATCAGACAAAATAGACTTTAAAATAAAGACTACTAGAAGAGACAAGGAAGGACACTGTGTAATGATCAAGGATCAATCCAGAAGAAGATATAGCAATTATAACTATATATGCACCCAACATAGGAGCACCTCAATACATAAGGCAAATACTAACAGCCATAAAAGGGGAAATTGACAGTAACACAATCATAGTAGGGGACTTTAACACCCCACTTTCACCAATGGACAGATCATCCAAAATGAAAATAAATAAGGAAACACAAGCTTTAAATGATACATTAAACAAGAGGGACTTAATTTATATTTATAGGACATTCCATCCAAAAACAACAGAATACACATTTTTCTCAAGTGCTCATGGAACATTCTCCAGGATAGATCATATCGTGGGTCACAAATCAAGCCTTGGTAAATTTAAGAAAATCGAAATTGTATCAAGTATCTTTTCCGACCACAATGCTATGAGACTAGATATCAATTACAGGAAAAGAGCTGTAAAACATACAAACACATGGAGGCTAAACAATACACTACTTAATAACGAAGTGATCACTGAAGAAATCAAAGAGGAAATTAAAAAATACCTAGAAACAAATGACAATGGAGACACGATGACCCAAAACCTATGGGATGCAGCAAAAGCAGTTCTAAGAGGGAAGTTTATAGCAATACAATCCCACCTTATGAAACAGGAAACATCTCGAATAAACAACCTAACCTTGCACCTAAAGCAATTAGAGAAAGAAGAACAAAAACATCCCAAAGTTAGCAGAAGGAAAGAAATCATAAAAATCAGATCAGAAATAAATGAAAAAGAAATGAAGGAAATGATAGCAAAGATCAATAAAACTAAAAGCTGGTTCTTTGAGAAGATAAACAAAATTGATAAACCATTAGTCAGACTCATCAAGAAAAAAAGGGAGAAGACTCAAATCAATAGAATTAGAAATGAAAAAGGAGAAGTAACAACTGACACTGCAGAAATACAAAAGATCATGAGAGATTACTATAAGCAACTCTATGCCAATAAAATGGACAACCTGGAAGAAATGGACAAATTCTTAGAAATGCACAACCTGCCAAGACTGAATCAGGAAGAAATAGAACATATGAACAGACCAATCACAAGCACTGAAATTGAAACTGTGATAAAAAATCTTCCAACAAACAAAAGCCCAGGACCAGATGGCTTCACAGGTGAATTCTATCAAGCATTTAGAGAAGAGCTAACACCTATCCTTCTAAAACTCCTCCAAAATATAGCAGAGGGAGTAACACTCCCAAACTCATTCTACGAGGCCACCATCACCTTGATACCAAAACCAGACAAGGATGTCACAAAGAAAGAAAACTACAGGCCAATATCACTGATGAACATAGATGCAAAACTCCTCAACAAAATACTAGCAAACAGAATCCAACAGCACATTAAAAGGATCATACACCATGATCAAGTGGGGTTTATTCCAGGAATGCAAGGATTCTTCAGTATACGCAAATCAATCAACGTGATACACCATATTAACAAATTGAAGGAGAAAAACCATATGATCATCTCAATAGATGCAGAGAAAGCTTTTGACAAAATTCAACACCCATTTATGATAAAAACCCTGCAGAAAGTAGGCACACAGGGAACTTTCCTCAACATAATAAAGGCCATATATGACAAACCCACAGCCAGCATCGTCCTCAATGGTGAAAAACTGAAACCATTTCCACTAAGATCAGGAACAAGACAAGGTTGCCCACTCTCACCACTCTTATTCAACATAGTTTTGGAAGTTTTAGCCACAGCAATCAGAGAAGAAAAGGAAATAAAAGGAATCCAAATCAGAAAAGAAGAAGTAAAGCTGTCACTGTTTGCTGATGACATGATACAATACATAGAGAATCCTAAAGATGCTACCAGAAAACTACTAGAGGTAATCAATGAATTTGGTAAAGTACCAGGATGCAAAATTAATGCACAGAAATCTCTGGCATTCCTATATACTAATGATGAAAAATCTGAAAGTGAAATCAAGGAAACACTCCCATTTACCATTGCAACAAAAAGAATAAAATATCTAGGAATAAACCTACCTAAGGAGACAAAAGACCTGTATGCATAAAATTATAAGACACTGATGAAAGAAATTAAAGATGATACCAATAGATGGAGAGATGTACCATGTTGTTGGATTGGAAGAATCAACATTGTGAAAATGACTCTACTACCCAAAGCAATCTACAGATTCAATGCAATCCCTATCAAACTACCACTGGCATTTTTCACAGAACTAGAGCAAAAAAATTCACAATTTGTATGGAAACACAAAAGACCCCGAATATCCAAAGCAATCTTGAGAACGAAAAATGGAGCTGGAGGAACCAGACTCCCTGACTTCAGACTATACTACACAGCTACAGTAATCAAGACAGTGTGGTACTGGCACAGAAACAGAAAGATAGATCAATGGAACAGGATAGAAAGCCCAGAGATAAACCCACGCACATATGGTCACCTTATCGTTGATAAAGGAGGCAGGAATGTACAGTGGAGAAAGGACAGTCTCTTCAATAAGTGGTGCTGGGAAAACTGGACAGGGACATGTAAAAGTATGAGATTAGATCACTCCCTAACACCATACACAAAAATAAGCTCCAAATGGATTAAAGACCTAAATGTAAGGCCAGACACTATCAAACTCCTAGAGGAAAACATAGGCAGAACACTCTATGACATAAATCACAGCAAGATCCTTTTTGACCCACCTCCTAGAGAAATGGAAATAAAGACAAAAATAAACACATGGGACCTAATGAAACTTAAAAGCTTTTGCACAGCAAAGGAAACCATAAACAAGACCAAAAGACAACCCTCAGAATGGGAGAAAATATTTGCAAATGAAGCAACTGACAAAGGATTAATCTCCAAAATTTATAAGCAGCTCATGCAGCTCAATAGCAAAAAAACAAACAACCCAATCCAAAAATGGGCAGAAGACCTAAATAGACATTTCTCCACAGAAGATATACAGACTGCCAACAAACACATGAAAGGATGCTCAACATCTTTACTCATTAGAGAAATGCAAATCAAAACTACAAATAGATATCATCTCACACCAGTCAGAATGGCCATCATCAAAAAATCTAGAAACAATAAATGCTGGAGAGGGTGTGGAAAAAAGGGAACACTCTTGCACTGCTGGTGGGAATGTGAATTGGTACAGCCACTATGGAGAACAGTATGGAGGTTCCTTAAAAAACTACAAATAGAACTACCATATGACCCAGCAATCCCACTACTGGGCATATACCCTGAGAAAACCATAATTCAAAAAGAGACATGTACCAAAATGTTCATAGCAGCCCTATTTACAATAGCCCGGAGATGGAAACAACCTAAGTGTCCATCATGTGATGAATGGGTAAAGAAGATGTGGCACATATATACAATGGAATATTACTCAGCCATAAAAAGAAATGAAATTGAGCTATTTGTAATGAGGTGGATGGACCTAGAGTCTGTCATACAGAGTGAAGTAAGTCAGAAAGAGAAAGACAAATACTGTATGCTGACACATATATATGGAATTTAAGAAAAAAAATGTCATCAAGAACATAGGGGTAAGACAGGAATAGAGACACAGACCTACTAGTGAATGGACTTGAGGATATGGGGAGCGGGAAGGGTAAGCTGTGACAAAGTGAAAGAGCGGCATGGACATATATACACTACCAAACGTAAGGTAGATAGCTAGTGGGAAGCAGCCGCATAGCACAGGGAGATCAGCTCGGTTCTTTGTGACCGCCTGGAGGGGTGGGATAGGGAGGGTGGGAGGGAGACGCAAAAGGGAGGGGATATGGGAACATATGTATATGTATAACTGATTAAATTTGCAAAATAAAAAAAAGGAAAAAAAAATAATAATAAAAAAAAAAGAAAAATGGAGCTGGAGGAATCAGGCTCCCTGACTTCAGACTATACTACAAAGCTACAGTAATCAAGACAGTATGGTACTGGCACAAAAACAGAAAGATAGATCAATGGAACAGGATAGAAAGCCCAGAGATAAACCCATGGACATATGGTCACCTTATCTTTGATAAAGGAGGCAGGAATGTACAGTGGAGAAAGGACAGTCTCTTCAATAAGTGGTGCTGGGAAAACTGGACAGGGACATGTAAAAGTATGAGATTAGATCACTCCCTAACACCATACACAAAAATAAGCTCCAAATGGATTAAAAACCTAAATGTAAGGCCAGACACTATCAAACTCTTAGAGGAAAACATAGGCAGAACACTCTATGACATAAATCACAGCAAGATCCTTTTTGACCCACCTCCTAGAGAAATGGAAATAAAGACAAAAATAAACACATGGGACCTAATGAAACTTAAAAGCTTTTGCACAGCAAAGGAAACCATAAACAAGACCAAAAGACAACCCTCAGAATGGGAGAAAATATTTGCAAATGAAGCAACTGACAAAGGATTAATCTCCAAAATTTATAAGCAGCTCATGCAGCTCAATAGCAAAAAAACAAACAACCCAATCCAAAAATGGGCAGAAGACCTAAATAGACATTTCTCCACAGAAGATATACAGACAGCCAACAAACACATGAAAGGATGCTCAACATCTTTACTCATTAGAGAAATGCAAATCAAAACTACAATGAGATATCATCTCACACCAGTCAGAATGGCCATCATCAAAAAATCTAGAAACAATAAATGCTGGAGAGGGTGTGGAAAAAAGGGAACACTCTTGCACTGCTGGTGGGAATGTGAATTGGTACAGCCACTATGGAGAACAGTATGGAGGTTCCTTAAAAAACTACAAATAGAACTACCATATGACCCAGCAATCCCACTACTGGGCATATACCCTGAGAAAAACATAATTCAAAAAGGGACATGTACTAAAATGTTCATAGCAGCCCTATTTACAATAGCCCGGAGATGGAAACAACCTAAGTGTCCATCATGTGATGAATGGGTAAAGAAGATGTGGCACATATATACAATGGAATATTACTCAGCCATAAAAAGAAATGAAATTGAGCTATTTGTAATGAGGTGGATGGACCTAGAGTCTGTCATACAGAGTGAAGTAAGTCAGAAAGAGAAAGACAAATACTGTATGCTGACACATATATACGGAATTTAAGAAAAAAAAATGTCATGAAGAACATAGGGGTAAGACAGAAATAAAGACACAGACCTACTAGAGAATGGACTTGAGGATATGGGGAGCGGGAAGGGTAAGCTGTGACAAAGTGAAAGAGTGGCATGGACATATATACACTACCAAACGTAAGGTAGATAGTTAGTGGTAAGCAGCCGCATAGCACAGGGAGATCAGCTCGGTGCTTTGTGACCGCCTGGAGTGGTGGGATAGGGAGGGTGGGAGGGAGACGCAAAAGGGAGGGGATATGGGAACATATGTATATGTATAACTGATTAAATTTGTTATAAAGCAAAAATAATAAAAACTAAAAAAATAAAATGCCCCCCCCCAAAAAAAAAGAAAAATAAAAAAATAAAGTATTCCTAGTGACTATAATAATACACAAAGCAGTGTGGAGCAAAACAAACAAATTGAAGAAGAATATACTCAGATCACTCTTCACATGAAGGTTTGAAAAATGCAAAAGAAAACTACATACTTCTTATGGATGTATGCATACATAGTAATGTAATTGAGTAGGACCCTATGGGGCCTTTCGAAGACAGACCCCTCCCCTTATCCTCTGCTGTAGCTCCTCTCTGAAGTACCCAGTTAATAGTATCTGATGGGGTTTCCCTGGTGGTGCAGTGGTTGAGAGTCCACCTGCTGATGTAGGGGACACGGGTTCGTGCCCCGGTCCGGGAAGATCCCACATGCCGCGGAGCAGCTGGGCCCGTGAGCCATGGCCGCTGAGCCTGTGCGTCTGGAGCCTGTGCTCCGCAATGGGAGAGGCCACAACAGTGAGAGGCCCGCATACCGCAAAAAAAAAAAAAAAAAAAATTGTATCTAATGTATATTTCCTGAGTTTTTCAGATGCTAAAAACCACCACCAAATGGAAGAAATTAACTGATTATCATGAGCACAGTAGCCCCCAGACCTCCTGGCGCCTAAGGATTGATAATGTTAACACTTGTGACACCACCCTGTTACCTCACCATCAACCAATCAGAGAATTGTGCATGAGCTGATCACCTACCCTGGGACACCCCTTCCTCACCTTGCCTTTAAAAATGCTTTGCCAAAACCCTTTGGGGAGTTTGGGGTTTTGGGGGCATGAGCCACCCATTCTCCTTGCTTGGCCCTTCAATAAACCTTTCTCTGCTCCAAACTCTGACGTTTCAGTTTGTTTGGCCTCACTGTGCATTGGGCATAGGAACTTGCATTCGGTAGCAGTAAAAGTGCAAAAACTTGCCTGGGAATGAGAATCTCTATATTCAGGACCTCTGCAGATGAGGATGAGATTAGGAGAATACACAGAAGCTACACTTGTATCTGTCAGTTTTTTGGTAAATGTTATTGAAAGGTAACATATGTACAAAAAAAGAGCACAAAATAAAAGAGTGCTGAAACCGCATACCTCAGATGGGACTTGAACTAGGTTGCACCTCAGTTGGGGCCCAAACCCAGTTGCACCTCAGATGGGACTTGAACCCACAATCTCTGGATTAGGAGGGGACTCGAACCCATTATCTCCCAGCTGAAACCACACACCTGGTCTCAGGACTTAATGAAGTTCAGGTTCATTACGTCTTGGTGCAGAAGGAATTCAGCAAGAGGCAAAGTGATAGGTAAGAAGTATTACAGATTTATTAATATCCTTTGTAAAGAGGTTGCAGGGAAATGGGGCATGAGAGGATGGTCATGTCCCAGGTCTCAGGTGAGTCCCTGGGACAAGCCACCAAGTGAGGGTCCTTGGCTTCGTGCAGGAAAGAATTCAGGAATGAGCCATAGTAAAGTGAAAACAGAGATACGCATTCCATAGGCAGAACGCAGTCCTTCTCAAAAGGTGAGAGCGGCTTTGGGGTGCAGGGGTGGTTAGTTTTTATGGGCTGGGTAATTTCATAGGTTAACAAGTAGGAGGATTATTCCAACTATTTTGGGGAAGGGGTGGTGATTTCCAGGAATTGGGCCATTGCCCACTTTTTGGCCTTTTATTGTTGGCCTCAGGGAACTGTCATCACGCCTGTGAGTGTATCATTTAGCATATGCTAATGTATACAATGAGCATATAATGAGGTGCAAGTCTACTGGAAATCGAGTCTTCTGCCACATTGGGCCTAGTTGGTTCTAACCGGTTTTTGTCATGTCCTCAATGGTTATGTCATTCTTTTAATGGTCATGCCCTGCCCCCTTCCCTCCTGTCTCAGTACAGCTCAGTAAATGTTCACAAAGTGAACATACCTGTGTAACCAGCTCTGTAGTTCTGATTCTTAAGCTGGGTGGTGGGTATGTGAGTGTTGGTTATATTATTTCTACTTTTTATATGCCAGAAATACTTGATTTAAAGATTTTCTTTTTGGGGCTTCCCTGGTGGCTCAGTGGTTAAGAATCCTCCTGCCAATGCAGGGGATACAGGTTCAAGCCCTGGTCCAGAAAGATACCAAATGCCGTGGAGCAACTAAGCCCGTGTGCCGCAACTACTGAGCCTGCGCTCTAGAGCCTGTGACCCACAACTACTGAGCCCACGTGCCACAACTACTGAAGCCCACGTGCCTAGAGCCCGTGCTCCACAACAAGAGAAGCCACCGCAATGAGAAGGCTGTGCACCACAAGGAAGAGTAGTCCCCGCTCGCTGCAGCTAGAGAAAGCCTACGTGAAGCAATGAAGACCCAACACAGCCAAAAATAAATTAATTCATTAATTAAAAAGAAAATAAAGGTTTTCTTTTTTAACTCCACAAGGGCCTCAAGTGGTTAGACTACTAATCCTGTAAATTTCCTTCCAGTTGTAAAAGCCTATGGAAATCCAATCAAAATAGGATCTTAGGACAAAATAAGTTAAAAACCATAATTGACATAAGTTATGTCATTTGTCATTTTATGTCATTTTAATGTATATAAGAATATTAAAATGTAAAGAATTGTAGTGACTTGTGTTAAAAAAAAATCCAACCGTGGGGCTTCTGTGGTGGCGCAGTGGTAAAGAATCCACCTGCCAGTGCAGGGGACACGGGTTCGAGCCCTGGTCCGGGAAGATCCCACATGCCAGGGAGCAACTAAGCCCGTGTGTCACAGCTACTGAGCCTGCGCTCTAGAGCCCGTGAGCCACAACTACTGAGCCCACGTACCACAACTACTGAAGCCCACATGCCTAGAGCCCGTGCTCCACAACAAGAGAAGCCACTGCAATGAAAAGCCTGCGCACCTCACTGAAGAGTAGCCCCCACTAGCTGCAACTAGAGAAAGCCCGTGCACAGCAACGAAGACCCAACGCAGCCAAAAATAAATAAATAAAATTAGTAAATTAAAAAAAATTCAACTGAGTAAACTTGAAGATCTGACTGGCTTTATTAGACATTTCATGAATCGGGCAGCATCCCACTTAGCAATTAGAAGGGGGCTATGAGGGGTTGTCCAAAATGGAAAGTTTTTATAGGAAGAAGGATGGGGCAAGAGAGCTTTTAGCAAAAGAAAAGAAATGGTTATTTTTAGGTCAGGACATCTTCTCTGGGGAAAGGAAACCTCAAGGGTTTTATCATGTAGATTGCATCTTCTTCCTCTGGAGGAGGGAGGATGTAGAGGGCCCACATGGCAGATGACCTCATTGGTGCTGACCAGAAAATTCCAGACTGGTTGATTAAGATTACATTTCTACTGAAGATCCAAACTGCAATTAGATTAGGTATTCAATCTAAGATTTGTATCATGGGCTTTAGCACAAGTGATATCATTTTGCACCTGTGGTTTTCCTCTTTAACAATTGGATCTGTAAAGAAGGAAAAATTTTCCTTCTCCCCTTTTCGGTTCTTTGGCTGGACTAATAATTAAGTTGACATAAGACAGATTAACAGGAGAAAAGCACAAACAAAAGTTTAATAACATGTATACATTGGAGAGACCTAGGAAAACTGAGTAACTCTATGAAATAGTAGAAACCATTACCTTAAATACCATTTCAGCTAAAGACAAAAGATGTTGGAAATAGGAAGTCAGTTATGGGCAGTTACCAGGGCACAGTAAATTAGTGTAAGGTTGCTATGCAAATTCAAGTCCTTGCCTTCTTCAATGATATGAGTTTCTTGAGATTGAGTCATCCCTCCCTTCCTGGTACAGCAGGGAGATACCCTTACAAGTGGAGATTTCCCTTACAAATGTAAATGTCTTTTACAAAGGGTAACTTTTAGTTGATTTTCAGAGCTTCTTCTATGTCTGCTCTTTCTTAAAAATAATCAGCCTAGAATAATCCTTATGCCAAAGGGACATATTTTGGGGTGACTAATTCTGCTCTGCTATAGTCCCACCTTTGAACCTTCCCCAAGAAATTTCGCAACCAGAAGCTAAATTGCTCCATCTCGTTGAACCAGTCTCTTAGTCCTGAGAATAGGTCTGAAACTGTACAACTCAGATGGGACTTGAACCCACAGGCCAGGACTGAAACCCAGCCAGAACCCAGACTGGGACTTGAACCCACAGTCTTTTAAATGAGATCACACACCTGGTCTCAGGATTTAATGAAGCTCAGGTTCTTGATGTCTCGTTGCAGAAAGAACTCAGTGAGAGAAAAAGTGATAGGTGAGAAGTGGATTTATTTAGAGAGAAACACACTCCACAGAGTGTGGGACATCTTAGAAGGTGAGAGGCCCCGAAATAAGTTGTAGTTAGTTTTTATGGGCTGGGTAATTTCATAGGCTAATGAGTGGGATGATTATTCTGACTATTTTGGGGAAGGGGTGGGGATTTCCAGGAATTGGGCCACCGCCCACTTTTTGGCCTTTTATGATTATTCTTGGAACTGTCATGGCACTGGTGGGTGTGTCATTTAGCATGCTAATGTATTACAATGAGCATATAATGAGGGTCATAGTCTACTGGAAGTTGAATCTTCTGCCATCTTGGACCTAGTTTGTTCTAACCAGTTTTTGTCATGTCCTCAACAGTTATGTCATTCTTTTAAAGGTTGTGCCCTGCCCCCTTCCCTCCTGTTTCAGATCAATTCAATTAAACAGTTGCGTCTCATTTCAGAAGGTGGCTGATGTAGCTGGGCTCTTAAAGTTAGGCCTATATTGTGTAAGAAATCAGGAGTTTAATAAGGCATTTCTGTGGAAACAAAAGAAAAACAAAGGTGATTGGTTGGAGCAAATTATAAACCTAGTTCCTGAGTCCCGATAGCTGCTAGTAAAGAAGATTTCTAGTAGTAGGCTCAAAGGATCTGTAGGGAGCAAAATTTGCCACCTCAAAATGTTTCTCTTTGGCATGAGGATAATTTAGGCCGATTATTTTTAAGAAACAGAAGACTCCAGAAGTCTTTCTTTTTACCTCCCCCTTAGCTGCCTAAAAAATGTAGGTAAAAGTCTTGTTCTTGGAATAGAGCTATATAACCAGATATATCTGCAAAGAATATGGGCTAGATATGGTGAGCCTAGAGATTAGGATCCACTCTGTGTCCCATTGTCTTTGCATGGCCCAGCAAACATTTGTTTACCAAACATTCACTTTTCCATCTCCATGTCAATTTCCTTCTTCTCCTTTGAGGTCCCAAACCCCTATCCTCAACATCCTCTTTTGTTCTTAACTGAAGATGCTATTAAAGGTGAGGGTTTCAGCCATTTTGGTGAGTTACTCAGTTTTCCTGTGTCTCTCCTTTTTTATACCTGTTACTAAACTTTGGTTTGATTTTCTTCTGTTAATCTGTCTCATATCAATTTCTTAGACCAGCCAGAAGAACCTAGGAAGGTAGAGGAAAATTTCTTCCTCCCCGACATATCTTCAGATGGAGTGAGGGCAGGCAGTGGCAATCTGACATATTTTCCTGCTTTGTTGTTTGAATGTCTTTGACGAGGTCATCAGGTAAACTTTCTAAGTGGCCCATACAGCAACAGGCATGGAGAAGATTGTCTAAACATGAGCTAGTGTGGCAATTTTTCTGAAGTTTATATCAAATCTTCTAGCTCCAGTTTGCAGCTTAGTTATTAGTGATTTTAAGTCAAAAGGATAGGAGAAAATTGAAAGTGTGAGTTTGGAGAGTTGTAGCCAGACATGAAGACACTAAAAGAATTCAGCAAAATAAAACCTTGAAGACACTTAACAGTACTAGAATCTTTTCACAAAGGTATATGACTGAAACATAATTTTTCTCTCTAAAATTTCTACCCCCTTCCTACCAAATATAGCCAAATTAAACTAATTTGTTTGTAAAATAAGTCTAGCTTCAACAAGCTTGGCAGAACTATTTACGTAAATGCAGCAAGAATAGAGATTGATCATATAGGCTATTTTAAATCTACTCTGCTGGAACTTTTTATGAGGAATCTCTAGATTGAACTTTTAATAGCCTCTTGAGGCTAAGAAGCCATGCTAAATACTTACCATCAGACGTTGCCTGCAATACCTATGGATTTGGGTGAATTCCTCTTTTCTGGAGGTCCCCCAAATATCCTAAGGTTCCTGCACCTGCCAGGAAGTGACCTTCTTTACTCACCTGGTTAGGCTATTGGGAACCCTGTAAGCAAGGTACCAGGCCAATATTTCCAAGGGGCTTTATTGGCTCCATAAAGTCAACCTTAGTTTCTTTAAGCTGTCTGGTCATATCTGAGTCTAGGTATGTCTCTCTCAAATATGACATTATAGTCGAAGCCTTGGTAATATAACCAGTTTCCAATTGTGTCCTGTTACAAGGAGAGCAGATGCTTATTGAACTTATGCAAGTAAATATACTTCCATGAAAGTAAGAATACTCACTATGAGTTTCTGAATTCTGGAGGGATCAGGCAGGGAGAAAAAGATAAATGTTTTAATTCTGCTTACAAAGGTATAATCTACCAAATTGCTGTAAATCATAGTTAGCTTAAGAGGAAAGATTTCTTTATATCTGGAAAACAAAAGATTAAAGAACCAGCAATATTTCAAAAAAATTATAGAAAAATTATACTCATCCTCCTCAGTTCATTCAGTTCCATGTAATTAATTCTTGTTGATCATGGTCTTTCATTAGAGGTTTTATGAAACCATCAATTTCCCCATTACAATTCTGTAAATTCTTATCTAGTTCAATGGTCTGAAAATTTATCAGAAATCTGTATCCAGAGTTCTTTCTGTGAGTCTTGTTGAAGATGAAGCACTTTTATAAAAGCATCAGAGTGAAACAATAATTGTAAATGACAAAAGACTTTAAAATGACAATGGTTAGTTAGAATTCATTACAATGCAATTGAAAAGGAAATTTGGTTATTTCCATAATATATAACAATCAAGATAAAACTAGAATTACAAATGATAACATTATACAAGGACATATTAGATTTTAAGAATTTCATACAATTTCTAGAACATTTCTATTAATAACATATACCTACACAAATATAATCAAAGAACATTTAGCATCATTATTTGACAGTGCTTCCCATGCAATTTAACATACCATATAAGCTTAATTAGCTGAATGTCTCTCTTTGAGATGTTTGAGGTGCCCTCTGAAAAATTCCAAAGTTAGCTAGAGGTCAAAAGCACTTCATTTAGAATTTGATTTGGGGAAGTTTGACAAAGATATCAAAAAGTGTGGACACTTGACTAAATAGGATCACAGATTATGAAATAATACTCAGTTATCTATTTAACCAAAGTGACAATAAAAGATTTCAAAGGCAAATACATAAGGTTACATAGTGGTGAGCCAAAGCAAAGACCTCATAAGGCACAGGAAATTATTTTCATAAAAAACAAAATATTTGCTTTCTAGGCAGATATTACTTAAAAGGAAAAGAAAAAACAACCTTTCATAGTATCTTATTATCAAGAGCTGACCAATTGTACAGAAAAATGGTGTCTTTTTAGCAGGTGAAAGAAAATTAAGTGTTAGTTTTATATAAATACACTACTGATTTTAAAGCTCATTTTTAAGTACACATACCATGATACATAATTATTATACCTAAAAACTCTTATCCCACTTACATCTATCTAAATAATTTGCTCCCAACAATTATGTTTAGACTACTCACCAAAACTTCATGAGACATTAGACAAAGTCAGCAATCATCTCAAGCTAATTTTCTTGCTGACAAATTTTGTAACAGATAATATGAACTTATCTGATGAATAAACCCAGGTGGAATAAAAGTTGCATGTCTGCATTACATTCCGTGTTGATAACTCTAAAGACATATCTATTTTAATTAAACCAACAAACTTAAACTAGCTTTAATTTACCAAAATTATCCTAGATCACATGAACTTGAAAAAGCATTCAGGTTAGTTTCTATATTTCTGAGAGTTTCAGAATACCCGATCCTTACAAGCACTTGCCTTCAAACCAACTAAATAGAGCTCTTTTACAAATTAATTTTGGTAATACCATTTAGAGGTAGAAAAAAATATCAAACATCTACAGAGTACATATATAGACACACACAAACATACAGATAGACACTTAAGATTTTTCATTTGTCCATTTTCCAAATACTTCTCCCTCTTTTTTCTTTCTTTTGATAAGAAATATCTCCCTAAAGATTGCAGTTCAAAGAATGGCTCCTGGGCCCTAGAGAACATGGATGGGTAGAAAATCTACATCACAAAGGTACAGAGAGAGTGTCCAAGCTTTCTCCAAGGTGGAGTCTTGGGGGCATATTTCCCTATTATCAGAGATGTAGGATAATTACTATTTAGAATATTTTTTCTTGTTCTTAAGTGCAAGACAATTTTGTTTCCAACATCCCAATACCTAAAAGCATTTTGAGATGAATAAGGGAGGTTTGGGGCTTGGTAGCTCTTTGAATTATCTTTAGGGCTACACCACTAGCCTTGCAAAAATTTGCAAGACAAAGACAGTTGCATCCAAGTCCTCAAAGAATTGGGTTGCAACCTACATATCAAGGGGCTGACACACCCATAAAAACTCTGCTGCTGTCCAGGGGACATGAATTCTTTGGGTGGAGGTCCTGGACACATGCACAAAAGCCTGAATTTGACAGAGCCCCATGGCAGAGCCCTGGAAAGTAGGAGTTATAAGGGACAGCAAAGCCAGCCTTACCACTCATCTCAGGTGCTTTTGCTAAATTCACTTTCTGGCCTTTCAAATTTTTCCAAATAGGGGTAAATAGAGCAGACTCATTTGGGGCCCTTTAACGTCGGAGGACAAGCAGGAGGTCTCTCTGGGCCTCCCAATCGTTGATAGTACTGTATTAAAACTTTTGTTTTAACCCCATCAATGTCTGTTTCATTTCCCATTTCTTAATAATCATCAAAAGATTGCCACCCTGCTAGGAAGAGATCCTATGATCCTCTCCTCATTCCCTTCCCATTCTCTTACTAATTAACCCAATATTTTTATTAGTATACGTAAGACCCATGAGACAGAGTTGTTTTTGTTTCAGCTCCCAAAGAAAACCAAAAGAAAGAAAGACGTATCTAGCTGCAAAATGGGTGCAACCCATGTTTCTGTCTGGTCAAATCTGGGGGGCCCCCAACCTGATGGTTGCCAAGCCAAGACACAAAATGAGACAAACAAGTAGGCAACAGCTGAAAGCAAATACCTTTCGTTGTCACAGGCAGCAAGAATTATGTAGTGCAAACGGTGTCTGTGGTTTCCCAGGAGAACATGAGACACCTCCAGTCATAGACCCGCTAAACTGTGACACTAGGCAGCTGCTACTGGAATGGGACTTTTCCAGAACTAAAGAGACAAAGAAGGTTGAGAAAACAAAGTCCCCTTATGGACTGGGATCCCATATGACAAATTCCCCTGAGAGCTGGCACATTTGGACAAGGAGCACTGCTTATCAGATCCACAGCCTATCGGGCTGCCTGCCAAATAGGTGCTGGTACATGCATCCTCTGGTTGGCAGTGACCAGAAATAATATTCTTGCTGGTATAAAGCCAAGCTCTCAAGACACAGAGCAAGACAAATGACACAACAGAGAGAGAGAGACAAAGAAAAACAGTGACCACCTCTGAGAGGAAAAGGGTCAATAAAAAAAAAAAGAGTGCTGGGCTTCCCTGGTGGCACAGTGGTTAAGAATCCACCTGCCAGTGCAGGGGACACAGGTTTGAGCCCTGGTCCGGGAAGATCCCACATGCCGTGGAGCAACTAAGCCCGTGTGCCACAACTACTGAGCCTGTGCTCTAGAGCCTGTGAGCCACAACTACTGAACCCATGTGCCACAACTACTGAAGCCCGCATGCCTAGAGCAGGTGCTCTGAAACAAGAGAAGCCACTGCAATGAGAAGCCCACGCACCGGGACGAAGAGTAGCCCATGCTCGCCGCAACTAGAGAAAGCCCGCACGCAGCAACAAAGACTCAACGCAGCCAAAAATAAATAAATCAGTAAATAAATAAATAAATAAAATTATAAACAAACAAAAAACCAAGAGTACTCATTTAACAACTTTTTACCAGAGTCTCTGTGTCTAAGGAACTAGTTCCACAAGTATTTTCTCTTACTAATCTAAATTTTTTTTGGGGGGGAGTAGGATTCTCATCACTCTCACTTCCATTAGACC
The DNA here is from genome assembly GCF_025265405.1 of Mesoplodon densirostris. NCBI lineage: Eukaryota > Metazoa > Chordata > Mammalia > Artiodactyla > Ziphiidae > Mesoplodon > Mesoplodon densirostris. The sequence goes on along the minus strand of NC_082681.1, from coordinate 41,060,491 downwards.
CTGCAGGCAGAGATCTGGGAGACTGATGTGGTAAGAAATCCTACCTTCTGCAAACTTTTGGTCAAATGTCCCAGGATCTCTCGGCTGCAGCAACCTTGGAGTAGGTAGAGTTCATCCAGTGAAGTATCCTGCCAGCTATGGCAACTGTAGGGGAGGAAGATATTTCCTTCTCCTCTTCTAGGTTCTTTGGCTGGTTTAATAATTAAGTTGACATAAGACAGATTAACAGGAGAAAAACAAAAGTTTAGTATCATGTATACATAGGAGACTCAGGGAAACTGAGTAACTCTCGGAAATGGCAGAAACCATCACCTTACATACCGTCTTCAGTGAAAGACCAAAGAAGATGTTAGAAATAGGGAGTCGGTTATGGGCTGTTATCAGGAAAAACACAGTAAACAAGTGTAAGGTTGTTATGCGAATTTGAGTCTTTGACTTCTATACAATGATAAGGGACTGTCATCACCTTCTTCCTGGTACAGCAGGGAGACACACTTACAAATGGAGATTTCCCTTATGAATGTAAATAGCTTTTACAAAGGGTAACTACTACTTGGTTTTCAAAGCTTCTCCCATAACTGCTGTTTCTTAAAAATAATCCTTATGCCAGAGAGACATATTTTGGGGTGATAAATTCTGCTCTCCTACAGCTCCAGTGGGAAGGAATTTAATGTATATGAGGCCAATCCTTCCCTTCTCCTTTCACAGCCACCTCCCAGATCAACTCTGAATTCCCACATAGCTGATAGGGGGTCCTGTTGACTTTTGCCAGAGAATTCCCTGTCTCTTCCACTGACAGAAAGGATGACCACCTTGGGAAAGGAGCTTGGGTTCATGGTTGTTTCAGCTTGGGCTCTACTGATGCTGCCCTCTGCTGGTGGAAGATTCAACTTGCAGCTGACCAGTTAAAGCATTTTTTTTCCTGCTATCAGTCTGGGCCATATGCAATTTATAAACCCGGTGTGCATGTTGAAATCTGTTGTTTAGGACTTCCCTGGTGGCGCAGTGGTTAAGAATCCACCTGCCAATGCAGGGGACACGGTTTCAAGCCCTGGTCCGCGAAGATCCCACATGCTGCGGAGCAACTAAGCCCGCAAGCCACAACTACTGAGCCCGCGTGTCACAACTACTGAAGCCCACGTGCCTAGAGCCCGTGCCCCACAACAAGAGAAGCCACCGCAATGAGAAGGCTGTGCATGGCAAGGAAGAGTAGTCCCCGCTCGCTGCAGCTAGAGAAAGCCTACGTGAAGCAATGAAGACCCAACGCAGCCAAAAATAAATTCATTAATTAAAAAGAAAATAAAGGTTTTCTTTTTTAACTCCACAAGGGCTTCACGTGATTAGACTGCTAATCCTGTAAATTTCCTTCCCGTTGTAAAAGCCTATGAAAATCCAATCAAAATAGGATCTTAGGACAAAATAAGTTAAAAACCATAATTGACATAAGTTATGTCATTTGTCATTTTATGTCATTTTAATGTATATAAGAATATCAAAATGTAAAGAATTATAGTGACTTGTGTTAAAAAAAATCCAACCGTGGGGCTTCTGTGGTGGCGCAGTGGTAAAGAATCCACCTGCCAATGCAGGGGACACGGGCTCGAGCCCTGGTCCAGGAAGATCCCACATGCCGCGGAGCAACTAAGCCCGTGTGTCACAGCTACTGAGCCTGCGCTCTAGAGCCCGTGAGCCACAACTACTGAGCCCGCGTGCCACAACTACTGAAGCCCATGCACCTAGAACCCGTGCTCTGCAACAAAGAGAAGCCACTGCAATGAGAAGCTCACGCACTGCAATGAAGAGTATCCCCGGCTTGCCGCAACTAGAGAAAGCCGGTGCACAGCAATGAAGACCCAACGCAGCCAAAATAAATTAATTAATTTTAAAAAATCTGTTGTTTATAGTTTGCCTGCATTTTCCTATAGACAAAAGCACTGTTTTACACAGTGGTTGAGCCCTCACCATCATCCCCCCAAATCCAGAAAGTAATCAAAACCTACTCATGTTTCTACGGAAAATACTTTCAATGAGGGTCAAGTGTTCACCAAATTGTCTCCTATGTGCGAGGCACGGCAGGGGTACCAATGTGATGCAGAGTCCTTGCCTCTCAGATAGTTATCTTGTAAGAGGAGAGAAGACATTAACATGAGTAACTTTAAGAGAGAGACTATCTGAAGTGTTGTAGGGGTACACACGGAGAAAAGTGAAGATCAAAAAGAGGAAGATACTACACCTAGGGTGGAGAAACCAAGGAAAGCTTTAAGAAAGCATTGGAATTTGAGGTGAATAATGTCAGCAAAGAGGGTAGAGTATTTAAAGGAGATGGAACAACAGAAACAAAGGCATGGAAATAGGAATACATGAGATGTGGCCTAGAAATGGCAAATAATCTCTCGTGTCGAGGCAGAGTATTAGGGGAGAATTCAGGTATGTCACTTGAGGATCCCAGGCTCTCCTTAACAGCAGGAACAGTGACGACCTCCTTCTCCCACCCCCTGTTTGCCGTTGGACGATGACTCCTTTAGTTCAGGTGAGGCAGAGTGAGGGGCTGAAGATGGGGAGTCCAGCAGGTTGAAGGCTGGGAGTAGCCGGGGAAAGGACTCAGGGATAGAGAATAGGCTTGTGGATCTGGAGGCAAAGGCCTGGGTGAGGGCTGGGAAATGAGCAAGAAGTAGGAAACTAAGCCCAGAGTTGCCCCACTTTCTCCCATTCTGCCTCCCTTCCCCTGTGTCCTCTCCTCAACCCTGGCCAGCCCTGGAGGCTGACACTGAAACAGCCAGAGAGTGAGGGGAGAAACTTCAGTGATAGCAGGACTGGCAGAGTAGGATAGGGTTCTCTTTCCTCTCTCTCTGCCCCTTGACACTGCCATCTACTGCTGGGAGAGGTTGGGGGATGTAGGGAGGAGTGGTTGAAAGGGATTTCCTCTTCATTTTTCTTCACCTGTTGGGAGTTGGTCTTTGTCACTGCTGGCCCTACCAGGCTCTAGGCCCTGGACCTGCCATGAGGGAAAAATGAAGAAGGCAGTGAGCATCCTCCAGGGTGGCAGTTCCTAGGTGGTAGGTATATGTGGTTAGTGATACGTACACATCAAAGAGGCTCCCTGCCTCTTTCTTCTACTTAAGTGTAGAGGAAAATTTATTTCTAAGTTTGGAACATTCCCTGTGCAATAAAAGAGAGCAGCCTAGGGGCTTCCCTGGTGGCGCAGTGGTTGAGAGTCCGCCTGCCAATGCAGGGGACGCGGGTTCATGACCGGGTCCGGGAAGATCCCACATGCCGCGGAGCGTCTGGGCCCGTGAACCATGGCCGCTGAGCCTGTGCGTCCGGAGCCTGTGCTCCACAACGGGAGAGGCCGCAACAGTGAGAGGCCTGCGTACCGCAAAAAAAAAAAAAAAAAAAAAAAAAAAGTGAGCAGCCTACCATCACCTTAGATGCTAAGGGGGTGCAAGTTTCAAACTCAGTTTGATAACAGTAATGATAACAATGAAATAGCCAGCATTTTTTGAGAGAATCCTTATAGTACAAGCGGTACAGATATAAGCCCTGAAGTCAAGCCAAGCTGAGTTTGAGTCTTAGCCCTGCCTCTTAGTGGCTCAAGCGCAGTGCTTGACAAAGAGTAAGAACTCACATGAACCAACTAACCAATCAATTGATATTACTAATTCATATTTATTAGTATCACAATGTATATTTGTGTTTACACACACATACAGTTCTATGAAGACATGTTATTATGATCCTCATCTTATAAATGAGGCAATTGAGGTCCCCTAAGGAATTGGTACAAGTTTACACAGCTACCAAGTGGCAGAACCTAAATTCAAAACCAACTTTCAATACAGAGTTGCTCTTGGGATGATGGAAAAGTTCTGGAAACGGATAGTAGTGATGGCTGCACAGCATTGTGAATATGCTTAATGTACTGAGTTGTGCATTTATGAATGATAATAATGGTAGATCTTATGTTATGTATATTTTACCACAGATTAAAAAAAAGCAGTTGTCAGAAGCTGCGTTCTTAACCACTGTGTTATATATACTGCCTCTCAATGAACATTAATTCAGTGCCTATTGTTCAAAAGGCCCTCCAATGTCATACAACGAGCACTAAATTTTCAGTCAAAAGATCTCTGTTCAAATACCACATCTGCTTCTTACTCATCGTGTTATCAGTGAGTGACTAAGACTTGTCTGGGTTGTCAAGTTTCTGGGCAAGCCCCGCTTCAAGGGTACCCATTAGTTGCAGACACACAGGTCTCTGGTTACGCTGCTGACTGACCTTGGGGAGAGGGGGTCCAGGCAGCTTGGAGCCCCAACGAGGCAGAAAATTAAGGTTTGAGCCAGTTTACCCATTCTTGCTTACTCCTTTCACCAGAGTGAAATGTGGCCACTACTGGGTGGGAACTTCTAAAAGGAAGTGAGACAGCTACTGATAGGGGAACTTGAGAAGGGACTCCTTGGAAAGGGGAAGGAAGATGAGTTCATATTGAAATAGATCGTTTTCTGAGGGGCGGGGGGGAAAATTAGATAAAGCCAGTGTTTTCACACGCCACAGGAAATAAAGCCACACCACAAGCAATCCTGATAGCTACTTTTCCTGCAGAAGTGATCACTTTTTTACCCAAGCTTCTTTGGAAAGAAAGCCAAAGTCCCCTTCAACCTCTTTGGTCCCTCCATGACTTTGCACCATACTCAGTGGAGAGAAGAAATACTCAATAATAAGCTCAGTCCTCAGATACACCATAATGCTGTAAGATGAGATGACACAAGAGAAAATCCACCCTCCTACCCATTCTCCAGACCACAACTCCCATGCCCTTAATTTCCCTAAAGCTATCACTAGACTTTCCAGGATGGAGAAATTTGACCGGCGGATGCTGCCTTCTATTGGAAAGTCAGGCCTCATCAGAGGCTGCACAGCTAGATTTGGCTTCTAGAAAATGTTTGTGTGTTAATGGTTTGAAACCCATTATACATGTTCTTAGTAAGAACAATTCAGAAGGCCAGGCTGCCCACTGAAGTGCATTTATCCTGAGAGGAGGACGTACAGAACACCAGGGTACAAGGCAGGGCAAGTCCGCTATCCCCTCTACACAGGATGGAGTGTCCTATTACAGCCTGGAGGAGAAATACAGGATGCCTCGTGGTGATTTTCCCCAACCCGGCCCAATTAACTAGGCTCAGTCTGTCCAGAGGAATACAGGCATGTTAACAACCCAGCAGCACTGGACGGCCTTGTTCTTATTTGCCTCTTTCAGCTCCGCTTCTGCAGGTCTTATTTGCAGGCACTGTGGTTCTCTGGAACCCAACTGACTCAGCATATTGGCTCCTGATACTGTCCTGTCTCCTTCTGCTCGCACACCCCACTTGAGCCAGGTCCCTCTATCTGGATCTCAGCAAGCTCTCTCAAATTCTGTTAGTTTCCCCACAGCCTTACATACTCACCATCCACCCATCCCCTTAGACTGAGCTGACCTGCTCCCTAAGGCTGGGGATACCAGAAACCACCTATTACCCACTCAGAAGCAGTGCTTCAGTGCCAAGCAATGAGGTCGTGGAACTATTCCCACAATCAGCTTGAGCTGTCCCCTCACCACATCTCAGAGATTAACAAGGGAACCCACTAGTCTCAGATATAATTATGACTGGAAACACTGGGTTCTAAGAGTCCTAAGGGAACACTGCATAAATCATATTCCTTGTCTCCTCGTTGGCAGAAAAGCCATACAGTGGAATCTTTTTGTTGCAAACAGGAATATATCGGAATTTTGTTGGAATGATGTGGCCTATGCTAGAATTTTCCAGATTTCCAAACTGCTTTAAGAAATGTTCTATGGCTCCACTTGCTAAGGTATAATCAAGTCTGCAGGAAACCAGGTTAGTTTTCCTTCCTGAAGCAATAAGTGCCACAGTTGGGGTGAAATGAACTGGCAACCCAATTCTTCAAGGTCTCAAAGGAATCAATGTGCAATGAATTGCCCAGATCAGCTGAGCCCAGGAGCCCCTGGGAGCTAATAGATTTTACCTGAATGTGAAGGCTGTCCCACATCTCCTGGGTACAGCAGGTCCTCCCATGGGGGCACAAGGCAAGACACAACTTATGTAGTTGGCTGACCCCTTTTGTCCACAGAGCAGCAACAACAGCAGGCAGGGCAGCTAAGCTTCTGCTAGGAATGGCAGCAGGGCATAAAGGTGCCAGGCTAAGGTGATGTGGGCCTGAAATTCAGCCTGTCCTCTCCTCACCGCACAGGGCTCCATCCACCAAAAGGCTGACCTCTTTCTCTGATTTGTCTGCCCAAAGGAGTCATCTTTTTTCTAACCTTATTTTACAAATTTCCACGTTGCCTGAGATTTCTAATTTCTAAAGGTACCATAGAGGCTACTACCAGCCCTACACGATGGCCACACAGTCAGCATGCACCCAACCCGTGGGAGTGCCATCCCCAATTCTGAAAATGCACTTGTCTTATAGAAATAGCTCAGGGGGTATATATGGAAGGTGCTAAGGGGAAGAGAAAATGTCCAGGTCTTGCCCTACACTCTGAATACACTCAGGAGCCTAGGGAAATCTCATGTTCCAAGACTTAGGCTAGCACCTCTGTTGCACATCTAACTGGAGCCCACTTTTGCATGAGTGGACACCACCAGTGGAGGCCCCTATTAAGGCACCTGTGTCCCTGAGCCTAAAATCCCAATTGGCAACAGTTGGCTAAAGCCAAGTGGAGGCAACCTCTTTGATATAGTCACATGCTGTCCAGTTAATTAAGACTGTTGCACTATTTTACCTGCCTGGCTCCTCTAGACGTTTGAGTTAGTCACTCCTGTGACACAGATAAGCAAGAATAGAGAAGGTAAAAGTGGCTCCTTGCCCAGAGTACACACATAATCATGTGTGGCAGAGACTGCCTATCAAAATCTATTCTTCTTTTCCTCTATAATAATAGAAATGTAGCTGGAACATGGTTGCGCATCTAGGAATTCCCATTCCTAGCCCTAAACCTCTTTGCAATTAGAGAGGTGGTATGGCTAAGTTTTCACCAATGGCATGTAAATAGCAGTGATGTGTGCTACTTCCAGGCCTGGCCTATAAAACCTTGTTAAGTGCTTTTCTGTTATCCTTCCCCTCCCATGAGCTGATACACACAGGTGCACCTGATCTGGCTGCAACTATCCTACTAAGGCCAAAGTTCAAGGGAGATGGAGAATTGAAACAGACTGAACCTGGGTCCCTGAATGACCACATGGAGAAGAGTACCCTTGCATATTTGAACTGCTCACTCTCATCGTTATTTGAGAAAGAAATAAGTTTCTTTAAGCCACGGAACTATAGTTGGACCCTTTTGTTACAGCAGTCAAGACTTATCCTAATTAACAAAGTGATCAATGAAAGGATCTTTGTATGAATTACTGAACAGAGAAGTAGTCATCCAGCTAGACAGCACTTTGGTGGATATCACTCAATCTGTCCTCAAATTAACCTGGACTAGCTGACAGAACCACTTCTGGGCCATTTGGGGAAAAAAAATGCCTAAATGAGCAAGTGGGATTTCTTAAAAGACAAGCATTATGCCAAAGAAGGTCCTAGGCTTGGAGGCTTCCAGAATGGTTAAGGTTGTCTGGCAATTCTTAGGTTTTCCAGAAACTATCCCAATGATTCATGCTCTGTTTCTCACCCAGAGAAACAACTCATCTCAAAAGAGGAAAGCTAATTGTCTGGTGCCCAGTTACAGTATTCCAGCCTGCAAAAGGCCTACTCACTTATAACCCAATCTTGGTGAATCTCAACCCTACCAGAATCTATACCCTCAAAATCAAAGCCTAATATATGTGCGTCCTGCCCAAAGAGGTCTCAGGCATTGCGACTGCCACCTTTATGCCTATCTCCAGGAAGCTGGTGTCAGTGTCGAAATGAGAGCCATTAGTGATCAACTCTCACTTTGAGGTTCAGGAGCCCAACACCCCTGTCTTTAGATCGCTCCATGCTAGGGAAAACAAGGCAGACCCTAAAACTCAGCCCATGACAGAAGAGGTGAATCACCTTCAAGCAGTTTTATTTTTCTATCCCATACATAGCAAGAAGACCAAGCTACCGAGAAGACACTGTAGTTGAAAAGTTAAAATAACACAAATGGTCCAGTTGGGCCCATTCTGGAAAATCCTCTGGACTGAGAACTTTATACTCATCCATACAGCTATGAGCTTTTGTCAGCCCTACCTCCAAACATACCCTGAATCCATCCGCTTCTCTCCTTCTTCACTCAGTTCTAGTCCAAGCTACCAGAATTTCTGGTACAAAGGTTGCAATAAAGAGAGAAATACTGGTCTACCACAATGGCCTCCTTACTGGTCTCCCTGCTCCCACACTTGCCTCCACACGGCAATCACAATGATTGGTTAGAATACACATCAGTTCATGTGACTCCCCTCCTATGGCTTCCACTAAGGGTTCATCCACTAAGCTCCAGAAATACTGGCCTTTTTAAAAATTGAATTTTTTATTGAGTTCCCTGCAGAATCACATGCAGTGGTAAAAATAATACAGAAAGATCCCTGCACACTCAGCCCAATTTCCCCCAATGGTAACATTGTGCAAAACTATAATATCACAAGCAGGATATTGACACATTGATACAATCCACTAATATTATTAAGATTTCCCAGTTTTACTTGTATTTGTGTTTGTATGTGTATGCATGTGTGTGTTCAGTTCCCTGTGAACACTCGTGTATCCACCATCACAGTGAAGATACTGAAAAGTAGTACCATTTCTACAAGGATCCCTCGTGTGTTGCACTTTTATAACCACACTCATTTCCCTCTCCTACCCACCTCATTAATCCTGGGCAACCTCTAATCTGTTCTCCATTTCTCTAATTTTGTCATTTCAAAGACATTATATAGATGGAATCGTACAGTATGTCACTTTTGAGACTGGCTTTTATCACTGAACATAATTTTCTGGAGATTCATCTAGGCTGTTGCACGTATCCGTAATTTGTTCCTTTTTATTGTTGAGTTGTACGCCATGATATGGATGTGTCTCAGTTTAACTATTCACCTATTGAAGAGCATTTGTGTTGTTTCCGAACATTCATGTACAGGTCCTATGTAAATATAAGTTTCCATTTCTATGGAATAAATGCTCAAAAGTACAATTGCTACGTCTTATTTTAAGGACATGTTTAATTTTTAAAGAAATTGCCAAATTGTTTTCCAGAGTGACTGTATCATTTTATACTCCCACCACAAATATAATAAAATCAAGACTCCTTCCATGGATTATTAGACCCTAATAACCTGGCCTCTGCTTAGCTCAGGCCTGGAAGTAGCACACATCACTTCCACTCGTATATCATTGGTGAAAACTTAGTCATACTGCCACTCCAATTGCAAAAGGGTTAAGGACTAGGAAAGGGAATTACTAGCTGGGCGGCCATGTTCCAGTGACAAATCTATTGTCTTAGAGGAAAAGGAATAGATTTTAATGAGCAGTCTCTGCCACATGTGACTAGGTTCCTTCACCTTTCCTTCTTTTAATTATCATTGTCCTTAGTATCAGAATGTGTTATACTTTTTAACTATCAAAAATGATGTATAAAACTCATGAGGAAAATGACAATATGTTATATGTGTCCATATTTCTGCTCTAGCTGTTGTTTTTTTCTTCTTTCCTGATGCTCCAATATTCCTTCTTTTATAATTTTCTTACTGTTTAAAAAACTTCCTTTAGCCGTTATTCAGAAGTGGGTCTGCTAGCAAACAATTCTCTTGGTTATCTTTTGTCTGAAATTGCTTTCATTTCTTCTTCATTCCTGAAGGATATTTTTGCAGGTATAGAATTTGAAGTTGACAGTTCTTTCCTGCCAGCTCTTGAAAAATGTGTCACTTCATTCCTGTCTTTGTGGTTTCCAATGAGAAATTGATATAATTTGAATTGGCCTTCTCCTATAAGTAATGTATTGTTTTTTTCTGGCTGCTCTCAAGGTTTCTTCTTTGTCTTTAGTTTCAAAAGTTTAATTATGATGTGTCTTGGCAGGGACTTCTTTGGGTTTATCTTATCTGGGGTTTGCTCAGCTTCTCGAATCTGAAGGTTTGTATCTTTCACCAAATTTGAGGAGTCTTTAGCCATTATTTTTGCAAATACTTTTTCAGCTCTTAAATGAGAAGATGAAAAGAACTTCTCCTCTCCTTCTGGGACTCTGGGGATATGAATGTTCGATCTTTTGTTACTGTCTCACGGCTTCCTGAAGATCTCATTTTTTTCAGTCTTTGTTCTGTTATTCATAATGGATAAATTCTGTTGATCTGTCCTCAAGTTCACTGGTTCTATCCTCTGTCATCTCCACTCAACTACTGAGTCTATCCAGTGAGTTTTTCATTTCTGCTATGTACTTTTCAGTTCTATAATTTCCATTTGATTTTTGGTAACTTCCGCTTCTTTGCTACAGTTTTCTATTTTTTCATTTGTTTCAGGAGAATTTGCACTTTTGAAGCACTTTTATGATGGTTGCTTTAAAATCTTGGTCAGATAATTCCAATATCTGATTAATCTCAATACTGTTGTCAGGTAATTGTCTTTTCTAATTCAAGGTATGTATTTTTGTTCTTAGTATGATAGGTGATTTTCAATGGCAACCGAACATTTTGCCTGTTATATTAGGAGACACTAAAGCCTATGTAAATCTTCTAGTTTGTCAGGCAATTACCCTGTTTAGGTTTAGCACACAGGTCTTAGCATACTATTGTGGGCTGTGAGTCCAATGGTAGTTTAATTTTCAGAGTCTATGAAGTCAGCATCAGAAAGGTCCATTTGGAGTAATAAGGCATCCACCCCACGAGCAGAGCAGCAGCAAGGAATCTAGGCATGTTGAAGCAGGTGAACAGGAACATCCAGGAAAGAGAGTCAGGCAAGGACTAGCAAGAGAAAGACAGGCTTCTAGCCTTAGGAGTTGAGGCACAGGGCAGGGTAGGTATCAATAATAAGACAGGGACCCAGGTATCAGGTCTGGGCTTCAAAGTGTAGTTATCTTAGGAACAAAGCCCAGGTACTGGAGACAGGGTGAAAAGTTAGCCTCTACGCAGCTAAATAAAGCTTCTTATCCAGTGCCCCTCATCCAACAGCACTACTGGTCTGGGGCAGAATCTATTAGTAGGCAGGAAGTATGGGAAGAGGAAGACTGTGTGTAAGGAGGGTCATAGTGACATGGGTTAAAAGGATGGGCTCTAAAGCCAGAAAGCTCTATGTCTTGCTGTGTGGTCTTCAGCAAATTGCTGAGGCTCTCTGAGCCCCCATTTCTGCAAAGAAGAAGATAATAATAACACCAAGGGTAAGGATAGAATGAGATTTCTATGGAAAGAATTGAGCCCAGTGCCCAGCGCACGGTAAGCACCAAACAAATATGAACTAAATATCTTATCCCTTGCCTGACACTGACCTTGAATAATGCAAGCCCCTTCTCAGCAGCTCCCTAACTGGTGGCAATGAAAACAGAAGCCTTCATGGTTGCTTAGAAGTTACAAAATCTCATTCTAGGGAAAGTGCTCATTAATATTCTGACCACCTTTTCTTACAGACAGCATCAGAGGCTGAGATTTATCTAATGTGAACAAGTTAAAATAATGATTTCTGTAAGCACACACAGAGCCAGCTTTCAATTACTCACTCTAATGGACAAGATCAGAGTCATGTGTAATCCAAAACTGTGCCAGATCCAAAGTCATCTCTGGCTTGGAAATGGACTGGATGCACTTCTTCTGCAGCACATTTGCCTTTTGGATTCTTTTCTGCTTTGGCTAATAATAAAATGAATTTACATTCTCTACGCACACTAGTTGGCAGCAAGTGAAAATGCACATAAATATTCCTGGGGAAAAGGGGAAGCTGAGATCATGGTATCAAATTTGTCTCAGTGAAGAGAAGATATACTATACATTTTGCTCAGTGGTTCTCAAACTTTAGAAGAGATAAAAATCACATGAGGAACTTGTTAAAATGCACAGTCACAGCCCCGACCCTTGAAATTTTGATTCAATAGCTCTGGGGTGGGACTCAGAACTGTGCTCTTCTTTCTTATTTATTGTGGTAAAAAATACAGAGCATTAAATTTACCATCTTAACACTTTTTTATGTGTACACTTCAGTAGTGTTGAATATATTCACATTGTTGTGCAATAGATCTCGAGAACGTTTTCATCTTGCAAAACTATAATTCAACACCCATTCAACATTAATTTCCCCTCCTCTCCTTCCCCAGCCCTTGGCAACTACCTTTCTATTTTCTGTTTTTATTATTTTGACTACTTTAGATACTTCATGTGAGTGGAATCACACAACATTTGTCCTTTTGTGACTGACTATTTCACTTGGCATAATGTCCTCGAGTTTCATCCATGTTGTAGATATGACAGGATTTCCTTCCTTTTTAAGGCTGAATAATATTCCTTTGTATGGATATACCACATTTTCTTTATCCACTCATCTGTTGATGGATGTGCTTTTCCAATAAACACCCTGGGTGATTGTTATAGCTGGACCTCATACCACAACTTGAGAATAATGATGTAGATCATAAACCTTAAGCCTGGAAAAGCCTTTACGTGAGGATCAGGTATCATGTGATCTTGATGTGATTTTACAGGTGAAAAAGCTGAGGTCCAGGGAGGAAAACTGATCTGTTCAGTGTCACAAAACTCATGGTAGAATGGAGGTGGGACCTAGGTCTGCAGTTCCTCATATAATGTACCAGGCAGAGGCAATAATGGAGCCCTCTGAGGAAGAGTGGAGAGAGAGAGAAGACCAGACAGAGGACAGAATCATGGAACTTGGGGTGTGTCCACAGTAGGTGGGGTGGGAAAACACAACAAGAATAGAGAAAATGGATGAAGTGAACTTCTTGAATCTTGGCTTTTCTCTTCAGAACCTTCTAGCCCAGCATTTCTCAAAAGACCATACACCTGGGTCAATCTGGGCACTTGTTAAAAGTGTAGATCCCCAGACATTCTGATTTAGTGGATCTGAGTTAGGGCTGAAGTTTCTGTATTATTTCTTTTTTAAGTAGACGCCTAAGGTGATTCAGAATTAAATGAAAAATGAAAAAGCTGTTGAAAAATCACACTTGGAAAAACACTTGTCTCACCTTCTAAGCTCTTGAAGGTTTGCTGCCAAGATGTTTTAAAGAAATATTGAAGTCATTGATAACTCCTGATTCCCCTTAGTCAATGACTTGGGGCCAGGGGTGGAGTCTGACAGCCCATCCACTGCTGGGGTGGAGTGCTCTGTCTGGGTAGCAGAAGTATGGCATGCTGCTTAACGATGCAGGATTTAGAGCTGCACTGGTCTGGGTCCGAATCCTGTCTCTGCTACTTGCTCACTAAGTCATCTCAGGCAAGTTCTAAGCTCTTTTCCTCTCTGAGCCTCAGTCTGCTCATCCACAAAGAAATTCACTTCATCCATTTTCCTCTATTCTTGCCTCATAAGATTGTTTTGAAGGTGGTACATAAATAGCATTTAGTAACCACTCAGACGCAGCTTAAATTATTATTTTTTCAGGGTTGTTTGGATGGTTGATCCTTTGCTCAGGCTTAATCCTCTGAAGATTCTAAGGGAGCCAGAGTGACCAGCTGTACCCATTTGCCCAGCACTGAGAGGTTTCCTGGGACGCATGACTTTCAGTGCTAAAAACCGAGACAGTCCTGGGAAACTCGCAATGGTCAGTTACTCTAAAGGGAGACCTTTATGAAACTCTTCAAGTACTTATTTATATACATTATTTTGGTAAACAGTAAGCTATAAGCCTCAGAGGCTTTAGTAATTCAACCAGGAATAATTGCTGAAGGTTGTTTGAGAGTCTACATATGTATTAGCTACTCTAGCTAAAATTTCTAACTTGGGCGACCAGAAAGAAGCGCATGGGAGGGAACACGTTTCTAGGCTTGCAGGAATTCCCTGTATCTGGAATGTGCCCAAGCTCTACTGTATATATTTCTTGATTAGGTGATATATTTATTTTTGTAAACTTGCAGGCATATGTTAACAGGACTGGAGTAGTGTTACGATGCTATTTGGTAGCTCAATAAATGTTAGCTGGTTGAATAACTACCAATCAAAATGTCTTGACTTGGGTGTTTTGCAGACTTGATTTATGAAATGCGGAGATACGATTTGAAAGTCATCCCCTTCTCAAACAGCAATTTCCTCCCTTGCACAGCACTAATTCTCTCTTAATGTGGCTTCCCAGAATAAAGGTCGGATACAAGGCAGTCACATACATTGCCGTAGTCAAAACGTCCTTGGGATGACTGTAAAGTGCATTTGTGGAGTTTCTGAATTTCGCCATCAAGTTATCTGAGATGCGTATATGTAAACATAAACATGTACATATATATGAACACATACATATCATACATATTACATCCTTCAACAATGCCAAGCTAAAGTCATATATCACACGCGGCTATGTTCCAGGTTGGACTTGACTTTTGGTGTACACATATTTTCGTAGGATAGTGCTTTGCACCTGTTAGGGTGGTTGAGTGTTGAAACTGGGTGGCTTTTCTTGGAAAGATCCACTGTATTTTCTCAGACTGGAAGGATTGTCATCCTCCATTCGCCACTAGATGGCGCATCAATAATAAAAATCAACCCTTCATTCGGAAAAAGGTTTACTGAACAAGTTTCCCACAATCATTTGAGTACTGCCATCATGAATTTTAGCCATAGCATAGCATACTACTATATATTTTTAAATATTTTCCCTTACACTGGCTTAATTTTTAACTTAAATGTACTTATTTTAGAAGTAAACTGGAACATGAGGGGCAGAAAAAAGAGAGAGGTATGCATAAATGAAAAACACAGTGGCCCCAGAGAGAAAGAAAGATCTGCACCAGAGATTAATGGGAAGGGAAAATGGGTCTGAAGCTGATGAATCAAGGGACCCAGATCAATAGACAGCAGAAAGATGGAGGGGGCAGGTGAGACAAATGGGATCTCAAAACTGAGAGGGAAAAGCTGGGCGAGAGATAGGAAGAGGAAGGCATAGAATCTGGGGGGGAACTGAGACCCATACAAAAATGTTGGCATAAGAAGTTTATATAAGAGGAGGCTGCCACTGAGTCAGGCAAGTCAGAGGCCGAAAGAAAGGTGAAGCCTAAGAAACAGGTGGAGCAGTGGAGGCTCAGGGGCTGAGGAGTGTACTGGACACTCCGGGCTGCCTACCTAGTTTCTATTCCCACTTCTTTTGGGGGACATTGGGAAACACTATTCAGGAACGAAGCCCCAAATTGTGGCCCAGTAGACCACAAACTTACAAATGCCTTACCTACAAGCCTGTGACCATGTGTGTTTGGGAGTTCAGAATTGTTTGGATTTTAGAAAAGCAATACAGGTATGTACCCGACCTTAAGTAACAAAACCAGTGTGGTGTGGGGCAACACCTCATAAACCAAACATATTACTGTTTCTGCAGGGAGAGAGTGGTGGGATACATGAAGATTGTGAAATAGCGTCAGGTCAGTCTAGGTTAGGTTTTGTTGCCAGAAGAATTTTGATGCCAAACTTTAAAAAAAATTTTAAAAGCCTCTTGACTTTTAGAGCCTTTTGGACGATGCAAACTGCTTATGTTTTAATTTTGAAGCTGGGTGATGGGTACCTGGGTGTTTGTCATATTAATTTATACCTTTTTGTATGTCTGAAATATTAATTTGGGGGGGCAAATGTAGACTTTAATGCAAATAACATTTTATTAAAGTAAACCTCAAATTTCAAGAATTGGTATCATATCTTTTCTCTGATGGTAGTGCATTTAAATGAGACATTGATAACAGAAACGTAATTATAATTGATAGCATATCACAGCAATTGCCTTTTTCACTTAATGCATTAGACGGTTTTATCTATTAGTATGAATGTAGCCATGGCACTCTTTAAAAATGATACATATTAAGAAGGAGTATGCCATAATTTAGCTTGTCCCTCTGTCACTCATTTTTTTCTTTTTTTAAATTGAGGTACAGTTGATTTACAATATTATATGTTTCAGGTGTACAACATAGTGATTCACAATTTTTAAATGAAATATTACCTTCAAAAGCCTTTGTATTACATAGGCTTGTGTCTGTTCTGAGAGGGCATGTAACACAGTCCTAGGTTCATAGCAGGCTTACTAAATACTTGTTGAACTCAATCAACTTGACCTAGCCCCTCCCACACTACCGTTTGTTATCCCTGCCTTAGAGAAAGCAACAGATGCTCTGCTGGTTAGGGACGTTAGTCTGGTTTTGAATACAAATAAGAAGCTGGAACAAGGGCTGGCCCTAGGAGGAATTCATTCATTCTTTTTTTTTTTTTTTTTTTTTTGCGTTATGCGGGCCTCTCACTGCTGTGGCCTCTCCCGTTGTGGAGCACAGGCTCCGGACGCGCAGGCTCAGCAGCCATGGCTCACGGGCCCAGCTGTTCTGCGGCATGTGGGATCTTCCCGGACCGGGGCATGAACCTGTGTCCCCTGCATCAGCAGGCGGACTCTCAACCACTGCGCCACCAGGGAAGCCCTTCATTCATTCTTTTATTCAATAATTCAACAAATATTTATTGAGGATCACTGTGAATCTAGCACCATGTTAGAGGCTGAAAAGACATGGGCAGCACCAGGCAAACTGTATTTCCTCTCCACTATTGAGAAATTCAGGGCCTGATAGAGGAGACGAGCTGTTCCCACCTTCCTGTGATTTAATGGGCTAGCGCCACTGGAGAGGCACCATGGGCAATGAAAGCTCCAAGCAGATGTGCCCTCTGCCTGGCATATGGACACCTGTACGTGCCTGGAGATCTTAATAGAGGATCTGGGATTACTGCAGTCCCCACACTGCTACAATCTAAAATGGCAATCTGCTTTCTCTGCTCCCTTGGGGACTTGGGTCTTCATGAAATTAGATTTCTGAGGTTCCCAGAGCTTCCTCTGTACCCAAGAAGGAGAGCAATGGAAGACTGTGGTTAAAGGCCTTCCAGTGCTCACTGAGTATCATCTTAGGTGGCCCCTAGGGCAATTTATTATGGTCTCCTGGATGATATTCTAAAACATTCCCTTATCTGACACCCTGTGCTCCAGACAGACCCGCTCCAATAATTCACACAAGAAAATGCCCTCCTAACTCGACATTCCTCAGAAAAGACTCTTCCTGAAGCCCAGAGGCTGCAGAAGTTCTCCAGGGACTGAGGACCTTGGTTTACGTCTTCCTTGATCCTGGCCAAACTCAGCTCAGCTCGGGTCTTCTATACGGCGATGTGGGCCACCAGATTCTTACCTGGGGATGATAAAGAAGTTGATGTATGTGAAGTACTTAACACAGTACTAGGCACCTAATAAATGCTGTAGCCATGTACCTACCTCATAGTGTTGGTGTCAGGATTAAATCAGATTATCCATGTAAAGTGATTAGTACTCAATAAACGTTAGTTCCTATTATTTATTATTACCATCCTCGTCAAGGAGTGCCCCAGTTCCAGTAAATTCCACCCAAGAATCTACATCTCCAAGAAGCTGACACCTGTGGGATCAAAGGTTCTGTTTGGGAAGAGGAACTGGTACTCAACACTGAGGTCTAGACATCCCATAATGGGTGCATTCATAGCTTAGAGAAGGAGGCTAGGGCATGGACCCCCAGCCCCACACTATTCCAGGGATATGACTCTCGCGAAGATCACCAATGACCTCTTTCTTGGTCAGTTCAGTGGATCATTTTCAACCCTTATTTTCTGTGACCTTTGTCTTTCGGCAAGCAGCACTGGCACTGTTGAGTCTTCCTTCTCTCCATGAGGTGTGGTGTCGGCTTATATGCCACCACACCCTTCGGGTTTTCCTCCTTCTCTCCGGCCACTCCTTCTGACTCTCCTTTGCAGACACTTCTTCTTCTGGCCATCTCTTCATTGCTGGTGACCCTCAGGGTTCTTTCCTAGGCAGCCTTCTCTTCTCACTCTACATATTCTCCCTTGGATAATCCTATCTACACCCATGCTTCAGTGACCCATATGCTGATGACTGCTAAACCTCTAGCCCAGATCGCTCTTCTGAGCTCCACACCCATAGATCCGACTGCCAACTGGACATGTCCTCATGGATGTCTTACAAGAACCTCAAACTCCATGTGGTCCTAATTCAACTCACCATCCTCACCTCACCTCCACAAACAAAGAACCTTGCCCCTCCTCCTATGTTCCCTAGCTCCCTCTCCGTCATCACCTATATCTAATCCATGTGTAGATAGCTCTATTTCTAGAATGTACCCCGCATGAATCTATTGTTCTCCGTTTCCATTAGCACCACCCTAATCTAGGCCACTGTCATCTCTCACCTATAACAGCTTTCTAATGGGTCTCCTTCTCTCCTGCTTTCCTCCTTCTCCAGTCCATTCCCCACTCCAAAGCTGGAAGGAGTGTTCTGAAACAGCAAAGATGATCATTTCATTCATCTGCTTAAAATCTTTCCACAATCCCTCAGAGTTTTAGGTAATAATAATAATAGCTTGTATTTATATAGTACCTAATATGTGCCGGGCATTTCTCTGAGACATATATTGCCAACATCCAATGAAGAACCAAGGCCTAGCAACTATGTCAGTGAGCTTGAAACTGGATTATCCAGCCCCAGTCAAGCCTTGAGATGGCTGCCCCAGCCAACAGTTTAATAGCAACCTGAGCCCGAATTACCTACATAAATCACTCCCACATTCCTGACCCTTAGAAACGATGTGAGATAATAAGTGGTTGTTGTTTTAAGCTGCCAAGTTTGGGGGAAATTTGTTACACAGGGATAGATAACTCATTTATCACTCTAGTATATGACCTCAAACTTTATTCATTCATTGCTCATTCAACCAACCAATAACTACATAATGAGTACTGAATATGAAAAATATGAGCACCAAATATGAAAACTCTTTCTTTGCCATGCTCCCTTACCTTTGTCTCTCCCCCATGACAGTGACATGAGTTTTCATGCTTTTGTGCTGCCCAAGCTGTCCTTTGCTTCTTTATTAGCCTGGCCACCTGTCAATCTTCCTCAAAGCTGTGTTCCTGTATTGCTCTCAGTCTGAGAGCATGTTTCCTTTTTGTGCTCTGTTAGCACTCTGTACACACCTCTCTCATCGCAATTACCTCTCCATAGCATAATAGACCCTTTCCTTGTCCGACCAAACTGAACCTTGAGGGAGAAACTATGTCTTACTCATCTGCACATCCCCAGTGCCTGCTGGAGGGTTTTGAGAATGAATGAACCAATGAATGAATAAATGTAAGTTCTAGGGAGGGCAGGGATCTTTTCTTTGTTCACTGATGTATCCCAAATGCCTAGCACAGTGCCTGCTACATAAGTAAGTGCTCAATAAGTATCTGTTGAATGTTGCAGAAGGTGTAATGAAGAAACAAATGAATGAATACAAAGCACACAGCCCTGTAACACATGAAAAGGTGCTCAACCCCACTCATAATAAGTGTAAATTAAAACTAAAGTTGCAAACTATTTCCTTCTTATTCAATTTACCAAAATCTGAACGTTTGACAACACTCCATTGTAAAGTAGTGGGGAAATGAGCACTCTCATGCATTGCTGTTAGGGATACAAAATGATCCAACCTCCAGAGAGGGCAACTGGGCAATATCTATCAACATTTAAAACTTTTACCCTTCTGGGTATTTATCTTACAGGTAGACTTTAACACTTATGATACAACTCATGTATAGGGTTATTCCTTGTTCAGAATGGTGAAAGGTTAGAAACAGCCTAAATGTCTACAGAGAACTAGATAAATAAACTGTGGTTCATCTGCAGAATGTAGTATCGTGCACTTGTTTAAAAAGATGATTGAGGAAGCTGTCTCTGTACTGATACTGAAGTACAATCAGCCCTCCATATCTGTGGATATGGAACCCATGGATACAGAGGCCGACTGTACTACGTCATTTTATATAAGGGACTTGAGCATCCCCAGATTTTGGTTTCTGTGTGGGGTCCTGGAATCAATTCCCTGCAGATACCAAGGGACAACTGTATCTTTATGATATATACTACAGCAAAGAAGGCAAATACAGAGGAGGCTATATAGTATGCTACCTGCATGGAAGAAAGGTGGAAAAGATGAAACACATACACATATTTGCACAAATATTAAAGGTTATACAAGAGGTGGATAAAAGTGGTTACCTATTAGAGGCAAGAGGATTGGGCAAAGACTGGGGTAAGTTAAGCCAGGGTGGGAAGAAGACTTCTTAATGTATCTCCTTTAAATAGTTTTGAAATTTGAATCGTGTGAATGTACTTACTACCTATTTGAAAACATTAAATTACCTGAAAAGCAGCATCACTTTCAGCTAGTTACACGTTGAAAGACACAAACTCATTCCCTGAAGCATATTAATGTGCTTCTCCCAAAGATATGTGCCTTCAAACAGGGACTCGAACCTGAAGCCAAAGAAATCGAACACACATGGGGAAATTTCAGGCAGTAGCAGCGGTCCACTGAGGAAGAGGGGAAGGAGGACCACCCCAGCCTGCCCCGCAGTCATATCCCCTACTGTACCTTTACACAGACCTTGCCGTTCCTAAGCGCAGCCTCTGTTCTCATCCCCTGCTCAACACCCTGCCCACACATTCAGGAAACAGAGAGCAGAAAGTAGACTCCTAGAAACCAAGGCTAATATCAGGCTCCTGGTTGTATATCTGCAAATGTTAGCCTTGGGTAGCATAAATGAATTTCTTTTGCTAATGGAGAATCAAGGCTTTTTGAAGAAATGTATGTGGAATAGAAATGTAGAAAGGTGCCCTTGGCTTTGCAGAAATGGAAAAAAAAGATAGGAAGAGAAAAAGCTATAACAAGCCATTGACATCAAAGCCTGGGCAGTTTATTTGGTGCAAATCCTATGATCATGAATGTCTCAGAGCTGCAATTCTGTCTGATTACCCTGTGCTGTCAGGAGGGTGAAAAAACCCAAAAGATTAATGTTTTGTGTGGCAGGCTTGCAACTCTCAGCTTATCTCCCATGAATCAGGAGCTGCGCTGAGAGGCTTCAAGAGACAGCGACATTTTATAATGATTTTTTTTTTTTTTTTGCAGAAAGAGACCTGTCAAGCCCAGATTAATTAGCTTCTGCCACTGTTGGCTTCTTCAGTAGACAGGCTAAATCTCCCTGTGCACAACCCTGCCCCACCCTTCTCCAGTGGTTTTTGCAGCATCAGGTTATGTGGGAGAGGGTGGTACGTGTGTGTGAGGGCAGGGGACAAGGTTGACTTGGGTATGAGCCCTGGATTCCAACCTCTGTTAAAAGGCAGAAGCCTCAGGAACGGCTGTAAAGCTGTTTCAATGGGAGGCCAAGTTCAAGAGTTGCTTATAGCTCTTTCCCAAGGCACACGGAAAAGGTGACCCATTTAAAACAAGAACAACTGTTCCGTTGATCTATTGACCCAAAATATTTAAGCTATAGCACCTAGAATTTAAGTACAAATGTTGTAAATCTGCCCATTTAAATAGTAGTACCAGCCAAAATTTGCATGTAGAGCTATACTACATATAAGCTGTGTGACTCTGGAAAAGTTACTTAACCTCTCTGAGACTCTATGTATAAAATGAAGATAATAATATTATTTAACAAGGTGGTTGTGAAGATGAAATGAGATAAAGTTTTACATTATGTGCCATTATGGCAGATACCCAGGGTTCAGAAGTTAACTCCACCACTTATTAACCATGTGACTTTGGGCGAGTTCCCTAACCTCTCTAAACTTCAGTTTTCACATCTCTAAAATGGAGACAATAATCTTCACAGCCCAATGAGTAAGCGCCATGAAACACAGGTTAAGAACTTAGCACATGTAAAAAAAAAAAAAGAACTTAGCACAGTGCCTGGCATAGTAATCATTCAAGAAATGAGAGTTAGAGCTTCCCTGGTGGCACAGTGGTTGAGAGTCCGCCTGCCGATGCAGGGGACACGGGTTCGTGCCCCGGTCCGGGAGGATCCCACATGCCGCAGAGCGGCTGGACCCGTGAGCCGTGGCCGCTGAGCCTGTGCGTCCGGAGGCTGTGCTCTGCAACGGGAAAGGCCACAACAGTGAGACGCCTGCATATGGCAAAAAAAAGAAAAAAAGAAAAAAAAAAGAAATGAGAGTTAGTAGTAATGGTAGGAATAGTAAGAGGTGGAAGAGGAGGAAGAGGATAGAAATGTATATAAGAAGTTCAGGAAGAGAGATTTGGCTCAGACGTGAGAACGTAGTGACTCTAAATTTTTTTCTTGAAGTATAGTTGATGTACTATGTTTCAGGTGTACAGCAAAGTGACTCAGTTATACATATATACGTATGTATTCTTTTTTAGATTATTATCCATTATAGGTTATTACAAGATATTGTATATAGTTCCCTGTGCTATACAGTAAATCCTTGTTGTCTATATTATATATAGTAGTGTGTATCTGTTAATCCCAAATCCCTAATTTATCCCTTCCCCCCGCCTTTCCCCTTTGGTAACCATAAGTTTGTTCTCTATGGAGTGACTCTAAGTTAAAAGAAAAATCATCTCACTCCTCCTCCCACCCCCACCACACACACACACACACACACACACACACACACACACACACACACTTAAAAACTCTATATGACTCCAAACTGCTTAACAGCGCATACAAAGCCTTTTAAGATCTCTGTCCCCTTTATATTTTTCCAGCGTCATCGTCTTCCTGTCCCCTTCCTCTACACTGCAGCTCAGAAAAGAAGTCCCATAGTTCTCATGCCCTGAGCATGCAACGCTATTTATACTGTTATTGTTACTATTATTATTTGTTATTCATATGATTATTCAGACTATTTGTTGAGCCCTTGCCATATGCTAAGTACCTTACATGTGTTATTCCCAGCGGACTGTCAGCTCCATGAGGATTAAGGCCACCATCGCCATCGATCTACCCCTCTACCCACACTGTCCAGCACAGTGCCTGGCACATGGGGGGCCCTCAATAAATGTTTCTTGATGCCTGGATGAATCTAACTCTCACAACAACTCTATCAGATGGGTATAACTATTATCCCCATTTTATAGATAAGAAACCAAGGCTCAGCTATATTAAATAAAAGTCAGGGCTTCCCTGGCAGCACAGTGGTTGAGAGTCCCCCTGCCAGTGCAGGGGACGTGGGTTCGTGACCCGGTCCGGGAGGATCCCACATGCCGCGGAGCGGCTGGGCCCGTGAGCCATGGCTGCTGAGACTGCGCGTCCGGAGCCTTGCTCCGCAACGGGAGAGGTCACAGCAGTGAGAGGCCTGCGTACCACAAAAAAAAAAAAAAAAAAAAAAGTCATAAAAGTTGTGGAGCTGAGACTCCAACCCAAGTTTGTCTGACTCCACCGGCTCTGCTTGCAGCCACTGTCTTGCCCAACTCACTCTCCCCAATGCGCACCATTAATTTTCATGCCTTCATTCCTCTTCTCCTGCTGCCTGCCCTGTCCTTTTCTCTTTGTCCATCTGATAAACTCATCCTTTAAGACTCACTTTGTGTCATTTGTCTTTTATAATTACTCTACTTTTTATATTCTACTTTATTCTGATAATTATTTGAGATGGCTTTCATAATGTATAAAATGGGAAAAATACCAAGTAAGTGTTAAAAATCATAGCCAAAAGAAAATTATAATTAGAAACGGAAACAAAAACCGAGGGAGGTGGGACTTCCCTGGTGGCGCAGTGGTAAAGAAACCACCTGCCAATGCAGGGCACACGGGTTCGAGCCCCAGTCTGGGAGGATCCCTGGTACCGTGGTGCCCCTAAGCCAGTGTGCCACAACTACTGAGCCTGCGCTCTAGAGCCCACGTGCCACAACGACTGAGCCCGTGTGCCTAGAGCCTGTGCTCTGCAACAAGAGAAGCCACCGCAATGAGAAGCCCGTGCACCACAATGAAGAGTAGCCCCTGCCCACTGCACCTAGAGAAAGCCCGCGCTCAGCAACGAAGACCCAACGCAGCCAAAAATAAATAAATAAATATTAAAGCAAAAACAAAAACCCAGGAAGGCAAGATTCACCTAGAAAAAATGCTTGCTAAAAGAGTCTTCTGTTTCTGGAGAGGTGGGCCACAAATCTACTTCTAAGCTTGCTAGCAGCCAAGGCAAGGATAGAAACCTGATTAGTTACAGGATTCATAGTTTCCATAAGTTAAAAAAAAATACCTGCCCCCTTCATTTTTAAAAGAAACTCAGTTTTTTTCTGGGATTGGAGAGAAACATCCTCTGAGGATACTCAGAAAAGAAGATACTGTAAGATGTATTGGATGGAATTCTCCACAACATTCCTATGATGAATTTGATAGGAAACTGCTTATTTTAATATCCCTCTTTGCAAAACAATGGCTTCCT
Source organism: Mesoplodon densirostris (assembly GCF_025265405.1). NCBI lineage: Eukaryota > Metazoa > Chordata > Mammalia > Artiodactyla > Ziphiidae > Mesoplodon > Mesoplodon densirostris. The sequence continues at coordinate 41,036,108 of NC_082681.1, read as the reverse complement.
CTGAGAAGTCTTTCCTGGCTACCACCCCCAACTTCTCAAGGCTGAAATAGGGCCCTTCTATGTTCCCATAGCATCTTGTCCTTCCTTTGATCAAATTACATTATAATTATTTAAATATCTATATTCTTCATCAGAGTGACAGCTTTTGGGGAACAGGTAGCATGCTTTGGTTACCCCCATACCTGTGCCTCAATTTCCTTATCTGTAAAATGGAGATAATACTTACCTCCTGGAGTTGTTATGATGAAGAAATGAGTTAGTGCAAAATGCTTAGAACAGTGCCTGGCCCTGGGTGAACCCACAGATAAGCATTAGCTATTATTTTATCCTCAACATCTACAATGCCAGGCACAAGACATTCAATCAATAAGCAGTGGATGAATGCATAAATAGCTCAGTCCACCAGCATGTGGATTCTCTTCGCCTAGAGAGCTCTCAAACTATGGAAGAATACCATTAGTCTCTTTTTCTTTTTCTTTTTTTTGGCTGCGTCGGGTCTTAGTTGCAGCACATGGGATTTTTGTTATGGCTCGTGGGCTCTTTGTTGCCACACGCAGCCTTCTTTCTAGTTGTGGCACACGGTCTCCAGAGTGCATGGGCTTATTAGTTGCGGTGCATGGGTTTAGTTGCCCTGCAGCATGGGGGATCTTAGTTCCCCGACCAGGGATCGAACCCACGTCCCCTGCATTGGAAGGTGGATTCTTAACCACTGGACCATCAGGGAAGTCCCAAAAACCATTTGTCTTAATTTGTTTACCCTCTTTAGGTCTTTATTCAAAGGTCACTTTTCAGTGAGGCTCTACCCTGACCCCGCTATCTAAAATTACAACTCACCTCAAAACATTTCCTATATCCCCTTCCCTGCTTCATTTTTAGCACTTCACACTGTCTAACATACTATATGTTTATTTATCATTTTTATTCCTGTCCTTTCCCAGTAGAATGTAAGCTCCTTATATAAAGCTAGGGATGCTGTTTGTTTCTAGACAAGAACGTGGCAAATAGTAGATGATCAATAAATATTGATTGAAAGCATAATTGTATGGAAATGAGGTAAAGTGGGGCTAGGATGAGACAAGCAAGGTGCCCAGGGCATATTTAAGGAGGCACTCATTCTCAGGACAGTGGGCCAAGCCTGCCTTTCCATGACCTTAAGAAAGTGACACCTTACAGTTTCAGCCTAGGCACTTTGCTTATTCACCCCAGTACCAGTCCTGAAGCAGGGAATGGACCAGATGAGCTAGTGGGGTTCCATCTAGTCCTGGGCAGTGGAATGCTGATAAATGCTTACCAACCAGCTCTTTGGCAGGGCGAGCTGTGATTTATAATGTTTGCCAGTTTCTGTGGTGTAAATAATCCCATAATGGCCCATTTCAAGCTATCAATGAGTTGTCTCTGAACACAGAGCAGGGAAATGTGCCCAAACCACTCTTGTGAGCTGGTGCAAGTTGACTTCTGCACACCACTGGCCAGGATTCTCGGACCTTTACTAAATGCAACCAGGGCCAGCATGAATGATGACAAAGAGAAATTAAAAACGATGGGTGGATCGGCCACCACTAAAAAAATTGTCCAGAAGTGCATATCCCGAATGGAGGGCCAGTGGCATCACTTTCAAATTATGAGGGATGAAAGGAGCAAATCTAGCAAATCTATGAGCCAGTCCCTCTGCTAAGCACACAATCGGATAAAGTAGATACTACTATTACCCCCATTATACAGATGAGGCAACTGAAGCATAAAGGTGATAAATAGCAACTATTCTCCAATAAAAATTTTTTTAAAAGATGATAAATAACTTGGCCAAGGTGACACATGTAGCAAGAGGCAGAGCCAAGATTCAAAGAGAAGCTTGTTAGATTCCAAGGCCCATGTGTTTTCTCTGCATAGCATGATAGGGTGCTATGGCTTCAGAATATGGTGAGATCTCCACAGGTATATACTGAGAAGCTTCCGTAGGCCCAGGCATGTATCACAGGTGAATTCCCTTCTCCCCATCTACACAAGCTTCCACTAGCTCGAGGACAGTGGTTGCAGCTGTCTGGTTTTCTGTATTCAGTGACAAGCACAGTGCCTGGAGCATAGACCTTATTCAATAAATAATGTCTAAAGATGAAAGGAATAAAAAGAAGAAAGGAAGTAAACGGGAGAAAGGAAGGAATTTTTGTCCCATGGATACTATTTGTGTTTCTGAATTACTTGAGAAGACTTTAGGCAAGACATTTGCACAGATAGCCCCAGGCAAATTCCTCTTTCCAACTTCTACTAATTAGATGAAGTTAAAGCCTGCAGTGGAGTCCTGCTTTATCTCTTTTGCCAGAGATTCACAGGAGCGTGGAATTGGGGGTATAGATTCTGAGATTATCTTTACTGCAGATTTGCTTTCCTAACTGTTGTGGGCAAGGGTCAGTATTCTTTCGTGACCACTCCAGTGCGGGGGATTGGCAGGCAGCACCCAGGGATGTCACTGCATGTCACAGGAAACGGGCACAGGGCTTCACAATTGCCATGACTAATCCCTAGAGCAGGCAATTCTCCAGTGGATAATTGAATAGTCACTGAATTCCAGTTACTAGCTAAATTTCAGGATTCTTCCACTCCGGAGCTTTACCCAAACACCTTTTGTGAGATTTTTTTAAAAGATAAAGCACAGGGAGATCAGCTCGGTGCTTTGTGACCACCTAGAGGGGTGGGAGGGAGGGAGACACAAGAGGGAAGAGATATGGGGATATATGTATATGTATAACTGATTCACTTTGTTATAAAGCAGAAACTAACACACCATTGTAAAGCAATTATACTCTAATAAAGATGTAAAAAAACCCAACAAAACAAAAACAAACAAACAAGAAAGATAAAGAAGTTATCTCTAGGTTGGTTTCTCTCTCCCTCTCTCTCTCTCTCCTTCTTATTCCTGAACATATAATCAGCGCCAGGCCAAAGGTCACCCAAACTTAAATATTCTGTTCTGATTCAATGCCTGGGGTCGTATATTGGGGTGGTCTCCACGAGAGGAGGCCTGCAGACTGCATGCATCCCAAAGATGTGTTTTGTTTGGCATGCTCAATATTTCAGGATTATTTTTTGGCAATTGGAAAATATTTTAAAAAAACAAGGATATTTTGCATTTCAAAACATCAGCTGTTTCAGTTTCTCTTGAAAATGCAGAAGCTCTGCCAACTCTAGGCGCGCAGTCTGACCTGCAGCCACGTGGGCACCTCCGACCCACCACTTCCTCTTCTCTGCCAGGCAAGGAGGCAGGCTGTCATTTGCAGTTTGTTATCTCCCTTTGCACTGCTATTTTCATAATTCAGATGGGTATGTGCTCTCTAGTTTGCCACAAACACTAGTGTACCACACCCACTAGATTTATTTCAGTTGCCTACCAGGCTCCTGTAGTCACTAGGTCTGTGTCTCTGACCTCTACCCTAAGGGCACAAGGCTGGTCTTCGACATAGGCAGGGTTTGTAGCTGCCAGCACTGATGGGTGAGACAGATTGCCAACAGAAACCCGTATGCCTCAAAAATAGCTTTCCTGGGGCCTGCCTGTCTGAAATTCACACTATCAGTCACTTCTTAGGTTAAGGAAAGTAGCCTTCCCCTTTCAAAATGAAAACGTGTTAACTTGGGAGGGGCAATCCGTTCTAATGGTTTCCAGGAACACGAAGGGGAGAGGGTCTGCAGCGGAAGGACTTTGGAAGGAATTCAGGATGGCTAACATTGTTCAAGTTACTTAGCTAGTCTCCAGCAAAAGAGAGAGAGCACGGGAGAGAATGGGACACAGAAAAAGTAAACTTTGCTGAGAGGAGGCCAAGAAGAAGTGCTCAGCAGAGCCTGAGGGCACACCCAGGACAGGCAGGCGCTGGTGACCCCGCGGGTGAGGGAGGGATGGGGAGTGCAGAAAAGCATCCGCCTATTGTGGCCAGTGGGCCCTTCAGAGAAAGAACGAATCCGTTCTTTAGAAAAGAGGGCTTGGTTGGCTGTAACTCACAGGTGGTGTGAAGGCTGGAGCTCTATAAACAGATCCTCTTGCAGTTACCAGAGGCTATTTTTGATCCTTGCAACATCATATGCCCGGCAGACAGTGCCCCTGTTGGAAAGCAGAGTCAAGCGACCCAGCAATTGGCAGCTCCCCTAGGGAGAGGGCTTTCTGTTGGTTTTTTCCGTTCGGGCACACTCTGCACTGCCCCTTCCCCCTTCCCATCCTGCAAGCCTGGCATGTACTAGCAACAACCCCTCCCCGGCTCCCTGAAGCCCTGGGCGGTCTGTGGAAAGTCGGGTGGGATTCAGTAGCCAGGCAGCTGCCCAAACTATCCCGTCCACCACTCCCTGCCCTACCACTCCCGGCAGCAGCTGGGTGCCAGGACTCTCCTGCTTCCATCGCCTCTCCCCGCTCACAGGCCTCCCTCACAGGCAGCTAGCTCTTTCATGCTTCTCTGACCTGACCGTTCTCTCGGGGCTTCGATTAGAAGGGGCTCAGCAATTCAGGGAAAGGGCAGTTTTGAATACATGGGGAGGGGGCTGGCCCAAGTTGGGGGGCTGATTATTTTGGTGTTTCAGGAGCACCAACCAGAGGTCTGTGCAATCTGCATGGGAAGTGAGGAGGCGGTGGGGAAATGAGAGGAACGGATGCAGGTGGTAAGAGGGGACGGAAAAGTCGGGGGGAGGACTTTGCCTACCTTAACATCTTACTCCACCTCTCTCCCTCTTACTGACCTCCAGCTCCGGCCATGTCCCCTGTGCCTCTTGGGGAGCCTCCCAACCTCCACTTGCAAGTGTTGTTCAGGGCCCCAGCTCTTTCCTCCAACTTGCCTCCTACTACCTGGGCCCAGGCTGCATCATGCTGATTTACAGCTTAGTCAGATGAACGCTTAACACCCACCTCCCCTCAGCCTTGGCAGCTTACATTTCCATGATAGTGACAAGAAGGGTGGAAATACTTATTATCTATTTTATATTGAAGCCAATCCTCCCAGGGCCCACACTACTCCTCTCCAGCAGAGGTAGGTACTTGGAGAGGATGCATGAACTTTTCAGGCCACTGGGAGTGCTTGGGAAGTGGTAATTTACTCAAGTCAACCCTTGATTCCTCCTGTGATTTATCCACTGCACGGATTATCTGAGGATGATGCCTTTCTCTAAGTTGGTTTCCCCTGCCTTCCAGCTGGTTTCTGAGCTGTCCCTCCCCCCACTCCCATGACAGCCTGTGGCTGTGTGCTTAAGGAATGCAAAGTTGAACATTTGCCTACGCAAATGGAAATACAGAGGAAAATTCGATGGGGAAAAGGGGCACACACAATCCTTTGATTCTTTCCTATGTCAGCCAGAAATGATTTGGGGCCTTCAATTAAATCCCCAAATTCCAACTGCACACCACGTGCAAAAGCCTTATGTTGGTAGCTAGAGAGGCAGTACTTTTCTTTGTCCTACGTGGCTTCTTTTTGTTTCTCAGCGGTCCCAGGGACAAAAGAGAGTTAAATATGCATGAAACAGATTGACCCATAATGCAAATTATTCATCATCATCATCATCAGGACAAAGATAGCTAACACTTACAGAGAACTTATTATGTGCCAGGCACAGTTCAAAGGGCTTTACACGCATGGCCTCAATCATCACATTTCTGATTTGACATATTATTGACCCTGTTTTGGAGGAAAGGAAACTGAAATACAGAGACATTCAGTGACATGCTTAAGGTCATGCAGCTGGTACCTGGGCAGCCTTTATCCAGGCTCCATGGGCCTGACACCACACTATATCTCTCACTGCCACACATTCTGTTGTTTCTGTTTTCCAGTGTTACAGAACCACCCTCAACCTTAATGGCTTAAAACAACCATCATTTTCCTTGCTTGTGATTCTGTGGGTCAGGAATCCCAACACAGTATGGATGACTTGTCACTGCTCCATGATCTCCGGGGCCTCAGCTGGCATGACTCAAACAGCTGGGGACTGGTCAGGATGTTCTGACTGGGCTCCTGGACCTGGGCCCTCAGTTCTCGCTGTCTACTGGGACACTGGATTCTCCTCTACATGGCCTTTCCATGTGCCTAGCTCAGGCATCCTCACAGCATGGTGGTCTTAGAATAGTCAGACTTCTTACATGGTAGCTGGCTGCCCCTGAGAAAATGCAGATGCTTTTAGGCCTCTGAAAAAGCTAGACCAGGAACTGGGCACAGTATTACTTCTACCACATTCTACTAGTCAAATAAGACGTGAGACCGAACCATCTCCAAGAGGAGAAAAAAGAGACTCCACTCTGATGACTGGAATAGCATGCTGGTACATGGAAAGAAATAATAATAGTGGCCATCTTTGGAGACTACCCTACTATTTATATACACACTATTTATATTATGTTTTATATATACATGTTAATTCATTACCTCATATGTTTGTACATATACACAAAAAAAAATTGGATCAGAAAAGCCAAAAATTGCAGATATTTGACCAATACTCTGCAACCATCGACCCCACTTCACGATGCTTCGTGAGTGTTGGAATTCATTCCGAGGCCTGGATTCTATCAAGTGTTTTAGTGCCTTTTCCAGTAGTTCAGCCAGCTCTCCCAGAGCCCAGTGACTTAGAGGACCATGATTCTAGGGTTAAGCCTGGCCCCTACTTGCATGAAATCGCTTGTTTCTTCTGAGACAGGAACCAGGGGTCTTCTCAAATAAGGTTCTATCCCAAGGCAGTAACCCCCTGGGACTCACACGGGAAAAACCAGCCAGGCTGGCAGAACTCATTGCTTTAAGTGAAGCTTCAGCCACTGAAAATTCCTGGCTGTGTGGTGCCAAGGGAAACTAATGGACCAAAGGAACTCAGGAAACATGAATTTGTAATCCTGGTTCTGCTTCTTTCCGTGTGAGTAGGGGGCAGACGTGAAGGAGGTAGCAGAACGGTGTGGAAGCTATTTGTGCATTATTATGTCACCTCACCACCTAGCCTGTGGACCCCAAATGGCCAGGAATAAAGTGGTACTTTATTGTCTCCCTTCTCCCAGAGGTGCTTTTGTTACCTCCTTTCCCCTCCTCAAAATAGGCAGGGACTTTGGCATAAAGTGTCACTCCACTGTCATACCCAGCCTCTTCCCACTCTTAGCCTAGCTACTGATAGCTCATTCATTCATTCAACATTTATTGAGGGTTAATATGTGCTAGGCACTGCTCTAGGCACTCAAGATACAGCAGTGAACACATCAGACCAAAATACGTGCCCTCGGGGAGCCTACGTTCCACTGAAATGAAACAGACAATAAACGAATAGGCAAAATACACAGCAAGTTAGCTGTTGAGTGATATTAGAGGAAAATGAAACAGGAAAGGAAGGTAGAGATGCTGGGATGGTTTTGCGGGGTGGGTGGGGGACAATTTGAAAGGCCTCTCTGAGAAAGTGACACCTGAGCAAAGACCAGAAAGAGGTGAGGGAGGGAATTACCTTGAGAATAGACTCCAGGAAGAAAAAGACAGAAGCAAAGAGAACAGTTAGGAGGCATGGCAGATTGGATTAGTGTTCTTAATTTTCCACTCCCTTCCTGTTACAGAATCTTTATGCATCCTTTCATCATGTGACTTTGCAGTACTTCCTCCTAGAACAAGTAGACTATATTTCACCACCACATTGCCGCTGAACATGGCCACATGACTTGCTATGTCCAGTGGAGCGTCAATGGACATGATGCTAGAAGAGATTTTAAATGTGCCTGCCTGATTTAGCTTGGCCTCTTGTACACCTGCCATCTGCTGTGAGGAGAACATGCCCCAGCTGGCTCCTGGTCCTAGAATAAAGAGATTCATGGAGAGGATGTGAACTTGACTCTCAGCCTGAAGCAGAGCCATTCCAGCCAACCCACAGACCACTGAGCAAGCAAAATAAATGTTGTAGGCAATTAACATTTGGGGGTTGTTTGGCAGTATCATCATAGCAATAGCTGACTGATAGAGGAGGTCATGCAATAATCCATCTAAGAGATGACGATGCTTAAGACCAAGGTGATAGCAGTGAAGATGACAGAAAATGATCAGATTCTGGATATATTTTGAAGACACAACTGACTATTTGCTGATGAATTAGATGTGGGGTATGAAAGAGAAGCAGCGACAGAAAGAACATTCGAGGACAACTCCACACAATTTGGCTTGAGCAACTGGAAAGACAGAGTTATCATTTAATAAAATGGAAAAGGCTTAAGGTGGAGCAGGTTTGGGGGGAGGGGTGATATCAGAAATTCAGCTTTGGACATAATGAGCTTGGCAGGCCTATTAGATAATTCATAGTTCAGCGTTTCCCCACAGACTGTCCTAAGTTTTATACTTTGAAAGAATAACAATACCTCCATCTCCCTGAATTGTTTGGAAAGCTCCAGAGCCCCCCACACCCCCGCCACTGGCCCTTCACTCCATTACCATACCTAGTGGTGGTTTTGAGATTTTTTGCATCGAAGGAGCTTAAAGAATGCAATCTGTTTAAAAGGGAGCTAGGGGGCTTTTCTTGATGCTGCCTTTGCACAAAAAGCACATGGTTTTCACTTAGCTTGTGTGCTACAAAGCAATGAAAAGAGCAATTTTTTTTCTAAAGATGCTTTTGTTTACATATTACATAAGCTTGAGAAAATATCACTTTTCTATATGAAATAATGCAGACCAGGAGGAAGTTCTTATGGCCAATCTCACATCACAAATTAGAACGAAACCTCCCAATAGCCAAGGACCACAGAGCACCATTGATAGGACAATCTACTTTGCTCCAAGGTGCTAGGTGCTGAGAGTGCAGTGATTCAGCAGATTGTATTACTGTCTAAATTTATTGTCACCCATGCCTGAGGGTATATTATACCTCCCCATCCAGTTCAACTCAGGAGTAGCCATGAGACTTGCTTTGGCCAATGAAATGTGAGTGGAAGTGACTATGCCACTTCCAAGCAGAAGCTTTCAGAGCCCTAGCACGATAACACTATGGTCTGTCTTCTCTCTGCTATGTGAACACCAATATCCCAGATAAGGGCTACTCTGTGAACCTGGGTCCCAGGGTGAAGATGCACGGAGCACAACCATTATCAACCCATGGTCAACATGTAAAAATATGAGCAAGAAATACATCTTTGTCTTGGGCAGTCCTTTGTTACTGCAGCATGACGTAGCCTAAACTGACTACTACTGAGTTGTAAATGGGACAGATGTGGTCATTGCCCTCACGGAATGTACAAATCAATGAAGAAAGCAGTAAATAAGTAAGAAAAATAAGAGAAAGAGAGGGAAATTATTGCAAGAAATAGTATGTAGTGAAAATGACTACCTGGGTGTGTGTGTGTGTGTGTACCTACTTTACATAGGTGGTCAGGTAAGGTAGATTGCTGACTCTTGAACCACAGAGCAAAAAGCCAACTCTTCCTCTCTCTTTCTCGCTTCTCCATCTTCTCCCTTTTCCTCTTTTCTTATCATTCCCTACCATAAAGTCAAGTCTCATCTATCTCATCTTCCTCCCCATGATACTTTCTCCAGATTCTGTTTTTCTTTTCTTTCAACTCTCCACATTTCTATACATAGGTATATGTGCACATATGTGTACACTCACATACACTTGCACACATGGAGACACAACACCCAGAGGCAGTGCTTTGGAGACTGAACTTGATAATCATAACCCTGGGAGCCCTGCTTATCCTACCAGAATTGCTGCACTGCTTTAATTACAGCCATTATTCACAATACCTCACACATTTTCTGTCTTGTTGACAGTATTTGGGAAGCAGCAGCTGCTCCCTTACTTTCACATTGATTGCTACTGTTTTGCCTTGCAAAGGAATATTAAATATCACAGTTAAACACAAGTCTTCTTCAAGACAGCTTCTGCTTCCAGCCATTCAGATCCCATCCCTCTCATTCAGCTGAGTTCTGCAGAGCACTTTCAGATTGGTTCCTTTGCTCGAGTTATTTCAAAATGTCAGGCTTTGATTTGATTCCAACCCCCCTCAAATCTCGCAACATCTCTGCTGCCTCTGTGACTGCCTTACCTTCCAGTTTCTATTGGTCCATTTCAAGACGGCCTACCTCTCCCAGGCCAACTCTCTGTGAATTTATTCATGCATTCCATGAGGCTTTTAAAGACTTTGGGAGGAATCCCTGACCCCCAACCCTAGCTCATAGCTCCTGAAATGACACAAATCGTAGTGCATTCCTTCATCTTAAAGCTTCCAGGCCAAGTGGTTTATACATTCTTTTAAAACGTATCACGGACCCATTAATTATCTGATCAGATGTATGAGTGCTTTCCTTAGAAAAATGCACATACCCACAACATTTTACATACAATTTCAGAAGATTCTTGGATTTTCTAAAGTCTATTCACGCACCACCTGTCTAGGGGTACAAGAGTCCCAGGTGAGGTTAGTTGATGACAACACCAATCCCCCTGGGAAGGTCAGCATCTATAGGTGGGAATGAGTATAACAGATTCATTCCGGAGGCTTTAACAAAGAGGGCAACATAAGAATGCAGGCAAACTCCAGGACTTCCCTGGCGGTCCAGTGGTTAAGACTGTGCTTCCAATGCAGGGGGCACGGGTTCCATCCCTGGTTGGGGAACTAGGATCCCACATGCTGCACAGCATGGCCGAAAACTTTTTAAGAAGTTTGCCTAACTTCAATTCTGCCTCTCTCCTACTCTCTGCTGTCCACCATCTGACCCACTCTCAGGCTCTTTCCTCACTACAGTCGTCTCTCAGAGGACCTGATGCCCAAGGGCGGCTCCCCAAAGCACGCAGGATGGACTACCAGGCCTGAGAGTTGCCACATGTTTTGAAGTTCCAGGCCAGTGGACAAGGCTGGCCCAAGCACCAGCACTTTCACTGAACCCATTCTTTTCATTTCTGAGATCTGTGAGAAGCATGTGCTTTCACCCCAAGGTTAGCCTGACAGTGCGGCAATGACGGCAGTGGACACTGGCCTGTAGAGTTTAACCTCTGAGCACTTATTTACAGTTTTGGACTTCTCCTGGCCAGTGTCGGAAAGCTGCTGATTCTTCTCCGTGACTGGTAAGCTCTGACAAGCGGAAAAAGTAATGCAGATGGGAAATAATGTGCTTCCTGCCCTGGAAGGCATTCTAGGGTTTCCCTTGATTTTCATAAATAAACAGGCTGATCTGGGATAAAAGGGTGGATATACAGAATTGCAGCTAAGAGGCTGAACTGAATGAAAAAAATGGAAGGGTGCTTTTAGGGGACCCCACAAATATGAATGAGGTGATAGGGGGCGTGACTATTGTGGCTGATTGGCTGAGAATGAGAGGCTGTGGTGGAAAGGCAGAGGATTTGGAGGACCCCTATCCTGCTATGAGCTGTGTAACCTTGGACAAGCCACTTTTCCAGCTTGAGAATCACTTACCTGGATGTCAGAATCTGGCAGACCTGTGATCCTTTCATTTCTAACTCTGTCATGCACGTACTTCCTGAAACTTCTCGCCAATCAAGCAAGTGGAGTGGCCTCCTGGTTCAGAATCCCCCCTTCTGTTAGGGAGAAATCTTGGTGAAGTAGTTAAGAGCACGGGATCAGGGAGCAGACTTTCCCACCCCTGGCTGTGTGATTTTGGGCAAATCCCTTATAACCTCTCTGAGCCTCAGTTTCCTCATCTGTAATATGGGAATGAGAGTGTCCCCTCATTCGCTTGCTGTGCAGCTTAAGTGAAATAATGTCCATTAAATACTTAGATCACTTTTTGGCACATGGTAAGCACTGAATATGTGCTACTCATGATTATTTTTCCTTGAGGATGATCCTTTTTATACGTAAAGGTGGAACTCCCCCCACACACCCCCAGTAGCCTGCCTATGCTAAGTGACTCTGCCCTCCCATCATAGCTGAATAAGTCTGAACAGATCCTTGGCACAGATTGGGTCAATGGAATTCTCTCTCCAGGAAACATGAACTGTGAATGGAGCAAGTCAGAGAGGACAAGATGTTGGAGTTGAGTCACTTTAATGACAGTGCTTTGGAGCAGACACTGAAGACATGTTTTTTTTTGGCACTTACAATGTCTTGTGTTTTAATGTGGATTACTAGTGAACATTTTAAAACAGGGAATGTCAAATAACAATCCACAATTCTGACTTTACTGGATCTGGTGGCACTGTGCCAAATTTTTACATGGCAACAACTGGCTAGAAGGAAGTAACAACTGCTCCAGATCACTATAGCACACTTCAACCTTACTTGACCCTCCGAATTTGTGATCCTTGCTCCTCAAGGGCATGCTACTGGCATACCTTCGTTTCTGCTGTTCCTGGGCCTTGATTATTTCACTCTATCTTTGGTCCTGTGAGATACCCCAGAATCCCACAAAGCATTCCACTCAATACTTTGTACTCCTCTGAGCTACCTGGAGTGTCTGTTACTTGCAGCCAAAAGATAAAAGACTATCAGAATGGCTGGACTCCCATGGTAGAGCCTCTAATGTCACTGGTTCCAAAGAGCCAGCAAATTTCATGAAGCAGTCTTCAGACATTCTGATTTAGTTGCCTGATTGTCAAGGGTTGTAATCATGAATTTTTCTACCTGGCATTTCTATATACTAGTTTCTAAGAGAACGTGTGTTCTGACCTGATTTTCCCAGACAGATCCAAATTCAAACATTTGGTTCTATTACTCCCAAAATTACAGTTGTATTTTTCAGATCATGTGTCCTAATCTGGGTGTTGAAAAATATACTCACCACCTACTTCAAATCCTAAGATATTTTTTTCATCATCTGAAGTAGCTCCGAAACATTTGGAGAGGGCATAATGAAACCACTTGAAATCAATTTTAAAATCTTTTAAAGCTCTATTTAAAAGTGGTTTTCAATAAACACCTTCCTGAACATGCATATTATGTTCTCTCTGCCTAGAATGCACTATTGTCCCTCACCACATGTGAAAATGCTACTCAGGCTTCAAGGTTCATCTCAGAAGCTACCTTCTAGATAAAATTTCTCTCTCCCACCTAGGGAGACTATTCACTTCCACCGGTGTGCTCCCGTAGCCCTTTATACACTTGGAATATAGCACTTAACACATGGTATTACAAATATTGGTTTATTATCTGTCCTTCATACAGACAAGTGAGAGCTCTTGTTTGTGAGCTCCTTGAGGTTAAAATTCATGTCTTAGTCATCTTTGTATCCCCAGCATCCAACTCATGGTAGATGCATTGCCCATGTTTTCTGTACGATGTTTGTTGTTGTATTAATTGAATTTAGACTAGAAAAAAATCCTGAGAAAGATGTTTCCATAGAGTTTACATACAGGTGGTAAACATGGATTACAAATACTGAATGACAATGAATAACAGGATATTCAGTGTCACCTACAAATGAAAACAAGAGGCATACAGCACAAATAACTGTTTTTCTTTTTTTTTTGCACTGTGCAGATAGATGAAAGGAAATGGCATAGCTATTAGGAAGAGATAGAAAAAAAGTTAACATATCAAAAATAAACATATTTCCAAAATATAGAGTTTTATGAAAAATGTTAAATTAAAAAAAAAAAAATTGTGGAAAAGTACATGTGCCTTCAATGGAGGGTGACCAGTTGAGAAAGTTATAGGTTACTAAAGCACATGAAAGTAAAGGATGAATCAGAAATGGAGGCAGACTTGGGCAGAGCATAGAAGTTTTTATAAATACCTTCAGAATGGGAAAACTTAGCCCAGAAGAAGAATGGAGACATGGATAGTCTGAAAGACCCAGAGTGGAATACTCTTTCCTGGAGGCTGGAAAATCAAACTAAACACTAAATAGCTCTATGAACTGAAGCCGACTGAATAAACCAGTTGAGGCTCTGAGAGAGGCATCTGCAAGGATCTAGAGACTTCATAATTGATCTTCTGTGGAGCCTCAGAACCCAGGACAACTTTAGGAGAAATTGAACACATCAAGATGAAAAAATATGAGAAGCCAGAAGGTGAATCTAGAGTTAAATTAAGCTGTGCTGTACAAGTAAAGGAATGATAAACCCTTATGTTAGATTATTTATTTTCCAGATTGTGGCCCAAAATAAGATGCCAAAACTCTGTGATTGCAGAACCAGTGGGCTGGTGATCCCTGAAGACATATATTTGTGTAAGTTGATACACATGGTGGAGATTTTGGGGGTGGAGGAGGCAGGAGCCTAAGGAGAGGTGACGAGAATTGAGGAAATATTACTATATGAGTTATCTATCACTGCATAAAAAATTACCATAAAATTAGTGGCTAAAAGCAACACACATTTATTATCTCGCAGTTTCTGTGAATTGGGAATTTGGATATAGCTTAACTGGGTCCTTTGTTTCAGGGTCTTTCACAAGGCTGCAATCAAAGTGTCAGCCAGGGCTGGGGTCTCATTGGAAGGTTCGACTGGTTAAGGGTCTCGTTCCAAGTTCATGTGGTTGTTGGTGTGGTTCTGTTCTTCGTGGGTTGTTGGATTGAGAGCCTCAGTTCCCTTCTCACTGCTGACTAGAGGCCTCCCTGAATTCTTTGCCATCTGGGTCTCTCCAACAGGTTGCTTTCTTCATGGAAGCATGCTAACCATGAAGAGACTAGAAAGAATCAGCCAGCAAGACAGTTAAAATCTTATGTAACATAATCACAGAAGTTGAAAGAATAGTTACAGAAGTTGAAAGAATAGTACAATGAACCCAATTTATCCATCATCCAGATTAAGACATTATCAACTCAAGGCCAATCTTGTTTCCCTTAATGTTCCACTCCCTTGCTATCATTTTGAAGCAAATCCCAGTCATTATATCATTATATATATATATATAATTATATCAACTATAATTATTTCACTGTGTACCTCTGTAAGATAAGAACTCCTTAAAAAATAACTATACCATCATCTCACTAAAAACATTAACAGAAATTCCTTAATATCATTAAATATCCAGGGTACATATTATTAATTTGTGTGTTTTTGTAGCAAACTTTATTTATTTATTTATTTTTGGCCACACTGAACGGCATGTGGGATCTTAGCTCCCTGACCAGGGATTGAACCCATGCTCCCTGCAGTGGAATCGCAGAGCCCTAACCACTGGACAGCCAGGGAATTCCCTTTTTAAGTATTCTGAATCAGGAAAAATAAGATCTATACATTGCAATTAGTTGATGTCTCTTTTTTTTTCTTTTAACATTTCCAAGACTTCTTTTTTCCCCAGCTTTATTAAGATATAATTGATATATAACTTTGTGTACTTCAAAAAATGAAAAGACAACCTATGGAATGGGAGAAAATATTTGAAAATCGTATGTCTGATAGGGGTTAATATCTAAAATATATAAAGAACTCATAGAGCTCAATAGCAAAAAAAAAATCTGATTAAAAAATGGACAGAGGAATTGAACAGATATGTTTCCAGAGAAGACATACAGATGGCCAACAGGTACATGAAAAGGTGCTCAACATCATTAATCATCAGGGAAATGAAGATCAAAACCACAAGGAGCTATCACCTCACACGTGTTAGGATGGCTATTAGCAGAAAGAGAAAAAATAACAAGTGTTGGTGAGGATGTGGAGAAAAGGGTACTCTTGTGAACAGTTGGTTGGAATGTAAATTGGTGCAGCCTATATGGAAAACAGTATAGACGTTTCTCAAAACATTAAAAATAGAACTACCAGGGACTTCCCTGGTGCCACAGTGGTTAAGAATCTGCCTGCCACAGAAGATATACAGACTGCCAACAAACACATGAAAAGATGCTCAACATCTTTACTCATTAGAGAAATGTAAATCAAAACTACAATGAGATATCATCTCACACCAGTCAGAATGGCCATCATCAAAAAATCTAGAAACAATAAATGCTGGAGAGGGTGTGGAAAAAACAGGGAACACTCTTGCACTGCTGGTGGGAATGTGAATTGGTACAGACGGTATGGAGGTTCCTTAAAAAACTGCAAATAGAACTACCATATGACCCAGCAATCCCACTACTGGGCATATACCCTGAGAAAACCATAATTCAAAAAGAGACATGTACCAAAATGTTCATAGCAGCCCTATTTACAATAGCCCGGAGATGGAAACAACCTAAGTGTCCATCATCGGATGAATGGGTAAAGAAGATGTGGCACATATATACAATGGAATATTACTCAGCCATAAAAAGAAATGAAATTGAGCTATTTGTAATGAGGTGGCTAGACCTAGAGTGTGTCATACAGAGTGAAGTAAGTCAGAAAGAGAAAGACAAATACCGTATGCTAACACATATATATGGAATTTAAGAAAAAAAATGTCATGAAGAACATAAGGGTAAGACAGGAATAAAGACACAGACCTACTAGAGAATGGACTTGAGGATATGGGGAGGGGGAAGGGTAAGCTGTGGCAAAGTGAAAGAGCAGCATGGACATATATACACTACCAAACGTAAGGTAGATAGCTAGTGGGAAGCAGCCGCATAGCACAGGGAGATCAGCTCGGTGCTTTGTGACCGCCTGGAGGGGTGGGATAGGGAGGGTGGGAGGGAGACGCAAAAGGGAGGGGATATGGAAACATATGTATATGTATAACTGATTAAATTTGTTATTAAAAAAATAAATAAATAAAAAATAAATAAATAATTAAAAAAAAATCTGCCTGCCAATGCAGGGGACTTGGTTTCAAGCCCTTTTCCGGGAAGATCCCACATGCCTCAGAGCAACTAAGTCCGTGTGCCACAGCTACTGAGCCTGCACTCTAGAGCCCGCGAGCCACAACTACAGAGCCCATGTGCCACAACTACTGAAGCCCGTGCGCCTAGAGCCCGTGCTCCGCAACAAGAGACACCACCGCAATGAGAAGCCCGTGCACCACAACGAACAGTAGCCCATGCTTGCCGCAACTAGAGAAAGCCCGCACGCAGCAACGAAGACCCAACGCAGCCAAGAATAAATAAATAAATAAATAAATAAATAAATAAATAAATAAATTAATTAAATAGAACTACCATATGTGGGACTTCCCTCGCTCTCCAGTGGTTAAGACTCCACCTTTCCATTGCAGGGGGCACATGGAGCAGCCAAAAAAAAAAAAAGAAAGAAACAGAACTACCATATGATCCAGTAATTCCACTTCTGGGTATTACCCCAAGATAATGAAACTACTAACTTGAAAAGTTACATGCACCCTTGTGTTCACTGCAACGTTATTTATAATAGGCAATGTATGAAAACAACCCAAATGTCCACTGATAGATGATATTTGATATATATATATGTATATAATATTTTCATTATATATATACACACATACACATACATAACAGAATTTGGCCGGAAAAAAAGAATGAAATCTTTACATTTGTGACAAGATGGATGGACCTTGAGGGCATTATGTTAAGTGAAACAAGCCAGACAAAGAAAGAGAAATACCATATGACCTCTTTTATGTGGAATGTAAAAAAGCAAAACCAAAAACATTGTGTAAGTTTAAGGTGTACAACATGATGATTTTATACACATATATGTTGCAAAATGATTACCACAATAAAGTTAGCTAACACACCTATACTCTATTGGCAACTTTCAAGTATATAATACATTATTGTTAACTATAGTCACCATGCTGTGTATTAGATCTCCAGAATTTATTTATTTTCTAACTGGGCGTTTGTACCCTTTGACCAGTATATCCCCTTTCCTCCCCCCACCTCTTCACCCCTGGCACCCACCATTCTACTTTCCATTTCTACGAATTTGAGCTTTGTTGTTTTTTTTTTTAGATTCCACATATAGATGAGATCGTACAGTATTTGTCTATCTCTGTTTGACTTATTTCACTTAGCATAATGCCCTCAAGGCCCATCCATGTTGTCACAAGAGACAGGATTTCCTTCTTTTTATGGCCCAGTAATATTCCATTGTATATAAATGCACCACAATTTCTTTATCCATTTATCCATCGATGAACACTTAGGTTATTTCCATATCTTGACTATTGTGTATAATGCTGCAATGAACATGGGGGTGCAGATATCTCTCTGAGATAGTGATTTCATTCTCTTTGGATGTATACCCAGAAGTGGGATTGCTGGATCATATGGTAGTTCTATTTTTAATTTTTTGGGGAAGCTCCATACTGTTTTCCATAGTGGTTGAACCAATTTACTTTCCCACCAATAGTGTGCTAGGGTTTCCTTTTCTCCACATCCTAGCCAATACTTGCCTTCTTGATAATAGCCATTCAAACAGGTGTGTGGTGATATCTCACAATTATTTGATTTTCTCTATCTATGTTCAGCAGCTCAGGTGCAGGAATGGGGAGGATTACTTGAATTCACTTAAGACTGGAGGTTTTGCCTGAGCAGGTAACACAAAAAGACAATGGAACGAGCATTTGAGAGTACTTACTTGAGTGTAATTGGAGTGATGAACAATGGCATATAAGCTGAGTAAGGAAAGAAATGAGGAAAGGAAGGAGGCTGTTAGATTGAAGTGTGATACACACTGTGATGTACCACCCAGACCACCTTTCATCGAAGGTCTTGTTGCCTCAGTTGTTGGGAATGTCTTCAGCTGTGCTGCCAGGGCCTTCAAGGATTACTTCATAGCTGCAGAGAGATAGCTGCCTTTCACAAAGAAGTCACACCCCTTCCCCAGTGTACCACATTCAATGACTGACCAAGACATGAATTAAAAGCCAGGTCATCTTGGCCCAACTCAGAACAACACTTAAGGACCATGGTAGTTTCAGAACTTCCCTATGGGATTGACCAATACAGTCACTAGGCCTGTATTACATCCCAAATTCTGCCCAATTCTGCTTCTTTCTCTTCCTTTCTACAGGTATTAATCCCAAGGGCACTTCCTTTTTTTTTGAATAAAAACATCTTTATTGAAGAATAATTGCTTTACAGTGGTGTGTTACTTTCTGCTGTATAACAAAGTGAATCAGCTATACGTATACCTATATCCCCATATCCCCTTCCTCTTGAGTCTCCCTCCCACCCTCCCTATCCCACCCCTCTAGGTGGTCAAAAAGCACCGAGCTGATCTCCCTGTGCTATGCGTCTGCTTCCCACTAGCTATTTTACATTTGGTAGTATATATATGTCCATGTCAGTCTCTCACTTCGTCCCAGCTTACCCCTCCCTCTACCTGTGTCCTCAAGTCCATTCTCTACATCTGCGTCTTTATTCCTGTCCTGCCAAGGGCACTTCTTAAAAAACATCTTGCACACTAAACTCCCTCTGAGAATTTGCTTCCTGGGGAAACCAATCTGTGACATGGTGTCTGTGTATGGAGCCACTGTACTGGGAGTAAATGAGGTGAAAGGATGGAAATGTGTGGTCATAGGGTAGAATGTCTTATGATTTCAGAGGTGAAACAATTCTGGATGATGACAAAGGACATGGGTGTGGCCAAGAGAGTGAGTGGCTAAAGTGGGATGAAAGGCAGGATCATTGAGGATGAGAAACTCACATGCATGTGGAAGTCACCAAGACTTCACTGTCAATAGGTATTTACTTTATTAAAGATCTACTGTATTAGCTAGTTATTTCTGTGCAATAAATTACTCCCAAATCTAGAGGCTTAAAACCACAAACATTTGTTATCTCACATTGTCTGTGAATCAGGAATCTGAGTGTGGCTTAGTTAGATGTCTCTATCTCAGCGTCTCTCACCAGGCTGCAATCAAGGTGTTGACCAGGGCTACATCTCAAGGCTTGACTGGGGAAAAATCCACTTTCAATTCCCCTCCAAGCTCACTCAGATGTCTGCTGACAGGCCTTGGGCCCTCTCTGGCTGTTGACCAGAGGTATCAGTTCCTTACTATGTGCGCCTTTCCATAGAGCAGCCCCCAACATGGCAGCTGGCTTCCCTCAGAGTCAGTAAGCAAAAGAGTGAGAGGGCATTCAAGAAAGAAGCCATAATATTTTGTAATCTCATATCTGAAGTGACATCTGTCACCTCTGCTTCTGGAAGGGGAGAGGATTACACAAGGGTGTGAATAAGAGGAGGTGAGGGTCATGGGAGCCATTTTAGAGGCTGCCTACAACACCTACTCTGTACAGGGCACTATTCTAAGTGCTTGAGATTCAGCAGTGAATTGAGGCAGACAAAAGCCTTTTTTCTTAACACCTTCAAGTTGGCAGGAGACAGACAAAAACAAGTAAACAGATGATCATTTAAGAACATGGTATGTGCTATGAAAATAATAAAATAGGATAATGTAGAAGAGAGCAAGTGGGTGGGGTGGAGGTAGGGGGTTATTTATAGATCGGGTGGCCATGGAATACTTCTCTGAAGTGACATTTCAGCTGTGAACTGGATGGATGAGAAGTAGTTATCCATGCAAAAATTTGGGAGAAAAACTTGCCAGGGCAGAGGGAAAAGCAAATGTAAGGAACGTTAGGGAATGAGCTTGGTGAGTTCATGTGGCTAGAGCAGAGTGAGAAAACCCAAGAAGAGAGAGCAGAAGTAGGTGGGAGCCAATCATGCAGGGCCTTGTAATCCATATAGACTTTATCCTAAGAACAATGGGAAGCCACTGGGGGTTTAGGCAAATGGGGGACAGGATCAAATTTGGTTTTTATTTTATTATTTATTTATTTATTTATTTATTTATTTATTTTTGCCTGCGTTGGGTCTTCGTTGCTGTGCACAGGCTTCCTCTAGTTGCAGCGAGCATGGGCTACTCTTTGTTGCGGTGCGAGGGCTTCTCATTGCGGTGGCTTCTCTTGTTGTGGAGCACCGACTCTAGGCGCACGAACTTCAGTAGTTGTGGCATGCAGGCTCAGTAGTTGTGGCTGGCGGGCTCTAGAGCACAGGCTCAGTAGTTGTGGTGTATGGGTTTAGTTGCTCCACGGCATGTAGGATCTTCCCAGACCAGGGAACAAACCCGTGTCCCCTGCATTGGCAGGCGGATTCTTAAACACTGAGCCACCAGGGAAGCCCCAATTTAGGTTTTAAAAAGATTTCTTTGCTGTAAGGAGAACATAGACTGACTTTTTGAAGGGCTGAATGGAGGTCCAGAGAGATGGCAGGACTTGGGATGGAGAGGAAGACAGAGAGGTAGGTGCCTATGTATTCATTGAATGATGGGGACTTTAGCAGATGACCATGGTTCACAAGGGGTAAATGTGGTATTGCTGGCTTGAAGGAGCTTCAAAGCAGCAGAGGTTTTGACCTGAGGGTGAAGGGGGAGTGGTCTGGAAGCAGCACTTCAGAACAAGGAGGACACCTACCCCAGTTTCATAAGTGAGGCCCGCTCAGGAAGCCACGCATCAGTTAAGGCATCAGGAGTAAAGAACATTCAGTGAGGAGATCCATGCCTCAACCAAGTGGTTGGGAGGCCTTTTGTCATCTGGCGTCACCGACCCACAACAAAGATCATTCAGGGCCCTTCTCTGATTTAGAGCACCCTCATCTAACTCAAGTCAGAAGGAGACACTATAAATTCTGAGGATTCTGAGGTGAGTGTGAGCAAGATAAGCTGCTTTTTGAAAATAATTTAGGATTTAGGCTTCAGCCTTTGAAATTCCAGTTAAGTTTTTAGTCACAAATCTTCAACTGCTCTTCATCCTTCAACCTACTGCTTCCTTCCAAATGACTCAGCTAGGGCAGTCTGCCTAGGAAAACATTATTTTCTGACTTCCTATAGCAATGACCAGAGAAACAGCAGGCCAAGCTGCAAATAAGCAGGCCAAGAACCAGATCTGGCCCTGGGTTTGGAAGTTCTTTACCTTTCCCCTGGACCAGTGTTCCTGCCCCCCCACCAAGGACCAATTTTTTTCCCCCTAGGGGGTGATATCACTCCTATTGAGAATGCATCCCCCTAATGCAAACAAGCACCCCTGATGGTGAAGATTTTAGACACAAGGGTAGAGCCCATTATGAGACTTTTGAGAGTTGGGAGCTGGGAGGAATTAGCCCCCCAACCCAAACCACATCAAGCAGGGAACATATGTCCACTGCAGATAGAACCGTCACTGATACTTCATAAGTCAGAGGTCAAGTTTGGGAATCAGTCTTTTGCACTTGTTTATTTATCCTTGGTTGGTTCCATTGGAACCCAATGGTTCTTCTTGGGACTGAGAGCTGAGTTGGGTTCCTCCGGATGGCAGAGTAAACCCCACACCAAAGGGGACCACCTGGAAGTACATCATTGTTCCATGAAACAAACATCTATGTGCTTCCATAAAAGGGAAGAGCTAAATCGGAATCCATGTTGGATCTGTTTCTTTGACCTTAACCTTTGCTTCTCGCTGCTTTTGTTATTATAATCGTACATAATGGCTGGCCTCAGGGAACCCTGCCCCTCTGCCTGAATGTTGAACTAAAGTGCCTTCGTTCAGCTCACAGGGAGACAATCTGACCCTGCCCACCTGTAAATGGCTGAAATGAACACATGCCCTCACCAAGGCTGGCCATTCCAGGAGATGTTTTGCAAGACTGATTGCCCTTTTTACTTTACATCCTCACCGCCTCTCCCTCTCTATTTTGCCTTTTTACTTTAATTCCCTCTCTGATTCTATCAAAGAAACTGGCATCTAGACCCCGATAAGATGGTTCTTTTAAGGCACTAGTCCGCCATCTTCTCCATCTGCCGGCTTTCCTAATAAAGTCACATTCCTTGCCTCAACACCTCATCTCCAATTTATTGGCCTGTCGTGTGGCGAGCAGAGCGAGCTTGGACTCAGTAAGACTTCTCTTGCAGCAAGACCCAGCAATGGTTGTTCGGTGGAATCTTCCATCTTCTGTGTGCGTTCTAAGCAGCCTGCACACATCCCTCCCTCCCTCCCCGCGCTGTGGTTCCTCCAGACATCTGACAGGAGGAGCGTGTGCCGCCCTCCAGGAGGGCTGCCTTTCCCAGCTTCTCAAAGACTCCTTATTAGCTGGAAGGTAGCAGGGAGGGCTGGGGCAGGGAGGCTGCCCTGGAAAGTCAGACAGCTCCCCAGAGAGCAGCCTCTCTCTGAGCTACATTGAGGGAGCTGGGGGTGCTACACCTGGGCAGTGGAGCTGGGGAGAGCGTGCCTCCCTGCCCCCGCCCTCTCTTGCTCTCAGGCTGCCGGAAGCTTAGGCAGACTGCCATGGCCAGACACTCTGTTATTACCCGGGCTTTGGTTCACCTGAGCCTCTTCTCCCCACTGAGCAGCAGGCGGCTGTCCACCTCAATTTCCAAGCCCATGTTTACAATAGAGAGGGCTGAGATAGACTGTATCTATAGAGAGAATCACTGAAGAGCTCTTAGGTTGGACTATTCTATTTTCTCATCTCCCAAGGAAACCTGGCCTCTCAGCATGCTCCCCGATACAGCCTGATCTGGGAATAAAACAAAATTGGTGAGTTCGTCTCATTTCTTGGAGATGGGCATGTGAGGTCCATGTGATGGCCCCCAGTGCCTTGCATTCCCCTGGGCTCACTGATTTCCCTCAGAGAAGACTCCCATGGGGACTGAAAGACTGCACCCTCCACCAGTCAACACAGGAAGGAATCCTCGGGCAGATTTCTTACCTCTGACAGAGTGGGTCTCACACTTTAGTATGTATCAGAACCACCTGGAGAGCTGGACCAGACAGAGGCCCCAGATTTTCTGGTTCACTAGGTGTGGAGTGAGGTGTGGGCCCAGGGATTTCTAACAAGCTCCCGAGGAACACAGATGCTCAGCTGTCCAGGTCTAGAGTTTGGGAAATAGTGCTTTGAGAGCTCTTGGTTGGGCTTCAGGAACTTCATTGACCCCTGGAACTCTATGCAAATTGTGTATTTGGTGCTTTCATCCAGATAGAGGCACATACAATTAAAAGACACTGTTCTAAGAGAGTAGTCAGAACATAATATATATTTCTTGGGAAGAAGCAGACATTGATCAACAAAGGAGGCCATTGGGTCCCTGGGGGAGACTGCTTACAGGAGGAGAAAGTACCAGGAGAATGGCCCTGGGGCCCCCAGTGACAACCAAGTAACTGTTTCCTCTTAGCACACTCTTCTGTGAAAAAGTCAAATGATAGTCAAATCATCCTTACCCATGGCCTGTTCCAGCAAGACTCAGGCCTCTACTAAAGCCTGCTTTGTACAGGAAGCACTTACTTCCCCCTTCACCAGCACCTTCTCCTCTTGGAGTAAGGATGTGCTTTGTTTGTACTTTAATTCTTTTTAAAAAATATTTATTTATTTATTTGGCTGTGCTGGGTATTAGTTGCGGCACATGGGATCTTCGTTGCGGTAGGCGGGATCATGCGGGCACTTAGGTGAGGTATGTGAGATCTAGTTCCCTGACCAAGGATGGAACCTGGGCCCCCTGCATTGGGAGTGCAGCGTCTTAGCCACTGGACCACCAGGGAAGTCCCTGTTGGTACTTTAATAAAAGAAAAGAGAAAGAGAGAGAAGGGGGAGGAGAGAGGGAGAAAGAGGGAGAAATATTGAAAAGGTCATTCTTTATTTACATATCAAAAAAGATAAAGAATTCCAGGTGCGATTCTTCCTCTCTCTCTCTCTCTCTACACACACACACACACACACACACAGTGGGATGCTATTATAATTGACTGACCACATGGTACAATTTGAGAGACCTCTGCACAAAAGTATCATTTTCCCCATCAGTCACTCCTCCTTTATAGCTTCGTTTGAGTCTTGAATCTTGAGGGTTTTTCCCCTTTCAAATTTTCCTATCAGAATTCAGATATAGTCGTCCCTCAGTATCCGAGGGGGATTGGTTCCAGCACTCCTGTGGATAGCAAAATCTGCAGATGCTCAAGTCTCTTGTATAAAATTGCAGAGTATTGCATATAACCTATGCATATCCTCCTGTATATGTCAAATCTTCTCTAGATTATTTATAATACCCAATACAATGTAAATGCTGTGTAAATAGTTGTCTGTGTATGGCAAATTCAGATTTTTCTTTTTGGAAATTTCTGGAATTTTTTTCCCAAATATTTTCAATCTGATTTGGTTGAATAGGTGGATGCAGAAACTGTGGATACAGAGGGCCAACTGTACTCTAGTTGGGGACTGAGACTTCAACCAGGGGTTCTTAACCAGGATCCATGGATGTCCTTAGGCTGTGGGATGCTTTAGTGTGCATCAAAATTACCAGAATGTGTTTACATGCAAATTCCATGTCCCCATCCACTTGCAAAGAATCTGATTCCTTCACCCTAGAGAGGTACGCAGAAGACTGTATTTTTGTGTGTGTGTGTGTGGTACGCGGGCCTCTCACTGTTGTGGCCTCTCCCGCCGCAGAGCACAGGCTCCAGACGCGCAGGCCCAGCGGCCATGGCTCACGGGCCCAGCCGCTCCGCGGCACGCGGGATCCTCCCGGACCGGGGCATGAACCCCGTGACCCCCGCATCGACAGGCAGACTCTCAACCACTGCACCACCAGGGAAGCCCAGAAGACTGTATTTTAAACAAGGCTCTCAAGAGATTGCTATACAGGTTGTCCTTAGGCAACACTTCAAGAAACACTACTTTGCAGAAGGACTGTGAACTCCCTGAAAGTAAATGCAAAATTGTGGGTGTGTTATATGTGAGTATATTTCTGGGCATTGGGAACAGAGCTTTAATCAGATTCTGAAAGGCTCCTTGAATTGAAAAGGCAGATAATCACTAACCAGGAAATATTTTAGCAAGAAATAGCAACAATAGGATCCAGAATATAAGCGGTAGGGCAAGGAGGGAAGAAATGTCCCTAGAATGTATACAATATCGAAGCAGGAAAAGATCCTCAAAAAAAGTCGCCTTGCTACCTGCTCTGACTGAGAAATGGGAGAAATCATACATATCATAACTAAGATGAAGGATCTTTAACCTGTGAAAAAAAATATTTGCAATTTACATCCAAAGAGTTCATTTCCTTACTATATAAAAAACTGCTGCAAATTAATAAAGAAAAGACAGTGTATAGTATTGTACACAGATTGGCTCAAGATGGTGGAGTAGAAGGACGTGCACTCACTCCCTCTTGAGAGAACACCAGGATCACAACTAACTGCTGAACAATCATCAACAGGAAGACACTGGAACTTACCAAAAAAGATACCCCACATCCAAAGACAAAGGAGAAGCTGCAACGAGATGGTAGGAGGGGCGCAATCACAATAAAATCAAATCCCATAACTGCTGGGTGGGTGACTCACAAACTGGAGAACTCTTATACCACAGAAGTCCACCCACTGGAGTGAAGGTTCTGAGCCCCATGTCAGGCTTCCCAACCTTGGCATCTGGCAACGGGAGGAGGAATTCCAAAAGAATCAGACTTTGAAGGCTAGCAGGATTTGATTGCAGGACTTTGACAGGACTGGGGGAAACAGGGATTCCACACTTGCAGGGCACACACAAAGTAGTGTGTGCATTGGGACCCAGGGGAAGGAGCAGTGATCCCATAGGAGACTGAACCAGACCTACCTGCTAGTGTTGGATGGTCTCCTGCAGAGGCGAGGGGGTGGCTGTGGCTCACTGCAGGGACAAGGACACTGGCAGCAGAAGGTCTGGGAAGTACTCCTTGGCATGAGCCCTCCCAGAGTCTACCATTAGCCCCACCAAAGAGCCTGTAGCTTCCAGTGCTGGGTCAACCCAGGCCAAACAAACAACAGGGAGGGAACTCAGCCCCACCCATCAGCAGACAAGGAGACTAAAGTTTTACTGAGCTCTACCCACCACCAGCCCCACCCATCAGAAAGCTTGCACAAGCCTCTTAGATAGCCTCATCCAACAGAGGGTAGACAGCAGAAGCAAGAAGGACTACAATCCTGCAGTCTGTGGACTGAAAAACACATTCACAGAAAGATACACAAAATGAGAAGGCAGAGGACTATGTACTAGATTAAGGAACAAGATAAAAGCCCAGAAAAACAACTAAATGAAGTGCAGATAGACAACCTTCCAGAAAAAGAGTTCAGAATAAAGATAGTGAAGATGATCCAGGATCTCAGAAAAAGAATGGAGACAAAGATCAAGAAGATGCATGAAATGTTTAACAAAGACCTAGAAGAATTAAAGAACAAACACCTAGAAGAATTAAAGAACAAAGAAACAGAGATGACTAATACAATAACTGAAATGAAAAATACACTAGAAGGAATCAGTAGCAGAATAACTGAGGCAGAAGAACCTGGAATAAGAACCTGGGTAAGTGACCTGGAAGACAGAAGGGTGGAATTCACTGCCATGGAACAGAATAAAGAAAAAAGAATGAAAAGAAATGAAGACAGCCTAAGAGACCTCTGTGACAACATTAAATGCACCAACATTCACATTATAGGGGTCCCAGAAGGAGGAGAGAGAAAGAAAGTACCCAAGAAAATATTGGAAGAGATAATACTTGAAAAATTCCCTAACATGGGAAAGGAAATAGCCACCCAAGTCCAGGAAGCACAGAGAGTCCCAGGCAGGATAAACCAGAGGAGAAACACACCAATACACATAATAATCAAATTGACAAAAATTAAATACAAAGAAAAATTATTAAAACCAACAAGGGAAAAACAACAAATAACATACATGGGAACTCCCAGAAGGTTAACAGCTGATTTCTCAGCAGAAACTCTACAAGCCAGAATGGAGTGGCACAATATATTTAAAGTGATGAAAGGGAAGAACCTACAACCAAGACTACTCTACCTGACAAGGATCTCATTCAATGGAAAAATCAAAAGCTTTACAGACAAGCAAAAGCTAAGAGAGCTCAGCACCACCAAACCAGCTCTACAACAAATGCAAAGGAACTTCTGTAAGTGGGAAACACAAGAGAAGAAAAGGACCTACTAAAACAAACCCAAAACAATTAAGAGAATGGTCATAGGAACATACATATAGATAATTACCTTAAATGTGAATGGATTAAATGCTCCAAGCAAAAGAAACAGGCTTGCTGAATGGATACAAAAACAAGACCCATATATATGCTGTCTACAAGAGACCCACTTCAGACCTAGGGACACATACAGACTGAGAGTGAGGGGATGGAAAAAGATATTCCATGCAAGTAGAAATCAAAAGAAAGCTGCAGTAGCAATACTCATGTCAGATAAAATAGACCCTAAAACAAAGAATGTTACAAGAGACAAGGAAGGACACTACATAATGATCAAGGGATCAATCCAAGAAAAAGATATAACAATTATAAATATATATATGCATCCAACATAGGAGCACCTCAAGACATAAGGCAAATGCTAACAGCTCTAAAAGACAAAATCGACAATAACACAATAATAGTGGGGGACTTTAACACCTCACTTACACCAATGGACAGATCATCCTGACAGAAAATTAATAAGGAAACACAAGCTTTAAATGACACAATAGACCAGATAGATTGAATTGATATTTATAGGACATTCCATCCGACAACAGCAGATTACACTTTCTTCTCAAGTGCACATGGAACATTCTCCAAGATAGATCACATCTTAGGTCACAGATCAAGCCTCAGTAAATTTAATAAAATTGAAATGATATCAAGCATCTTTTCCAAACACAACGCTATGAGATTAGAAATAAATTACAGGGAAAAAACCCCACAAACACGTGGAGGCTAAACAATACGCTATTAAATAACTAAGAGATCACTGAAAAAATTGAAGAGGAAATCAGGAAATACCTAGGGACAAATGACAATGAAAACACAATGATCCAAAACTTATGGGATGTAGAAAAAGCAGTTCTAAGAGGGAAGTTTATAGAATACAATCCTACCTCAAGAAACAAGAAAAATCTCAAATAAATGATCTAACCTTACACCTAAAGGAACTAGAGAAAGAAGAGCAAACAAAACCCAAACTTAGTAGAAGGAGAGAAATCATAAAGATCAGAGCACAAATAAATGAAATAGAAACAAATAAAACAATAGCAAAGATCAATAAAACCAAAAGCTGGTTATTTGAGAAGATAAACAACATTGACAAACCCTAAGCATGACTCATCAAGAAAAAGAGGGAGAGGATTCAAATCAGTAAAATTAGAAATGAAACAGGAGAAGTTACAATGGGCACAGCAGAAATGCAAAGCATCATAAGAGACTACTACAAGCAACTCCATGCCAATAAAATGGACAACTTGGTAGAAAAGGACAAATTCTTAGAAAGGTATAACCTTCCAAGACTGAACCAGGAAGAAATAGAAAATATGAACAGACCAATCACAAGTAATGAAATTGAAACCGGAATTAAAAATCTTCCAACAAACAAAAGCCCAGGACCAGATCGCTTCACAGGTGAATTCTATCAAACATTTAGAGAAGAGCTAACACCCGTCCTTCTCAAACACTTCCAAAATATGGCAGAGGAAGGAACACACCCAAACTCATTCTATGAGGTCACCATCACCCTGATACCAAAACCAGACAAAGATACTACAAAAAAAAAATTGCAGACCAATATCCCTGATGAATATAGATGCAAAAATCCTCAACAAAATACTAGCAAACAGAATTCAACAACACATTAAAAGGATCTTACACCATGATCAAGTGGGATTTATTCCAGGATGCAAGGACTCTTCAATATATGCAACTCAATCAGTGTGATACACCATATCAACAAACTGAAGAATAAAAACCATACGATCATCTCAATAGATGCAGAAAAAGCTTTGGACAAAATTCAACACCCATTTCTGATAATAACTCTCCAGAAAGTGGGTATGGAGAGAACCTACCTCAACATAATAAAGGCCATATATGACAAACCCACAGCAAACATCATTCTCAATGGCAAAAAACTGAAAGCATTTCCTCTAAGATCAGGAACAAGACAAGGATGTCCATCCTTGCCACTATTATTCAACATAGTTTTGGAAGTCCTAGCTATGGCAATCCGAGAAAAAACAAAAGAAATAAAAGGAATACAAATTGGAAAAGAAGTAAAACTGTCACTGTTTGCAGGTGACATGATACTATACATAGATAACCATAAAGATGTCACCAGAAAATGACTAGAGCTAATCAATGAATTTGGTAAAGAAGGAGGATACAAAATTAACGCACAGAAATCTCTTGCATTCCTATACACTAACAATGAAAGATCAGAAAGAGAAATTAAGGAAACAATCCCATTCACCATTGCAACAAAAAGAATAAAATCCCTAGGAATAAACCTACCTAAGCAGGTTAAATACCTGTAATCAGAAAACTCTAAGACACTGATGAAAGAAATCAAGATAACAAACAGATGGAGAGATATACCATGTTCTTGGATTGGAAGAATCAATATTATGAAAATGACTATATTACCCAAAGTAATCTACATATTCAGTGCAATCCTTATCAAATTACCAATGGCATTTTTTATAGCACTAGAACAAAAAATCTTAAAATTTACACAGAGACACAAAAGACCCCAAATAGTCAAAGCAATCTTGAAAAAGAAAAACGGAGCTGGAGGAATCAGGCTCCTGGACTTCAGACTATACTACAAAGCTACAGTAATTAAGACAGTATGCTACTGGCACAAAAACAGAAATATAGATCAATGGAACAGGATAGAAAGCCCAGAGATAAACCCATGCACAAATGGTCACCTTATTTTTGATAAAGGAAGCAAGAATATACAATGGAGAAAAGATAGCCTCTTCAATAAGGGGTGCTGGGAAAACTGGACAGCTACATGTAAAAGAATGAAATTAGAACACTCCCTAACACCATACACAAAAATAAACTCAAAATGGATTAAAGACCTAAATGTAAGGCCAGACACTATAAAACTCGTAGAGGAAAACATAGGCAGAACACTCTATGACACAAATCACAGCAAGGTTCTTTTTGACCCACCTCCTAGAGAAATGGAAATAAAAACAAAAATAAACAAATGGGACCTAGTGAAACTTCAAAGCTTTTGCACAGCAAAGGAAACCATAAACAAGATGAAAAGACAACCCTCAGAATGGGAGAAAATATTTGCTAATGACGCAACTGACAAAGTATTAATCTCCAAAATTTACAAGCAGCTCATGTAGCTCAATATCAAAAAAACAAACAACCCAATCCAAAAATGGGCAGAAGACCTAAATAGACATTTCTTCAAAGAAGAGATACAGATTGCCAACAAACACTTGAAAGGATGCTCAACATCACTAATAATTAGAGAAATGTAAATCAAAACTACTATGAGGTATCACCTCTCACAGGTCAGAATCTCCATCATCAAAATATCTACAAACAGTAAATGCTGGAGAGGGTGTGAAGAAAAGGGAACCCTCTTGCACTGTTGGTGGGAATATAAATTGGTACAGCCACTATGGAGAAGAATATGGAGGCTCCTTAAAAAACTAAAACTAAAACTACCATATGACCCAGCAATCCCACTACTGGGCATATACCCAGAGAAAACCACAATTCAAAATGACACACACACCCCAATGTTCATTGCAGCACTATTTACAATAGCCAGGTCATGGGAGCAACCTAAATGCCCATCAACAGACAAATGGATAAAGAGGATGTGGTACTTATATACAAAGGAATATTACTCAGCCATAAAAAGGAACGAAATTGGGTCATTTGTAGAGACGTGGATGGACTTAGAGACAGTCATACAGGGTGAAGTAAGTCAGAAAGGGAAAAACAAATATCGTATGAACGCATATATGTGGAATCTAGAAAAATGATGCAGATGAACCAGTTTGCAGGCCAGAGATGGAGACACAGATGTGGAGAAGAGACGTGTGGACGCCAGGTGGGGAAAGTGGGGTGGGGGGGTTGATGGTGGGATGAATTGGGAGATTGGGATTGACATATATACACAAATATGTATAAAGTAGGTAACTAATAAGAACCTGCTGTATAAAAAGAATAAATATAATATTATAGGAAATTGAAATAAAATTTAAAAATATTGTACATATATAATATTGTAACTGTAACTTATATAATATTGTACATCAACTATATTTCAATAAAATATAATTTAAAAAGAAAAGAAAAGACCACTAAGGAAATAGAAAAATGGGCAATGGATGTAAACAGTTTACAGAAAAGGAAACACAAATGGCTCCTAAACATATGAAAAGTTTCCCAGTGTTGCTATAATAAGAGAAATGCAATTTAATATTGCAATGAGATCTCATTTTTCATCTATCAGATTGAGGGATATGAAAAAGTGTGACAATACACTGAGCTGGTGAGTGTGTAGATTGCAATATCTCTATGGAGGGCAATTTGGTGATATGTATAATAGTTACAAATGCCCGCACCATTTGATGGAGCCGTTCCACTTTTAAGAATTTATCATACAAACATACTCCCACATGTGTAAAGATCATTCATTAGCAAAAGACTGTGAAAAAAAAAGGTTGCAGAAAACCTAAATATCTGTCAATAGGAGGTGGGTTAAATAAGTCACAGCAATCGATACAAAGGAATAGTATGCAGCTATAAAATGGCTAGTTGTTTTATGTGCTTATGGAAAGCATCTTCAAGATGCATAGTTCTGTGAAAAAAGCAAGATGCTGAACAATGTGTATGATATGCTGCCATTTGTAAAAGTCTATGCCTATTTGCTTGTATTTATCTGGACTCTCTCCTGCAGAGTACATAAGGAACAGTTAACAGTGGTTAGACAAGACAGGGTTTGGGGGAAAAACCTTCCTTTTTAGTTATACTCTTTTGCATTTTTTGGATGATTTGCTTGTATTTCTTATTTAAAATAAATAAAATGCTAAAAAATTGAAACTAAAGCAAGCAGGCAGACTGTGGTTGCAGTGGGAAGGGTGGGTTGGCAGAATGGGAGACTGGAGTGGAGATTCTCCCACTGAGAAGCATGGTCCCTTAGGAGGGAGGCTAGCCCACACTACCACAGCCTCTGGCTCACAACCTGGCATGCTGGAGGTGCTTGAAAATTTTGACAGGTGAATGGATGGGACACATCATATTCCTCAGGGAGGCTGGGGTGTAAATAAGATTGAGAACCACTGGACCACAGACAGGAGACCTTTAAGAAAGTAGTTCCTCAACATCTTCTCCACACCTTAAAATTGACTTCAGCTTCAAGGCCTGGTTCATAGGCTAACTCCTCCAAAGGGACTTCCATGCCCTCTGTCTCTGAGGCCCCAATCCCATCTCCTATGGGTTAAAGCTCATTTCATTCCTCTGCTCCAAAAGCATTTTCCTTAATCTGTTCTTCTAGGATGTATTTCAATCTGCTTTATGGTTTAGATGCTAATTTGCATATCAGTCTTAACCTTAGTGCTTAAGACTCTCTCATCCCCATCTCTGTCTGCATCCTTCAGTGCGGTCACAATGAATACAGATGATCCACAGTAAAGGGAACCCAACCCTCCTTACAGGACACCCTGAGCAGGCATGTGCTCTAGACTATATTACAGGAGACAACAGCATGGTAGGTGATAATGGCCACAAATATAGGCCTTAACTGGGCCATCTTCCCAATGAGTCACTTGATTCACTCGGATGTTTGAAGGAATATTTCTCACCAGCCAGCCAGGCACTAACAGATAGGACTCAGCAAATAATCTGCATTTCTAGATATCATTTTCAATTCTCTAGACCTGCAGCAGAGCTGGTGCCCTTATGTTTCCCCTTGCTCCTCCCATGCCCACAGCAGCCCTCATTAATCAAGCAGACTCACTTTCCCGTTTTCTGCAGATGTAGCCTCAAAATCCCCCTCAAAAGACAGCAGCTACCTACCAATCAGCTGGCATGGCTTATTTGCCATCCCAGGTCTTGAGCAGATTCAAACCTTCTGGGGCACAGTGCACTGCCAGCATGTCACAGATCCTGCCCAGGGGCATGGAGATCCAGGGATATTCTAGGCCTGCAAGAGTTATGATCAAGCCACTTGTGAAACTCGAACACTGATGGGCAAGTCCACCGGCCCTGGTAGTGCTAAGCCCTGACTGGAGAGCAAGCTTGCGCTGCTGCTAATTGGGAGGCAGACAGACCTCAGTTAAGTGGAATCCAGTTCATCAGACCCTCAAGTCACAGAAAACCTCTCCATCATCCTCATTTCTTCTACTCCCCTCCCCAAACAAAAAGCACATTACACTTTCAGGAAGTAGAAGAAATAGAAAGAAAGTAAGCTCCTATCAGGATTCCTGTTTTAAGACAGCACTACCGGGACTTCCCTGGTGGCACAGTGGTTAAAAGTCTGCCTGCCAATGCGGGGGTTACAGGTTTGAGCTCTGGTCCGGGAAGATCCCACGTGCCGCGGAGCAACTAAGCCCGTGCGCCCCATCTACTGAGCCCGTGTGCCACAGCTACTGAAGCCTGCGCACCTAGAGCCCATGCTCCGCAGCAAGAGAAGCCACCGCAATGAGAAGCCCGGGCAACACAACGAAGAGTAGCCCCCGCTTGCTGCAACTAGAGGAAGCCGGTGTGCAGC
Organism: Mesoplodon densirostris; assembly: GCF_025265405.1. Lineage (NCBI taxonomy): Eukaryota > Metazoa > Chordata > Mammalia > Artiodactyla > Ziphiidae > Mesoplodon > Mesoplodon densirostris. Next base: position 41,001,819 of record NC_082681.1, on the reverse strand, counting down.
AACGAAGACCCAACACAGCCAAAAATAAATAAATAAAAAAAATTAAATAAAATAAAAATTTAAAAAATAAAAATAAAACAGCACTACCAGGGAATTCCCTGGCGGTCCAGTGGTTAGTACTCTGTGCTTTCACCGCCGAGGGCCCGGATTCAATCCCTGGTGGGTGAACTAAGATCCTGCAAGCCAGGAGGCACGTCCCCCACCCCCGCAAAAAAAAATTAAAAGTAAATAAATAAATAAAACAGCACTACCAGAATATGTCTTGAGGTCAGGCCACACTAGGCTTAATCCCCTGCATCCATCTCCAGCATGATTTCCACTTCCGTGTCTGGATAGTAACCAGAGATGTTGACAATTATGACCTGTGAGACTGCAAACACTCAACTCAGCAGAGGCTTAGGCAATGGTTGTCCATTCATGATCTCCAGCATTCGCATTAGTTTAGATCAGGAGTCTGCAAACTACAGCCCAAAGGCCAAATCCAGCTCACCACCTGTTTTTATAAATAAAGTTTTATTGGAACATATCCTTGCACATTCATTTACATATTGTCTATGGCTGCGCTCACGCTACAATGGCAGAGTTGGAGAGCCGCAACAGAAGCTGTATGGCTCACAAAACTGAAAATATTTACTATCTGGCCACATATAGAAAACGTTTGCAGACCACTGGTTTAGACCACTCTTGGAGCTGGTCCTAAACCAGTGGGGGACGCTTCCTCCTTCTTCCTCCTCTTCTCTTCTCCTGCCTTCCCTCCACCGACCACCCCGGTACACACACACCAACACGCACACGCACACACACACTGCTGAAGGGAAGGCAGTACTGGCTGGGCAAAAGGGGCAGGAGTGTGGACAAGCAGACTTAAATGCTCTTCCTAAGCTTAGCCACCTCTACTTGGTACACAGAGCCAGAGAACTGTGGAAGTCTGCGTGTATATTTGTGTGGGTGGAGGTTAAAGTCAAGGTGAGAAAGCATTGTTGGAAATGGTGTTCTTATGCACATGTAACAGAGGGTACGTGGTCTATAAGAATGTCACTAAATCTCAGGCTGAACTGGGAGAACCAACCACCTGCTCCCTTCCAACACAGAGCCTCCTTCAACTGTCTAGTCCCATTCTCACTTAGGGGATGGGGTTTGGGCTAAGGATGGTGTGGAATGGGACATACAGGCAGACTTTCTTTAGACATCTCTTCTCTTCCCTTTCCTCTCTTTCCGGCCTCCTCTTTCTCTCTCTCTCTCTCTCTCCATCTCTCTCTCTCTCCCTCAGCTAGTTTAGGCAGCAACACGGGGAAGGCAGCTATTATGAAAACACCAATTCAGGCATGATTTCTGGACCATAGATCAAAAGCTTAGCTAATAGTGGACACAGAATATTGATTTATCAGTTTTTTTCTCTCCTTTCCATTGCTTTGAGTGGATGACAGCCAATTTCTCCAAATCACCAATTTGGAAACTTCCTAAAAAGAGGAATGGAGATGGAATGGACTGAGGGCTGAAGACAGGGCAGTGATTTACACTCTGACTACATGGGACAACCAGATTGTATTAAAACCAGATCTATCCACAAATATCATATGATATCACTTATATGTGGAATCTAAAATATGATACAAATGACCTTATTTACAAAACAGAAACAGACTCACAGATACAGAAAACAAACTTATGGTTACCAAAGGGGAAGGTTGGGGAGGGATAAACTAGGAGTTTGGGATTAGCAAATACAAACTACTATATATAAAATGGATAAACAGCAAGGACCTACTGTATAGCACAGGGAACTATATACAATATCTTGTAATAAACCATAATGGAAAAGAATATGTATGTATGTATAACTGAATCACTTTGCTGTACACCAGAAACTAATACAACATTGTAAATCAACTTCAAAAAAAATCAGTGGGCTTCCCTGGTGGCGCAGTGGTTGAGAATCCACCTGCCAATGCAGGGGACACGGGTTCAAGCCCTGGTCCGGGAGGATCCCATGTGCCGCGGAGCAAATGAGCCCGTTCGCCACAACTGCTGAGCCTGCTCTCTAGAGCCCACAAGCCACAACGACTGAGCCCACGTGCTGCAACTGCTGAAACCGCATGCCTAGAGCCCGTGCTCTGCAGCAAGGGAGGCCAGGGCAGTGAGAGGCCCATGACCTGCAACGGGGAGTGGCTCCTGCTCTCTACAGCTGGAGAGGGCCTGCACAGAGCAATGAAGACCCAATGCAGCCAAAAATAAATAAATAAAATAAATAAATTTATTTTAAAAAAATCAGGTCTATCTAATCAGCTTGTGGGCTTTGTGAAAGTTCGTTAATACACAGATTGGAACAGGCAGTGGTCCTTGGATGATAACCACCGGATGGTCAGGCTGAACTGGAAACTTTGGCAATAGTTTGCTCTGGTTCCTCAGGAAAACAGATCTAATCTTAATCAAAGAAGGCTGCTTGGAGGAAGTGATGATATAAAGGAGCTTTAAGGGAGAGGTTTGATAACCTGATTTTCATGAAGCAGAAAAAGATATCAAAGGGAAGGAATGGTCTGGTCCAGAGCTTAAAGAAAGCTTGGAGAACAGGAATGGGAAGTTCTGATGGTGTTCTTAGTCAGGAAGCGTAGCAGAAATGAAACAGAAGCTAGGACCAGCTCTTTGGCCCTTGATTGCATTATATGATAGTAAATGTCCCAAAGTCTGTCACCTCACTGAGTATGTCCTTGCTCTCTCCATTTTTCTGCCTGTCAAAGCCAGCTGTCAGAAATCAGAAATGGGACTGTGATATGTTCATTCCAAGTGAAGTGTAAAGGGTTGGGAAGGCTGACTGCATTACCTCTTCCAGGGAGATTTGCATTTTGATAAAACCAATGGTTGTTAATAATGGGAATTCAGGTAGGAGCTACCCAGAAGTGTTATGGGGAATGAAGAAGTTTTCTCCATCTCCTGAAGTCACAGCAATATTGCTGGAGCTCTCTCTGCTTCTGATTCATCATCCCCACCATGGGCATTATAGCATTATTTGCTTGCTAGAGTTGTTCTGAGGATTCAATGAGATAATTAATGTATATAAAGTATTTAGCACAGTGCATGGTACATCATAAGAACTCAACAACTATTATATCTTTGTCTTGATTACACTACCTATTCATAGTGCCAGCCCTGAAAAAAAATACATATTACACTGGGTGATGTCAGCCCTGTAATTATTATATGTAGGTTGCACGTCCAACTGCGCAGTGAGCTAGAGAAAGTACAGAGAGGGAGCCTCCAATTTTCTTGGAGGCAGGGGCTGTTGCATAAGGTAATCCTAAACAGATTACCTCTTCTCAGTGGGAAAAGGTGAAGAGGAGGCCATCAAAACGTATAATTCAAGAACATCCCAAAAGCAAGTGTGGGAAGACAGTATAGTATAGAAGTTAAGGACTTGGGACTCTGCAGACTGATAGACCAGGGTTTGAATCCTAGCTCTGCCACTTATTAGCTTTGTGACCCTTAGGATGTCAGTGTGACAAAATGAAGACCAACCAAGGAAGAGCAAGCAAAGGCTATTTATTTTGAGCTTGCTACAACAAAAGAGTCAGTCACTGTCACTTAGGATTAGGCAGACACTCAAAGGCAGGCAGAGGAGTGGAAAAGTTTCATAGTGGAAAAAGGAAAGGCTTTGGGTATGCCCTGATTGGAGGCTGTTGGCATAGGAACACTGTAGGCAAGCTAACTAGAAGCAGGGCATCCTATGCGATTGACGAGAGGGGCATATTTGGCTTTCTTTGGTTGGTCCCAAGTTGGAAGCTGGGACAAAACTTAGGGGAGCTGTCAATTACTAATCAGGTCCTGACCATTTGGGGCTGATTGTTACAGGGGTCAGTGTTTGGCTTCTTGGACTGTTACCAGAGGTAGCAATCTGACTTCGTGTGAGTCTGACACAGCAGGCTGCCTTCCTGGGCTGGTTATTGTAGATAAGGAGGTGGTTTCCTAGGCATTTGCTTCAGGTTGTGGGTCAGACTTTTTTTTTTTTTTGCGGTACGCGGGCCTCTCACTGTTGTGGCCTCTCCCATTGCGGAGCACAGGCTCCAGACGTGCAGGCTCAGTGGCCATGGCTCACGGGCCCAGCCGCTCCGCGGCACGTGGGATCCTCCCGGACTGGGGCACGAACCCGTGTCCCCTGCATCGGCAGGTGGACTCTCAACCACTGCGCCACCAGGGAAGCCCAGTCTGTGCTTTTAACAGTTCTGCTGTTCTCACAATACATTAGACATGCCAAAGTTAAAAACAGCTTTAGGAAAGGACTGAATACAAATCTCGATTATTTCTCCATAGACTCAATGAAGGGTAACGATGGAGAAATTTAAGGTGTTTAGGACATCCGTAGTCTTTGAGGGTGATGTCAATGGAGGGCATCTCACACATGCCCCTCCACACACTCCCATTCACCTGTTTTAAGTCTGACCTTCATCTCTGTTGGAAGCCACTTCCTCAGAAACTTTGGCTGGTCCTCCAGAGTGCGTTACCCCTACTCCCATCCCTACTCCTTTCCCATACTTATCATAATTGACACAGTGCATAATTATTTCGTTCATACCTGTCTCCCACACTAGACTGAATGATCGAGTGGGTCTGTTTTGCATACCACTGGATCCCCATTCCCTAGCGTAGGGTCACCAATCTATGGCCTGTGGGCCAAATCTAGTCCAAAGTCTGTTGGGTTTTTTTTAATAAATTGAAATTGACGCACAGCCACACCATCTCATTTACATACTATCTATGACTTCTTTCACATTAAAATGGCAGAGTTGAGTAGTTGCAAGGGATCACGTGGCCTGCAAAGCCTAAAAAAATATTTAGTATGTGGCCCTCCACAGCAAAATTTGCCAATCCCTGGCTAGCTCGTGGATACTCAACAGATATCTGTTTAATGGATGGATATACTTATTATTTATTTATTTAACGTTTACATCGCATTTACTATAGTCAGACACCATTCCAAGCGCTTTACGAATATTAACTCATTTATTCCTCATAACAACCCGGTAAGATAGGAGGCATTCTTATTCTCATTTTACAAAGGAAAACACTGGGAACCAGAGAGGTTCAGTATCTTGCCCCAAATTAAACAGGTTGTAGGTAGCCGGGCTAGGATTCAAAACTCAGGCTTTCAGGCTCCCAAACCCAGGCTATCTATGCCATGTTAATGGACCATGGGTGGGATCTAGTTTTTCTGGTGTTCCGATGAGAGAACTGCTGAATGGTTTTGAGAAGGGGAAGGATGCGGTCAAAGCAGCAAAAGGAGATAAAGTGGTCTTACTCCACGTAGCCCCTAGGACTTGGTTGATGACAAGGACATGCTAAAAAGGACAAATTAGCACAGCATCATTTGGCTCTCACCATGGCTAACAGAACCAAGCACACATTCTCCAAAAGTGAGCTGGTGTAGTTACTGTCACCTTACCAGGGACTAGTTAACACCATTGATTAAAGCTTTCAGAGCACCCTGAGGCTGAACCAGTTTGTTTTACTCTATCACGTGTCCAAACACTCCACCTCTCCCCCACTGTAGCCAGCTATCTTCAAATGCACCCCACCATAGAACAAGGCGATAACAAATGATTGGTTTGGTGCAAATTCATCCCGAATCCTGAGAAAACAAGAAGTGCATGAACTATATGGTTGTTGTATGAGATATTTCCTCTTCCTGTCTCCACACTGCCTGGGCTGTATGCCAGTTGTTAGTAGGAAGGGGCAACAAATGCCCTCAAATGAAGTTATAGCTCTAAGGTACAATGCTGGGCCACCAATAAGTCATTCCTGGTAGCTTGACTTCTTTGTGGTTTGCTAGAGGAAGTCAACTTGTTGACAAGGCTTGGGAGACCTTGCTGCATGTGACTGAGGGTGAGGGGTCAGCAGAAGCAGCTAGTTAAGATAGAACAGTCTGAGAGAGCCCAAGAAAGTCTGTTCTTCTCTTCCTGGTAGGACAAGTAGGATGCCAGGATTCTGCATCCATGCTGGGGGCCTGGGCTGGGAACCAGGATTGAGCTTCAGGTTAGACCCGCCTGGGGGCATCAGAGCTTGGAGCCAAAGGTGACCTGAAAGCCAGTGATCAAGGGAAAAGCTGAACATTAAATCCCATCAGACAGTCCAACTGAAGTGCCAATCCCATGGGCAGACCAAAGGGAGAGAATCTGGGCTCTTCAACGTTAGTGAGAAGACCAGGCACAGCAGACCAGCGCAAGAGAGATCTGGACTGTGAGTCAAAGGCAGCCTATGGACATTCCCTGAGCTCTTGGGACAGAGTTGCAGAAACTTCTTATTGGGTGACTGGGCCTTGTCTTTGAGTAGGGATGACCCTCCTACCACCAGCAAAGAGAGGCAGTATAGTCAAGTGGTTAGGAGCACACTCTAGCAGCAGACTGCCTGAATGTACATCTCAACCATGCTGCCTATTAGCTGTGTAGCCTGTGGCTAGCCACTTCACTTACTCCAGCCTTGGCTTCCACATCTGTGAAATAGAGCAAGGTTGAAAACATAAGTAAGATAACATGGCAAGTGCTTAACACACATGAGCAATAAATGTTGCTTAATATTATTTTTAAAAGCACATCAATTTGGCTCAGACAAAGTATCGGTGTAAATCAATTCCAGGCAAAATCTACGTATTGCCCACACCCTGACTCAAAATCCACAAACAGGTCTCCTCACTAGGAGGCAGGGGTTGCCCTACTGCTGCTGGCAGCAGAAGGGCAGGGCAAGTGAAATCATGCTTTGATCTCATCTTTTGGAGGGGATTTTCTCTTTACCAACAACCCTTATTCCTCCAAATGAGCAAGTCCTGCCAGCCTGAAAGAGAAAAGCCACACAAACAAAAGTGCCAGAGACTTAATATTCTCCACTGTCAAGAAATATCAGGCTTTCCCAAAGAAGGCTTGATCACATCACTGGAAGATGTAGGAAAGTAGAAAGGGAAGGTATGGATCTGGAAGTCTTAGAATTTCATTGTGATGTGGGCGTGCTTGGTAGGGAAATCGTTAATGAGAAGGCCCTTACTTACACTGCAGGCATCTTTGCTGTCCTTCTTGTTCTGCAAAGTGTTTAGCCCAGTGTTTTTTAAGTATATTTCACGCACCACTTACATCAGAATCTACAGGGGGGAACTAGCTAAAAATACAGGTTCTGAACCCCTGGAGTTCTGACTCATGAAGCTCAGCATTTTTAACTAGTTTTCAAGTGGATTGTTATTCTATTATGTAATTTTTGAACAGACAACACATTCATATGGCATAAAACTTTAAAAATATAAAAAATGTATAGAGTGAAAGTGTCACTCCCATCCCTGTCCTCAGCTGACCAGTTCTGACTTTTCCCCAGCCTCACCTGCCAACAAACCTAGGTAACCACTGCTATTCTAGTCTTAGGAATCCTTTCCCAGGTTCTTTATCAGATATCAAGTAAAAGAGAAAATACATTTTTCACTTGCCCCCCCAAAAAAGTTAGAATGCTTTACATACTGTTCTTTATCTTTAAATATATATAGAGAGAGATAAAAAACAAGGTCTTACTGTATAGCACAGGGAACTATATTCAATATCTTGCAATAACATATAACGACAAAGAACCTGAAAAAGAATATGTATATATGTTCATATATATAAATGAATCACTTTGCTATACACCAGAAACTAACACAACATTGTAAATCAACTATACTGCAATAAAAAAATAAAATAATTACCTATATAACTTAAAGATCTTTCCATAACTGACATAGAGTACTTCCTTACTAGTTTTCACAACTGTATACTATTCCATTATATGGAAGGAGGAGACTTTAATTCACCAGTCACTTTTTTTTTTTGGCAGTGCCATGCTGCTTGCCGGATCTTAGTTCCCCAACCCGAGCCCTCGGCAGTGAATGCACAGAGTCCTAACCACTGGACCGCCGGGGAATTCCCTCACCAGTCACTTTTTGATGGACACTTGGGTTGTTTCCAATCCTCTGCTAACTAATACAATCAATGGATGTAATGAATTACCTTGTACATGCAGCATTTTCAGATGTGAGATACATTTCCAAAACTAGAGTTGCTTCCCTGGCTGATTCTGATGCACACTGGAATTTAGGAACCACCGGCTTAGGGGTTGCTGATGTGATAGGACTAATTTACATTTGATTAAGCCTTTATGTTAAGACTCAGAGAATGGCAGAGCTGGAGGGACTCTTAGAGACCTTCTTCCTCATTTTACAGATGAGGAAATCGATTCTCAGATAGGGAAGGGACATGCTCATGGTTACACAGCATGCTGGTAGCAGAGCTGAAACAGGAATGCAGGTCTCCCCACTCAGGCCGGTGTTCTGCTACCTGTGATGATCATCAACAAGCAAATGTGGAGTGCCCAGAAAGGTGTACGATGGTCTCTAGCTGCAGCAGATAGGGCACACACACGGGAAAGATAATGCATCGTAGCTGGTGTGAAACACCAGGTCTATGCGGTCTTGGGATGGCAGACTTTCAGACGATATCAGAATTAAGCAAACTGTTCTATAAGCTATTGTGAGCCACTGACCTCTTTCCACAGGATGGAGAAAGGCCAATGGTTCTCTATGCAACTAATTGAGTCCGAATTCTGGAAAAAGTAAAAGCTTTGGGTTTCTGTGCAGCTTCTTTAATGGGCTTGCTGGGGAAAGGAAGGTGTAGCTAGTGACTTGTTACTGAAGACCAAACTCCTAAGGGAGATGATTTGGGGTTGGTAAATCTCAATGGAGGTGCCATTCTTATTCTGTACATCCATTTCACAATGTATAGAAAGCCTCGTTGAGAAAACCAAGATCTTCTAGAAGGAACAAGTTCCCTCTCAAAGTCCTCCTACCCCAGACTCTCTTGCCCAACATTAGAGATTCATGTTTTTCAGTTATGGCCTCTATGAGAGGCTTGCTGTCTCTGTCACCTCGTATCCATCACAAAGGTAAGGTGGGATGGTGTCAAAGCAAATCTTGTTGGGAATTCCCTGGTGGTCCAGTGGTTAGGACTCCACGCTTTCACTGCCGAGGGCTTGGCTTCAATCCCTGGTCAGGTAACTAAGATCCCACAAGCCGAGTGGCCAAAAAAAAAAAAAAAAAAAAAAGGAAACCTTGTTAATCTTAAAGCCTTATAGATTCTTTTCTCACTATCTTAGCCAAATAAAGAAGACGTGTGTGTGCGCGCGTGCACGCGTACGAGTGTGTTTTAAACCAGGCTAATCGTTTTGGGGGGGAGGTCTTACACAAAGTAGCAGGACAGCCTGTCTGTTGTCCTTATGTCTGATTTCAACATAAAAGGAGCAAATATCCTAGCTGAAGAGTTCAGACAGGCATCAGGGGAGCCTGGGATTTTGAACTGCAGGGACTGTGTGCTCCAGTCTGAGAAGATGCCTTCTTTATCCCATTATCAGCCACTCTCCAGTTCTAATTTTAATGAGAACAAGACATTGTTAAGTGGAGCTCCTCACTTAACAGCTTAATGAACCATTAGCTATAACAGCCTCCCCTTTGTCTGGTCAGCAATCTCTGTGTCTCCCGAGAGAGGGGAGTGGGAGAGAGGGCCTTCGGAAAGTAACAGGTAAAAGCAGCTGAAGGAAATTAAACTGTAAGTTTTTCAACTCTGAAACATCGATGACCTAATGGAACCAAGAGCTCCCAGAGCTTGGAGACCTTCACCCCGCCCCCATTCCCAAGCAAGAGGGTGAAGTAGGATTTTGTCAGTCTCACGGTGCTTAGCCGAGACCTGCTTGACTGTTGAAATCATCTGACAGCCTTTCCCCAGGTTCTATATAGGCATTCTAGGACCATAGGCCTCTCTTTCTCAAAGTAGAGTTCTTGGAACACATCTACGAGAATCATGTGGAAAGCTTGTGAGAAAACGCTTCACCTTGGGGGCTTCTGGGCTGGTGAACATGTGGAGATTTGGGGAGAGTGGAGCTCTCTGAGACGGCATGGAAGATCCATGCCCTTTCCCCATACCTTGCCCTTTGAATCTCTTCCATCTTACTGTTACTTACGTCTTACTGTTCCATCTTACTGTTATATTATTTTCTATTATTATTATTATTATTTTTTTGCAGTACGCGGGCCTCTCACTGTTGTGCCTCTCCCGTTGTGGAGCACAGGCTCCGGACGTGCAGGCTCAGTGGCCATGGCTCACGGGCCTAGCCGCTCTGCGGCATGTGGGATCTTCCCAGACCGGGACATGAACCCGTGTCCCCTGCATCGGCAGGTGGACTCTCAACCGCTGCGCCACCAGGGAAGCCCATATTCTTTTCTAATAAACAGGTAATCTAGTTTAAAAAAAAAAAACAACTTCACCTCAGACCGCTGAATCAGAATCTCTGGTAGTAGGACCCAGGTATCTGCATTTTCCTCATGTTTACTGCTTAAATCTGTGATACTGTGAAAGACAACAACTGCTGCCCTTACTATGAGGAGCCTTTGTTTAGGGGTTCCTACTCCTTCTGCCCAAACAGATTTCAGGGTCATAATCACGTATAAACACCATGATAATGGCAGAGCATGTTAACTGAGCACTTACTCTATGCCAGCCACTGTGCTAAGTGCTTTGGACATTACTATTGCATATATAATCCTTGCAATTGCCAAGTGTGGCAAGGGATATTATCTGTATCTCACAGATAAGAAGATTGAGGTTTAACACATGGAAGCAACCTAACTGTCCATCGACAGAGGAATGGATAAAGAAGATGTGGTATATATATATACACATGTACCTAGAATGGAATACTACTCAGCCACAAAAAAGAATGAAATGATGCCATTTGCAGCAACATGGATGGATCTAGAGATTATCATACTAAGTGAAGTAAGCCAGACAGAGAAAGACAAATACCATATGATATCACTTATATGTGGAATCTAAAATATGACACAAATGAACTTATCTATGAAACCAAAACAGACTCACAGATGTAGAGAACAAACTTGTGGTTGCCAAAGGGAAAGGGGTGTGTGGGAGGGATGGATTGGGAGTTTGAGATTAGCAGATGCAAACTATTATATATATGTATAACTGAATCACTTCATTGTACACCAGAAACTAATACAACATGGTATATCAATTATACTTCAATAAAATAAATTAAAAAAATAAAATAACATTATGCCATTTCAAAAATGTTTAAAAAAAAGAAGATCAAGGCTTGAAGAAGTGAAGGAAAAACAGCTAGTAAGTGGCAGAGCTGGGATTCGAACTGAAGTCTACCCATCTCCAAAGGCCATGATCTGAGCCTTTACTATACCCTGCCTCAAACAATCATTCTAATGCTGCCTCTTTGTAACATCATTTTGCCACCAGATCTTTTATTCAAATCTTCTTTCTCTGTCCTCATGTACCATCTTTGGTGCTCACTCCTACTTGCTGAAGGTAAATCGGACTCCTTTGCTTACTTGACTTTTCAGCATTCTGGACACTTGATATTTGTTTGGGTTGATGCTCTGTTACAAAAGTGAGTGAATCCAAAGCCTGCTTTCCATGTAACAGTTGCTTGAGGTACACTCTAAACGCTTGTCATTCAACTGCCAACCTGGCCAACTCAGTGTTTACTTCTGCCAAGTTTTCTAACTTCCACTTTTACAGTCAGTGCTGGATATCTGGTTGTGCATTTATGTTGATTCCCAGGGAAAAAGGCGATGAAAAAAATAATAATTATTTTAAAAAATGGGTGGCACTAATTTACAGTTTACCCCATCACTTCATAATGCGTTGCTTTTATAAACCTCAGTCCACCTCAGTCTACCAGCAGGCTGGCCTTCAAGGGGCTGAAACAGACCTGCCTTTAGAAACTGGCCTATCTGGAAATGAGGGCAAATTGAGTTTGTTATTTTTAGAAAGTGCCCTTGTTGTTGGCCTCTAATAATGCCAAGTACATAAATAAAGAGGAGAACCTCCCTGGAAGGCAACAGATGGTAACCCCAATTAAATGGGGACTCTTTAACAAGTTCTTTCCTCCTCTCTGGGTCCCATCTGAAATAGCAAGGCCTTGGATTAGATGACAGACAAATGTCCTTCTACCTCTAATCACTTAGAGCAAAACACCCAAAGTAGCCAATCTTCCAGAACAATCTTCACATTAGTATTTCTATTAGTTACCTACATGCTCAACTTCTCTAATAAGAGACCCCAAAATATTGTAGTTGAAACAAGACAGAAGTTTTTTGTTTTCACTCACTTAAGAATACAAGGAGGTGGTCCAGGGCTGACATGGAGGTTTGGAGATGTTAAGGGCACAGGCTCCTTCTATCTTGTTTCTCCCCACCTTGTTAACATTCCAGCTCATAGAGACAGAGCACATGGACAGTGAAAGGCACACTTCATTCTTTCTTTCTTCCAGTTTTATGGAGATATAATTGACATACAGCACTGTGTAAGTTTAAGGTGTACAGCATAATGATTTGACTTACATACATCATGAAATGATCATCGCAATAAGTTTAGTGAGCATCTATCATCTCATGTAGATACAAAATTAAAGAAATAGAAAAAATATTTTTCCTTGTGATGAGAACTGTTAGGATTTACCCTCTTAACAAATTTCATATATAACATACAGCATTGTTATCTTTATTGTGTTGTACATTACATCCCTAGTACTTATTTATCTTATAGCAGGAAGTTTGTACCTTTTGACTGCCTTCACCCAATTCCCCCTCCCCGCTGACTTCCCACCCCCAACCCCGCCTCTGGTAACCACAGATCTCATCCCTTTTTCTGTTTGTTTGTTTGCTTGGGTGTTTTTTGTTTTTAATATTTATTTATTTATTTGGTTGCGCCAGGTCTTAGTTGTGGCAGGTGGCCTCCTTAGTTGTGGCATGCGAGCTCTCAGTTGCAGCATGCATGTGGGATCTAGTTCACATGATCCCAGAGATTGAACTCGGGCCCCCTGCATTGGGAGCGTGGAGTCTTATCCACTGCGCCACAAGGGAATCCCCTGTTTGCTTGTTTTTTGAACTGTAATTGACCTACAACACTATGTTACACAACATAGTGATTTGGTATTTCTATACATTTGAAAATAATCACCAAGATAAGTCAAGTTACAATATACCACCATACAAAGATATTACATAGTTGTTGACTGTACTCCCCACACTGTACATTTCATACCTGTGACTCATTTTATTTTGCAGCTGGAAGTTTGTACCTCTTAATCTCCCTCACCTATGGAGAGGAATGGAATATATGCGTCTTTCTTTTAAGGACACAACTCAGAAATTGCAAATATCCATTCTACTTGAGTCTGATTGGCTAAGAACCCAGTAACTCGGCCACATCTACCTGCCTGGGTTGTTGGAAAATGAAATCTTTACCTGGCCTAGCATATGCAGTTAAATCTCCTATTACAGACTTCCCTGGTGGCACAGTGGTTAAGAATCCGCCTGCCAATGCAGGGGACACGGGTTCAAGCCCTGGTCCGGGAAGATCCCACATGCCGCGGAGCAACTAATCCCGTGCCACGACTACTGAGCCTGTGCTCTAGAGCCTGCGAGCCACAACTACTGAAGCTTGCACACCTAGAGTCTGTGCTCTGCAACAAGAGAAACCACCACAACGAGAAGCCCACGCACTGCAACGAAGAGTAGCCCCTGCTCGCTGCAACTAGAGAAAGTCCGCACCCAGCAATGAAGATCCAATGCAGCCATAAATAAATTTATAAAGCTCCTATTTCTATTGAAAAACATGAGGATAAATATCATGGGGAGTCAGCAAGCAGTCTGTGGCAGAGCACTATATTATGAATGAATAACCTTGCTTATCTCTTTTCCCCCAAAGACTCCTTGGTTCACTGGCTTGTTCCCCATGGCTGTAACCAAGCAAGAAGGTTCTTTCTGTTTTATTTTTATTTTATTTTATTTTTGATGAAATATGGTTGATTGACAATGTTATGTTAGTTTCAGGTGTATAGCACAGTGATTCATTTACACACACACACACACACATTTTCTTTTTCGGGTTATTTTCCCTTATAGACTATTACAAAATATTGTGTATGGATCGCTGTGCTATAAAGTAGGTCCTTGTTGGTTATCTATATTATATATAGTAGTGTATATATATTAATCCCAACCTTCTGATTTATCCCTCCCTCCCTTTCCCCTTTGGTAACCATAAGTTTCTTTTCCAGGTCTGTGGGTCTGTTTCTGTTTTGTAAATAAGTTTATTTGTATCATTTTTAAAAGATTCCACATATAAGCGATATCATATTTGTCTTTCTCTTTCTGACTTACTTCACTTAGTATGATAATCTCTAGGCCCATCCATGTTGCTGCAAATGGCATTATTTCATTCCTTTGTATGGCAGAGTGATATTCCATTTATATATATATATATATATATATATATATATATATATATATATATATATATATATACACACACATCTTCTTTATCCATTCCTCTGTTGATGGGCATTTAGGTTGCTTCCATGTCTTGGCTATTGTAAATAGTGCTGCAACAAACATAGGAGTGCATGTATCTTTTTGAATTAGAGTTTTCTCCAGGTATATCCCCAGGAGTGGGATTGCAGGATCATATGGTAACTCTATTTTTTTTTCACACGCTGCACAGCTTGGCTTGCAGGATCTTAGTTCCCTGACCAGGGATCGAATCAGTGCCCCTTGCAGTGGAAATGTGGAGTCTTAACCACTGGACTGCCAGGGAAGTCCCATGGTAACTCTATTTTTAGTTTTTTAAGGAAACTCCATACTGGCTGTAATTGTTCTCCATAGTGGCTGTAACAATTTACATTCCCACCAACAGTGCAAGAAGTTTCCCTTTTCTCCATGCCCTCTCCAGCATTTGTTATTTGTAGACTTTTTCATGACAGCCATTCTGACAGGTGTGAGGTGATACCTCATTGTAGTTTTGATTAAGCAAGAAGGTTCTTGATGAAAGGGGTAGGACAAAGTCCTGTGGTCTGCTCTGAAATGGGCCTTATGCCAGCCTCAAGTGGACTTTGACTCCTGGAGGGACAGAATATCTGTTCTCCAAGCTGCTATCATCTATAAAATCTGATCGAGCTGCTGGAAGGGGCCACCAACAACTTTTAATGAATTTCATCCTTCAGTTGAATTCAAACCATAGGCATTGTTTCTAGGGTGTTGGTAAGAACTGGTTGCCATGTTCCTTTTTGGTCCATTTATTTGTATCAGCATACACATTATTTATTGGTACTGGGTATTATAAAGAGCATGGGTTTTGGTATCAGATCAGTGTGGCTTTGAGGGAATTGTAGCCACTTTGTGCTTTAGTTTCTTCATTTGTTAAACTGAAGTAAAATCATCTAATTCAAGCGATGGTTGTGAGGATTATGTGAGTCAGGAACTATGAAATTACCCAGAATATTCTGCATATTAGGCACTCAATACACATTCTATTTATTTTATTAACACCAACAATAACACGAATGATTCATTTATTAAGTGCCTATTGTGTATGTGCCAGGCGCTGTGCTAGCTTCTACATAAACAGCTGTTCACGTGTCCATGTTTTAGTATCTGAGAACCACGGAAAACATCTTTACAAATAGATGCTTAATTCTGGCTTTGTGAATGAATGTGGGCTACTTTTCCCACTTAATAGAAACTTGCTGATGTCTGGCAAAGGGCTTGGATGGGGGGAGAGTGCCAGCAGAAAGTGAATCAATGGCCCTAATTTGGTGATGGTTTCCATTTCCTTCTTTCTTCATTAAAATTCAATTTAATGAGTTTTCTCCACCTTTTTCATACTTTACCTGCCAACTCTGTCTGAGAACATCTGGTATCTCAGAACTGTAAATCTTGAAAGTCCT
This sequence comes from Mesoplodon densirostris, assembly GCF_025265405.1. Lineage (NCBI taxonomy): Eukaryota > Metazoa > Chordata > Mammalia > Artiodactyla > Ziphiidae > Mesoplodon > Mesoplodon densirostris. Next base: position 40,986,006 of record NC_082681.1, on the reverse strand, counting down.
TAACATTCTCCCTCTCTGAATCATGCTACCTTTGAGACTAGTAGTAGTTTAAATGCCAGCCAGCCAGTTACTGGCTGTGTGACCTTGAATAAGTCACTTCCATCTTCTAAACTTCACTTTCCTCATTTATGAAATGAGTATATTAACAAAACCCACTTCATAGGTTTGTTGTGAGGATTGAATGAGACAATGCACGCAAATTGTTTAACATGGTATCTGGCACATAGTAATCAATACATGTTAACTATTTTCATTAATTCATTCATTCAGTGGGTGTTTATTAAGTGCTAGAAATAAGCTTGGCACTGTGCTTTCCAAAATCTTCCAATTTCGCTGGGAAACCAAGACAATATATAACCTGTGAGAACCCTCATATACTGTTGATGGGAATTTAAGTTGGAAAACAGTATGGAGATTCCTCAAAAAATTAAAAATATAACTACCATACAATCCAGCAATTCCACTTCTGGTTATTTAACTGAAGAAAACAAAACACTAATTCAAAAAGATATATGCATTCCTATGTTCATTGCAGCATTATTTACAGTAGCCAAATAAGGAAGCAACCTAAATGCCCATCAATAGATGGATAAAGAGAGGTGGTGTGTGTATATGTATATATATCATGGAATACTATTCAGTCATAAAAACATGAAATTTTGCCATTTGGGACAACATGGATGGACCTTGAGGGTATTACGCTAAGTGAAATAAGTCAGACAGAGAAAGACAAATACCATATGATTTTACTCATATGTGGGATATATTAAAAAATAATAATAATAAATGAGCAAGCCAAACTAAACAAAAGCAAGCACATAGATACAGAGACCAGTGTAATGGTTACCATTGGGAAGGGGGTGGGGGGACGGCAAAATGGGTAAAGAAGGTCAACTGTATGGTGATGGATGGAAACTAAACTTTTGGTGGAAAGCATGATATAGTGTATACAGAAGTAGAAATATAATGTTGTACAGATGAAACGTATACAATGTTATAAACCAACATTACCTCAATTTAAGAAAAAGATATAACTTATGAAATGTTAAATAAAAAGCTGAATGTGATCCATGACAAACAAAACAAGACAAGATCAGAGGGGACTTCCCTGGTGGTCCAATGTAGGGGACACGGGTGCAATCCCTGGTCTGGGAACTAAGATCCCACATGCCGTGGGACAACTAAGCCACACTAAGCCACCACAACTACTGCGCTCATGCGCCTCAGCGAGAGAGCCCGTGTGCCACAGACTACAGAGCCTCCGTGCCCTGGAGCCCACATGCCACAACTAGAGAGAGAAAACCTTCATGCCACAACTAAAGAGAAGCCCACCTGCAACAAAGATCCCGCATGCCAAAACTAAGAACTGGCACAGCCAAAAAATAAAGAAAAAAAAATAAATTAAAAAATAAAAAGACAGGGTCAGAGGAGGAAGAGGTAACTGTGGCCCAGAGCAGTATTTTTTAAACTTTCCTGGCTTGAGTTTAATTTCCATCAAACCTTAGAGCCTTTTTATCAGGTCACAATTTGAAAACCAGTGGATGAGAGTGAATAAGATGTGGTTATATAGAGGGGAAGGGACAGGTAGTAATGGAAGAACAGCAGGCTGGGACAGGTCATGAAGGCCTTGATATGCTCAGAGAATTTGGTCTTGACTGCTTTGGGGAAGGTCCAAATCCAGGGTCTCTTAGCCATCTTTCCCACTACCTAACAATGGCAAACAGCCACTACCACTCTGTCCACTCTCTATAAACCCAACCTTGTCTCTACTGACAAGAAAAAGGAAAAAGAAAACTCAATGCCCACCCACCCAAGCTAGCCCTGTGGGAAGTGTCTTTGAAAATGAGATTGCAGTCCGGACATCTGGAGCAAACTAGGAGGCTCTATTTATTGTATAAAAATTGCTGAACATACTTTTCTTTTCCTTAACCCTAAGTAAAGCTACCCTAGGGTTTCACGTCAGTGGTTTTGAATTTTATTAAACAAAATAGGTATTTAGTTCCTGCTTGATTGAAGTTTGGTGGGCTTTCCAGATTTTTTTTTTCTCCATAACTCTCCCCTTTCTTCTCTGTTTTATCAGGGTTCTTGATTGTAAGTAGAAGAAACCAACTACAGCTAACCTAATCAAACAAAAAAACCAAAAGAAAATTTATTGAAAGGATGTTGGTGTGGCAGGGGGAGCTCCCCAAATCAAGAGGAGGTTAGAGGACCAGGCTTGGAAGATTATATGAATCTTCTTCAATCTTCCAATATGATAAGGGTTCCAGGGGCCACCAAGAAACATGCAACGTTCTTCCAGCGGAAACAGTATGGCTTGGACACTGTGGGTGAGGCTAAGCATTGTCAAGACTACAGTGACGAGATACTAATCATCCCTGTCTCTTGGTCAGTTGCTCCAGATTCTTCGTCCTAGGAATGGGAGTAGAGGGGGAGAAGATCTCTATTCTTCAACTTCTCTAGTTGAGGCAAGATACTTTGTACCAGTATCTCCATCTTAGGAGATCTCCCTTCAAATAGGAAGAGAATGAATGGTGGTCAGCCAACAAGTAAGCTAACAAGCAAAGCAATGGTCTATAGCTTCTCCCACACAATGTTTTTCAAACGGCAGTTGATAACACATTATTGAGTTGTGAGATTAATTTCATGGATGTTGAATTACATTGACTGATTTTCAAATATTAGACAAGTCTTACATTTCTGAGATAAAGTCTAGCTGTTCATAATGTATTATCCTTTTTTTCATATTATTGGACTCAAATTGTTAAAATTTGGTTTGGAATCTTTGCATCTAGGTTCATGAGGGATATTGTTCTGTAGCTTTCTCCCCTTGTACCAACTTTAGTAGTGCTGTTCTCATAAAATAAGTTTAGAAGGTTTCCCTCCTCTTCAATATTCTGGAAGGGTTTGGGTAGAATATATGTTATTTCTTCTTTAAATGTTTGGTAGAATTCACCAGCAAAGCAATCTGGGCTTAGAATTTCCTTGTGGGAAGGGTTTTAACCACAAATACAATTTTGTTAATAGATATAGTGCTATTCATGTTATCTATTTCTTCTTGAGTGAGTTTTCACAGAATGTGTCTTTCATCTAAGGTGTTGACTTTTTAGGAATAAAGTTGTTCATAACATTCCCTTACTTTCCTTTTAATATCTATATTGATGTCAACTCTTTCATTAATTGGTAATTTGTCTCAATTGGTAATTAATTGGTAATTTGGTGTTAGATCCAACTTTTGCCTGTAGATATGCAGTTTTCCTAGCAGCATTTATTGAAAAGACTGTCCTTTCCCCGTTGATTGATCTTGGCAATAATCTTTTGACCATGTATACAAGGATTTATTTTTGGGATCTCTCTATTCTATTCAATTGATCTCTATGTCTGTCTTATGGCAGTACCACACTGCTTTTGTTTTTGTTTTTTTGCCTTATGATTATGGACTAGAAATTGTTATGAACTTGGGTAAATATTTTGGAATAATTGCTGAAAAGTCTTTTAATATCCTAATATTTTATATTTTTAGTACCACACTGTTTTGATTACTATAGCTTTGTAGTAAAATTTGAAATCAGGAACTGTGAGTCCTCTAGCTTTGTTCCACTTTTTCAACATTGTTTTAGCTATTTGGGTCCCTTGAGATTCCATATGAATTTTAGGACTTTTAAAAAAATCTCTAGATCCTCTCTGGGTAGTATTAACATCTTAAGAATATTAAGTCTTCCAATCATGTTGGGAAAATTGGATAACAACATGCAAAGCAGTGAAACTGGACCCCCATTTTATACCATTCACAAAAAGTAACTCAAGATGGATTAAAGAAATAAATGGAAGACCTGAAACTATAAAATGGCTAGAAAAAAACATAGAGGAGACTTCCCCAGTGGTCCAGCAGTTAAGATTCCATGCTTCCAATGCAGGGGGCACTGGTTCAATTGCTGGTCAGGGAAATGAGATCCCATATGCAGTACAACCATGCAGTGCAGCCAAAACAACAACAAAAAGCCATAGAGGAAAAGCTCCTTGACATTGGTTTGGCAATTATTTTTTTGGATATGACACCAAAAACATAGGCAAAAAAGCAAAAGTAAACAAGCAGTACTACATCAAAATAAAAATCCTCTAGGCAGCAAAAGAAACCATCAACAAAATGAAAAGGTACCTTACAAAATGGGAGAAAATATTTGCAAACCATATATCTGATAAGGGGTTAATATCTAAAATATATAAAGAACTCATACAACTCAATAGCAAAAAAACAAATAATCTGATTAAAAATAGGCAAAAGGGGGCTTCCCTGGTGGCACAGTGGTTAAGAATCTGCTTGCCAATGCAGGGGACACGGGTTCGAGCCCTGGTCCGGGAAGATCCCACATGCCGCGGAGCAACTAAGCCCATGCACCACAACTACTGAGCCTGTGCCCTAGAGTCTGTGAGCCACAACTACTGAAGCCTGACCTCCTACAGCCTGTGCTCCGCAATGAAGAGTAGCCCCTGCTCACCATAACTAGAGAAAGCCCACACACAGCAACAAAGACCCAATGCAGCCAAAAAAAAAAAAATAGGCAAAGGATCTGAACAGGCTATTTTTCCAAAGAAGATATACAAATGGGCAACAAGTACACAAAAATGTGCTCAACATTACTAATCATCAGAGAAATGCAAATCAAAACCACAATGAGATATCACCCCACACCTGTTAGAATGGTTATCATAAAAAAGATAAGAGATAACAAATATTGGTAAGGATGTGGAGAAAAGGGAACACTTTTACCCTGCTGGTGGGAATATAAATTGGTGCAGCCATTATGGAAAGTAGTATGAAAGTTCCTCAAAAATTTAAAAATAGAACTACCAGATGATCTAGCAATCCCATTTCTGGGTATATATCCATAGGAAATAAAATTAATGTCTTGAAGAGATATCTTAACCCCATGTTCAATGCAGCATTATTCACAATAACCAAGATATGTAAACAACCTAAGTGTCCATCATCAGATGAATGGATAAAGGTGTTATATATATCATAGGTATATGAATATTATTCAGCCATAAAAGAAGGAAAAAGGAAATTCTGCCATTTGGGGCAACATGGATGAACCCAGAGAGCATTAGGTATGCTACGTTAAATGCATCACACAAAGGAAGAAAGACATACTGTATGATCTCACTTATATGTGAAATCTAAAAAAAGAAAAGAAAAGAAAGTCAAACTCAAAAACAGAGAGTAGAATGGTGTTTGCCAGAGGTGGGAGATGGGGGAAATGGGGACGTGTTGGTCAAAGGATACAAACTTTCAGTTACAAGATGAGTAAGTTTTGAGGATCTAATATTCAGCATGGTGACTATAGTTAATAATAATGTATGGTATAATTGATATTTGCTAAGAGAGTGGCTCCTAAAGCATTCTCACCAAATGGAAAAAAAAAGTAACTATGTGAGGTGATGGATTTGTTAATAAACTTGAGTTTGGTAATAATTTCACAATGTGTACTTGTATCAAATCATCACGTTGTACACTTTAAATATATACAAATTCATTTGTCAATTATACCTCAATAAAGCTGGAAAGGGGGAAGAAAAGAGCTGACACCTGGAGATTGGATCTGTTAAATCTCAGTGCCAATACTTGATAGAACCTTAGTAAATATTCCTGGAATGAAGGATGGGATCCCCAGTGGTAGCTTGAGGACTCCAACATGTATTTGGTGACTGGATGGGGTTTCTTTCAAATGTGACCAGAAGGAATTTCTGAAAAGTTGCCAGCTATTCAAATGATCTGTAAGGTATCTCTCACTTTGAGAATTCCATGATTCCACATTTCAAGTGATGGAAATTGGACTTATTTACACAATGCTGAGATTCTTCTTACATAATGTGCTTTGACTTGCATGACTTCATGAAAGAGAGAACTTCATGAAAGAGAGAACTTCATGAAAAGAGAATTGCTGCCTTGCAGAGAATAGGCAGAAAAATTTCAATATTTCTTAGGGGAAATCTGCAAATGAGAGAAGAAAATGAAAAAAAAAAAGCATTTCAGATACAGAAAAAAGAAGACATCCAAAAATGTTCAGTGAAGAGTTAATATGGTAGTTAACTATTCTCAAATTTAGGACGCCCATTTTTTCAAATAAATATCTAAAGAAAAAAAATATATTGTCTTCCAGTCCATGAACACAGGATATGTTTCTATTTATGTTTTCTTCAATTTCTTTCAGCAATGTTTTAACTTTTGTTGTGTTTCTTTTTTTTTTAATTGAGGTATAATTGACATATGACATTATATTAGTTTCACATGTAATGAATTCAATATTTGTATATTGTATTTTGCATATTTATATACATAATGTGTACATATATACACATTTGTATACATAATGACAATATTTATGTAATGTATATTGTAAATTGTATATTTGTATAAATAATGACTCAATATTTGTATATACTGTGAAATGATTACCACAATAAGTCTAGTTACCAACTGTTGCCATACATAGTTACAAAATTCTTTTTTCTTTTGATGAGAAGCAGCGTTTTGTTTTGAAAGATATTTTCACTTGGTATGGAATCTAAGTTGACATTTTTTTCCAGTACATTAAAGATGTTCCTCTACTGTCTTCTCACTTGCAATGTTTCTCATGAAAAACCTGTTGTCGGGCTTCCCTGGTGGCGCAGTGGTTGAGAGCCTGCCGATGCAGGGGACACAGGTTTGTGCCCCGGTCCGGGAAGATCCCACATGCTGTGGAGCGGCTGGGCCCGTGAGCCATGGCAGCTGAGCCTGCGCATCCGGAGCCTGTACTCTGCAACGGGAGAGGCTGCAACAGTGAGAGGCCCACATACCGCAAAAAAACCCAAAAAACCTGTTGTCTTCCTTATTTTTTGTTTTTCCATATACAACATGTCTTTTTTTCCCTCTGGTTATGTTTAAGATTTTCTCTTTATCACTGGTTTTGAGCAATTTGATTATGATGTAGTACCTTGGTGTAGTTATCTTTGTCTTTCTTGTGATTGAGGTTAGTAGAGTTTTTGTATCTGTAAGCTTATAGTTTTAATCAAATTTGGAAAATTTGGGGCCATTATTTCTTCAAATGTTTTTTCTCTTCCCACGTCTATTCTCCTTCACCTATCCAATTACATGTGTATTAGGCCACCTGAAGTAGTCCCACAGCTTACTGATGCACTGTCATTTTTTAAAAATTCCTTACTCTCTTTGTGTTTAATTCTGAATAGTTTCTATTGCTGTGATAGTCAGCTTCTAAAGTGGCTCCCAATGATTCCCACTTCCTGCTTTTATATTTTGGTGTAATCACTTCCCCTTGAGTGTGGGCTAGAACTAATGGTTTGCATTTAATGAATAGAATAAGGCAAAAGTGGTGGGATGTCTTTCCTAAGGTTAGATTATAGAAGACTGACTTCTGTCTTGCTCTCACTCTCTCTCTCTGGCCCTTCTTGCCAGACATACAATTATTATGTCTTCAAGTTTGCAAATTTTTTTCTTCTGCAGTGTCTCTTCTGCTATTAATTCCATTCAGTGTATTTTTCTAGTTTCTCATATATTTCCTTATATGAGTACAAACTCATTTCCCCTATAAATCAATGTGTTACAATCAGTTACTTTCACTGTTTATTCTAATGCAAAAAATGTCCCACTTTGGCCAATGGGAGCCCCTTCCAGCTGGCTTATATTTCTTTTGACATTCCTCTATTATTATTATTTTTTTTTAGTACTTCATTGCCTTTTTTAAAATAAATTTATTTCTTATTTTTTGGATGCGTTGGGTCTTCCTTGCTGTGCTTGGGCTTTCTCTAGTTGCGGCAAGCGGGTGCTACTCCTGTTGCAGTGCGCAGGCTTCTCATCGTGGTGGCTTCCCTTGTTGTGGAGCATGGGCTCTAGGTGCACGGGCTTCAGTAGTTGTGGCTCGTGGGCTTCAGTAGTCGTGGCTCACAGGATCTAGAGCACAGGTTCAGTAGTTGTGGTGCACAGGCTTAGTTGCTCTGCAGCATGTGGGATCTTCCAGGACCAGGGCTACAACCCGTGTCCCTTGCATTGGCAGGCAGATTCTTAACCACTGTGTCCCCAGGGAAGTCCCTACTTCATTGCTTTTCAAAAGCACAATAAGATTTTTCAGGCTTATCTTGTTCTTTTCTTGCCACAGCGTTGGAATCAACCATTTCTTGAAGGAGCCCCAGCTCTTTTACTGGACAATGGTATTTAGAAGCCAAGATCTGTATGTGCACAGGTATACACACACACACACACACACACACACACACACACTTATTTCTATATTTATTTCTATACCTAGCCATGTATATATTTACACTCTGTGTGGTAGGTTGAATATTGACTCCAGATATTCTGAATATGTTCCCTTACCTTGTAAAAGGAAATTTGCTGATGTCATTAAGTTAAGGATGTTGAGATAAGGATATTTCTTGGATTATTTGGGTAGACCCAATATAAGCACAAATGTTTTTACAAGAGGGTAACAGAGGGAGATTTGACTACAGAAAAAAGAGATGTGATAATGGAACCAGAGGTCAGGGTGATGCACTTTGAAGATGGAAGAATGAGACCAAGAATCAAGGAAAGTAGGCAGCCTCTAGAAGCTGAAAAAAGCAAGGAAAAAGATTTTTCCCCTGAAGTCTCCCAAAGGAATGCAGCCCTGCTGACACCTTGATTTTAGACTTTTGACCTCCAGAGCTATAAGAGAATAAATATATGTTGTTTTAAATCCATTAAGTTTGTGGTAATTTGTTGCAGCAGGAAATTAATACACTACAAGTTCATATCAATATGTCCAAGTCAAATCCAGTGCCACAAGATTCATTCTAGTCTTATCCTTTTCCTTGTTTTTAACTCCCTTCTCTGACTGTGAGAAACCTCACTCCCTTCATCCTTAATCTTCCTGTACATAGCCAAATGCACTCTCTGCTATAACCATTTCTTTCTGAACAGATTCCTTTCTCAACCCACACATAACAATGTGGATGAATCTCACGAACAATATGTTGAACAAAAGAAATCAGATACCAAAGAATATAAATGGCTTGATTCCTTTTAAATGCAGCTCAAGAATAGGACATAATGGTGATACAAGTCAGAATAATGTTACTTCTGGGGTCAGGGTGTAGGCTGGGAAGTGGCCTGAGGAATTATGCAAGTGTTCCATGTCTCAATCCAGGCACTGAGTACACAAGTACATACATACTTAAAAATTCATCAAGCTGTTCACTTATGATTAGGACATTTTTTTAAAAGCCAACCACCATGTTTCTTTTCAGAAGCATGTTCTGTTTATAGAAGGTGGATGTATTTTATTACAGAGTCTTCCTGAAGATTTTGAAACATTCAGAACTCTAATCAATCAAGAATATTCTGAGAAAGTCTAGTAGCAATCTCAGTTTACCAGTTAGAGTCAGAAATCATGTGGCAATGGTTAAGTACACTTTGAAATTCCCTCTACCCGCCATCTTTAAAATTATGTCATCCTTAACAATTTTTATTTGGAGATTATATTACATAAAATTTTGCCCACAAGGTGAGACTTTATAAATGCTTTTATATTTTGCCATCTCAAATGTGTATAATTCAATGTTGAAAATGAGCTAAGAATATTTTTAACATCTTTATTGGAGTATAATTGCTTTACATTGATGTGTTAGTTTCTGCTTTATAACAAAGTGAATCAGCTATATGTATACATGTATCCTCATATCTCCTCCCTCTTGCGTCTCCCTCCCACCCTCCCTATCCCACCCCTCTAGGTGGTCACAAAGCACCAAGCTGATCTCCCTGTGCTCTGTGGCTGCTTCCCACTAGCTATCTATTTTACATTTGGTAGTGTATATATTTCCATGCCACTCTCTCACTTCATCCCAGCTTACCCTTCCCCCTCCCCATATCCTCAAGTCCTTTCTCCACATCTGTGTCTTTATTCCTGTCCTGCCCCTATGTTCTTCAGAACCTATTTTTTTAAGATTCCATATATATGTGTTAGCATACAGTATTTGTTTTTCTCTTTCTGACTTACTTCACTCTGTATGACAGACTCTAGGTCCATCCACCTCACTATAAGTAACTCAGTTTCGTTTCTTTTTATGGCTGAGTAATATTCCATTGTATATCTGTGTCACATCATCTTTATGCATTCATCTGTCAATGGACGCTTAGGTTTCTTCCATGCCCTGGCTATTGTAAATAGAGCTGCAATGAACATTGTGGTACATGACTCTTTTTGAACTATGGGCTTCTCAGGGTATATGCCCAGTAGTGGGATTGCTGGGTCATATGGTAGTTCTATTTTTAGTGTTTTAAGGAACCTCCATACTGTTCTCCATAGTGGCTGTATCAATTTACATTCCCACCAACAGTGCAAGAGGGTTCCCTTTTCTCCACACCTGCTCCAGCATTTATTGTTTGTAGATTTTTTGATGATGGCCATTATGACTGGTATGATACCTCATTGTAGTTTTGATTTGCATTCCTCTAATGATTAGTGATGTTGAGCATCCTTACATGTGTTTGTTGGAAATCTGTATCTCTTCTTTGGAGAAATGTCTATTTAGGTCTTCTGCCCATTTTTGGATTGGGTTGTTTGTTTTTTGGATATTGAGCTGTTTGTAAATTTTGGAGATTAATCCTTTGTCAGTTGCTTCATTTGCAAATATTTTCTTCCATTCTGAGGGTTGTCCTTTTGTCTTGTTTATGGTTTCCTTTGAGCAAAGAGTTTGAATAAAGATTCCTCCAAAGAAGATATACCAGTGATAAATAAGCACAAAAAAAAGGTGCTCAACATCACTAATCATTAGGGAAATACAAATCAAAACCATAATGAGATACCCCTTCACATTTACGAAGATGGCTATAATTAAAAAGACAGATAAGAACAAGTTTTGATGAGGATGTAGAGAAATTGGAATCTTCATACATTGCTGGTGGGAATGTGCAGCCACTTTGTATAACAGCTCGGCAGTTCCTCAAAAAGCTAAATATAGAGTTATCATATGACCCAACGAGTCCACTCCTAGGTATGTACCAAGAGAACTGAAAATATATGTCTACACAAAAACTTGTACATGAATGTTCATAGCAGTAGTATTCAAAATTGCCAAAAATTAGAAATAAACCAGATTTCCATCAACTTATGAATGGGCAAACAAAATGTGATATATCCATACAATGGAATATTATTTGGCCATAAAATGGAATGAAATACTGATTCACTACAACATGGGTGAACCTTGAAAAACATTATGTTAAGTGAAAGAAGCCAGACATAATATATCACATATTGCATGGTTCCATTCATATGAAATATCCAGAATAGCCAAATCCATAGACACACCTCTGTATTTTTTTTTGTCAAGAAGAATATGCATGTTTGAGATTTCCCATCAGCATTATCGATATACTTCATACTTTTCAACGGTGACATGGCAATCCATTATACAGCTCTGTGGTAATTTATATAATCAGTTCTCTATTAATAAAAACATGGTTTCTCCCTGTGTGTGAGTGTATATTTTTGTGTACCTCTACAAATGTGAAGAGGTTATTGAGCAATCTGAACACAGGGGGACCAACATGAAATGTTTCCTTCTACATTTAATGTTTTTGATTAACTCCAGTCTCCTTCCCTTCCCTTACATGATATCACGTGGGCATCATCACTGGTTTTCTAGCCAATTTTATATCATATCATGTTCAATCCAGTCTTGTCCTACTTGCAATCTTCAATCCCATTTCAGATTCAGAGCACGTTTTCCCTTGCCCCTCAGCTCAGGCATATCCGGTGGCCAGTGGGTCTTGAACTCTGTCTGTCCTTCAATCCTTCTCCCCTAATGCTTCTGATTTCTCCAGAATAGGGGCAGTGTGATGTGGTGATTAGAGGAAAGGGATATGGTGATATAGTGTTAGTGGGGCAGATTTGGCCTCTTCTGTCCTCTGTCTGATAGCCATCCAAGTGCCTCATAGGCTCTTACACGTGTCACCCCTCACAAGTGTAATGTTCTCCAGCTGGCTTCGCTCAGTTCTTACTTTTGCCTCCTGACCCTAATGGGTCTTTTTCCAATTATTATTATTGTTATTGTTGTTGTTCATAGAATAGGAAATATTAGAATGAATGAATGTAGAATGTCGAAGGATTATTTCACACAAATCTTGTGTCGGTGTGCGTGTATGGATGGATTACAGTGTAAAAAGTATGTGTGATTGGGCTTCCCTGGTGGCGCAGTGGTTGAGAGTCCGCCTGCCAATGCAGGGGACGTGGGTTCGTGCCCCGGTCCGGGAGGATCCCACATGCCGCGGAGCGGCTGGGCCCGTGAGCCATGGCCGCTGAGCCTGCGAGTCCGGAGCCTGTGCTCCGCAACGGGAGAGGCCACAACAGTGAGAGGCCCGCGTACTGCAAAAAAAAAAAAAAAAAAAAAAAAAGTATGTGTGATCTAAGAAGTTGGGAAGCCATTCTTCTGAAAAGTTCATCTTGTGTGGTGGGAAGAGGAGAGCACTGAGTTTCTGCTCTGAGCCCTGCTCTGAGCTTGCTGGGGACCTGGAGCACCTGCCTGCTTCTCTCTGCACCTCATGCTCCTTTCCAAGCCAATAAGGGCATTGGACTCTCACGTTCCTTCCAGCTCTTCCTTTTTGCGACAACAGTAACAGCTAACCCCCAGCAAACACTTACAGTGTGCCAGGCACTGTTCTAAATACTTTCTGTGGGGACTTCCCTGGTGGTCCAGTAGTTAAGAATCCACCTTCCAATACAGTGGATGCGGGTTCGATCCCTGGTCAAGGAACTAAGATTCCACATTCCATGGAGCAACTAAGCCCATGCACCACAACTACTGAGCCCACACACCACAACTAGAGAGAAGCCTCTGCACCCAGCGGAAGATCCCTCTTGCCACAACTAAGACCCAACATAGCCATAAATAAATAAATAAATAAATAAATAAATAAATATTAAAGAAAAACCTTTCTGTGCATCAAGTAATTGAATTCTCACCATACTTCTGTGATGTATGTGATTTTATTGTCATCCCTATTTACAAATGAGGAAACTGAGACCCAGAGAAGTAAAGTGGCAGAGAAGGAATTTGGACCCAAGCTTGTTTGGCTCTAGAAGCCACATTCATAATCAGTACTGCTCCCAGTATCCATCTCTGAGTCAGTGGGGCTACACGGCCTTTCTGGCTCCTTTTGAAGGGGAGATGGCAGACTTCCCTGGCCACTCACTCAGTGAGTTTCCAGGAAATTGGGGCTTAGTCACCCTTCTTTGCTGAGTTCACTTGGAGCACACAGACTGGTGTGACATTCGCAGTGTTAGGTTCTGGCTTCCTCGGGTCCCTCCTACATTTCCTCTTATCTCATCAAGGGCATAGTTTTATAAACACCAGATTCCCTTTGTCCTCTTTTGTCAGTCTCTCCCATCAGTTCTCTCTCAACAGAGCTCTCTGCTATCTCTTCCTTCCCAATATTAGTTTAATATTTTTCACATCCAAGGACTTTCTATCCTGACAGATAAGAGAGAAATCAGTGTTGGGTTTTTTTAATTATTATTATCTCTGGCCAATAATCAATATTAAATTTCCCCCTTTGGGCCATGCCATTCAAAACAAAGTCCAACACACTTTCCATCTCTTGGTGAGTTCTAAGAATTACTGATAGGAACAGTGTGGAATCTGCTTGGTTTCCCATTCCCAAAGCCCTCCTCTTTCCATAGTTCCCCCTGGAGCCACTTGAACCACAATCTATAGGCCCAGTGAGCTCTGCCCCATCTATGGGGCCAATCTTGCCCTCCAGTGATTTAAGGGCCTCTAATTCAAAGCTCAAGTTGAAGAAAAGTCCTGCCATAACACTGTGGTGATGACTTTTACCTTCGTCCTGAGTTCAAGCCTCCATTGTCTTTCTCGGTTCTGATTCTGGCCTATTGGTCTTGAGCTTCTGTTTGGGCCTTGATAATCCTCTGTAACTGGGAATCTGTTCTGTTCTTTCAAGTACGTTTCCTCCCCCCTCACGGGAATTGGAATGCTCCAATGGCTGTGGCCTTGAAACCTTGTGACTTACTTCCCTGATATTGCCTGCCCAGCTGCATCTCTGAATACCAGCTCCTTCTAGAGTTCCCAGTGCCCTGTTGAACACACCTGTCAGGAAATCCCAAGCCTTGGTAACTTGAAATTTTCTCTGCATGCTGTAATTAGCCCTTCTGTCTAGACTGTTATATGAAAGGACAGGGGCCAAGTAGATGTTCCTACTTCCTTGAGAGACTGTGTTCACACTAAGACTTTGTTCAACGTGTGGTCCCTAGACCAGCAATACCAACAGGGTCTCGGTACCCCAGGCGTACTAGGTGGGAATCTGCATTTTTAAAAAAAGATTTGTCCTAGGGCTATCAGCTGATCCACTAGCAATAAATCAAATCAATGAAACAACATTTAAGTGTCTTTTACTCATAGGATCATTTACTCCAATGGAGGTTAAGTTCCAGGAAGGGCAGAAAATCCATGTCTCTTGTTCACTGCTGTATTTCCAGTGTCTAGAACTGTGCTTGGCAGAGGGTAAGTGCTCAATAAATGTTGAAGGAATGAACAAATGAATGGATGAGAGGATGAATTTTTACCAACTAGGTGGCCTTGAAAATGTTGCTTAAATTCTCTGAGCCTCATCATTTTATTCATCTGAAAATTGATTCATATCCCTGCTTCCAGGTATGAGGATCAGGCATAAAAAGCAAGTGCAGAACTGTCAATATTTCTTCTGACACAAAAGGCTATTCTTCCCTGAGATGTGGATCTGTTTTGTTTTGGGGTGAGCATTTCTTTTCAGCTGCTTTGCCTAAGCATTATTGAGAACTTGTTCTATATGGAAGAGTCTTGGTAGAGAGATTTATTCATCCAGTCACTCATTCATTTAGAAAATATTCATTGAGCTTTTGCATGGGGAACTCTGGTCTGAAGGGCCAGGTGTGAGGCCTCTGCATGCAGCATCCTGTGAGCCAGTGAAACTAGACTAAGCACAAAGGAAAGAAAAATGTAAATAACTCTCGAGTGGCAGCTGCATCAGGACAGCAGAGAGCAACAATCGCTGTGGGCTGCTTTTCCATCCATTGGCTCATAGTCAGAATCACAGAAGCACAAAACAAATCATCCGAGACCTTCAAGATGGTGGAGACGTAAGAGGTGGAGATCACCTCCCTCCCCACAAATACATCAGAAATACATCTGCATGTGGAACAACTCCTACAGAACACCAACTGAACA
Source organism: Mesoplodon densirostris (assembly GCF_025265405.1). Classification (NCBI taxonomy): domain Eukaryota; kingdom Metazoa; phylum Chordata; class Mammalia; order Artiodactyla; family Ziphiidae; genus Mesoplodon; species Mesoplodon densirostris. The sequence continues at coordinate 40,970,754 of NC_082681.1, read as the reverse complement.
CTGGCAGAAGACCTCAGACCTCCCAAAAGGCAAGAAACTCCCCACATACCTGGGTAGGGCAAAAGAAAAAGCAGAGACGAAAGAATAGGGATGGGACCTGCACCAGTGAGAGGGAGCCTTGAAGGAGGAAGGTTTCCACACACTAGGAAGCCCCTTCGTGGGCGGAGACTGTGGGTGGCGGAGGGGGAAAGCTTCGGAGCCACGGAGGAGAGCGCAGCAACAGGGGTGTGGAGGGCAAAGTGGAGAGATTCCCGCACAGAGGATCGGTGCCGACCAGCACTCACCAGCCTGAGAGGCTTGTCTACTCACCCGCCTGGGCGGGCGGGGGATGGGAGCTGAGGCTCGGGCTTCAGAGCTTAGATCCCAGGGAGAGGATTGGGGTTGGCCGTGTGAACACAGCCTGAAGGGGGCTAGTGCGCCACAGCTAGCTGGGAGGGAGTCCAGGAAAAAGTCTGGAACTGCAAAAGAGACAAGAGAGCATTGCTTTGGGGTGCACGAGGAAAGGGGATTCAGAGCACCACCTAAAGGAGCTCCAGAGATGGGCACGAGCCGCGGCTATCAGCATGGACCCCAGAGACGGGCATGAGACACTAAGGCTGCTGCTGCCGCCACCAAGAAGCCTGTGCACAAGCACAGGTCACTATCCACACCTTCCATCCTGAGAGCCTGTGCAGCCCGCCACTGCCAGGGTCCCGTGATCCAGGGACAACTTCCCCGGGAGAGCACATGGCATGCCTCGGGCTGGTGCAATGTCACGCCGGCCTCTGCTTCTGCAGGCTCACCCCGCATCTGTACCCCTCCCTCCCCCCGGCCTGAGTGAGCCAGAGCCCCTGAAGCGGCTGCTCCTATCTGAGCGAAGAACAGACGCCCTCCGGCGACCTACACGCAGAGGCGGGGCCAAATCCAAAGCTGAGATGCGGGAGCTGTGAGAACAAAGAAGGGAAAGGGAAATCTCTCCCAGCAGCCTCAGAAGCAGCAGATTAAAGCTTCACAATCAACTTGATGTACCCTGCATCTGTGGAATACATGAATAGACAACAAATCATCCCAAAATTGAGGCAGTGGACTTTGGGAGCAACTGTAGACTTGGGGTTTGCTGTACGCAACTGACTGGTTTCTGGTTTTATATTTATCTTAGTTTAGTATTTAGAGTTTATTATCATTGGTGGATTTATTTATTGATTTGGTTACTCTCTTCCTTTTTATATATATATATACAGATATATTTTTTTCCTTTTTCACTTTTTGTGAGTGTGTATGTGTATGCTTGTTTGTGTGATTTTATCCGTATAGCTTTGCTTTTACCATTTGTCTTAAGCTTCTGTCTGTCCTTTTTTTTTTTCTTTTTTTCAGTATAGTTTTTAGCACTTTTATCATAGGTGGATTTGTTTTTTGGTCTGGTTGCTATCTTATTTCTTTCTTTTTTTTATTCCTTTTTAATTTTTTTATTTTTAATACATTTTTTAACCTTTTATTTTAATAACTTTATTTCTTTTCTTTTCTTTTTTTCTTTCTTTCTTTCATTTTTTCTCCCTTTTCTTCTGAGGCGTGTGGCTGACAGGGTCTTGGTGCTCCAGCTGGGTGTCAGGCCTGTGCCTCTGAGGTGCAAGAGCAAAGTTCAGGACATTGGTCCGCCAGAGACCTCCCAGCTCCACATAATACCAAATGGCAAAAGCTCTCCCAGTGATCTCCATCTCAACGTTAAGACCCAGCTCCACTCAACAACCAGCAAGCTACAGTACTGGACACCCTATGCCAAAAAACTAGCAAGACAGGAACACAATGCCACCCATTAGCAGAGAGGCTGCCTAAAATCATACTAAGTTCACAGACACTCCAAAACACACCACCAGATGCAGTCCTGCCGACCAGAAAGACAAGATCCAGTCTCATCCACCAGAACACAAGCACCAGTCTCCTCCACCAGGAAGCCTACACAACCCACTGACCAAATCATACCCACTGGTGGAAAACACCATAAAAAATGGTAACTATGAACCTGCAGCCTGCGAAAAGGAGACTGCAAACACAGTAAGTTAAGCAAAATGAGAAGACAGAGAAATATGCAGCAGAGGAAGGAACAAGGTAAAAACCCACCAGACCAAATAAATGAAGAGGAAATCGGCAGTATACCTGAAAAAGAATTCAGAGTAATGATAGTAAACATGATCTAAAATCTTGGAAATAGAATGGAGAAAACAGAAGAAACATTTAACAAGGACCTAGAAGAACTAAAGAGCAAACAAACAATGAGGAACAGCACAATAAATGAAATTAAAAATACTCTAGAAGGAATCAATAGCAGAATAACTGAGGCAGAAGAACGGATAAGTGACCTGGAAGATAAAATAGTGAAAATAACTACTGCAGAGCAGAATAAAGAAAAAAGAATGAAAAGAATAGAGGACAGTCTCAGAGACCTCTGGGACAACATTAAATGCAGCAACATTCAAATTATAGGGGTCCCAGAAGAAGAAGAGAAAAAGAAAGGGACTGAGAAAATATTTGAAGAGATTATATTGAAAACTTCCCTAATATGGGAAAGGAAATAGTTAATCAAGTCCAGGAAGTGCAGAGAGTCCCATACAGGATAAATACAAGGAAAAACACGCAAAGACACGTATTAATTAAACTACGAAAAATTCAATACAAAGAAAAAATATTCAAAGCAGCAAGGGAAAAACAACAAATAACACACAAGGGAATCCCCATAAGGTTAACAGCTGATCTTTCAGCAGAAACTCTTCAAGCCAGAAGGGAGTGGCAAGGCATATTTAAAATGATGAAAAGGAAAAACCTACAACCAAGATGACTCTACCCAGCAAGGATCTCATTCAGATTCGACGGAGAAATTAACACCTTTAGAAACAACCAAAAGCTAAGAAAATTCAGTACCACCAAACCAGCTTTACAACAAATGCTAAAGGAACTTCTCTAGGCAGGAAACACAAGAGAAGGAAAAGGCCTACAATAACAAACCCAAAACAATTAAGAAAATGGTAATAGGAACATACATATCAATAACTACCTTAAATGTGAATGGATTAAATGTTCCAACCAAAAGACACAGACTAGCTGAATGGATACAAAAACAATAACCGTATATATTCTGTCTACAAGAGACCCACTTCAGACCTAGGAACACATACAGACTGAAAGTGAAGGGATGGAAAAAGATATTCCATGTAAATCAAAATCACAATAAAGCTGGAGTAGAAATTCTCAGATCAGACAAAATAGACTTTAACATAAAGACTACAACAAGAGACAAAGAAGGACACTACATAATGATCAAGGGATGAATCCAAGAACAAGATATAACGATTGTAAATATTTATGCACCCAATATGGGAGTACCTCAATACATAAGGCAAATGTTAACAGCCATAAAAGGGGAAATCGACAGTAACACAGTCGTGGTAGGGGACTTGAACACCCCACTCTCACCAATGGACAGATCATCCAAAATGAAAATAAATAAGGAAACACAAGCTTTAAGTGATACATTAAACAAGATGGACTTAATTGATATTTATAGGACATTCCATCCCAAAACAACAGAATACACTTTCTTCTCAAGTGCTCATGGGACATTCTCCAGGACGGATCATATCCTGGGTCACAAATCAAGCCTTGGTAAATTTAAGAAAATTGAAATCATATCAAGCATCCTTTCCGACCACAAGGCTATGAGACTCGCTAGCAATTACAGGAAAAAAATCTCTAAAAAATATAAACACATGGAGGCTAAACAATGCACTACTTAATAATCAAGAGATCACTGAAGAAATCAAAGAGGAAATCAAAAAATACCTAGAGACAAATGACAATGAAAACAGGATGACCCAAAACCTATGGGATTCAGCAAAAGCAGTTCTAAGAGGGAAGTTTATAGCAATACAACCCTACCTCAAGAAACAAGAAGCATCTCAAATAAAAAACCTAAACTTATACCTAAAGCAATTAGAGAAAGAAGAACAGAAAAACCTCAAGTTAGCAGAAGGAAAGAAATCATAAAGATCAGATCAGAAATAAAAGAAAAAGAAATGAAGGAAATGACAGCAAAGATCAATAAAACTAAAAGCTGGTTCTTTGAGAAGATATACAAAATTGATAAATTATTAGCCAAACTCATCAAGAAAAAAAGGGAGAAGACTCAAATCAATGGAATTAGAAATGAAAAAGGAGAAGTAACAACTGACACTGCAGAAATGCAAAGGATCATGAGAGATTACTACAAGCACCTCTATGCCAATAAAATGGACAACCTGGAAGAAATGGACAAATTCTTAGAAAAACACAACCTTCCGAGACTGAACCACAAAGAAATAGAAAATATAAACGGACCAATCACAAACACTGAAATTGAGACTGTGATTAAAAATCTTCCAACAAACAAAAGCCCAGGACTAGATGGCTTCACAGGCGAATTCTATCAAACATTTAGAGAAGAGCTAACACCTATCCTTCTCAAACACTTCCAAAATATAGCAGAGGGAGGAACATTCCCAAACTCATTCTATGAGGCCACCATCACCCTGATAACAAAACCAGATAAAGATGCCACAAAGAAAGAAAACTACAGGCCAATATCACTGAAGAACACAGATGCAAAAATCCTCAACAGGGGCTTCCCTTGTGGCACGGTGGTTGAGTGTCTGCCTGCCGATGCAGGGGACGTGGGTTCGAGCCCCGCTCCGGGAGGATGCCATATCCCACAGAGCGGCTGGGCTCATGAGCCATGGCCACTGAGCCTGCGTGTCCAGAACCTGACCTCCACAACGGGAGAGGACTCAACAGTGAGAGGTCCGTGTACCACCCCCCAAAAATACCTCAACAAAATACTAACAAACAGAATCCAACAGCACATTAAAAGGATCATGCGCCATGATCAGGTGGGGTTTACCCCAGGAATGCAAGGATTCTTCAGTATATGCAAATCAATCAATGTGATACACCATATTAACAAACTGAAGGAGAAAAACCATATGATGATCTCAATACATGCCGAAAAAGCTTTAGACAAAACTCAACACCCATTTATGATAAAAACCCTCCAGAAAGTAGGCATAGAGGGAACTTACCTCAACATAATAAAGACCATGTATGACAAACCCACAATCAACATCGTTCTCAGTGGTGAAAAACTGAAACCATTTCCTCTAAGATCCGGAACAAGACAAGGAGGTCCACTCTCACCACTATTATTCAACATAGTTTTGGAAGATTTAGCCACAGCAATCAGAGGAGAAAAAGAAACAAAAGGAATCCAAATCGGAAAAGAAGAAATAATGCTGTCACCGTTTGCAGATGACATGATACTATACATAGAGAACCCTAAAGATGCTACCAGAAAACTACTAATGCTAATCAATGAATTTAGTAAAGTAGCAGAATACAAAGTTAATGCACAGAATCTCTTGCATTCCTATACATGAAAGATGTAAATCTGAAAGAGAAATTAAGGAAACACTCCCATTTACCATGCAACAAAAAGAATAAAATACCCAGGAATAAACCTACCTAAGGAGAAAAAAGACTTGTATGAAGAAAACTGTAAGACACTGATGAAAGTAGTTAAAGTTGATACAAACAGATGGAGAGATATACCATGTTCTTGTATTGGAAGAATCAACATTGTGAAAATGACTGTACTACCTAAAGCAATCTACAGATTCAATGCAATCCCTATCAAACTACCAATGGCATTTTTCACAGAACTAGATCAAAAATTTTTCACAATTTATATGGAAACACAAAAGACCCCTAATAGCCAAAGCAATGTTGAGAAAGAAAAATTGAGCTGGCGGAATCAGGCTCCTGGACTTTAGACTATAGTACAAAGCTACAGTAATCAAGACAGTATGGCACTGGCACAAAAACAGAAATATAGATCGATGGAACAGGGTAGAAAGCCCAGAGATAAACCCATGTACCTATGGTCAACTAATCTATGACAAAGGAGGCAAGGATATACAGTAGAGAAAAGACAGTCTCTTCAGTAAGTGTTGCTGGGAAAACTGGACAGCTACATGTAAAAGAATGAAATTAGAACACTCCCTAACACCGTACACAAAAATAAACTCAAAATGGATTAAAGGCCTAAATGTAAGACTGGACACTATAAAACTCTTAGAGGAAAACATAGGAAGAACACTCTTTGACACAAATCAGAGGAAGATTTTTTTGACCCACCTCCTAGAGAAATGGAAATAAAAACAAAAATAAACAACTGGGACCTAATGAAGCTTAAAAGCTTTTGCACAGCAACGGAAACCATAAACAAGACAAAAAGACAACCCTCAGAGTGGGAGAAAATATTTGCTAATGAAGCAACTGACAGAGGATTAATCTCCAAAAATTTCAAGCAGCTCATGCAGCTCAATATCCAAAAAACAAACAACCCAATCCAAAAATGAGCAGAAGACCTAAATAGACATTTCTCCAAAGAAGAGATACAGATTGCCAACAAACAGATGACAGGATGCTCAACATCACTAATCATTAGAGGAATGCAAATCAAAACTACAGTGAGGTATCACCTCACACCTGTCCGAATGGCCATCATCAAAAAGTCTACAAACAATAAATGCTGGAGAGGATGTGGAGAAAAGGGAACCCTCTTGCACTGTTGGTGGGAATGTAAATTGATACAGCCACTATGGAGAACAGTATGGAGGTTCCTTAAAACACTAAAAATAGAACTACCATATGACCCAGCAATCCCACTACTGGGCATATACCCTGAGAAAACCATAAGTCAAAAGTGTCATGTACCAAAATGTTCCTTGCAGCTCTACTGACAATAGTCAGGACATGGAAGCAACCTAAGTGCCCATTGACAGATGAATGGATAAAGAAGATGTGACACAGATATACAATGGAATATTACTCAGCCATAAAAAGTAACGAAATTGAGTTATTTGTAGTGAGGTGGATGGGCCTAGAGACTGTCATACAGAGTGAAGTAAGTCAGAAAGAGAAAAACAAATATAGTATGCTAACACATCTAAAAACAAAAAGCTTCTGAAGCACCTAGGGTCAGGACAGGAATAAAGACACAGACGTAGAGAATGGACTTGAGGACACAGGGAGGGGGAAACGTAAGCTGGGATGAAGTGAGAGAGTGACATGGACATATATACACTACCAAGTGTAAAATAGATAGCTGGTGAGAAGCAGCCACATAGCACAGGGTGATCCAGCTCCTGCTTTGTGACCACCTAGAGAGGTGGGATAGGGAGGGTGTGAGGGAGACGCAAGAGGGAGGAGATATGGGGATATATGTATGTGTATAGGTGATTCACTTTGTTATAAAGCGGAAACTAACACACCATTGTAAAGCAATTATACTCCAAAAAAGATGTTTAAAAAAGAAAAGAAAAAAAGAAAATATTCATTGAATATTATGTGCCAGGCTTCATTCCTAGTGCTAATGTGTAGAGCAGTGGATAAAGCAAAGTCCCTGCTCCCAAGAAGTTTACATTGGGAAGAGACAGACATGAATCAAATAAAATTGTAATGTAGCAGATGGTCATATTTGTTGAGAGAAACAGTGAGTAAGCATTCTCTGAGGAGATAGCATTTGTGCAGATACCTTCAGGAAACAAGGGGGCGATCCATGTGGTGGTCCAGGGAGAGAGTTTTCCAGGCAGAGGGGCAGCCAGTGCAATGGCCCAAAAGTGGGAACATGTGTGGCATGAAGGTGGAGGGAGGGTTCATCTCTTTAGAATGCTGATGAAACGTCAAGCAAAATGAGGACTGAGAACTGACCATTTGATTTGACAACACAGAAGTTCATTTGTGACCTTGAGAGGAGCTATTTTGATGGAGTGATAGAGATAAATGTCTAGTTGAAGATGATTCGAGAGAGAAGCAGAGAGGAATTAGAGACAGTGAATATAGACAGCTCTTTCAAGGAATTTTGTTGTAATTGGAAGAGGAGAGGTGGGACGGAAGCTGGAGAGGGATGTGGGGTGAATGGAGGACTTTACTTGGTAGATACAGCAGCATGTAGAGAGGAAGATATTATTGATGCGAGAGGTGAGAATTCCTGGAGTGGTCTTCTTAAGCAGGTGAGAGATGAGTTTAAGGGCACGAGTGGAGCTAGTAAGGGAAGGAGCCAGGATTAACCAGCTGTCCCTTACTTCAGAGTCTCTTACACTCAACCATCATGCTACAGTGCTACTCAGACAACACCCATTAGGTAGCGCCAGGCACTTGGCTCTGTTCTTTTCATCACATACTCAGGCAACTGCCTTACTTGGGATTCAAGCCACCATTCCGACTTGCCTTTGATAAGGGAAACAATTAAATCTATGAAGCATGATAGCTTCAGCTTCTTTTCTGATTGCCTAAAAGCCCTCCCTTCCCCCTTCTGATTCCATTTGTCACTACAGAAAGGAAAGGGACTCCATAAAAGCAGCCACTTGACAGCTCAGTCTTACGTGTAATACTGGCCTAATGGGCAGAGAAGACCATTTCTCTCCCTTCCATTGTTCCTCTCTCATCCTCTACAGACCTCTAACGTTGCTCTCACTGGTGGTTATAGCAATCTAAGAAGCAATAGTCATTTTTGTAGGTGCTTTTTCACCTGCCCAGAGGAATAGGCAAGAATCCTGTCAGATGAGCCTGAGGAGGGTGGGAAGCAGGGAAATGGCAGAGCAACTGTGCTTCTCTGTAGGGTTGGAGAATAGCCAAGGAAGTCCCCTTAACACAGTCAAGCTCCCCATCCACTAGCCACAAGGCAGCCATATTCAGATGTGTTACTCTGTGGGCTATTTGGGTGGCTGGGATGTGTCACCCCAGAGATGGAAGCCAACCCAGAGCGGGAGGTGACAAAGATGAGAGATTGATGATGATATCTGCTGAGTTTCCAAGTCAGGTGACACTAGTTGAACATTTTTAGGATGAGTTTTAAAGTTAGTATGATTTTCTGGGCCAGGGGAAAAGGAGAGATGGAAGGAGACAGGGTAAGGAAGAGAAAGAAGATAAAAGTAAGAAGGGAGGAGCAGTGAAAGACCTCTGGAGGGGCGTCAGGAGGAATAGGAAGTGAAAACCCAGGCTTGTCCTGCTTAATAGTAGTTATTGGGCCCCTTTAGCCACAGGTGCTGGCTATAACAAAATAGCATTTCTGCCCTCCCTCCTCCCCCCAGCTTGCACAAACACACACTTCAATGTGAAGCTTATGACTTTGAATGTTTATATCAGAACAGGAAGAAAAACCAGAAGTCATTTTTCTGCTCTAAATCTAAGTTATTCCTCTTGTCCTCTTCCTAGGTGTGTGGGGCCTTTGATCCAATATAGTACCAACCATCTGCTTCTAAGAACCACCTTGGCCGGTCGCCACTAAAAATGCCATATATTAGGGACCTTGTGTAGTGCGGTTGCAGCACAGTATTATGTTATTTATTTTCTAATCTAATCCTCTGCCTTTAGATGCTGGAAATGAGAACTAGTCAGACTTTAATCTCTCCAGGGATGCTTTCTTTCCAGGCAAGCCTGGTCTGTCTTCTATAGAAAACAGGATGAAATCCAATCTTTGGATGACGTGATGGGGATGGAAAGAGAGAGAGAGGGAGAAAGAGAGAGAGAGGGAGAAAGAGAGAGAGAGGGAGAGAGGCCGATAGGGCTGGGAGAGGCCCAAAGGACGCAAATGGCCCTAGAAGGCTGATAGATCCTTTTTATTTTTATTTTTTTTAAAGAATCACCATTTGGGGGATATCCCTTCTGTTTAGGGTTGACCTGACCATCCCAATCAGATTATATGACTGCTTTAGTTATTGCGGTGGACACAACTGAGGGGAAAACATCACATTGAGGGTCACAAAAGAGAATAAGCAACACCATGAGAAGTAGCTCATTCTTCTCTCTATATTTTTTGTTTTCATTTTTCTTCTTTTACCTTTAATCAATTGAATATTAATAAGGTCTTTGTTTCTGCACTCAGAATCAGAGTTTCTTTGATCTTTGAGGGAAACAGAAGTGTTTGGACCTGATTTTCCACTGATCTCTTTCTCTTAGGAGCTCCAGACTGAATCCTATATATTAAGGTCTTCTTTTCTTTTCTTTTTAAAAGTTACACTTTATTTTGGGATAATTGCAGATTCACATGCAGTTGTAAGAAATGATACAGAGAGACCCTGGGTACCCTCTATCCAGTTATGTTTGCTTTTTGAAAAAAACTTTATTGAGATATGATTGACATACAAAAAAACTGTACATATTTAATGTATGCAATTTGATGACTTTGGAGATAAGTACACACTTGTGAAATCATCACCACGATCAATGCCATAAATATAACCATCACCTCCAAAAGCTTCCTCCTACCCTCTTGATTTATTTATTTTGGGGGAGATAAGAACACAACATAAGACCTACCCTTTCTTTTTTAAATAAATTTATTATTTATTTATTTTTGGGCTGTGTTGGGTCTTTGTTGCTGTGCACGGGCTTTCTCTAGTTGTGGTGAGAGGGGGCTACTCTTTGTTGCAGTACGCGGGCTTCTCATTGCGGCGGCTTCTCTTGTTGCAAAGCATGGACTCTAGGGTGCACGGGCTTCAGTAGTTGTGGTGCGTGGGCTCAGTAGTTGTGGCTCGCGGGCTCTAGAGCACAGGCTCAGTAGTTGTGGCACACGGGCTTAGTTGCTCCCCAGCATATGGGATCTTCCCAGACCAGGGCTTGAACCCATGTCCCCTGCATTGGAAGGCAGATTCTTAACCACTGTGCCACCAGGGAAGTCCCAAGACCTACCCTTTTGGCAAATGTTCACATATACAATACAGGCACTATGTATTAACTGTAGGCACTATGCTGTACTATATTCATTTTTAAAAGTCCGATTAGATTTTTCTTTAGTGGATCCCTTCACTCTTCATCTGCATGATTAAGTTCATATAACATTGTGCTGTACACACCTCTGAAGAACCAGGAAATGCTAAGTTAGAGATGGCCCATTCCAAAGGGGAAAACAGAAAGCTTCCATCTGAGTCTCATGAGGTCACTGCATCTTATTATTCACCTGCCTTAATGACAAATTGTACTTTTCTCTACATATAGTTCCTGTAAATTTCTAAGCCAGAGTAAAGGAAATATCAAATATGGAAAGGAAGAGAATCCATACTTGTGCTGTGGACTAATAGTGTATCATGAGTTGTACGGGTCACATGCACATCATGCTGGGTATCTCTAACAGGGGAAGGAGGGCATCTGGAGGTGAAATCTGAATGAAAGAATAGGTGGAGAGTTGATGAAGAGAAGGGATGGAGGAAAGGAGCAGGAGGTGGCCCTGAAATTAAGGCTCTGCCACAAAGGGTAGCTCCAAATGGGAGAGGCTCTGGAAAGAGGCTGGGCTGCATGGGGATAAACTAAGAATTTGAGTATAAAACGTTCATTTTTGGAACCCCTGGTGTAGATAAGCAATTAGCATGCTAGGGGCCAATCCAAGGGCAAAATGGGGTCTCCTGTCTCTTATTCCTTTGTTCTTTCTGTCTGTCTGTTTCCTTAGAAACAAATCCATCAATATCTGGAGAACCCCATCCAAGAGGGAACTGCTCTGAAGATATTCAATCCCCAAGTGTTTTGAAAGCAGATGCCAGTTATGCCAAATGAGTCCTTGAAAGAGCTAAATCACTTCCTGATTTGAAGCAGCAAGTAAAAAGCCTACCCATCTTTAATGGTAGAAGGTATTACCAAGTGCTCAGAAGATTAAAATATTGTGATCATGAGGCTGAGGTCCTGGGCTCAAACCCTATGTGACTCATTTGCTTCTTGACTCCCCAGTTCCAAACAGTAGTGACTGTGCCCCTGTCCAAAAATGAGTCCTCCAGACCTAGACAGTCATTTTGCAAGAACAAGCCACAGGTCCTATAAAACTCTGGGCAAGAGGCAGGGTGGTGTGGAGTGTAGCTGGTCAGGCTCTGCATTTCGACAGAGCTGGCTTGCAAACTTGCCCTTCTTATTTCCTCCTTATTACCAGTGGAAACTTAAGCCAATTACTTATCCTCTCTCTCTCTCTAAGCCTTGGTTTCCCCACAGGGTTGTGATAATTTAGCACATAACTACTCAATAAATGATGGCTGCTACTATTTTTATTATCACCAGTAGCATTACAATTCTCAGTGTAGATTGAGATCTAAGTGTAAATTAGGAAGTTGATTGCTACTGCCACACTTCTCCTCAAGAATTCTCAGAAGAGATGCAAATTCACCTGGCCCTGGTCACTGTTTAACCTGCTCCAAGAGAGGGTGCTCTTATCAGTACCCCTTAGTAATTTCAAGTAAAATGAAATCAATCTCCTATCCTTAATCTGACCCCACTGCTGGAACAGTGATTCAAAGCTCGTGGGCCTACCCAGGAGAGATGGACAGAATAGCTTTATCTTCTCTGTAACATGGAGGGAGGAGATAGTGCACTGATTGCTTATCTTACAGAGTACCAGGTTAGGGTAGGGGATTGCATAGAGCTAGGATGAATGCAGCAACAGCTCTCAGAATCCCCCGGAGGTTCCTGAGATTGCTTTCCAAAACTGCTTTTAGCATATTGATTTCTGACAGCTCTGCACTTCAGGAAAAGAGCAACTACAAACTGCCAGCTTGCCCACATCTCCAAATCAATCACACATGCTTGATTTTCTTTCTTTCCTTTTGTCTTCCTCCCCTGCAGCAAAGTGTGTGGTTTCTAATAACACTCCTGCAATGTTGTGGTGGGACAGGATGTCAGTTTCACCTGAGGCTACAGAAGTAAAAGAGTATTCTAGTCCACAGAAAATCGGCCCACTTGACCAACTTGGGATAGATTTGATTTCTGCTTTAGGATTAAAACATGAATATCTGGAATTGAAAAAGGGGAAAAACCCTAAAGCAAACAGTTATTGAGTGGCTTACTTACCAGACAGCATGTTAGCTACTTTCCATATGCATTACCTCATTGATCCTCACAACCACCCTGCAAGGTAGATACTTTGAATAGCATAACACATATGAGGAAAAAGGCTCTGAGAGGTTAAGTCACTTGCCTGGAGTTGCAAAGGCTCATCAAGGAACGATGGCAAGGAATTGAACCCATGTCTCTCTGATTTCAAGCCTGATTTGTTTGTTTACTTGATTATTCAAATATCGATTCATGAAATAAAGTCAATACTTATTTTTATATTAATTTCAGCATCAGGGACTTAAAATATTTCTCGCAGTATTCAACTTCTGCAAAAAAAAAAGGGAAGTGCGTTTATGCATTCTAATGTCCGAAATATACATTGTGAAATGTTAGCTGTAAATTACGTGTTCGTACATATTACCTCACACAGAGTGGCCCTCAATACATGTTTACTAAAAAGAATGATAAGAGAGCCCACCTGGCTGAGGGGTCAGCAGCCATTTTACACTATGGATTCTGGTCTGAAGAGCCAGGTGTGAGGCCTCTGCCCCCGGCACCAAATGAGCGAGTGAAACTAGAAAACACAAAGGGAAAGAAAAGGGAGAATTTTTTGTAAAATATGAAGAAGGAAAACTCCTTGATCCAACAGACTGGAAAACTAACTCAAAGAACAGACTGAAGAAGTTTTGAAGTCATGTGGCTGACAGGGTCTTGGTGCTCCAGCCGGGTGTCAGGCCTGAGCCTCTGAGCGGGAGAGCCGAGTTCAGGACATTGGACAACCAGAGACCTCCCAGATCCACGTAATGTCAATTGGCAAGAGCTCTCCCAGAGCTCTCCGTCTCACCACTTAGACCTGGTTCCACTCAACCACCAGCAAGCTACATTGCTGGACACCCTATGCCAAAAATCTAGCAAGACAGGAACACAACCCCACCCATTAGCAGAGAGGCTGCCTAAAATCATACTAAGTTCACAGACACTCCAAAACACAGCACTGGACGCAGTCCTACCTACCAGAAAGACAAGATCCAGCCTCATCTACCAGAACACAAGCAGCCATCCCCTCCACCAGGAAGCCTATACAACCCACTGAACAAACCTTACCCACTGGGGGCAAACACCAAAAACAATGGGAACTACAAATCAGCAGCCTATGAAAAGGAGACCCCAAACACAGTAAGTTAAGGAAAATGAGAAGACAGAGAAATAAGCAGAAGATGAAGGAACAAGGGAAAAACCCACCAGACCAAACAAATGAAGAGGAAATGGGCAGTCTACCAGAAAAAAAGAATTCAGAGAAATGATAGTGAAGATGATCCAAGATCTTGGAAATAGAATGGAGAAAATACAAGAAATATTTAACAAGGACCTAGAAGAACTAAAGGGCAAACAAACAATGATGAACAACACAATAAATGAAATTAAAAATTCTCTAGAAGGAATCAATAGCAGAATAACTGAAGCAGAAGAACGGATAAGTGGCTTGGAAAATAAAAGAGTAGAAATACCTACCACAGAGCAGAAAAAAGAAAAAAAGAATGAAAAGAATTGAGGACAGTCTCAGAGACATCTGGGACAACATTAAACATACGAACATTCGAATTATATGGGTCCCAGAAGAAGAAGAGAAAAAGAAAGGGAGTGAGAAAATATTTGAGGAGATTATAGTTGAAAACTTCCCTAATATGGGGAAGGAAATAGTCAATCAAGTCCAGGAAGCACAAAGAGTTGCATACAGGATAAATCCAAGGAGAAACAATGCCAAGACACATATCAATCAAATTATCAAATATTAAATACAAAGAAAAAATATTAAAAGCAGCAAGGGAAAACCAACAAGTAACATACAAGGAAATCCCCATAAGGTTAACAGCTGAACTTTCAGCAGAAAATCTGCAAGCCAGAAGGGAGTGGCAAGACATATTTAAAGTGAAGAAAGGGAAAAACCTACAACCAAGACTACACTACCCGGCAAGGATCTCAGATTCGACAGAGAAATTAAAACCTTTAGAGACAAACAAAAGCTAAGAGAATTCAGCACCACCAAACCAGCTTTACAACAAATGCTAAAGGAACTTCTCTAGGCAGGAAACACAAGAGAAGGAAAAGACCTACAATAACAAACCCAAAACAATTGAGAAAATGGTAGTAGGAACATATATATCAATAATTACCTTAAATGTGAATGGGTCAAATGCTCCAACCAAAAGACATAGACTGGCTGAATGGATACAAAAACAAGACTCATATTTATGCTGTCTACAAGAGACCCACTTCAGACCTAGGGACACCTACAGACTGAAAGTGAGGGGATGGAAAAAGATATTCCATGCAAATGGAAATCAAAATAAAGCTGGAGTAGCAATTCTCAGATCAGACAAAATAGACTTTAAAATAAAGACTATTACAAGAGCCAAAGAAGCACACTACATAATGATCATGGGATCAAACCAAGAAGATATAACAATTGTAAATATGTATGCACCCAGTATAGGAGCACCTCAATACATAAGTCAAATGCTAACAGCCATAAAAGAGGAAATCAACAGTAACAAAATCATAGTAGGGGACTTTAGCACCCCACTTTCACCAATGGAAAGATCATCCAAAATGAAAATAAATAAGGAAACATAAGCTTCAAACATAAGCTTTAAGCATTAAAACAAAGCATTAAACAAGATAGACTTAATTGATATTTAAAGGACATTCCATCCAAAAACAACAGAATACACTCTCTTCTTATGTGCTCATGAAACATTCTCCAGAATAAATCATATCTTGGGTCACAAGTCAAGCCATGGTAAATTTAAGAAAATTGAAATCATATCAAGTATCTTCTCTGACCTCAACTCTATAAGACTAGATACCAATTACAGGAAAAAAACTGTAAAAAATACAAACACATGGAGGCTAAACAATACATTACTTAATAACCAAGAGAGCATTGAGGAAATCAAAAAATACCTAGAAACAAATGACAATGAAAACACGACGACCCGAAACCTATGGGATGCAGCAAAAGCACTTTTAAGAGAGAAGTTTATAGCAATACAATCCTACCTCAAGAAACAAGAAAAACCTCAAATAAACAACCGAACCTTACACCTAAAGCAATTAGAGAAAGAAGAACAAAAGAACCCCAAGCTAGCAGAAGGAAAGAAATCATGAAGATCAGATCAGAAATAAATGAAAAAGAAATGAAGGAAACGATAGCAAAGATCAATAAAACTAAAAGCTGGTTCTTTGAGAAGATAAACAAAATTGATAAATTATTAGCCAGACTCATCAAGAAAAAAAGGGAGAAGACTGAAATCATTAGAATTAGAAATGGAAAAGGAGAAGTAACAACTGACACTGCAGAAATACAAGTATCATGAGCGATTACTACAAGCAGCTATATGCCAATAAAATGGACAAACTGGAGAAATGGACAAATTCTTAGAAAATCACAACCTTCAGAGATTGAACCAGGAAGAAATAGAAAATATAAACAGACCAATCACAAGCACTGAAATTGAAACTGTGATTAAAAATCTTCCAACAAACAAACGCCCAGGACCAGATGGCTTCACAGGCGAATTCTATCAAACATTTAGAGAAGAGCTAACACCTATCCTTCTCAACTTCCTCCAAAATATAGCAGAGGGAGGAACACTCCCAAACTCATTCTACGAGGCCACCATCACACTGGTACCAAAACCAAAGGTGTTACAAAAAGAGAAAATGACAGACCAATATCACTGATGAACACAGATGCAAAAATCCTCAACAAAATACTAGCAAACAGAATCCATCAGCACATTAAAAGGATCATACATCATGATCAAGTGGGGTTTATCCCAGGAATGCAAGGATTCTTCAGTATATGCAAATCAATCAATGTGGTACACCATATTAACAAACTGAAGGAGAAAACCATACGATCATCTCATTAGATGCAGAAAAATCTTTCAACAAAATTCAACACCCATTTATGATTAAAAAAAACTCTTCAGAAAGCAGGCATAGAGGGGACTTACCTCAAGATTATAAAGGCCATATATGACAAACCCACAGGCAACATCATTTTCAATGGTGAAAAACTGAAACCATTTCCACTAAGATCAGGAACGAGAAAAGGTTGTCCACGCTCACCACTATTATTCAAAAGAGTTTTGGAAGTTTTAGCCACCGCTATCAGAGACGAAAAAGAACTAAAAGGAATCCAAATCGGAAAAGAAGAAGTAAAGCTGTCACTGTTTGCAGATGACATGATATTATACATAGAGAATCCTAAAGATGCTACCAGAAAACTACTAGAGCTAATCAGTGAATTTGGTAAAGTAGTCGGATACAAAATTAATGCACCAAAAGCTCTTGCCTTCCTATACATGAATGATGAAAAATTTGAAATAGAAATTAAGTAAACACTCCCATTTACCATTGCAACAAAAAGAATAAAATACCCAGGAATAAACCTACCTAAGGAGACAAAAGACCTGTATGCAGAAAACTATAAGACACTGATGAAAGAAATTAAAGATAATACAGACAGATGGAGAGATACACCATGTTCTTGGACTGGAAGAATCAGCATTGTGAAAATGACTGTACTACCCAAAGCAATCTACAGATTCAATGCAATCCCTATCAAACCACCAATGGCATTTTTCACAGAACTAGAACAAAAAATTTCACAATTTGTGTGGAAACACAAAAGACCCTGACTAGCCAAAGCAATCTTGCGAAAGAAAAACGAAGCTCGAGGAATCAGGCTCCTGAACTTCAGACCATACTACAAAGCTACAGTAATCAAGAGAGTATGGTACTGGCACAAAAACAGAAATATAGATCAATGGAACAGGATAGAAAGCCCAGAGATAAACCCATGCAGCTAAGGTCAACTAATCTATGACAAAGGAAGCAAGGATGTATAGTAGAGAAAAGACAGTCTCTTCAATAAATGTTGCTGGGAAAACTGGACAGCTACATGTAAAAGAATGAAATTAGAACACTTCCTAACACCGTACACAAAAATAAACTCAAAATGGATAAAGACCTAAATGTAAGGCCAGGCACAATAAAACTCTTAGAGGAAAACATAGGCCGAATACTCTATGACATAAATCACAGCAAGATCCTTTTTGACCCACCTCCTAGAGAAATGGAAAAAAAACCCTAAAATATACAAATGGGACCTAATGAAGCTTAAAAGCTTTTTCACAGCAAAGGAAACCATAAACAAGACAAAAAGACAACCCTCAGAATGGGAGAAAATATTTGCAAATGAAGCAACGGACAATGGATTAATCTCCAAAATATGCAAGCAGCCCATGCAGCTCAATATCAAAAAAAAAAAAAAACCCAATCCAAAAATCAGCAGAAGACCTAAATAGACATTTCTCCAAAGAAGAGATACAGGTTGCTAACAAACACATGAAAGGATGTTCAACATCACTAATCATTAGAGAAATGCAAATCAAAACTACAATGAGGTATCACCTCATACCTGTCCAAATGGCCATCATCAAAAAGTCTACAAACAATATATTCTGGAGAGGGTGTGGAGAAAAGGGAACCCTCTTGCACTGTTGGTGGGAATGTAAATTGATACAGCCACTATGGAGAACAGTATGGAGGTTCCTTAAAAAACTAAAAACAGAACTACCCTATGAGCCAGCAATCCCACTACTGGGCATATACCCTGAGAAAACCATAATTCAAAAAGAGTCATATACCACAATGTTCATTGCAGCACTATTTACAATAGCCAGGACATGGAAGCAACCTAAGTGTCCTTTGACAGATGAATGGATAAAGAAGATATGGCACAGATATACAATGGAATATTACTCAGCCATAAAAAGAAACAAAGTTGAGTTATTTGTAGTGAGGTGGATGGACCTAGAGTCTGTCATACAGAGTGAAGTAAGTCAGAAAGAGAAAAATAAATACTGTATGCTAACACATATACATGGAATCTAAAAAAAAAAGTTCTGAAGCAGGGGCAGGACAGGAATAAAGATGCAGACTTTGATAATGGACTTGAGGACACAGGGAGGGGCAAGGGTAATCTGAGATGAAATGAGAGAGTGGCATGGACATATATACACTACTAAATGTAAAATAGATAGCTAGTGGGAAGCAGCCACATAGCACAGGGAGATCAGCTCAGTGCTTGTTGACCACCTAGAGGGGTGGGATAGGGAGGGTGGGAGGGAAGCTCAAGGGGGAGAGGATAGGGGGATAATGTATACGTACAGCTGATTCACTTCGTTATACAGCAGCAAGTAACACAGCAATGTAAAGCATTTATACTCCAATAATGATGCTTAAAAAAACGTATAACAAAGGATGTGAGGAAATACAACCAGTAGATATGAGCCTCCCTCAGGAAGATGCTGGGTCTGCCATCTTCCATGCACCTGGGACTAGCTTAGCCTGGAATCAACCAGCTTATGTCTCTATTCAATGGAGCAATTTCTTCTTTCCTGCATCGTGGCATAGAAAGAGACAAATGAGCTAGATAGTCAGGATTCCAAACTGCAGCCCATATTTTTAAGGCCTGTTTTTTCACACCAACATTCCTGATTTTTTTTAAGGACTATTAAAGCTAGAAGGGAATTTAGCGATGAGTGACTGAAATCCTTTCGGATTCCAAAAGAGAAAGTAGAACCCCAAAGAGAAGGAGTGACTAGCCCAAGCTCATCAAATTCAATCCAGGTTTCCTGGCTGCTAGTTCTCTCCTGTGCTTTGAACTATATGACATTTCTGCCAGCCAGCCTTTCCCAGACTGTGTCAAGGACAGAGCAAGCAACCCAAGTCCTGAAGAGTTCCCTGCTCTGCCCAGTATGCCACAGCAAGTTTTTGGCTCTGCCTGAGCCTGTGACATTTAACCACAGACCTTACTTGGAACCCCTGGAAAAAAGACAACTACCTGACTGCTTCATGATTTAAATAGCCGAATAATGCCAAATTGAATTTCGGATGACACAGTAAGTGGTAACTTAGGACTACAAGCCAAGAAAACATTTTTTTCCACTGATAGCCAATTAAAGGAATTAAGGCAAAGTTTAAATTTGGAAGCTGGAGGAGTAATTTGTTAATCTTGAACTTTTTCTTCAGCTTGGCTTGGGCTTTCTAGATGATAAATAAAAGGTTTAAGAATGTCACTTCTGTTCATTTAGTTTACCCCAAAGCAAAGACCTTTTTCGTGTGTGCTGTTCCTAAAATTTTTCTATCTTTTCTTGGTGTGTACCTGATATATGTACTTCTAACTGGCTTCCCTTGTAAAAACATGACTTTCCCATTATTTAAGATTTAATGATGGCAATAATCTTTTGAATTTATAGATCAGCCAGATTGCAGAACACTTCAGGTGTATATTCTTTTTTAAATTAATTAATTAATTAATTAATTTAGCCCATGCTGTGCCGCATGCAGGATCTTAGTTCCCTGACCGAAGATCAAACCCTTGCCCCCTGCATTGGAAGCACAGTGTCTTAGCCACGGGACCACCAGGGAAGTCCCCTCAGGTGTATATTCTTATTTGTCCTGTACATATACTTGTGAAAGAAGGAGAGTTTGGAGTTTGTACCTTTCTGCCAAATATGAGGAAACCAAAGGGTGAAGTCGGTTAGGTAGGAAGTCAAGGACACAAGGCTAGAACCTAGATCATTTTTGTCTCTGAACACAGTGTTTTTCTCAACTAGTGGGTCAGGTCTCTTATGAAGCGATCCAGTGGAGAGCAAGTGAAAATTGCTGCTAGAGGGATCAAAGTAGGTTAGAAGTTAGGGAGCCAAACAACAAAGCAAACAATCAAAGAAAAAAATCCATCAGATACTAAGGAACCGTATCAAAAAGTTAGCTTGATGTCTGGAGACTCCAGGAGACTTACAAATAAAGTCCAAAGGTCAAAGTTCAAGGTTATAGAAAGGAAACCCTTAAAATAAAGCCAGGAAATAGAGTGCAAGGATTGTGATTCTCTGCCTTTCACAGCCCTGATGAAAGAACTCTGCACATTGTGAGAGTTGGAGTTATTGTTGCCTCATGCTGGGGACCCTGAACAGATAGAGAGTAAAGCTGTGTCCATATGACTAAACCCATTCAAAATAGTTGTATTGTTTCTACCATGAGAAGAAGGGCTAGCACATAGAAATGGACTTAGAAAATCTAGAAATTTGGAATTGCCTACAAAAATAAAGTAGCTGAACACAAGAGGCTGGCATTAACTTGGGGTGGAAGGATGACGGAAGGAGAGAGAGAGTAGCTGTGTCCAATTTGTGTTATTTGGGGATCAGCCATGGCATTCTGGGCTCAGTTCTGATGGGGAGTAGAGGGGAATATAAGGACTTTATTAAACTTTCCTAAGGTGGGGTTGCATCAGAAATTCCCTCCCCACCTCCCACCAAATGTTAATTAATGTTATTTGAGACCTTTCCAAAACTGGGAGGACTGGAAATCTTCCTGCGGCTCCTGGAGTCCAGAGGCCAATTTCTTTGTAGTATATACCTCTCTCTGACTCCAGGAAGCTGGCTTCTACTGCTTCCCAGATTGTATGAGGTTAATGTGTCTTGAACAGTTCAGTAGAAATACAACACGGGGGCCCCACTGTTAATATCAGCAGTGTGAAGATGGCTGGGAACTATAGTGACAGGGGTAGAGAAGGGGCTTCCCAGTTACAACAGTTCCCAGCTTGGCAATGAAAGCCGTGAGCCCTGGTGGGTCCCAAGTGTAATTGGTTTGGTATCTCCTATACTCTTAGTATTTATTTCCTGACATAAGAAGCGATCTGATGAACCTCACAGACAGAAGGGTAAGCAAAATAAGCCAGATACAATAAAGTACATGTTTATGATTCTACTTATATGGCATTCAAATTTAAGCAAAACTAATCTATGATGATAGAAATAACAACAATGGTTGCCTCTGAGGGTGGGGATTGACTGGGTGTGGGACATCAAGATCTGAGTGGTGATTATAGGGGTGTATACATTTGTCAAACTCATGGAGCTGTACACTTAAGACTAATAATGCATCTTAGTGTATGTAAGTTAACTCTCAATAAAAAAAAGAGAACATTTCAAAAGCAATGATCTCTTCATGGACAACCAGCTCGTCTATCAAGAGCATTTGCCTATGCTTCCCCAGTGACATGACTGGCTGCCAGGCAATAGTGTATATGGGTTCAGGCTTTGGGGTGAACAGATTTAGGGTGAAATCCAGCTTTGACACTTATAGGCAGTATGACTTGAGACTCTAGTTTCTCATCTGTAAAATGAGGATCATAATAATAGTACCTGTCTCTCAGGTTTGTCTATCATGAGGCTTAAATGAGATACTGTATACCACTTACTGGTGTTTCATCAGCCTTAGTTAGATATTCTTGCTGTAGTGACCAGATGCATAGTAGTTCTCCACTTTAATTAAAAAAAAAGAAAAAAAAAACATACTAAGGCCCTATTTCCAGAACTTCTGATTGCATTGGTCTGGAGTAGGCCCCCAGATTCAGTATTTTTAAAAAGCTACTCAGTTGATTCTTAAGTGTAGCTGTTACTGAACTCAAGTTCATGTGCACAATGCACAGTGAAGCCAAACAAACTGAAACATTGGGTTTTGAGCAGAGAAAATTTATTGCAGGGCCAAGCAAGGAGAGCAGGTGGCTCATGCTCAAAAAACCCAAACTCCTCAATGGCTTATGGGGAGAAGTTTTTAATAGGCAAAATTTGAGGTGAGGACCGCAGGGTATGTGACTTTCTTCTGATTGGTTGGTGGTGAGGTAACAGGGCGGTGCTCCAGGAATCTTGTGCTCAGCCTGAAGTTACCATCCTCCACCTGGGTGGGGGCCTTAGTTCCTGCACAAGAGCTCAAAGATATTGTCATGTGTATCCCTTGGGGAGGAGCCAGGAGGCTGCACTATAGTTTCTTGATTGTTCCTCTTTAGTTTCTGCATCCCCTCCCTTCACTGATTAGCAACTATTTAAATCTGCCCTTTGGTATTCATGAAGGTCTAGGAGGCTGAAGACTTTTTCCTGCAAACAAGAAACAGGGAACACGGAAAGGCTTCTGTACCTTGGAGAGCCCCACAGGGTCCTGCTTGGTTTCATGGACAGAGCTGACAACCACTGGCCTAGATTCATTCACAGCTCCAATTAAACACCACCACTTCCTCCATGAAGAACTTCCTGTCAATTCCTGCTCTAGATGTTTTCTCTCTTCTCTGAATTTTTTTCAAAACTGAGGTATAACTGGTATGTGGTAAAGTGCAAAACTCTCAAGTTTGGGGGTCTATGAATGTTCACATATGTGTGCACCCATGTAACAGCACCCAGATCAAGAAACAAGCATTGCCTACACTCTGGAAGACTTCCTTCACCTTCCCTGTCAGTGCCCCCCAAGAAGAACTGCTGTAGGAGAGGAAAAATAATGTTCCCTCTCCCCTTCTAGGTTCCTGTCTGAGATTCCCTTGCAATAAGACAGATCAACAGGAGAAAAACAAACAGACATTTAATAGCATGTATACCTCCTGTATATGTTTCTGGACTGAACTTTGGGTCTGCTCACCCGCTGCACAGCAAAGCCAATTTACTGACACCAGGTTGTGAAAGAAAGTCCAGCTTTTATTGCAGGCAACAAGCAAGGAGTATGGGTGGCTCATGCTCAAAAGACCTGAACTGCCCAAAGGCTTTCAGAGAAGGGATTTTAAGGAAAGGGTTGCCTCAAAGGCAACATTTGAGGGGAAGGCTGCAGGATGCATGACTTTCTTCTGATTGGTTGGTGATGAGATAACAGGGTGATGTTTCTGGAATCTTAATCATCAACCTTCTGGTTCCAACCAGTCTGGAGTCTATGTGCTTGTATTCAGTAAGTAGTCACCATCCTCCACCTGAGTGTGTGTGTGTATGTGTGTGTGTGTGTGTGTGTGTGTGTGTGTGTCTTAGTTCCTGCAGAAAACTCAAAGATATATGTCAGATTGTTATGTATATCTCTTGAGGAGGAACTAGGACTCTGTTTTATCACTGAACTATTGTCATTACTTTTCTTGTTTACCTGCTTTTTCTTTGTTTCTGCATTCCCTCACTGAAACCGAGCAGGACCCTTTGAGGCCCTCCTGGGTACAAATCCTTTCTGTGTCTCCCATTTCTTATTTGTTGGTAAAAGACTTCAGCCTTTATAACTTCCCTGAGTACCAAAGGGCAGGTTTAAACAGTTGCTAATCAGAGAAGTAAGGGAATGTATAAACAAAGGAGGAGCAATTAAGGAACAATAGTGCAGGGTCCTTGTTCCTCCTCAAGGAACATACATAACAATATCTTTGCGTTTCTTTGAGTTCTTCTGCAGGAACTAAGGCCCCCCGCCCAGGTGGAGGATGGTAACTTCAGGCTGAGCACAAGATTTCTGGAGCACCACCCTGTTACTTCACCACCAACCAATCTAGAAGAAAGCCACACACCCTGCAGCCCTGACCCCAAATTTTGCCTATTAAAAACTTCTCCCCAAAATCTTCAGGGACTTTGAGTTTTTTTGAACATGAGCCACCTGTTCTCCTTGCTTGGCCCTGCAATAAACCTTTCTCTGCTCCAAACTCTGACATTTCTGTTTGTTTGGCCTCACTGTGTGCTGGGCGCATGAACTTGTTAGTAACTGCTTGAGTCTGCTCTTTGGAACTCAGGGAAGGCCTAGGAGACTAAAGCCCTTTTCCACAAACAAGAAATGGGGACACGGAGGGACTTTTGTACTGGGGAGGGCCCCGCAGGGCCCTGCTCAGTTTCAGTACCCCCATTTCTTTGATACTCCTCAATCCTGAGGGGAACAGGGGGCAGGACAGGAAAGGGAATAAAGTTTTGGATAGAAAGGATAATCATAAACTCAGCATGGAAACGGTTTTAGGGAGACTCAGTTTTGTATACAGTACATGGGAGAGACCCAGGAAAACTGAGTAACTCCCTGAAAGGGCACAAGCCACCACCTTAACTACCATCTTATAAAGACAAGTGATGTTGAGGGTGGAGGGAGCCAGCTATTCAAGGTGAGTGACCAGGAAAACCACAGTAAACAAGGGTAAAGTTGTTATGCAGATTTAAATTGTAGCCTCCTCTGCTGATAAGAGTTTCTAGAGAGCTTCTAGAGTTTTCTTCTCTTCCTTGTACAGAGAGGGAGACACACTTAAAAATGGAGATTTCCCTTATAAATGTAAATATCTCTTACAAAAGGGTAAGTTCTCCTATGTCAGCTGTTTCTTAAAAATAATCAGTCTACAATAATCCTTATGCCAGCTAGGCATATTCTGGGGTGACAGATTCTGTTCCCCTTTACCGCTGTGAGTTTTGCCTGGTGTTGAACTACTGAATTCTTACCCTCGTTGCCTGTGCAGCTCACTTGAAATACGCAAGATTTGCTCTGGTGGTAGCAGCTCTTACCTGCTTGGTTTGTATTTATACCTCCCTCCTGTATTGTTATCCAGCCTTCTTTGTTTATTTGTCATGTCTCCCTAGCTAGATCTTAAGCTCCTTGAAGGCAGAGATGGCCTACAAGTCTAGGATATTACTATGCAATATGTAATTTTGTAATAGAGGCTCAGTAAATATTTGTGGAATGAACGTTAGTGTTGAATGAATGAGCGGGAAAAAAGAAGCAGTAAGCAGACAGTCAGATCAAGACAAAGGCTTCTCTCTTCATTCTCCCCCATACACACAGTTTATTTTTACTGATCACATTTTATATAATATGGGGATTGTGCATTGTTTTTTGCTTGTGGGCGATCATGCACGCATTTGACTTTCAGGTTAGATTGTGCGTAGAAGGACAGGAGTGGATTCAAAGAATATGAAGTGCAGGAGGAGAAAGGGTCAGATGGCCAAGTCAATGAGTAAGCTTGCTCTGGCCCGTGCTGTTGAACCCCCAATTCTAGCCCTCGCTCTGCCACAAACTTGTGTGATCTTAGGCAAGTCACTACACCTTTCTGAGCTGCTCGTCCGTGGTATGACAGAGGTAATAATTTGACTCTTTGCATTCCATAGGAGGTCAGCTGAGTTTATAGCTGGGAAGGTACTTTGGACAAAAGAATTTAGGGTACCGTCTCAACAGGCAGAAAGGTGGCTAGGATCACCAAGCCAGTTAGATCAGATTTCTGCCTTAAGGTTCAAACATGACTTGGATGAAAGGCAGCAAGGCTGAGTTCCCAGAATCATAGAATCTTAGAGCCGACAGGCATCTTAGAAACCATTCCAGTCCACCCCACTCATTTTACCTGAGTACATGGAGTCACGGAGAGGTGACTTTCCCCAAGGTCCCAGTTCCCTTTTCACTGCGCTTCAAGGTTCTACTTAAAAAACCAAGTTCATGTGCTCTTGTTATGGTTTGGAGACAAGAAGCCAATGGCCTGTTGTCCCAGCAAGGAAGTGATCAGGACATTTGTCTGGAGCTTATGAGTTTCCAAAATCTGACCCACCATTTCAGCTCAATCATTGTTTGCCTTTTACCTATGGGGACAACACTCCCCCAGTGTCTGTGCGTAGTGCCTACTATGTTTGCCACTCTGCTAGGTGCTGAGGGGGGGTTAGAAAAGATGAAGACCCATCCCTGCTGTCAAAGATCTGAGTGAGGGAGACAGAACTAACAATGAGAGAACAATGGAAGGCAGTATGTGATTCAGAATAAAATGAGTAGTGCAGGCAATAACGGCTGCTGAAGTTCAGAGGAGGGAGAGAGCTCTGGGAGCTGGAGGTGGGGGGTAGGGAGAGTGCAATTTCACGTGGGCTTTGAAGGCTGGGTAGGATTGTTTATGCAGATGTAGGGGAGGGCACTGAATGTGAGTGTGTCTGCACCCATGCAGGCCTGCCAGCGCAGATGCAGACCTGGATGAGGATAACTAACGAATAGCATTTATCGAGCACTTTTTATGCACCAGATACTACATAATGTGCTGCATAATTCAACTCATTTTAAACGTGCATAATCCTAGGAATTAGATAATAGATCACTGATAACCCTTCGGTTGAGAGGTGGAAACTGAGGCCCAGAGAGGTAAATTGCCCAAGGTGACATAGCAAGTAAATGGCATACTTAGAATGAGAATCCTGGTCGTCCAAACACTTGGCTATTCTACACTTGGCAAGAGAGGAATTTGTGCCTCAGGTGAGGAAGTTGGCCTGGCTACAGTCACTAAAGACAGTCATCTGGCAAACACAGGACCCTCTAGGCCAAATTCCCAAGGAAGTTCTGCATGGATTAGTGAAGCCTTTTGCTGAGTGCTATAACCTCATTCTTACTTCCTTGAAGATAGGAACTTGAGGTCTCAGGCTGCAGTCATTGCCAGGATATCCACAGCTTTATCCTTAATGTTATGGAGCAGAGGATTTAACCAAACACCTACGGCGAGTGAACGAGTGAGCCGCTGAGTCAATCCTCATTTGTTGTTGTTCTTTATTAATTAGCACTTGAAGAGCATCAGGTCTATGGTTGGTGCTGTACAAAGCTTGGAATTAGACAAGGTTACCTGGCTCTGAGGCTACGTGGGGAAAACCAGACTTGGAAGGGATGGGAGGACAGTGGCCTGATAATACAGTAGATTGTATTTTATGTTTTGAGTCTGGCTTGCAGCCAACACCAGAAAGTGTTTCCCAGGCGAGGTGCCTAACTGTGTTTTTCTGGATATTCTCTTTTTTTGAGTTTTCAATAAATATTAAACCAACACGAGGTAGACTCTTAAAAGATCTTTTTTCCCGTTTCCTTGCCCAAAGAAAAGCAAACCACAGTCTATGGGTAGGAAGCAGCAAGGAAGAGGGGCTCCTGTTTCAATCAGCAGCCCTTATCCAGTTCTGGGGCCCCTGCACACCCACACCGTCCTGGCAGGCCTTTCCGTGGCAGGTCTCTCAGCCAAGTGCAGGTTGGGAAACAGCTGCTCCGTCGCAGAGAGGGAGGAGGGAAAGAGGTCAGGGGAAGCTTCTTTTCCTCCAGCTAGAATACGATTGAGCTCGAAGGCGTGGCAGGAGAAAGGGGAGACAGAGGGCCTGGAGAGGGAGTGGCAGCGGTGGGCCGTGTGTCCGGAGGTTAGAAGGAGAAACGCTGGAGCGGAGCAGGAGGGGGAAGGGCCGGGCAAAGTAGAAAAAGAAGCCTCGTCCTAGTATTGGAGAGTAGGGCTGTGGCTAGAAAGGTGGGAGAAGACGCCTTCCTGGCTCCGCCCGAGTCTGCTATTTCAGGGCGGACTGGAGGAGAGGCGAACAGTAGAAGGTCACACCCAGCAGACCCCCCCCAAAGCCAAGCTTAACCAGCTGCTCATCACTAGACAGGCTCGTCCATTCCCCCAAGAACTTAGCGAGGGCCGGCTAAGCGCCTACTAGGTGCCCGGTGTACAAAGAAATGCCCTGGAGAACCGGGCCGCAGGAGGTGGAGTCGGTCCAAACGGCTTCGCGGAGGAGACGAATTCCGTAGACGGTGGTGAAAGAAGGTGGCCGTGCACGCGTGCAGGCTCGGCGAGTGCCGGACGCGAGGCAGGCCGGGGAGGAGGGGAAGGAGGCGGGGATTGAGCCCGGGGGAGGGAGGGGAGGGAGAGGCGCAAAGAGGGAGGGTGGGAGGTGTGAAGGGTGGGAGCGGCAGGGGGAACGAGGGAGGCGGGAGAGGGGAGGAGGCGAGGCGGGGTGGCCGCGGCCCGAGGGGCCGAGCCGAACCGGAGGGGGAGGTGGCGGCGGTGGCGGCGGCGGCGGCGAGGGGGAGGAGAGAGGGAGGGGAAGAAGGAGGAAGCAAGCGCGGCGGCTGCAGGGGGAGGAAGACGGGGAGGAGGAGCCGTGCGCGGCAGCCGCGGCAGCCGCCGGGGGAGCCGAGTGCCGGGGCGCGGGGAGCGCGGGGATCCAAGCGGGTGCCCAGCTGGAGCCGCAGGCCGACTGCCGGTGAGTGGAGCCCAGAAGGGCGCGGCTGTCAGTCCCTGGAGCCGGGCGGGAGGCGCGGGAAGATGCGGCGCCGGGATGGAGGGAGGGGGCCGGCTGGAGCCCAGCCCCCGGCTGGCCCGGCCTCCCGCCCGCCTTCCCTCCCTCCCTTCCTCCCTCCCTCCCGGCTTCCTCCCGCCGCTGCCCGCGTGAAGGGGGCAGGTCCCGGGCGGGCCGCGGGCTGGGGGAGGTGCTGCCCGGAGGGCGGGCGTCTGGGTCGGGGGGTGGAGCTGGGGGCTCGGGGGTGTACCCGGGGGCGGGAGGCTGGACAGGGACGGCTCTAAATTGGCTCGGAGGGGCCAGTCGGCGGCGAAGTTGCTCGCTGCGGGCAGAGACGGCCACGCGGTTGCAGGAGTAAGCGATCCCCCTGTGCCGAGTGCTTGAGACGAGGAGTCCGGCGTCCCCGCCAGCCCCGTCGCCCTCCCCGCCTGCCCGGCCCCGCCAGCTCCCCTCCTGGCCTCCGCGTGTCCCCTCGCCGTCGCCCCCGGTTCGCTCCCGCCGCGCTGCCGGGTACCCTCGGCCCTCTCCCTGACCCTCCCGGCCTCCGACTTCCCCTGACCCCTGCTTGCTTCGCCACTGCCCCTGTTCTCCTTTTCTTCCCTCGCTAGTTACCCCTCCCCGCCTCGTAAATTCCCGATGCAATTGCCTCTTTGAGACCTTTTTTTTTTCCTCTCCTTCCTTTTAGATTGGCCAACGGCTCGTTTCCACCCTGCCTCGTTGGTGGCCACTGGAGAAGCGCGGGGGGCTCCCCAGACAGCCGTGGGGAGAAGTTAGAGCCAGCACTTTGCCCCGGGCCTCGCGTGTAGCTTCCCGTCCCCTGCTCTAGGTGCCCTGGTGTCCGGAGGGGGGTGCGGGTGCGGGGGTGTGCCCTCCGTACATGTCCCACCACCTGGGCCACCCTCTGGGCTTGTGTTCCATCTCGCTCTTGCTTCCTACACGGTGGTCGAGGGGAACCACTTTGCATCATGTCCCGGTATAGCTACCAAAGTCTCCTGGACTGGCTCTATGGGGGCGTGGACCCCAGCTTTGCAGGCAATGGGGGCCCCGACTGTGCTGCCTTCCTCTCTTGGCAGCAGCGGCTGCTGGAAAGTGTGGTGGTCCTGACCCTGGCCCTGTTGGAGATCCTGGTGGCCCTGCGGCACATCCTGAGGCAGACGAAGGAGGACGGTAGGGGTGGCCGTGGCTGCCAGCCAGAGCAGGTGACCCAGCGGCCAGAGGAAGGCAAAGAGAGCCTGAGCAAGAATCTGCTCTTAGTAGCCCTGTGCCTGACCTTCGGGGTGGAGGTGGGCTTTAAGTTCGCCACCAAGACCGTCATCTACCTGCTCAACCCCTGTCACCTGGTCACCATGATGCATGTGAGTCTGTTGACTTCCCCCCCACCCCACCCCGGGCAGCCTGAGCCATCAGAGTCATTTTTGTGCTCAGGACACTTGGCAGTGTAGAGCACGTCATCCCTGTGGGACGTGGGACCCTCACAAATGATTTTCCAACGAGGCAGTTTGTGTGCGGATTTCAGATGTGGCTCTCTTCTACCTTTGCACAATGCGTCAGCTCCACGGTGGAGGTGGGCACTAGGAAAGACTAGCACTCAGGCCACGACCCCTCCCCTCCCAGGCCTGCCCTGGTCTTTCACAAGCAGGAAGTCCAGCCCCAGCCAGGTGCCCTTTCTGAATCACCTGTGGGGGACCATGGCCCAGTCCCCCATTACCTCTGCCACAGTTAATTTCCCAGAGGCCTGGTGACATTCTTTCCTGGAGGTGGTCGCATAAGGTTACTGGTCTCCACTGTCGTACTTTGGGGAAATCCTTTTATGGGTTTCTCTTAATGACTCTTTCATTTGGGAGTTTACGCTCTTAGGGTGAGGTCTGCCTTTGAGTTCTGCGGTGTTGGAGCGGCACCAAGCTCCTACTAACTGCACTCTGAAGCCGACCCCAGGCAGACTCATGAACTTTTCTCTGTCCATGGTGAGAGGGTATTTATTTCCTGCAGACCTCTCCGTCTTACCACTTTTATTCTCTGTCCTGAGGTCACGGTCCAGGGGTGCCCAGGCAGCTGATTTCTTTACCTCCCATTAGTGGCGCTAAGAAAAACAAATGAGATTGAAAAGGAAAGTTGCCAGATGCATAAAAATAATCTGGGTGAGGACCAAGAGCGAGACTGTCTTTCTGTACTCAGCCTGTGTAGAGAGATGTTCTAAAACTATAAAATCATGGAGGAGGAGGAAGAGGAGAAAGGGAAAAAAAATCTTTTTTATATTTCAGGCTGTGGAAAACCTGGTGTGTTTTATCCAGGGACAGTTTTGAAACCTGTCATTAGCATCTTCATGCTTTTATATTTGTAGAAAGTTACTCTCAGGAGCCTTGTGATAACCCTGTGTGGGGCAGGAGGTCGAGATGCTTATCTCCGTTTTAAAGGCCTGGTGGAGCCCAAGGATAGGAGGTCGCTCGCCTGCAGCCAAAAGATGAATTAGCTTTCCGGGTTGGAAAGGTAATCCACCCTCTTTGGGGTTGAGGAATGGCAGGGCAGTCTCTGGGGAGAAGCCGATGCTGATCGGCATGGCACCGCCTACTTGTGGCTGGCATGCTTGCTAGCTCTGTGTTCCAGGACTCCTTTGATGGCAGGTTCCTGGCCTCAGTTTCCCAGTCTGTAAAATGTGAATGACCACAAACCCCTTCCAGTCTTGCAGATGTGGCAAGGAGGTGTAGACAACTTTGGAATAAAGCATCTGTTATGGATGGGATGGCTATAAGCATCCAGCAGGGTTGGAGTGGGTAGCATTTTCCAAAGAGGACTTCTTGGGAAGTGATGCCATTCACAGGAAACCCAGGGCTCTCCCAGCTAGAACTTCTGTGTAAATTTGAGCCTGTCCTCTTTCTTTCTTTTTTTTGATGAATGGGCTTTTTGTTAATGAAAGGAAACAACGCATCTCAGCCGCTGCTATGTGAGGCTCTTGGGACAGGAGAGCTTTTTTTTGGTTGGCAGGTGGTGAGGGTCAGAGGGTGCCTTTTCCACAAAGGGGTCTTGAGGCCTCTGACAACCACATACGTAGAAGGTCAACAAAGAACTAAATTCAGCCTGACTGGGGCTGCTGCTGGTGTGATTACATCAAACCTGGCAGCACCATGTTTTTTTTTTTTTTATAAAGTTATTTATTTATTTATTTATTTATTTAGGGCGGTGTTGGGTCTTCGTTGCTGCGCATGGGCTTTCCTCTAGTTGCGGCGAGCGGGGGCTACTCTTCGTTGCAGTGCGCGGGCTTCTCACTGCGGTGGCTTCTCTTGTTGTGGAGCACGGGCTCTAGGCGCGCAGGCTTCAGTAGCTGTGGCACGCGGGCTCAGTAGTTGTGGCTCATGGGCTCTAGAGTGCAGGCTCAGTAGTTGTGGTGCACGGGCTTAGTTGCTCCACGGCATGTGGGATCTTCCCAGACCAGGTCTCGAACCTGTGTCCCCTGCATTGACAGGCGAATTCTTAACCACTGTGCCACCAGGGAAGGACAGCACCACGGTTTTTAGTGCAGAGGGTTTTAGAGGCTTTTAGAAGACGCTGGAGACTTCGTTCTGGCATTAATTAGTTGTGTGACTTTGGGGAAGGTACTTTTCCTGGGTCTCAGTTCTCCCAGCTGCAAAACGAGGCAGAGTTGCATTCCTAGCTCTTGACAGCCTGTGTTCTGTGATTCTTTTCTCCATAAGCAGAGTCCGGGGATGCCACAGAGAGCTATTCTAGAAATGCTTTTGGCCTCCTTTACGATTTCAGGTGGCCTTGTTCATCTTCTCATCTTCTGCTTCCTGTGTCTTCCCTGTAAAGTACACATGACCAGGCCACCCTTAGGGACACACGTAGATGATGTTGGCACTCGGGGCTGACAGCTGCAGAGAGATAGATGTTTGGGGAACTAGGGACTTATTCCTGTTACTTGTGCTTTTGCTGTTGTCCTCTGCTTAGCTTAAACTCTGAAGCTAGAGGGTGGGGAGAAAGAACAGAGTCAGGCTGAGGAATTCTTGAGCCAGAGCAGGGTTGTACTGCTTTGTTCTTTACTCCTAAGTCACTGCTTTCTGTCATTTAAATAGTAATTTCCGGCCTAGTGGGGGACTTAGCCTGTGATGAATCCAACATTCTATACCTTACCTGTGGCTCTTCCTGGGAAGCAGAGACGTATGGATTTTTAAAAGTTCATGTGAGTCCTTAAAAGAAATTTAACAACAGATGGTTGGAAACACTTTTCTGACTCGGTTACAGCAATGACTAATGATAGTGAGTATGGTTAGTAATACTTTACATTTATCTAGCTCTTAACTGTTTATGAGACACTTTCACATGCATTATCTTCTTTAGGGTTATGCTAGATAAGCTTGAGCCTGGAGAGAGGTTGTTAAAATGTTTCCTGTGACTGTGTGTATTCCACAGGGGAGATGTTGAGTACAAAGAAATGCTTTGGCAAGGGAATTAGCTGAGTTAGGCCATATTATGGCAGTGAATTCTGTGGAGTTCAGAGGTCCCAATAAGGAAAGGGAGACATTAGCTGAAATGAAAGCGGGAGCTTAGCAGAGACATTTCTGATGTGTGTCTCTCAACAGGCCGACTCAATTATGGCTTTATAGAAAGGCCTTGTTCCTCAGAGCCAGTGTAAGTTTGTAACAAGGACAGTATTGCTTTAGGCCAGGAAATGGAAGAGTTGGAGGGAAAGTGGTTAGTCTCCTTATCTCCCATTTTTCAGTCTGTAAAATATTTATTTCCAAGGCCTTGTTACACAGACCCTCATCATAGCCATGCTGCCTTTGGGTCACCGCCAGCTTTAGAAGCATAAGGAAGGGCAGTTCTTGTATCTGAGGTCTGTTCTGGATTAATATTCCTGCTGTCTGGTTTCTTTTTGGCCTCATCTGATACCTCAAGGGCCCTGGAACTGGGGTCTGGCGGAGGTTTGTATGATTACAGCAGCACCTTCTCACATCTGAACTCAAGCCGGTGATGCTTGAGCGTTCTCGGGATCAGCAAGCACCAGGATTAACGCACTGTTATTAAACCCCTTGCTGAATATCAGTGGTGTTTACCCATTGCACCAGTAAGTATTTCTTCAAGTGTGGCTAGTCCCCTTGTGCATATTATTTTGGCAGGTATGGGTTACAGGGAATGAATTTACTGACTGATTATGCTGTTTACCAAAAAAATCACCCAGCAAGTTAGTGGCAGAGGTGGCTTTAGAACCAAGCTGCCACAGTGGGAATTGGGGCTTTAGCAGGAAGAGATTCTCATAGCTATTTAAGTCCGAAAATCTACAGGTTCTTAGCAGAAGGGTTAAAATGCCAGACAGTTTGACCGATTGTGTCCATAAAGACTGGTGGCCTTTTATCTCCTTTGCATCCAGTTATATTGTCTCTGTCTTAGGAACTTAACGAAAAGATCAAATTTTGGATGTCTTGTCTAATTGTCCACTTGCGGTTGGTTCTGTATGTGTCTGTGTCAATATCTCCTTATTGGGCGCTGAACTGAGTGGGGCACAGCATATGGTGTTTAACCCTCCGTGTCTCTGTGCATAAGGCAGGCTGGATCTCAGCTGGACATTTGCCAAATAATAATTGATGCTATTGACCCCAGAGCGCCAAGCCTCTGGTTTTTAGCCTGTAATACCTAGTGAGCCCCATCCTTTTTTCAGAGTTGCCATTGCTATTTTATTTTTCTGTCTTTACGATATATTAGAAGGCTGACTTCCACCAAATATGGCTAACCTGCTTTTGGCTCACTGTTTATTTTCCTACTTCTTCCCTCTTTGCTGAAAGCGTAGAATGGCACATATTCAAAATGGCCCTGAGCTTTTCGTGACACCTTTTGGAGCTCACGGAATATACACGGGTGTATTCCATTTGCTCTGTGATGGATTTGTTTTATAGAAAACCTGATCGATTTGAGAACTAGGCTTTTTGTCCCCCGCCTCCTTGACTTCAGACCAACCACACCTCCTCATCCCCATCTGTTGTCTGGAGTGCTGATAACTGCTCCTGCTTGCAACTGACGTTGGTGGGGAATGGGTACAATGAGGGATCCAGCCATCTGCTGACGGGTTATCAGATGGACTGTGTCCTGTGTCATCAGTCCAGGGGGACACAAGGGGATAATGTTTATATGGGCCCCAGCGGTGAGGCATGACATTCCTTTTTAGTTTGTTGTATTTTTCCCCCAAGGAAATTTGCAGAGAATTTTTCCATCTTTCATAATTACAGTCTTTGGGGGGGGTGTCCATTATAAAGGGAAGTGGTGTGGATTGGTGGATTAAACAACCCACAGACAGCCCTGGGATTTAAAATTATGATGCTAGTTTTGTTCGTGGCTTGCCAGGGAACCTGAGCAAATTATTTAACCTTTTCCTAACTCCATCTTCTTCATGAAATGGGCCACATGGAAACAAAGCATTTTAATCCTCTGAATAACTCTGTGGTCACTTAAACAGAGATTCCAGGTACAGGTGATCAGAGCTGGACGATGACCAATAGATTTTTACCTCCGGCTCAGAAACTGACAAACCTCAACACCTTTTCACCTTTCTTGATAGCTATTAGAATCCATTCCTCTAATCATTTCTGCTGCTTTTCTCTGGATCCTTGCCCGTGCCTGCATACCCTTCTCATGCACAGCCTATAAAACTGGGTGCTGTGACCAGAGGTCCAGCCTACACCCAGCAGAGGGGAAAGCTTTCCTTCTCAGCCTTTTCTCACCATGCACTTGTTAATACAACCCAGCGTGGAGCTTGCTATTAAGTAACAGTATGTGGCTGGCTCCTACTTGGGGTGATCCACAGGATCCCTGGATTTTTGTCCCTTTGCCATAGATGTGTCTCCTTCATCGCTTTCTTCGTGGGATCCGTCGTGAGTTCCTCCCCTCTGCACCCCTGAAGAGTCTCCTCTGTGAAACTTTCCTGTTGACCTTGACTCCACAGTTATTCCACTCATTCCAGTAACAGTTTTTGTCCTCTTTTCCTGACCCTCTGAATATTCCTCAGACTATTTGGCTCTTTAACATATGTCTTTGTATACATGTAGGTAATTCAGTGAGTGTTCGACTGGGTTGCTTGTTTTTGCATGTCTGTTCATTCTCCACCATTAGTGTAAACACTTTTCTTTAAGGAAAGGAGTAGTGTTTTGTTTTGTTTTGTTTCTTCCCTCTGTAACTCCCTGCAGAGCTTAATACAATACATGCACATTAATTTTTTAATGTGTGCCTGGATAATGCTGGCTGACTGACTGACTGACAGAGCTGACTGTTTTCTTCTGCTTTTTCATTTTCCCTCTGGTGGTTCTGTCTGTGTTCCCTTGCGGTCTCCTGGGCACTGTTCCTATGTCTCCTGTACCCATTAAGAGAATCTCCTGTCTGTTTTTTGAAATAGCCAGAGGAGAGAGGTGGTTTTGCCTCCAGCTCACACATCTTTTGGTTCCATCACAAAGAGCTGGTTATTAGGAACTGCAGCCCATTCTCTGCCCCAAGTATCTGCTCCCTTTCATTGCTGTGAGGAAATTACGCTGTTGGATCTTGGTCTGAAATCCCTCAGTTCGACATCTGGAAGTGTCTACTTTCTTCTTTTCCTTCTTTAATATCAGACACATTAAAAAAACGTTATTAGTCTGGTGACTCACTTTCCATCTCTTTCTCTCCCCTTTTGTATTTTTCAGTAGGTAGCTCACTGTCATCATACCTCACTGGAACACCCTCTGCAAGAAGAGCCAGGCTTCTCAACTTCTGGTCTTTCATATCTTTTTTTTTACTTTATTTTTTTTTTCAGCTTTGGGAGGTATAATTGACAAAGAAAATTTTAAGATATTTAAAGTGCACAACATGATGATTTGATGTACGTATACGTTGTGAAAGGATTCCCCACCCCCCATGGAGATCCATGGTCTTTCATATCTTTTGTTGAATTGAGAGCATCTTCTGCCAGTCACTGGATGAGTGGACCTGAAGAGACTGTGGGTGTGGAGTGCAGTGCTTCTCGAACTTTCTTTGTGAAAAATTCCCTTGGGAGCTTGTTCTAATGCAGATGCCTGGCTCTCTACTCAGGGAGTAGACTCTAGGTCTAGGGCCTATAGGGTGAGGATGGGAATCTGCATTTATTACAAGCTCCCGAGTGATTCTGATGCTGGTGAGCATTGGACCCCACTTGGAGAGACATTCTGTAGCGGCTAAAGTATGAGGTGGGCTGTCGGTTCAAATGCTCCTCCTGACTGGTGTGAATCTGGTGGCCTTTGGGCGGGCCTTTAGTCTTCTGGTAGGACCTCAGTATTTGTGTGGGTGTTCAATAATGTGGCTGAAATTAGAGGTTGAGGGCTCCGAGTTACTGTGAGGTGGATTTTAGGGTAGCTTTAGAGTTCCAGTGGCTTGTTAGGTCCCTAGGGGTTATGTCAGTGGAGGATTTCCAGTCCTCCTACACTCCCTTCCCATCCTTCCAGTGTCTGCGATTTTGGGGAACTAATGAGAGGAAATACTGGCACAGAGTTATTGCATGCTAATTTTCTGCGTGCAGGACTTTTGTT
Source organism: Mesoplodon densirostris (assembly GCF_025265405.1). Taxonomy (NCBI): domain Eukaryota; kingdom Metazoa; phylum Chordata; class Mammalia; order Artiodactyla; family Ziphiidae; genus Mesoplodon; species Mesoplodon densirostris. The sequence continues at coordinate 40,933,460 of NC_082681.1, read as the reverse complement.
TTAAATGCTCCTGGGAATGTATTCATTCATGTATCCATTCAGCAAACATTTATCCAGTGCCTGTTGTGTGTCAAACATTGTGCCAGGCACTGGAGATTCAAAGATAAATAAGAAACATTCTTTGCCTTCATGTTGCTCACAGTTGAGGTGAGACAGGCAAGAAAAAAGATCAACTAAATTATAACATGACATGTACGGTAACAGATTTGAACAAAGCATAGAGGACAGAGGGTCTTTTTTTTTTCCTAGTGCAATTAAGGAAAGCTTCCTAGAAGAGGTGACATTTGATTCACAAAGGAGGCATGTTAGCTCCTTGAGAGCAGAGGCCCTTGTTTTCTATTCTAGCGCCTCAGACAGGGCCTGCCTCATAGTAGGTGCTCAGTAAACACGTGTGAATGAATGAATAGGAAGGAAGGGGTGTTGCAGGAAGGAAGGGGATTCCAGGCATAGGAAACAATACATATAAAGGCCCAGAGTTGCTTCCTGGGTCACAGGAAAGCTTCTCAACTCTTACCTGGAGTCATCTGATTGTTATTATCAGGGGAATACAGTTTTTCATATTTCTCCCTTGGCAAACCAAGGAATGCTCTGTCATTTCTGGCCCGTTGATAAGACAGCTGCAGTTGCCTACGAATCCTTGATAGGGGGCTTGCGAGACAATTGTGTTCTCTGTGCTGTCCCAAGGAGGGCTCACACGGTCAAGGACAGACGCACAGGACACTGAGGAGAGTGAGCTGACATTAAATACAGGAAATGAGATAGCAGGCATCCCACCAGAAGATGATTTTTAGCGGCTCATGGGGTGCTTGCTGTCCCCACGGATTCCACCACAGAACTGATGGAATGTGATGCTATCCTTCTACCTTTCTCTTTTCTGTTCTCTTCCCTGTTTCCAAGTCTTTCCCCCCCGACTCACTCCATCCAGGTTTGCCTCTTTCCAGAGTGCTCAAAACTCCGAATCAACCCCTTGTATTGATACATTTCAAAATGCCCGTTTCATCAGAGGAGGTCATATCGCTGAGGAAATCAGGAAGAAATCAGTTCCATTTAGGAGGTTCACACTGAAGTGCGAATGGCTCATAGACTCAACTGGGCTGGGGGAGGGCAGGACTTTTTTAAAGGGCCTTGTTACCCTTACTCTAAATGGTAGGGTGTGTCCCAGTGTTTTTGAGCAGGTGGCCTTTCCTGTGTTCCTTACCTAGTTTTTGGCCTCCTTCCCGCTCCACACCCCACCATCCCCCCAAGAACTGGGGTTATCAGTGTCTTGCTACCCTACTTGCTGGACCCCCAGGGTAAGTCTCCCTCCAGGGTGCTTGGATGCAGCAGTTAAATCTGAAGGCCTGGCGAGGATTCCTCCTCTTCTGGGTATGGTCCTTTCTGTTTACTCAGCTCTTTGCCAGGGAAAGAGCTGCCAGCTAAATAGGGCACGGCTTGCATGTCCGTCAGCGTGTGGTGTGTCCAGGGAGGCAGACCTGTTGCGAGCCTGAGATCCTGAACGGGAGGGTTGGGGGGATCTCTCTGTTGGCTGTGCTTCCTTAACAGTAGCTGTTGGAGCAAATGCCAGAGGAGGAAGGGTGGGATGAGTCTGGTCCTGGGCCTGTGGCTCTGCGGAAAGGGAATAGACGGGAAGTTAGAGAGGACTGGCCTGTTGGGCAGAAACAGTTCAAGCCGTGTCCTGTGGGCAGGTGTTTAGGTGGGTAGAAGAGCGAGAAGGGGATTATCTGGAGGAGAAAGGAGGCATGAGCCCATTCTAATTCCATCCAGGTGCCTCCAGTCTCCCTGTCTCCATCACAGAGTAGTGGTGTAAACTCAGGGTGTATTTTGCCTGTGAATAGAATCGCCTTTGCCAGTCGACCAGCTGTGTTTGCAGAAAGACTCTGTGCTCAGGCTGTTGCTAGCAAAGAGACATTTCATTCAGGTGCTGATTAAATAAGGCGCAGAGCCAGGTTGCACATTAAGGCCCTTAACTACGGCTCTGGGAGCCCCTGGGTAAACACTTATTAGATGTTCTGGGCAGAGTATTAGCAGAGGCTGCTGGACATGAGGTGCTTTCTTCAGAAATCAAGTTAGGGGAAATTGGCTAGGAGAGACAGTGTCTAGAAGGGGTCTTGCTCCTCTTTTCCTAGACTCGTCAGGTCCAAGCTGCTGGCATATACATGGAAGGGCTAGACAGTTTTCCTCATTGGCATTTACTTGTGAAGTTCTCACTGGGACCCAGTAGGTTTGGATTGGGACACAGCAAGGAGAGTGGCTAAGTTAAGTAGGGCACTAGAAATGCCTCCTTTTCCTAATGCAAATTCAGCTTAGTGGATTGAGCTTTTGGACCATATTTCCTGGGTATGTATTTGAGCTCCATCGTCATGTGACCTTAGGCATGTTCCCAAGCATTGTGGGTAAATAGGCAGTTCCTTAGGTTAACTTAACTGCTATCAACTTCAGTTTCACTCATCTGTAAAATGGGAGTAATAATAGTACCGACCTAATGGGGCTGTTGTGAGGATTAAATGAAATAATTTAAATCAAGCATTTAGCAGAAGTTCTGGCTCATTGTCAGCACTCAATAAATGTTAGCAGTTTTTCATAGTACAGTTGGCCATCTGTAACTGTGGGTTCTACTTCTGCAGATTCAACCAACTACAGATTGAAAATATTTGGGAAAAAAAAATTCCAGAAAGTTTGAAAACACAAAACTTGAATCTGCTGTGCACTGGCGACTATTTACATTTCTTTTACATTGTATTTCCAACTATTTATATAGCATTTACATTGTATTAGGTATTATGTCTTTTTATACATTGGATTTCTTTTACATTGTATTTGCAACTATTTACATAGCATTTACGTTATATTAGATATTATAAGTCACCTAGAGATGATTTAAAGTGTGTAGGAGCATGTGCGAGGTTACATGCAAATACTATACCATTTTATACAAGGGACTTGAGCATCCACAGATTTTGGTATCTGTGGTGGGTCCTGGAACCAATCCCCTGTGGATAGCAAGGGACTATTGTAGTAGTAGCAGTACAATATATTTCAGGGCATACTGGGTAGAAGCCGGCTGTAGGGTGGTAAAGGCCTGGGTTCAAATCCTACCACTAACTGTGTAGCCCTGGGCAAGTTACTTAACCTCTCCAAGCCCTAGTTTCCACATTTGTAAAATGGAATAATAATTATACCTACCCTGCAGAGCTGTTGTAAGAATTAAATGAGAAAAAATGAGACAATACTAATAAAGCACTTAAGATAGTAGACAGTCAATACATTTTTTGCTGGGATGTGATGTGTGATGATGATCACGAGCTTCGTTATCCTTATTATGGCTGCTGCTGCTGTGAGCTTGGATGCCTGATGCTGGGATAAGATGATAGAGATTAGATACAGGAGGGCAGCTTTAAGAATCTCACCCCCCCAAAAAAAATCTCACCCTAGAGCAGCTTCCCTAGCATCTTTGTTTCATGTGGTAGGCAACAATATTGGTTCCATGAAGGTGGCACCCACATAATCTCTGCAGGGCAGGGTGCCTCAACTGTTGGAGGCCTAAGGACAGTTTTCTGGGGAATTTGGATGTTACTGTAAATCACCCAGCCCTTCCTGAAGCATTTGGAGGATGGCTGTCATTGGTAGGAAGCTTGGCTTTCCAGGGACCTCTGGGCTTATTTACTGCTGCTCTTCATCAATGGGCTGGCTCTCTGGTGCCAGCTATCTTGGGATTGGTAGCCTAGGAAACCAACAAGTACATGACAGAACTAGGAAAGGAGTGGTTTGGGTGTGGGCAGAGACAGGTGCGTGGATTTACTTTTTCCTTTTTCGTTAATTTCTTTTGACTGAGGGGAGTGCAACTTGCTCAAGTGCCGCCTGTTCCCAGGGTTAAGAAATTATTGGGTCTTCCCTGGTGGCGCAGTGGTTGAGAGTCCGCCTGCCGATGCAGGGGACACGGGTTCGTGCCCCGGTCCGGGAAGATCCCACATGCCGCGGAGCGGCTGGGCCCATGAGCCATGGCCACTGAGCCTGTGCGTCCGGAGCCTGTGCTCCGCAACGGGAGAGGCCACAACAGTGAGAGGCCCGCATACAGCAAAAAAAAAAAAAAAGAAAGAAATTATTGGAGGAGAAAGGGCTGCTCCCAGAGCTGCTAGGAGAAAGGCAGGTTAAAAGTAGACCAGTGCTTTGCCTGACATGTCAGCAAATGGACCAAAAAAAGACAAATCAGTATCTCCCGGATATGGGAAACCTCTCTCAGTTTTGAAGAACAGCTACTCTTTCAGAACCGGGACCTCAGCCACGAGTCACTAAAGGTAGGCCCCCTTTAATTAAGTGTAGCCTTCCAGGGCCAAGGCCTGGGTCATGTGATTTCACAGCCTTGGGGTTGGAGTGCCCTACCCCACCCAGCAAGGCCATTGGAAGACCCCCAGGCATGTTCCCAAGCATTGTGGGTAAATAGGCAGTTCCTTAGGTTAAGGTCATGTTTTAATAATGTAATAATCCTGGTTCCCTGGTTGGAGCTGGCTTGGAGGGCATTCCTAAAACAAAGAGCAACCCTGAGAAATTAGGGGAGACTGTACCAAAGGGTCTCCTTCATATCACCACTTGTTCTTTGTCGCTTTGCATTTGTCAAGAGTTTCCTTTTTTAAGTCCCAGGCACTTGAGCATGTGCGCCTGCCCGTTGCTGCGCTTTATTCCCTGCGCCCTGCAGGAATGTTGCTCGGGGTCATGTGCTTAAGTGCCTTATTATCTTCAGCACTTCTACACTTGGCCCCTTGGGCTGCCGCTGCTGCCCGCTGCTGCTTCACGTAGGCCTTTCTCCCCATTTCCCGGGCCCCCAGTCGCAGGAGGACTCACAGGTCCCCTTGAGGAAAGGGCGCCCGGTTTTACCTTTGGATTTCCATTCCCCTCCCGGCCCCGCACTGGACTGTGCAGTTCAGCTCTCCTCAGCATAGCCCTGCAAGCTAGCACCAAGCCAAGTTCATGTTTCCCTGTTTGCTGGTGGGGTTTCTGGCCAGTGAGCAAAGAGAAACAGATTGACCCCCCCAGCCCTGTGGCTGTCCTTCCCCGGGCGGGGCTGTCGGCGGGGAGGGGTGCTGTCTTGGCCCTGGGAAGTCAGGGGTGACCTTTAGGCCAAGGCTGCTTTCGCTTCCTGGGGAAGAATGCAAAGCGTGCCGGGTCACAGGGTCTCCTGCCTGGCTGAACGGTGTTTGGCCATACCTCACAGTCAGGGCTGTGTTTGCTCAGATGGACACATGTGGAAACCAGGCTGGGATCATCTTCCCAAGTTTCTTACTCCCCGCTTTGGGTCTGAACTGAAAAACAATTTGCAAAGTACACTGTGGTCCACACCTGTTGCTGTTTTTTTTTTTTAATCCCCCTTTCCACGGCCAGTTTGCAGCAAACTGAGGATTAAGCCTGGCTCCTCCCACTTACATTTTCTCTTTAGTTTCCCTTGGGGTTGGGTTCTCACTTTCCAGTCATAACTGTCCATCGACATTAAGGACAGTTGGTGCCGCTGCTCATTTAGGGTCCTCCCTCACCCAGACCTTTTAAACACCATAAACCTGGAATAGGGTCAGATGGACAAAAAGGAGTTAAATTTAAGAGAAAGAGCTCGTTATAATTTTTGGCTATCTCTGTACACTTTGAAAGTTAGGAGTAGTAGTGATAATAATACTTGTAACATTTTGAGCCTGTATTATGCTCCAGGCACTGTGCTTAAGTGTATTGCCTATATATTACCTAATTTGCAGCCTTCCACAAAAAGGTCATTTTTGTTTTATCTAATCCTTCTTTCTCTCGGTTCTAGCTGATTTCTCCTTTGGTCGACTTATAGATACTGGAGAAAATATTCGAGCAATACTTTCCTGGGTTGAAATGGCAGAGTGATGCCAGGTCGGAGCTGAAAAAAAACCTCAGAGATCATCTCCTCCCTCATTTTTCCAGATGAGCAAACTGAGACCCAGAGAGGTGAAGTGACTTGCCCAAAGTCACACAGCTCAATAGAAGCAGAGGTAGATCTCCTGCCTCCCGGTTCACTGTCTCTCTCTAGTACCATACATGGCCTCCTTCCACCCCTAACCATTCTAGCGTAAAGGGAGATGGACTTTTGTTCTTGCCAGCTAGTAGAGAAACAGAAATCCTGTGTTTTTTGAGCATCATTGTCTTACAGCCTTGAAAGTGAGGATCTCACGGCTGCAGGCCACCTCTCTGCCTGACTGCTATAGCAACTGCTTTTTCAATGTGTTTTTCTGCCCTGGCTGCCTCTCTTCCACAGAGGAGCCAGGCTGTAGTGCCACCATTGCTTGCTGCTTGTCCTGGGCAGGTAGTCCAGGGAGTTGTGTACGCTCAGTGAGCCTGTATGTCAAGCCAGTGTGATCTGCTCTGAGATAACTGGTTGTTTGGAAATGGGACCCATTCACTTGGGACTATAACTGAGGTCATCATTTCTTTCCTCTAAATAGAGACCTGCATCCTATCCTAGTGAACAGTTGTATGAGGCTCCACGGCAGGGGAGCAAAATCAGAAACTTTGTCTGGTAGAAGTGAGTGACAAAGGTCAAAGAGGAAAAAGGTCAAAGTAATCTGCCAACCCAGTGGGAGAGGGCAGTTCATCTTGGTAAACAATGTAGAGTAATAGAGCACAGGATTAAGTATTAGACAGACCTGGGCCTTGGATGTAGGTTTCTGGTTGACAGAACCTAATAGTTTTGACCAGTCAGGTAGCCTCTCTGTGCCTGATCTTCTTATATGATACAAAGTGTGGTAGTTAAGAGTTCAGGCTCTGAAGTCAGACTGGCCAGGTTCAAATCTTGGCTCTGCTGCTTTCTAGCTGTGTCGCTTTGGGTAAGTTACTTGACATCTCTGGGCGTGTTTTCCTTCTCTGTAAAATGGGGATAATAGTATCTACTTTGTGGTTTTCTTGTAAGAATTCAATACATGGCTACATGTAAAGTATTTAGATCAGTGTCTGGTGCATAGCAAGTGTAGAGTAAATATGATAAATATGAGTTGTGGCAGTTGTATCTGTAAGATAGGGATGATCTTTGCCCTTCATACGTCACAGTCAAGTAAAATAAGATATGTTGAACATGTCTTGTAACTAGAAAGCACTATCTAAATAGGAAAAATCATCTTTTGAGGGCATGAACATTCAAAGGATTATTAGCCCATTGTTTTTAGGATCAGATAATGGTGGATATTTCTTTGATGATCTGGCAAAAGGAAGAATAGTAGGTTTATGTGTGGGGTTATATAAATGCTGGGGCCATCAAGCAATGTATGTCCTGCTTTTTCCCTCCTAGTGTACTTAAGAGTGCTTAAAAGCCAAGTAAAGTGGTTGGAGGATTTGGAATGAAAAGCAAGGATTATGATACTTTTCCCTCATGGCCCCTATCTTAGTTAATGGCACTGCAGTCCATCAGTGACCCAAGGTTAAGTCCCTTGAAACCTTGACACATTTCCATTCCTCTCTTCCATCATCATAGTCTCTTGAGTCATTTTGATTCCATCTTCCATTATTTCTCCCATCTGTCTCTTCCTTTTCTTCTTTGATTTCTCTGCCCTAATTCGTCTGGTTGTTTATCATCATCATCATCATCACCACCATCTGGCTTATTAACAGCAGCTTCCTGACTGATCTTCCCTTCTTTAGGGGTCTTTCTGCTCTGTCCATCCCTTACACTGCTGCCAGAAATGATACAAGGAAAATTCATGTTGGGTCCTGCCATTCCCTTACTCAAAAGCCTTCAATAGCTCCCTATTGCCTTCGGCAAGGGTAGTAGATATAGCTAGATAAATACACCTTACGGTGCCCCAGGCCAACCGTGCTAATCAAAACATGAGCATGCTTTCCCAACATGTGTCTCTATGTAAGTTCAGAATTGCCTTTAGCATAGTATTTTAGGCAGCAGCTATTACTCAGTCAGAGAGTGGCAGCTGGAACTCCTTATGATAGGATTCAGGATCTTCTATGATCTTGGTTTCAACCTTCTTCCCAGCTTTGTCCTCTAGTATTTTTTTAAATAAATTTATTCATTTATTTATTTTCGGCTGCATTGGATCTTCATTGCTGCGCGCGGGCTTTCTCTAGTTGCGGCGAGTGGGGGCTACTCTTTGTTGTGGTGTGCGGGCTTCTCATTGCGGTGGCTTCTCTTTGTTGTGGAGCACAGGCTCTAGGCGCATGGGCTTCAGTAGTTGTGGCGCGCAGGCTCAGTAGTTGTGGCACACGGGCTCCAGAGAGTAGGCTCAGTAGTTGTGGTGCACAGGCTTAGTTGTTCCGCGGCATGTGGGATCTTCCCGGACCAAGGCTCGAACCCGTGTCCCCTATATTGGCAGGCGGATTCTTAACCACTGTGCCGCCAGGGAAGTCCCTGTCCTCTAGTATTGATACATTCTTTCATATGTGCTCTGATCCAGCCACATGTACCATGAACTTCCATGCTTCTTTGACTCTGAGTTTATACTTTGTTCATGTTGTACGCTCAGCCAGAAGTACTTTCTTTTCTCTTCCTGTTGAGATGCCAGTCATCATTCAAGACTCAGCCTAAACATTCCCTCTTGTGAAGCTTTTTTCAAGCCTTCATGCCAGATTTAGCCATTCTTGTCTATTTTAGCATTTTATTCTGCCTGATATTACATAATCGTTTATGTCTCTCCCCCACTCCTTAGTTTGTGTGTTCTCTGAATACAAGATCTGTGTTTTATTGATATTTTTTTCTATCCTGCACAGCATCTAGTACATACTAGACTCCTAATTTTTTTTTTTTTGGGGGGGTAGGAGTTTATTAAGTTATTTATTTATTTTTGCTGCGTTGGGTCTTCGTTTCTGTGCGAGGGCTTTCTCTAGTCGTGGCAAGTGGGGGCCACTCTTCATCACGGTGCGCGGGCCTCTCACTATCGTGGCCTCTCCCGTTGCGGAGCACAGGCTCCAGACGCACAGGCTCAGTAGTTGTGGCTCACGGGCCCAGCCGCTCCGCGGCATGTGGGATCCTCCCAGACCAGGGCTCGAACCCGAGTCCCCTGCACTAGCAGGCAGACTCTCAACCGCTGCGCCACCAGGGAAGCCCTCCTAATTTTTAAAGAAAATTTAATCGAGTCTAGTCCATTCCCTTTGTTTTTTGGATGAGGAAACGGAGGCTTAGAGGAAGAGGTCAGATGTTCATTCGGGGATTTGTTGAGCCTCAGATGTTTGAGACGTCGAGGCTGGAGTGAACAGCAGGCAACTGAGATGTGGTTGGGCTAGCAACGTGATTTAGAGAAGATGGAGGGGCAGAAGATGCAAACATGCAAGCCAGGGGAGAGAAAGAAGAAAAGGATTCTGTGAAATGCCTACTTTTGTGGGCAGAAGAAAAGACTCAGTGAAGCAAAAGTAGAAAGACACCCAAGAGAGGAAGGAGTTTCATGAAGCAGGTCCTCTACTGTCATGTGAGGCAAAGAGGTTGAGACCAAGGAGGACTTGAGAAAAGGCACTTGGAATTGGTGAGTACAGGCTGGTCCTGTGGGCAGCCATCCACCCATTTCTAAATAGTTACCTTAGAAATGTTTGTGTGTGAAGAGTTGTGGGCACGGATGTTATGGCATCAGAGAAGACTGGGAGACAGCCCGCCAGTGGCAGAATAGTAAATCCAGCCAATGTGCAGCTTTTAAAAGGGAGGCTGATCTCTGTGTTCCCTTTGAAAGATATTCACAGTATATTGTTAAAATTAAAAAGAAAAAGATAAACTGCAGAACAGTATGTATGATAAGAAAACAAACCACAAGCCCTTGTATATGTGCATGTTTCTAATCACGTTGTAAAAGCCTAGAAGAATGTGTACCCAGTAGTGTTTACTCCTGAGTGATTAGGGAAAGGGGGGACACCCTCACTTTATACTTAACGCATTTCTGTATTGTTTGAATTTGGTGTGAGTACAAATTTCTTGAGTAATTAAGAAGAAATATTTTTGTAAAGAAAGAAAGGAGTTGGTTGGCAGCCTGGGAGAGCAGTTTCAGTAGAAGAGAGTCAGCGGATGAAGGAAGCCAACTCACGAGAGAAGATCTGGCAACTGAGAAAGCATCATGTGTTTGGGAGACTGTGCCCACAGGGGCCTTGCTGCCTGTGTGGCTGGCGGGAAAGGAGCAGGGGGCACAGAGAGACGCCAGAGTAAGGAAGCAACCCCATGGCCAGGAGGTTCAGCTGAAAGGGGACGGATCAAGTAGAAGAGTAACAAGGTGGCCTAGAGGCAGGCGGAGGCTGATTAAGAAGGAATTAAAAAAGCAAACCAGGGCTTCCCTGGTGGCGCAGTGGTTGAGAGTTGGCCTGCCGATGCAAGGGACATGGGTTCGTGCCCTGGTCTGGGAAGATCCCACATGCCGGGGAGCAGCTGGGCCCGTGACCATGGCCGTTGAGCCTGTGCATCCGGAGCCTGTGCTCCGCAACGGGAGAGGCCACAACAGTGAGAGGCCCGCGTACCGCAAAAAAAAAAAAAAAAAAGAGCAAACCAAAGTGGGCGTGTGTATATAAGGGGGGCAAGGGAGAGGATGGGGTCGGGGGAGAGACTGGTGGGGGGCCCAGCTGCAGTGGGAGCGGAGCACACTCATAGCTGTAAGGAAACATCCACTTGAGGCAAAGAGTAGCACAGTTGAGAAGGGACAAATTAAATATCAATTTGAGGAGTAGAGAAGCTTCCCCCAAAAGGATGAGATCTCAGGCCAGTTAAGCCTCCAGTAGAGTGCTTGGGGCAGAGGCTGGACTAGCTAATTGCCTTCTCTGACTAACCGAGGGTTAAGAAAGCCCCTCTTTAAGTTTTGATGGCCAAAAATGTTTTGGCAGTGGCAGAGTTATCTTAATGGCTCAGAGAATAGTCTGGTGAGTGACCAAAATGGGATTTCTCTGGCTTTGCGGGCCTCCGAGTTGAGTTATCTGCTGGACCTGTCACTAAGCTTGGGACTAAAGGTGGAGATGGAGAAGGCGGAGGCCAGGGGTCCTCAACCCTGGCTGCACCTCCAGTCATTAAGCAAGCATTTAAAAATACCAATACCTTCCCCTCACCCCATTCTTATCTAATTGTATGGGCTGGGGGCCTGGACACCAGCAATTTTTCAGGCTCCTCAAGTGATTTTAGTATGCAACTAGGATTAGAAGCCACAAGTGTAGAAGATGGGATTAAATGTGTTCTGAGCCTAGACTGGCCCTCGGAAGCTTGTGTGTTTGTGTGTGTGTGTGTGTGTGTGTGTGTGTGTGTATATTTAACACTATTTCAATACACATATTTTGTCCTGTGTATTCCCAAAGCCTGTTGGTGTATCACTAGTAAATCACTCATCCCACTGTGTGCTAGTTAGTTGCTGGCCTATCGGGAGATCTAAGATCTAAGATGTAAAATTCAGGAGTTACTCAATAATAGTAACTGTGCTTACTGGGCCTCGCACTGGGTCAGGTTAACTGACTCCCCCTGACTCATAAAGCTTATAGGACGAGTGCCAGCACTAGGCCCAGGTCTGCCCCTTTTGCAGTACAGAGCAGAGTGCCTGGCACCTACGTGTTCAATCATTGTCACGTGAAGTGACTAGGAGCTTTGTTTTCTTGTGCAATGCTGCTTTTTATTAAAAGCACGGGAATGGTAAAATCTGACATATTTGAAAAGTCTGGTGGGAGAGAGACTTGCGAACTGCCTGGCATGTGAAAAGCTCATGATATGCCAGGCACTGTGCGGTGTATCTGTATCACTCAGCATCTATTATGCAATTACTCTGAGCCGAGCATCATACTTGGGACCGTGAGATACACAAGGAATATCAGATATGGTTTCTGCTCCCCAGGGAGCTTATTATCAAGGCTCATTTATAGTCTAATTACTACATTTTTTTTTTTTTTTGCGGTATGCAGGCCTCTCACTGTTGTGGCCTCTCCCATTGCGGAGCGCAGTTCTGGACGTGCAGGCTCAGCGGCCATGGCTCACGGGCCTAGCCGCTTCGCGGCATGTGGGATCTTCCCAGACCGGGGCACGAACCCATGTCCCCTGCATCGGCAGGCAGACTCTCAACCACTGCGCCACCAGGGAAGCCCCTAATTACTGCATTTTTATGTGTAGAACTTACATCAGGAAAATGATAGAGGTCAGAGGGACTTTGAAGATCCTGTAGTTCAAACCCTTCATTTTACAGTGAGGAAAAGAAGCCCAGAGCAAGAAGCTACTTTCCCAAGGTCACACCACTTGGGATGGGTTAGAGCCAGGGCTGGTGTGCCGGGCTGTCTCTCTTTGAGGTCCTGTTACAGTGTTCTGTTGATCAGCTGAAGGACAAGTGAACCTAATGGCCCATGTTAAAACTTTAACTAGAATTCCACTTTGTGCTTTATGCTCCCAGCTTCCTTATGGTTGAGGGAGGGGAGTTGCATTTTAGTCTTTCTTAAAACCTTGCCTGGAGAGGGCCAGCACTGGTTACCACTGGAATTATAGCTCAGGCCCAAGAGGCCTTAAAGATGGTGCATTTTCCCTTTACTGAAACAGCCACTGACTAACCCCCTATGTCTAATTATGGTACTTTTTCTACTCTTTGTAAGGGGCTTTCCCAAGCTTAGTAGGTTTATGACTTTTCTGCCTCAGTCACTCCTTTTTTTTTTTTTTTTTTTTTTTGGTGTCTGTGTGTGTGTGAACCTTACCTTAGAGGAAGGAGGTGTTACGTACGGTCCTGAGAATTAGTGCAGTGGGGCGGGTTCCTAGTGGTGCCAGCATCAGGCTGTTTCTTTTAGCCCTGTTCCCTGCTGGTTCCCAAGTCCAAAATTCAGTTTCAAGTCTGGGGCTTTCTCTGAAGAGTCAGGTGTAATTCAAGGTAGAGATTCTGGGTTGCTCTTCCCCGAGCCCCTTTCCCATACAGACAGGGTTTAGGGAGCTGACAGCTCTGCCTTCCGCTGTGCCGGGTTGTGGTAATAGTCACAACTAATAGTGATTGAGCACCCTGTGGGATCAATGCTATTATTGGCATTTCTGTTTTACAGGTGAAGATAATAAGATTCAGAGAGGTTAGGTAACATGCCCAAGGTCACACAGCTAGAAAGTGGCCAAGCTGGTATGGACAGCTACGTCTGCCTGACTCCAAGGCTGGTCTTGTTAACTATTAGGCTAGTAGAGTTTGTCATTGAAAGAGATTACCGATGACATTCTTCATATCGATGAAGAACTATCTGCCAGTTTTCTGCAAGCCCATTTAAAGAACTAGTCAGATGGGAAGAGTCCCATGTAGTAGAGTTCTGTTCCACTGTGGGGCGGACCGTATTGGGCGACCTGCCAGTCACCGGCACTGCAGGGTCAAGAAAGTCACCTCCCATCTCTGGGATTCACTTTCCACATCTGTAAATGAGAGTTGGACCAGATGATGTGTTAGATCCCTCCCAGCTTATACATTTAATGAGACTTGGGTTCATTTCTCACTTCCTGGCAGAATGGAAAAGTCTAGGAATTGGATGTGGGATAGAATGCATCAGAACTGTAAACGTGGGGAGAATCTCATAGTGCGCCCAGGAGCTTCCTGGATGGGTCAGTTAACCTCAGATGGCTTTATCATGCTTAGGCAGTTACACTTTGGTTCTGGTTTTCCTCAGGAATTTATAAAGAAATAGTTCCTTTTCAGTTAGCTACTTCCCCACATCAAAAATTACCAGCTTTCTTAAAGTGGCTGTTATTATTATTATTATTTTTTTTTGCGGTACGCGGGCCTCTCACTGTTGTGGCCTCTCCCGTTGCGGAGCACAGGCTCCGGACGCGCAGGCTCAGCGGCCATGGCTCACGGGCCCAGCTGCTCCGCGGCATGTGGGATCTTCCCGGACCGGGGCACGAACCCGTGTCCCCTGCATCGGCAGGCGGACTCTCAACCACTGCGCCACCAGGGAAGCCCAAAGTGGCTGTTATTTAATTTCAGCCCTTTGTAGTCGCTGAAAGTATTTCTAAAGATCAAGTAAAGACTGAAAGGGTAGCAGGGCACCTAAATCTGGGGTGCTCATATTTTACTGGTCTGAGTTAGAATTACTAGGATTTGTGTTCTGTTTAGCAAGAGGGCTTTGGGAGACGGTGGTTTCTAGAAGAGAAGCAATCTAAACAGAAGGTTGTACGTGCAACTTTTATCTCCCTTCAGAGTTTAAGAGCAGGTAGATCCATAACTAGGTCTAGTGTAGTTGACCTTGCATTTATCTGTTTCGTCATCAAAAATCATCTTGTATTCAAGAACACTTAAGGTTAATAATCTATAAAACCTATGTGATGCTGCAGTTAGAATGGTAACTTTGATCTTAGAAAGTATTTTTATGTTATCCTTGGGGTGTGTGGGCACATGTGTTCTTGAACCTGGGGGCTCTTATTTTGGATCGTACGGGTATATCAATCAGCTTGCATCAGGCAGGGCTCTGAGGGGCTGCCCCCAAAGCCAGGCTCTGGTCTCCTCTTCTGCCCATTAAGATTAGGTACTGCCATTAGGAGGAACAAAATTATTTACTTGGGGACAGGAAGGGGAAGCCCTGACAGGTGGGCTGTGATGGCACTGGTGCTTGGTGCATAGTGTGGCACAGATGTTAGCCTTCTGCTCACTGGTTCCAGGACAAAGCCCTTGGGATATTCATCACTTGTGGGCCATCAGGTCGGTTAGCCTGGCAGTGTTGCCATACAGAAGGAGTTAGGGGCTTCCCTGGTGGCACAGTGGTTAAGAATCCACCTGCCAGTTCAGGGGACACAGGTTTGAGCCCTGGTCCGGGAAGATCCCACATGCTGCAGAGCAACGAAGACCGTGTACCACAACTACAGAGCCTGCTAGCCACAACTACTGAAGCCCATGCACCTAGAGCCCGTGCTCTGCAGCAAGGGAAGCCACTGCAGTGAGAAGCCCGCGCACCGCAACGAAGAGTAGCCCCCGCTCGCTACAAGTAGAAAAAGCCCGCACACAGCAGCGAAGACCCAACGCAGCCAAAAATAAAAATGAATAAAACAAATAAATTTTAAAAAAGATCTATTAAAAAAACTACAGTAAGGTACAGTGTCACTCATTAGAATGAATAAAATCAAAAAGACTTACCAAAAAAAAAGATACTATTAAGTTAAAAAAAAAAGAAAAAGGAGTTAAAAACCGGGTGGCATCAAAACCCAAGCTGCAGGCACATCGTATTCTTCAGCTACCAACCCAATTTTACCTTATTCATGATCACCTGGGTCTGCATATGCTCATAGGAGTGTATGTTCCGGCCATGAATATCTTGGTTTTCAGAGAAAGAATGGGTAAAATGAAGCCACACAGGGGCAGTATTACTGTGTGTGTGTGTTTTAAAGAGTTACAAACATTATTTTTTAAATTAATTAATTAATTAATTTTTTGGCTGTGTTGGGTCTTCGTTGCTGTGTGCAGGCTTTCTCTAGTTGCAGCGAGCGGGGGCTACTCTTCGTTGTGGCGCGTGGACTACTCATTGCTGTGGCTTCTCGTTGTGGAGCACGGGTTCTAGGTGTGTGGGCTTCAGTAGTTGTGGCATGCAGGCTCAGTAGTTGTGGCGCACAGGCTTAGTTGCTCCACGGCATATAAGGTCTTCTCAGACCAGGGCTCGAACCCGTGTCCCCTGCATTGGCAGGTGGATTCTTAACCACTGTGCCACCAGGGAAGTCCCTTTCTGTGGGTTTTAGAAAAAATATTGCTCAGTCATGCCACAAAATGGCAGCAGCATATTATCTGCTGCCACTTTATATAAACACTAACTTGGATATCCTTCTGTTTTGCTGATTTTTCAGTCTTCTATTCACATAATGATAATTTGCATTCCCATTGGAATTGTGGTCTCTGGTGTCAGAAGGAGAATTGAAATCTATAGCTTCATACACATAGTACCCACTTCCCTCCTTTATTTCTTTCTCTTCTAGCTTGGTGCAGGGCTTTGCAGACAGATCTGGGTTTGAAGCTAATTTCTGTCACTCATGAGCTCTGTGCTTTAAGTAAGTCACCTAATCACTGTCTCATTTGTAAAATGGGGCTAAGAATTCTATGTCATCAGGTTATAGAAAGAATTTAAATGAGTTAATATTGGTGAAGCCCTAAGAAGAGTGCATGGAACATAATAGGTGCTCAAAAAATATTAGTTACTGTCTATCCCCTTCCCCCCAAGAAGTGGAGCCAGTAACAAATGACAGCCTTTCTTCGACTATCTCCAGAAGCTCTCCTGGCATTAGTCTGCCCTAAGGGGCTGAGGTTTGCCTTGTCTTTTGATGATGAAGAGTAACCAACCAGAACTCTGGATTTCAACCTCACAGGAAGCTTGAAGTTGTTGACTTTTGCTGCCAGTTAAAAGAGTTGGGAAGATTGGGGTGGAAATCTCCAGAGAAAACGTGTATGCTTTTGCTAATTGAGCTGTAGACAGCAGGGAGTATGAGTAATGAGCTGTATGTTGTATGTGGGAGTTCAGTGCCCAGCCTAAGGGACAACATGGGTGAGTTTCATTGGCTCCTATGACAGGTGGCTCCCTGATTTTTTACTCTTGACATGTCTTGGAATCCAATAGTTTGAACCTTGGGGCTCTTGGTAACAGGCCTGTTAACTACTTCTTCACAGTGATAATAACAGCTTGCATTTATTTAGCTCTTACTTTGTTCCAGGCACCAGGTCTAAGTGCTTTACGTGTGTTAACTCATTTAATCCTCACAAAGAAGTCTAAAAGGTAGGGCACAGAACAGTTGAATACTGAGAGCTTGCCAAAGTCTCACAGCTGGTGGTGGAGCTGCTTTTAGAAACTAGGCAGTCTGACACCAGAACCAGGGCCTTCACCAACTCTCCTGTAAAGTCTCTAGTGTTTTTTTTTCTTTCTCTTTTGTAACTTACACGTTGTAATTGTTAGTTGCGGTGTCCAGAAATGCAGTTGATTTTTGCTCATTTTTTTGTACCCAGCAACATTGCTGAATGCTTTTAAATTAATTATAATTAATTTATCTGAGGATTCTTTTGGGTTCTCTATGTTGGTAATCATAATCTACAGTGAATGAGACTTTTGTCTCTTCCTTTGCAGTCATTTTATTTTTAATATCATTTTCTTTCTTTTTTTTTCTTCTTGAATTATGTCTTGAACTATTCATTCTGTTCTGTTGTTTTCATTTTCATTTTCTTTTTTTTAAACATCTTTATTGGAGTATAATTGCTTTACAATGGTGTGTTAGTTTCTGCTTTATAACAGAGTGAATCAGTTATACATATACATATGTTCCCATATCTCTTCCCTCTTGCGTCTCCCTCCCTCCCACCCTCCCTATCCGACCCCTCATTTTTGTGCCTTACTGTTCTGGTTAAGACCACTAGTATAATGTTCAATAGAAGTGGCAATAGTGGGTACCCTTGTCTTTTCCCCTGTCTTAAAGGATATGCTTTCAGTGTTTCACGGGTAAGTATGGTGTTTGGTGTAAATCATTTTGGCATCTTTTATCAGACAATAGAAATTCCCTTCTATCCTGAGTTTGCTGAGTTGTTTTTTGTTAATCATGAATGGATGTTGCTTTTTATCAAAGGCTTTTGAGATGATCATATTGCTTTTGTTCTTTAATCTTTCAGTATGGTAAATTATGTTGATTTTCTAATATTAAACCAACTTTGCATTCCTGAAATCGGATGACCTTGATCATGATGCATTATATTTCTTGTTCCTGGATATGGTTTGCTAGTATCTGATTTGGTGTTTTTACAGCTATGTTCATGAATGAATATGGTTCTGGTTTTCCTTTCTCATACTGTCCCTGTCAGGTTTTGGTATTTATGCTAGCTTCATAAACTGGGTTGGGTAGTGCTTCCTCTTCTTTCTAAACTCTGGAATAGTTTGCATGAGATTGGAGTTATTTGTTTCTTGAGTGCTTGCTAGAACTTGCCAGTAAAACTATCAGGGCTTTGGTGTCTTCCTGTGGAAAGATTTTGGACTACTGATTCAGTTTCTTTCATGATGATAGGAATTTTCAAGTATTCTGTCTTCTTTAATTAGTGTTGGTAGTTTGTTTTTCTAAGAATGTGACCATTTTGCCTAAACTTTCACATTTATTGGTTAAAAATTGTTAATAGCCTCTTAACTATAAAAACTGCAGATGTTAAAAAGATAACCCCCTTTTCATTCATAACATTACTTATTTTTGAGAAATGAATCTCAACAGAAATTTATAGGTTTTATTTACTATGTGTTGTAGGAAGCAATTTGGGCTTTGTCAGTCCTCTCTATAGTGTGTTAGTCTTCTGTTTTGTTAATTTATGCTAATTTAAAAATTGTTTTTTTAAACCAATTTAAAATACTTTATATTTTCTTTGAGTTTATATTTTTTATTTTTTTATTTTTTATTTTTTTGCGGTACGTGGGCGTCTCACTGTTGTGGTCTCTCCTGTTGGGAGCACGGACTCCGGACACGCAGGCCCAGCGGCCATGGCTCATGGGCCCAGCCACTCCGCGACACGTGGGATCCTCCCGGACCGGGGCACGAACCCGTGTCCCCTGCATTGGCCGGCGGACTCTCAACCACTGCGCCACCAGGGAAGCCCAAGGCTAATAATTTTGAGCTACCTACTACTTTAGCTAGATCCCGCACATTTTGGTATGTAGTATTTTGTTGTGTTGTTCAGTTCCAAGTATTTTATAATTTCCATTGTGATTTCTTAACCCATGGGATGTTTTGAAGGATTTAAAAAAATTTTTCTAAACATTTCTAAAGTTATTTTGTTGCTGATTTCTAACTTAATAACACTGTGATCAGGGAGTGTGGTCTCCCTGGTCTGGTTCTTTGAAATTTGATGAGACTTGCTTTGTGGCCCAGCATGAGGCCAGTGTCCATTAGATCAACCTTGTTAATTTTGCTGCTCTTTGACAGCCTTACCCAATTTTTCATCTGCTTACTCTATCAATTGTTGGGAGAGTTTTTAAAATTTACCACCACAAAGGTGGATTTATCTAGTTCTTCTTTTAGTTCTGTCAACTTTTACTTTATATATTTTGAAGCTATGTTATTAGGGGTAGTTAGTTACCTTTTACATTTCTTTGTTAGGTCCATTGACCAAATGTTCAATATAGACGTTCCCATTGCAACTTAGCCTGTAGATAGATTAGTAAGGGTGACTTGGTGAAAGCAGAAGCATCCCTCTAGGTGGGCTGGGTAAATTGGATTTTGAGCTCCAGGGAAGAAAGACATTTAAAATCAGAATTGCACCTTCCCAGTTATAGAATTAAATTCTTAAAGCAATTTGACTTTGCCAAACAAAATTAACACCCTCATATCCTCAAGTGCCAGAGGCTTTTTGTCATCATTAAAACAGTTTTGAAAGCTGTAATCCTTTTGGGTTGGGCGAGAGGTTGGGAAGGAGAGCTTTATTTCTCTTGGGCCTTATAGACATTGCTATTGGTTGGTCAGACAGTTTTCAGACCCTTAGGCATTCTGCTTCTTATTGCCTAGCGTTTTCTGTGGGACCTGGTTCAAATCCCGTTAACCTCTCTGCCTTTTAGTTTCAGTGGTAATTATGTGGGTAGTACTCATTCCCCTTCCACTTGACAGAGGTGAGGTGTGCAGAAATTGAGATAATAGTTGTATAGGGATTCTAAATAATTAATCAGCTCCTCCGCTCACTCTGCAGAAAGAAAATCAAGTCTGTGGGAGACAAGTGCTCATGAGGACCAAGCAACAGAAATGATGGCGATGACTACACCTTTTATTAGATTTTCGAATAGAATCAGACCACATGAAGCCGGAAGTCATACAGAGAGACAAATTACATTTGGTCACATTTGGGTGGGAATAGAACTTTTCAGCTCCAGCTCTTGAGCCGGTGTAGTTCTGTGAAATCTCATTTTCAGGCTCTGTTAGGGCAGCCCCGTATTCCGATCGTATTCCTGAAATAAACACTCTGAGCTGGTCCTCTTCACTAATGCCTCCTTCCCTCCCAGAGAGTTTCAAAGAAGGGGGAGCAGGTGAACCATTTAGGACCAACTTTCATTATTATGATCTTTTGATTATAGAAGTAACATATCATAAATAAAAAACCTTAAAAACATAGGAATGGATAAAGAAAAAGGGAAATTTCCTGGGAATCCATCTCCTCAACCCCATTTTTTTCTTTTTAAAGTCTTTGGCTAATGTCAAAGAATCCCTCCTCCCCACCCTCTGGTCCTTTCCTTCCAATGTGCTTTTATTACTGAAGTTTAGTGCAAAAGAAATTTCAACCTAATTGCGGGGGCAGGGGGAAGGGAGGCTCTAGCTTCTACGGAATATGGCTGTATGAAATAAAGGCCAGGGCTTACGAACTGGATTTGGAAGCACCAGTTATTCATCCTTATTTAAAAATGGGTAAACTGTAAGGCAGGGAATAAGATTTTAGGTACCCACATCCTGATCTAGCTGTGTTTATGTGTCTCAGGGGATGGGTGGACAAGAGGTACAGTCCAAATTAGACCATTTCTGCAAAACGGCTTTGTAAACTAACATGCTCTACAAATATGAGATTAGCATGAATGTTGTTGCTGACTCTGGGAGGGGCAGTCTTGTGTGTTTATCTAAACAGTTAATATCTGTCAGTGGGCCATTGCACAAGCAACTAGCAAAATGGTATCCTGTGCCTCAGTTGTTCCTTCTATTTGCAATTCCAAAGCTTATTTAATCGCCCTCAGCAGCTTAATATATACCTCATCAATAGGGTAGAGAAGCAGAACTTGGCCTTAGAGGAGAAAGATCAGAACAAGTGTAACTTACTACTGATGTGCACAGTTAAATAACCCACTCTTTGTAGGGAGTTGAAGAAGCATAGAAGAAAGCGTCACCTAGTACTGCCTCAAATACAGTAAAGTGGGTGACAGCACTCTATAAACCGTAAAGCTGGGTAATAATGCAAAGGATTGTTGTCATCATGACTGGGGAGATTGGCTGTCACCCAGCGACTGTGATATGCTTCCAGGCAATTCCACAGGGGTCTTATAAGCCCCTTTCCTATACAGGTGCTAGAAAGTGCCACAGAAATACAGGCTCCTGATGACTGTAAAAGCCAGGCAGCTAAATTTAATAAGACATTTGTCAAGAAGATGGCAGATAATGACCAATTTTTGGTAGACAGATAGTTGTCTGCAGAAATAAAGCCTGTATTGAACTATCTTGGAGTGGGAAGAAGCATTGCTATGACAACAAATTACTTATATTTGATTTAGAAGAAGGAGAGCAGTGCAGCTTAATGGTTCAGAAAGCTCGTGACAACAATTGTTGGCACCGGGTATATGTTAAAATGTAAAATGTTAAGTATGATCTGTTAAATAATTGATCACCTCAGTGCATTCTGTATCCAGTCTCTCTTATGAACCAATAAAATACAACATAATTCAAATTTTAAAAAACTGCTAGCAGAGTTACATGCAAATTGTTCTGTTTTATAAAGTGCCCCAAATGAAATTCCCAACTTTAATATGCTGAAATCCAAAAATTATCATGTGTTTAAAAGGGAAAAAAAAAAAAAAAAAAACAACCAAAACCCAGAGACCTATTTACTGTGTTTTTATCGCATCCAGACCTGAAATTATGGTAGTTTGGAGTTTCTCATTCTGTAGATGATTAATTTTCTTTGTGATTGCTTGTGTGCTTATTTGCAAGGAAACTAGTCTTCAGACCATTACCATCCTTTCACTGTGTTCATTCCTGAGAGAATGTGTAAACAGTGGTTTGTATGAACTGGTTATTTGCAGTACATCTGGGGAAGTAGGCCTGAGGCAGGTGGTGAGGGCACAGAGAACCTGGAGAAAGCCTGTAGACAGGAGGCTTTCTCTTAGAGAAACAGGTCTTTCCTCTTTCTAAAGATAAAATCAGGTGGACCATATTCCCAGGAGATAGGATTTAGGGCCTTGGCCACATTCTAAGGGTGGGTAGATCTAGGGACTCCTTGAGGGCTTCTAATACTTTTTATTCTTTCCTTTTGTGCCTTTCCCTCCTCCCCCGCTTTACCCAATGTCATCTCCCTGTGTCCTTCTAGAAAAGAAAAGAAAAGTAAGAGACAGGAAAAAGCTTGGAAGATGGAGAACTGACTTCATGAATACAGGATTACCACCCTGAACTTTCAAACTGTCTCTCCAGGCAAAAGTC
This sequence comes from Mesoplodon densirostris, assembly GCF_025265405.1. NCBI lineage: Eukaryota > Metazoa > Chordata > Mammalia > Artiodactyla > Ziphiidae > Mesoplodon > Mesoplodon densirostris. The sequence continues at coordinate 40,911,400 of NC_082681.1, read as the reverse complement.
ACAAATTTGCATATGGCCTCTGCCTTTCTGTCTCGGAAAAAATTTGATTGGTCATTACTACAGGGAAGAGACCATTTCGTGGGGTTTATTCAGAGGAGGAAGTTTGAAAACAATGACAAGCCACACCTTAAGTTAACTTTCCCCTTTAAATGAGGAGTGGCCCAGAGTCACAGCTGCTGATGAATCACAGATTTTGCCTGGCATACAGTTTAAATTCCATCCTCTTAAATGATCTGGTGTTCTGTGTTTTACTGGTGGACATCATGTCAGATCATGTCCTGTCCTCCTCAGAAACTTCTAGTGCTCCCAGTAACATGTAGAATAAAATCTGAAGTTGTTAGCCTGTTCCTCTGGCCTTTCACAATGTGGAAATAGACATTTTAGAAAAAGCTTGCAAACGTAATACCTACTCATTTTAGAAAATTTTGAAGATACAAGGGTTGGCAACCTTTTTATGTAAAGGGCCAGATAGTAAATAATTTTGTCTTTGTCACTACTACTCAACTCTGCCATTGTAGCACAGAATCAGCCACAGACATGACAATGCAGAAATAAACACGTGTGTTTGTGTTCCAATAAAACGATATACAAGTCAGTCAGTGGGTCAGATTTGGTTTGTGGGCCATAGTTTGCTGAGCCCTGGAATGGAGAATAAAAATCGCCCATAATCTTGTTACCAGAGTGTTAACATTTTTGCTTAACTTTCCTCTTCCTACTCATATTGTTTTTTAAAATTTAAATTAATTTATTTTTTATACAGCAGGTTCTTATTCTCTATTTCATACACTGTAGTGTATATATGTCAATCCCAATCTCCCAGTTCATCCCACCCCACCTTCCCCTGCTTGGTATCCATACGTTTGTTCTGTATGTCTGTGTCTCTGTTTTGCTTTGCAAATACGTTCATCTGTATCATTTTTCTAGATCCCACATATAAGTGATATTATATAATATTTGTTTTTCTTGTTCTGACTTACTTCACTCTATATGACAGTCTCGAGTTCCATCCATGTATCTGCTAATGGCACAATTTTGTTCCTTTTTATGGCTGAGTAATATTCCATTGTATATATGTACCACTTCTTCTTTATCCATTCATCTGTCGATGGGCATTTAGGTTGCTTCCATGACCAGGCTATTGTAAGTAGTGCTGCAATGAACATTGGGGTGCATGTGTCTTTTGAATTATGGTTTTCTCTGGGTATATGCCTAGTGGTGGGATTGCTGGGTCATATGGTAATTCTATTTTTAGTTTTTTAAGGAACCTCCGTACTGTTCTCCATAGTGGCTGTATCAATTTACATTCCCACCAACAGTGCAAGAAGGTTCCCTTTTCTCTACACCCTCTCAGCACATGTTGTTTGTAGATTTTGTTGATGCCCATTCTAACTGGTGTGAGTTGATACCTCATTGAAGTTTTGATTTGCATTTCTCTAATAATTAGTGATGTTCAGCAGCTTTTCATGTGCTTCTTGGCCATCTGTATCTCTTCTTTGGAGAAATGTCTATTTTGGTCTTCTGCCCATGTTTTGATTGGGTTGTTTGTTTTTCTGATATTGACCTGCATGAGCTATTTATATATTTTGGAGATTAATCCCTTGTCCGTTGATCCGTTTGCAAATATTTTAACCATTGTGAGGGTTGTCTTTTCATCTTGTTTATGGTTTCCTTTGCTGTGCAAAAGCTTTTAAGTTTCACTAGGTACCATTTGTTTATTTTTGTTTTTATTTCCATTACTCTAGTAGGTGGGTCAAAAAAAAATCTTGCTGTGATTTATGTCAAAGAGTGTTCTTCCTATGTTTTCCTCTAAGAGTTTTATAGTGTCTGGACTTACATTTAGGTCTCTAATCCATTTTGAGTTTATTTTTGTGTATGGTGTTAGGGAATGTTCTAATTTCATTCTTTTGCATGTAGCTGTCCAGTTTTCTCAGCACCACTTATTGAAGATACTGTCTTTTCTCCGTTGTATATCCTTGTCTCCTTTGTCATAGATGAGTTGACCATAGGTGCATGGGTTTATCTCTGGGCTTTCCATCCTCTTTCATTGATCTGTATTTCTGTTTTTGTGCCAGTACCATATTGTCTTGATTACTGTAGCTTTGTAGTATAGTCAGAAGTAAGGGAGTCTGATTCCTCCAGCTCTGTTTTTTGTTTTTGTTTTGTTTTTTTTCTCAAGATTGCTTTGGCTATTCGGGGTCTTTTGTGTCTTCATACAAATTTTAAGATATTTTATTCTAGTTCTGTAGAAAATGCCATTGGTAATTTGATAGCAATCTGTAGATTGCTTTGGGTAGCATAGTCATTTTCACAATATTGATTCTTCCAATCAAGAACAAGGTATATCTCTCCATCTGTTTGTGTCACCTTTGATTTCTTTCATCAGTGTCTTATAGTTTTCTGCATAGAGGTCCTTTACCTCCTTAGGAAGGTTTATTCCTAGGTATTTTATTCTTTTTGTTGCAGTGGTGAATGGGATTGTTTCCTTAATTTCTCTTTCTGATTTTTTGTTGTTAGTGTATAGGAATGCCAGATATTTCTGTGCATTAATTTTGTGTCCTGCAACTTTACCAGATTCATTGATTATCTCTAGTAGTTTTCTGTTGGCATCTTTAGGTTTATCTGTGTATAGTATCATGTCATCTGCAAACAGTGACAGTTTTACTTCTTCTTTTCCAGTTTGTATTCCTTTTATTTCTTTTTCTTCTCTGGTTGCCGTGGCTAGGACTTCCAAACTATGTTGAATAAGGTGGCGAGAGTGGACATCCTTGTTTAGTTCCTCATCTTAGAGGAAATGCTTTCAGTTTTTCACCATTGAGAATGATGTTTGCTGTGGGTTTGTCATATATGGCCTTTATTATGTTGAGGTAGGTTCCCTCTGTGCCCACTTTCTGGAGAGTTTTTATCATAAATGGGTGTTGTATTTTGTCCAAAGCCTTTTCTGCATCTGTTGAGATGATCATATGGTTTTTCTCCTTCAATTTGTTAATATGGTGTATCACATTGATTGATTTGTGTCTATTGAAGAATCCTGCATCCCTGGGATAAGTCCCACTTGATCATGGTGTATGATCCATTTAATGTGTTGTTGGATTCTGCTTGCTAGTATTTTTTTGAGGATTTTTGCATCTATATTCATCAGTGATATTGGTATGTCATTTTCTTTTTTTGTAGTATCATTGTCTGGTTTTGGTATCAGGGTGATGGTGGCCTCATAGAATGAGTTTGGGAGTGTTCCTTCCTCTGCAATTTTTTGGAAGAGTTTGAGAAGGATGGGTATTAGCTCTTCTCTAAATGTTTGATAGAATTCACCTGTGAAGCCATCTGGTCCTGGACTTTTGTTTGTTGGAAGATTTCTAATCACAGTTTTAATTTCATTACTTGTGATTGGTCTGCTCATATTTTCTATTTCTTCCTGGTTCAGTCTTGGAAGGTTATACCTTTCTAAGGATTTGTCCATTTCTTCCAGGTTGTCCATTTTATTGGCATAGAAGTGGCTTGTAGTAGTCTCTTAGGATGCTTTGTATTTCTGCGGTGTCTGTTGTAACTTCTCCTTTTTCATTTCTAATTTTATTGATTTGAGTCCTCTCCCTCTTTTTCTTGATGAGTCTGGCTGAAGGTTTATCAGTGTTATCTTCTTGAACCAGCTTTTGGTTTTATTGATCTTTGCTATTGTTTTCTTTGTTTCTATTTCATTTATTTCTGCTCTGATCTTTATGATTTCTTTCCTTCTACTAACTTTGGGTTTTGTTTGTCCTTCTTACTCTAATTCCTTTAGGTGTAAGGTTAGATTGTTTATTTGATATTTTTCTTGTTTCTTGAAGTTGGACTGTATTGCTAGAAACTTCCCTCTTAGGACTGCTTTGGCTGCCTCCCCTAGGTTTTGGATTGTCGTGTTTTCATTGTAATTTGTCTCTAGATATCTTTCTATTTCCTCTTTGATTTCTTCAGTGATCACTTGGTTATTTAGTAATGTATTGTTTAGCCTCCATGTGTTTGTGTTTTTTACGTTTTTTTCACTCTAGTTAATTTCTTTTTCTTTTTTTAAATAAATTTATTTATTTTATTTTATTTATTTATTTTCGGCTGCATTGGGTCTTCATTGCTGTGCATGGGCTCTTTATAGTTGCGGCAAGCGGGGGCCCCTCTTCCTTGCGGTGCACGGGCTTCTCATTGTGGTGGCTTCTCTTGTTGTGGAGCATGGGCTCTAGGTGCATGGGCTTTCAGTAGTTGTGGCCTGCCGGCTCAATAGTTGTGGCCCACGGGCTCTAGGGTGCAGGCTCAGTTGTTGTGATGCACGGGCTTAGTTTCTCTGTGGCATGTGGGATCTTTCTGGACCAGGGCTCGGACCTGTGTCCCCTGCATTTGTAGGCAGATTCTTAACCACTGCACCACCCGGGAAGTCCCTCTGTAATTGACTTCTAATCTCATAGCGTTGTGGTTGGAAAAGGTGCTTGATATCATTTCAATTTTAAGGTTACTGAGGCTTGATTTGTGACCCAAGGTGTGATCTATACTGGAGAATGTTCCATGTGCACTTGAGAAGAATGTGTAATCTGCTGTTTTTGGATGGAATGTCCTATAAATATCAACTAAATCTATTTGGTCTATTGTGTCATTTAAAGCTTGTGTTTCCTTACTGTCTGTCTAGATGATCTGTCCTTTGGTGTAAGTGAGGTGTTAATGTCCCCCAGTATTATTGTGTTAATGTTGATTTCCTCTTTTATATCTGTTTGCAGTTGCCTTATGTATTGAGGTGCTCCTATGTTGGGTGCATACATATTTATAATTGTTATATCTTCTTCTTGGATTGATCCCTTGATATTTATGTAGTGTCCTTTTTCTCTTGTAATAGTCTTTATTTTATTTTATTTTATTTTTTTCTTTTTTTTGCGGTATGCGGGCCTCTCACTGTTGTGGCCTCTCCCGTTGCGGAGCACAGGCTCCGGATGCGCAGGCCCAGCGGCCATGGCTCACGGGCCCAGCCGCTCCGCGGCATATGGGATCCTCCCAGACCGGGGCACGAACCCGTATCCCCTGCATCGGCAGGCGGACTCTCAACCACTGCGTCACCAGGGAGGCCCAATAGTCTTTATTTTAAAGTGTATATTCTGTCTGATATGAGAATTGCTCCTCCAGCTTTCTTTTGATTTCCATTTGCATATAATATCTTTTTCCATCCCCTCACTTTCAGTCTGTATGTGTCCCTAGGTCTGAAGTGGGTCTCTTGTAGACAGCATATATAAGGGTCTTGTTTTTGTATCTATTCAGCGAGCCTGTGTCTTTTGGTTGGAGCATTTAATCCATTCACATTTAAGGTAATTATTGATATGTATGTTCCTATTACCATTTTCTTAATGTTTTGGGTTTGTTTTAGTAGGTCCTTTTATTCTCTTGTGTTTCCCACTTAGAGAAGTTCCTTTAGCATTTGTTGTACATCTGGTATGGTAGTGCTGAATTCTCCTAGCTTTTGCTTGTCTGTAAAGCTTTTGATTTCTCCATCGACTCTGAATGTGATCTTTGCTGGGTAGAGTAATCTTGGTTGTAGGTTTTTCCCTTTCATCACTTTAAATATATCATGCCACTCCCTTCTTGCTTGTAGAGTTTCTGCTGAGAAATCAGCTGTTAACCTTATGGGAATTCCCTTGCATGTTATTTGTTGTTTTTCCCTTTTTGCTTTTAATAATTTTTCTTTTTCTTTAATTTTGTCAATTTGATTACTATGTGTCTTGGCATGTTTCTCCTTGGGTTTACCCTGCCTGGGACTCTCTGTGCTTCCTGGACTTGGGTGGCTATTTCCTTTCCCATGTTAGAGAAGTTTTCTACCCTAATCTCTTCAAATATTTTCTCGGGTTCTTTCTCTCTCTCTTCTCCTTCTGGGACCCCTATAATGCGAATGTTGTTGCATTTAATGTTATCCCAGAGGTCTCTTAGGCTGTCTTCATTTCTTTTCATTCTTTTTTCTTTATTCTCTTCCACAGCAGTGAATTCCACCCTTCTGTCTTCTAGGTCACTTATCCATTCTTCTGCCTCAGTTATTCTATTGATTCCTTCTAGTGTATTTTCCATTTCAGTTATTGTAGTTTTCATCTCTGTTCGTTTGTTCTTTAATTCTTCTAGGTGTTTGTTAAACCTTTCTTACATCTTCTTGATCTTTGCCTCCATTCTTTTTCTGAGGTCCTGTATCATCTTCAGTATCATTCTGCATTCTTTTTCTGGAAGGTTGCCTATATGCACTTCATTTAGTTGCTTTTCTGGCGTTTTATCTTGTTCATTCATCTGGTACAAAGTTCTCTGCCTTTTCATTTTGTCTATCTTTCTGTGAATGTGGTTTTCCTTCCACAGGCTGCAGAATTGTAGTTCTTCTTGCTTCTGCGGTCTGCCCTCTGGTGGATGAGGCTATTGACTACTCATATTGTTCTACATGGTTGTGACTAAGTTTTGTATACTACCAAACTTATACCCTGATTTTTTTTCACGTAACATTCTCATAAACATTTTCCATGTCATTTAAAACTTGTCAGAAATATAATTCTTAATGGCTATATCATACTCCATTCTATAACTAGATCATAATTTACTTAATCATTTGCTATTTTCTTAGTTATAAATAACGTTGCAAAAAACTGCTTTGTGCAGAAATCTCTGTATTTCAGATTATTTTGTAGGCCATTTTCCTTCTTGTGGAATTGTTGGATCAGGGGGGATGAATGTTTTTAAGGAGCTTAATATGGGCTCTTCAAAAAAAGTAGTACCCATTTACTTCCCACCATCAGTGTCCAAAAGACCCCTTTTCACCTTGTCCTTGCCAACAGAAATTCTCACTAAAGCAAAATCTTTGTGAAAATGGAATCTAAGTTAATGTATTCTTTGATTATTAGGGTGATCAGGGAAAATTTCAAAGAATTGTTGATCAGCTATCGTATTTCTTCCTTTGCTCACTTGGCCATAAATGTACCCTGGGCCCTAACTCGCTCCCCCTTTTGCTTATGCAGTTTTCTCCTTTCATCCTCCAAGCTCCTTTTCAAAATTGTAGTCATCCTTTAGGGCCCAACCCAGATCTGAAATCATCTCCCTGTCCATGCAGTCCTCCCTTGTTCCTCCCATTCATTTGATCTCTCTGCCCCATAGTCCCTCTCTTACGGCCTTTATCCCATTCTGCCTCCTTCTGTAGTTTTCTGTATATGGACTTTCTTCCCAGGGCAGGGACTGGGTCATGTACTCTGTACTGGCTTCCAGAACCTAGCAAAGAGCTTAGGATACAGAGGCCTGGCTAGTCTATGAATGCTTTGTTGAAGGTTTCCTGAGGTCTGCTACATGTGATTTAAAAAAAAAGATGTTATAATTACCTGTGATGTCTACAGAGCTGGTTGGGATCAGTAATAAGAATGTTTTCCTGGTTACTTAAGATGGGCTGTATCCCTAAGTCCTATGCATTCCTTTATGTTAAATCTGGATCCTCAAGTTTTCCAAGGGGTGGTAAGCAACAATTTTCACACACATTAGGCTACTCCTCTCTTGCATGTGTAGTGTAATACTGCACTATCGAATAGAAGTTTCCATGATGATGGAAATGTTTTATATTTGTACTCTCCAATATAGTAGCCACTAGCCAGGTGCAACTACTGTGCACTTGACACGTGGTTACGGCAACTGAGGAACTGATTTTTTCATTTCATTTAATTTTTTTTAATAAGGTGTCTTTTAAACATTTATTTATTTTTTAAAATTTTATTTATTTTTGGCTGCTTTGGGTCTTCGTTGCTGCGTGTAGGCTTTCTCTAGTTGCGGTGAGTGGGGGCTACTCTTCGTTGCCGTGCATGGGCTTCTCATTGTGGTGGCTTCTCGTCACAGAGCACAGGCTCTAGGCACGCGGGCTTCAGTAGTTGTGGCACGCAGGCTCAGTAGTTGTGGCTCACGGGCTCTAGAGCACAGGCTCAGTAGTTGTGGCACACGGGCTTAGTTGCATGTGGGATCTTCCTGGACCAGGGCTCAAACCTGTGTCCCCTGCAGGAAGATTCTTAACCACTGTGCCACCAGGCAAGTCCCTTATTTAATTTTAAGTACTTTAAATTGAAATAGCCACGGGTAATAGTGGTTACCATATTGGAAAGTGCAAAATCATACAAAATATTTAAAGGTACAGCCCCTTTTTTGTATGGGTAAGAGAAGCTCAGTGTTTATAGTAATCTAATGTAACCTTGACGTTGTGGCTGCCCAGAATTTTGGTGAGGCAGCCCAGATCCTGATAGAACTGTGGTGAGAGAAGAGGCTGTGAGTTTGGTTCAAAATGGAAACTGCCTCCAGTGGCAGATCTGTGTTGGGAGAGGAGGGAGATGGTGCCAGATTGGTATAGAGTGGAGGCAGAGCATGAAGAGCTGGAACATCCAGAGGAGACATGTGGACTTGATATGGTCGGTAATAGGGAGCCATTAACAATTCATGAGAAGAGGAGAGATGGGAGAGAGTGGTGTTGCAAGGTCGCATCTGCCAGGGGCATGCAAGCTACTGGGAGAGGATGTGAGTTATTAGCTCCTCCTTTATTGGGTAGGGCTGGGCAGTAATGATTCACCAAGGCCCTCAAAACCCAGTCCCATCAGAAAACACAAATGATTTATTTTTGCATTAGCTTCCAGTTATTGTGTGCCTTCCTGTGGCTCAGATCCACGCCAGCATCTAGCAAGGGAGGCTCGGAGTTGGGAGGTGGGAGAGAAAGGCTGCCTGTGTGGTCCTGGTGCCTTGAAAGGTGTGTCTTGGATGGCTCCCTGAGCCTTCAAAACAACCTGGCAGCCCACTCATTCTGCTCCCACTGGCCCGCTTCCTTTAAGGACCAGTGGAAAATTTCTCATGTTTTTTTGTTAGAATATTTTGAATCTCATTGCTTTCCCCACTTCCTACTTTTCAGTTCGGTTGAACATTTGTGTTTCTTCCTTCTATCTGCTCTTTTGCTCCTACCATGTCCCTGACTACTTTGCTTATATTTTCATAACCCTGTCCTGACTTTAGCACACAGGCTTGATGATTGCCTGGCACTGTTCTAAAGATCTGCCTCTGGACTCATTTTTAGGGAAAGGAAAACCACTATCAAAAGGACTCCGCCAGGCTTCCCTGGTGGCGCAGTGGTTGGGAGTCTGCCTGCCGATGTGGGGGACACGGGTTTGTGCCCCGGTCCGGGAAGATCCCACATGCTGCGGAGCAACTAGGCCCGTGAGCCATGGCCGCTGAGCCTGCGCGTCCGGAGCCTGTGCTCCGCAGCGGGAGAGGCCACAACAGTGAGAGGCCCACGTACCGCAAAACAAACAAACAAACAAACAAAAAACCAAACTGTTGGTGTATGACTGTGTCATGAGATTAAGCATCAATAAGTAACTTTAGGGCTTCCCGGGTGGCGCAGTGGTTGAGAGTCCACCTGCTGATGCAGGGGACACGGGTTCATGCCCCGGTCTGGGAAGATCTCACATGCCGCGGAGCGGCTGGACCCGTGAGCCATGGCCGCTGAGCCTGTGCGTCCGGGGCCTGTGCTCCGCGACGGGAGAGGCTACGGCAGTGAGGGGCCCGCGTACTGCAAAAAAAAAAAAAAGACTCTGCGTCTTCACCCTCCCCATTGTGCTCAGCTAAGGCAGCTGTTCCCATCTGCCTCCCAACCTCCAAACCCAGCTTGGCCCAGGGACACAGCCTAGCTCAGAAGCGCCCTCCCTTTAGGGAAAAGGTGGTTTAGCAAAGTCAAACCCACAAGCCTGCAGAAACCATTGACCTGAGCAGGCCCTGGAGATGTCTGACAGTTAAATCTCCATGTGTCAGCAGGCTTTGCTACTGAGACCAGAGTGCCCTGTCCACGTCATTCCCGCAAACAGGGGCTAGTTGCTGAGAGTAAAGGTGGTCTGGGTGCGCCTCAGCTCACCTCCTGCTCTCGAGATACAGCTAGAATAACTGTGAGTACCACTCCCCTCGGCAGAGGAAAGCAGCTTCCTCATAGTTGCCCAATTAAAGGAAAAAGTTGAGCTACACAATGTAAGATTTTTGCAAAGATCAGTGGTCTTTTAATGGTTTCTATCCTGATCATGGAGGTGGTATAGTTTATGAAGGAAGGGCATGGATTCTTGTAACACACATTTACTGAGAATGTGCTGTTTGCCAAGCAAGTCTGCTTGGTACTAGAATCTGACACTAGTGGGCTAGAATTTGTGTTCTGCCAGTTGTTAGCTATTTGAGCTTAGGTGAGTTTAACTTCTTTGAACTTCAGTTTACCTGCCTGTAAAATGGGAGTAATAATGCTTATTACCTTGTATGGTTATTGTAAGGATTAGAGAGTATCTGTACAGTACAGTTGCTGGGACCTAGTAAGGACTCAATAAAAGGTAACTGTTGTTATTATTAAGGTGTCCATTTCACTTTGTAATAACCTCAAGGTTAAGCCTGTTGATCCAACGTCCTGTCTCCTTATCCTTCAGCATCCTGGCTTTTACCTTTCTGAAGCTACATACTCAGAATAAGAGACATTGGGTGTGGTGGATTTAATATGATTTTCTTGATGGAAAGAAGGTTCCTAGGTACCAGATGACTGAGCTGGGGAAAGCTCTAGAGTTGCCTTCTCTAAGGAAACCTAAGGTAATTGCCACCTGTCTGAAGGCCAGGGGGCAGGATATTGATGACAGCGCCTCCTCCTGGCCTTTTCAAGAGTAAGTGCACAAAGTAGAGGCCACTTTCCCAGGAAGTTGAATGGGTGGATGGATAGGGGATACTGTTTTTGAGTGAGGGACACCTTTTGTTCCATACTTGAGTGGTCATGCTCTCCCCACCTTAGGATGCTCTGTTGGTTTGGCTTTAAGGGAAGCTTTCCAGTTGACCTCTTAATCTTCAGAAATAACACTGGAAGTCACTTAGGCTATCACCTTCCATAGAAAACTATGCAGAGTTGTGTTCTAGGGATTCAGTGGGTCTAGATTTTGGTTTTCTGTACTATCTGGGTCAAACTTTCTAAGAGTGATGCACATGGTGTGTGGATGAGTGGCCAGGTGTGCTTCAGAGGGTGAGGGTTGTGTAAGAGTAACACTGAAATCCCTCAGCAAGACTGAGGGGTTGTCCACATCTACTGCCCTAACGGGAGACCCTAGCGAACAGGAACAAGACTGGATCATTGCCACCAGCTCGCAGATATATTCACAGATATCAAAATTAAATGTTAAGAGGACGTCCCTCTAAGAGCTACAAATGTTCTCTCCTTCAAATTCATTCATCTCTGTTGCTGTCTCTTCTGTAAGAATGAGAAAAAACTGCTTGTGATACAAATCTTTACGTTAAGTCCTGCTTCACGTGCAGAGGGGCAGCTTGCAAAAGTAAGGACTTCCACAGATACCCATTTAGAAAAAATCCTTTGGTAATGTGAATTATAACCTTTGAATTTCTTGGTTGTGAAATCTTGATTTTTAATGTGTTGGGTTTGCTTCAAGCAGTTTGCCTATGCTGTAGGCTACAACCTCCTTTTAGTGAAATGACGAGGTATGTCCCCTTTATAAAATACTCAGGGAAATGGAACTATGTCATGGTCCCCGTTGATCTAGGTCCCTAGAGACTTAAGACCTCAGAGCTGTAACTGCAACTGTTAGTTCTGTTAGAATGTGACTTCCCAGCAGCCTTTATCTGTCTGTATTTTAAGGAGTTGTCTACAGTCACTTCATGATGACAGAATACAGGGTAATATAATTAAAAAGAAAAGAAAAAGAACAGAATGAAGCCTCTACTTCTTTCTGCTGGTCTTTGCCTTCCCTTGTTTCACTGAACCTCCCTCCCTCTACGCTCAGCCATCCTCTGAGGTTACCTACTGGTTGGGCTCATAACCACGTTGCCTCTGAGGCTAGTGGACATGCCCAAACACTGATATTTGGGTCCTAACTTTCAGCTCGATTTAAAGAGTTGCTACTGTTGAATGTCATCTTTTTTCCTGGATCCTTATGGTAAAGTTTGACCCTTTGGATAAAACACCTAGGTGAGCAATGGATTAAATGGGAAATCTTTCCATGAAACAAATTCATTTAATAGTATTGCCTTGTATGACAGATGGTAACTAGACTTATCGTGCTGATCCTTTTGTGATGTATCAAAATATCGAATCACTATGTTGTCAATTGAAACTAACATAATATTATAAGTCAGTTGCACTTCAATTTAAAAAAAGTAGTATTACATTATAAATACGTAACAAACATGAACAGCTTCCATCCCCTCACCCCTGCTAGCCATACAGCCTGAATGGGAAAGTTGATCAGTTTTTTGTTTCTTCAGTTTTGATTTTACTTGAAGTAAGTTAAGTTATCAAAATCAGACACATCCCTGATTGTCCAGAAGTCCACAAAATATTTGTTGCAAATTGATCTAATAAACCAATTTGGTTGTCTACAGTTATTCGACTCTATTTTGGTGGGTGTCATTCATCTTCAATAGTTAGAGGTAGGTGAGGGCTATAAAGGTTTCCTCCCTGCAACCAGTATATTACAGTGAAAGCAATCCAGATCACATTCTACCACACAAACATTTATTAATAATCAGGCACAAAAAAAGTCATACAGCCTGATCTGTATGCCCAGAGACATTCCATCTCTTACTGTTGCCAACCACTATCTTGTGTGAAAGGTTCACTGGAGGTAGATGTGACAATAGTCTAGCTATAGGATTCAGCTTACCTTCTAATTAAAGGGCACATCCAAATCCTCCATTAAGTGTCTGAACATAAGATTTGTTGGGACTCCTGAGCCTAATGTGTCATTCCCAAGAGGTGAAGGTCACTGGGCCAGCCTAGTCTTATATCCAATTTATGCAAGGGTGGGAGTGCCTGAATAGTTCTAACTGAGCCACTTGTCTTGAACACCAAGGAGTTCTCTAATGAAATATCATTTCTAGTATCCATTGCTCTAATTAACAAACCACTTGAAGATTTCATAGCTGAAACATTTGAGTGTGGCTTTTTATCCATTAAAAAAATTAAGGTGTGCTTTACATACAGTAAAATTCACCCTTTTTAGGCTAGAGTTCTACGAGTTTTGACAAATATATACCATAATCGAGATAGAGAATGCTTTCATCACCCCCCTCCCAAAAATTCCCTTATGACTTGCTTGTGAGATTAAAAAAGCTTTATTGAGATATAATTTATGTACCATACTGTTCACCCGTTTTAAGTGTATAATTAATGATTTTTGTTATGTTACATTATTAATTTTTTAAATCGTGGTAAATGTATATATATAATGAAATTTGCCATTTTAACCATTTTTAAGTGCACAATTCAGTGACACTAATTATGTTCACAGTGTTCTGCAACCATTACCACTATTTCCAAAACGTTTTTATCACTCCGAATATAAACTCTGTACCCATTAGGCATTAAGCAGTAACTCCCTATTTTCCCCTCCCCCAGGCCCTAGGAACCACTGTTCTATCTCTATGAATATGCCTATCTAGCTACCTCATATAAGTGGAATCATACAGTATTTGTCCTTTTGTGTCTGGCTTATTTCACTTAGCACAGTGTTTTTAAGGTTCACCCATGTTGTAACACGTGTCATTCCTTTTTAAGGCTGAATGATAGGGACTTCCCTGGCGGTCCAGTGGTTAAGACTCTGTGCTTCCACTGCAGAGGGCACGGGTTCAATCCCTGATCCCTGGTCAGGGAACTAACATCCCACATGCCACGCAGTGCCCGCCCCCCGCACCAAAAAAAGGCTGAATAATATTCTGTTTTATAGATACACCACATTTTGTTTGTTCATCTGTCTGTGGACACCTGAGTTGTTTTCCTTTGGCTATTGTGAATAATGCTGTGATTAACAAGTATCTGTTTAGTCTCTTTTCAATTCTTTGAATTGAATTTTTCAATTCAGTTTCAATTCTTTGAAATTCTTTTCTTTGAAATTCAATTCTTTTAGTCTCTTTTCAATTCTTTGGGGTATGTACCTAGGAGTAGAATTGCTGGGTCACATGGTAATTCTGTGTTTAGCTTTTTGAGGAACTGCAGAACTGTTCCACAGCAGATGAGCCATTTTACATTCCCACCAGTAACGCACGAGGGTTCCAATTTCTCCACATTCTTGCCAGCACTTATTTCCTTTTAAAAAATTATAGCCATCCTAGTAGGCATGAAGTGGTATCTCACTGTGGTTTTGTGTTACATTTTCCTAATAACCAATGTTGTGCTCATTGGCCATTTGCATATCTTCTTTAGAGAAATGTCTGTTCAAGTCCTTTGCCCATTTTTTTAAACTGGATAGTATGTCTTTTTGTTCTTGAGTTCTTGACTGTGGGCTTTGATGAGATTTCAGTTGCTAACTAATCACCCCTGGAGTGTGTATTCTCAGTTAGGATTCTTCAGATGTTAACAGTGGTGTACTGATAAACATTGAAAGCCCTGATTTATAGCATTTGCCAATTCGTGTGGTCCATTTCAAATTACCAGTCTGTCCTCACTAAAGTAACAAAGGCATTGTGAAGGGATGCACAGAATCGACTCTTGCTAGCCAGTGCTACTGGGTTTCCAGCACAGCACTAAATGGTAATGAACTGCCCTACAGTGTAGAAAACTAATATACACATACATATCACAGTGTCTATGCTGAAAGTGTTTTAAATTGAATTGCAGATATTATAACTAAAATTAAATGAAATAGATTTTCAATTAACAACTCTTTAGGAATATCTACTATTTGTTGAGCTCATCATATGCTAGACATGTTCCAAGTGTTGGATGCATATTATCAGTCAACAGAGGAGGAAGCTTGAAGCAAGTTCAGAGTAGCCTGAGACTTGAACCTGGACTCCAGAGCCACTGCATTTGACCTCTGTTTACACTACCTTCTATCCCATTCATGGAATTTACTTACTGAGTGTTGACTCCCATAAACAGAGTGAATGGCTTTCTTCTAACCTCAGAGACCCTTCTGTGTTACTGTTTCACCTTCAGTCTCTCCAAAACCTACAAATTAGAGGTGAAAACCAAAGCCATGTTGGCACTACCTATCAGTGAACTGTAGAGGGTTAAAAATATCCTTTTCCTGATTGCAAAACAACCTCCCAAGTTTTGTAAGAAAAATGTCAAAAATAGAAAGTGAAAATCCTCCATAATCCCATCTATCAGAGATAATCATTATTAACAGCTTGCATTTATTCTCTCAGATCTTTTATCTTTTTCTGTACTTTTTTTTTTAACAAAACTGAGATGATTCCTTACAATCTGAAATTTTTCTCATTGGACAGTAGAGTTGGATGCCAGTGCATGTAGCACAACTTCATTCCTTTTAATACCTACATAATGTCTCTGGTGAGAAAGAAGCGTAAGGGAATTTGAAGGGCTGTTTTGAAGAAGGGATAATAGGTGGCACATGGGCCAAGAAGGTTGATAACCACTGTTGGGTACCAGAAACAGCACCATTCTGTCTGCTCCCTCCTCCAGAGCTACCATAACTTACTTACCTGGAGTGATAAGATACAAATCAATTAATGTTGTTAAGAGTTCTAGGAAAACTCTTCAATAAACTAAGCGACTTGGGCATAAATGTGAGATAAGACTACGTATGAAAATCTTCCACAGGTCTTTAGGGCTTTGCAGCTCTGGTCTTAGAAACCCTATTTGGAATCTTTTTCTTCAACTCCAGTAGGACCTGCTCTGAATTTGAGAAACATTGTTTTCAAAGCAACACAAACTTTTAATTTCTCTTCATCTCCTGCTCATTTTTCAAGATGGCCACCACCAGATTTTCTCATTCTGACCTGTTGGTTCAATGATATCCTCCATGGTTGTCAGTGTTTTTTTTTTCTCCTTGGTCCACGCACTTGTCACTGGCAAAGCTCCTATTGACTTTAGCAGACGTGGCACTTATGATTTTTGCAACTGGGAATTCATGGGAAGAAAGACGGTTATGGAGGGGAAGGTTTAGCCTGGGAGTAGTAGAAGTGTCTGACAGCCATTATTAGGTGGCTGTCAAAATAGAGTGCTTTACTCTCTGGCACGTATCACTCCAGGGAATGAAATAATCCAAGAATGGTAAGCTCTCAGTTGCCATCTGTCGGTTTGTGATGCTGCTTGCTTGTTCTAGTTAACATTGAACACTGACCTCACATGCCACTTGGAGAAACCTCGAGGAAGCTAAGATGATCATAGGGTGTAAAGCAAGCTGACAGAAGGCCTGTCAAGAGAGATGGGCTAAAGGCCAGAGGTATCCATTTATCAGGATTTGTCTATCTCATGGTTTCTTCTCTTTCTCTTTGTCTCAAGGAGCTGGCAGCATGCTGTTTTTCCCTTTAATACAACATATTTGCATTCTTTTACCAGTTTAAAGAGGTTAGTTTATAGTAGAGGTGGAGGGCTAAGAGGTCTGTGTTGGGGTCAGATGCTATCTTTTTTCTTAATTACAGAGGTAAAACTATGGGTGTTTGAAGCTCCTGAATGTCATTAACTTTCAAATTACAGGTGAAGCTCAGGTTTGTGTATATATATTTTACTGTGCCTTCTGGTCCATATCCCCTTCAAAGGCAAACTGCTTCATGCCAGCTGTGCTGGGGGGCAGTAGTCATGAACTGTGCCAGAGACCCTGCCTCCCTGGCTTAGGTTGATTGGACTGGGAGTGGCCCCCTGTCCCCAAAACAGCCCGTTGATCACCTGGTGAGCAGTATGGGCTTGATAAGATGAGCTGGGCCATTCATTTTCCTCTCCTAGGAAATTAGAATTGGGAAGCTGAGAGACTAAAGAAGACAGTTTGCAGCCGGGACAAGAGCCAAAAGATGATGGGGAGGAGGGCAGTCATGTCAGGCCAAGTCCAAGCTGGTGCTAGGAGGAGACAGAAGCCATGAGGAAACCGAGAAGCTAGTAAGAGAGAAGGAGAGATGCCCTGAGAGACAGTGTAGCTGTTCCTTACAGCCACCTTGAACCCAGAGCCCCCTTCCAGTTCTCCTGAGGCCAAGCTTTATCCCGCACTAGGATTCTCATGGGATACCTGTTTTCTTACCATAAACCTCCCTTTTGTTGAGCCAGCTTGAATAGGACTGCTTTCTTTCAATAAAAATTGTCAGTCCAACACGTGTCTTTCGATTTCTTGATAATAGCAAGAACAAAAAATGTAAGTGTTGGTGAAGATGTAGAGAAATCAGAACCCTTGTACACTGTTGATAGGAATGCAAAATGGTGCAGCTGCTATGGAAAACAGTATGGAGATTCCTCAAAAATAGAACTACCATATGATCAGTAATTCCACTTCTGGGTATTTAGCCGAAGGAATTGAAATCAGAAAATCAAATAGATATTAGCACTCCAGGGTTCATTGTAGCACTATTCACAATAGCCAAGATGTAGGAACAATCCAAATGCCATCCAAGGATGGATGAATGGATAAAGAAAATGTATATATGCACCGTGGAATATTATTCAGCCTTAAGAAGGAGGAAATCCTGTCATATGCTATGACATGGATGAACCTTGAGGATATTATGGTAAGTGAAATAAGCCAGTCACAGACGGACAAATACTGCATGATTCCACTTATATGAGGTATTTAAATAGTCAACTTCATAGAATCAGAGTAGCATGAAGGTTGATAGAAGCTGGGACGGAAGGGTTACCAGGGGCTGGGAAATTGCTAATCAATGGGCCTAAAGTTAACAGTACTTTATTGTACACTTACAAATTTGTTTAGAGGGTAGATCTCATGTTAAATGTTCTTATCATTAAATGTTCTTATCATCTTATCAATAAAATCAAATAAATTGTCAGACGAGATCTAGGTCCACAATTGTAGGCTTTGGGGCTCAATTGACAGCAGTCGTTTAACATTTAGGGTTAACATTAAGTGTTGAAGACTCTTCTGGGTATTATGGGGGATCAGTGAAAAAACACAGATACCTGATTATTTCTTTCAGGCTCAATGCCGATGTTATGGGCTTTAAATCTGTGTTCCTGGCAAACTGAGAATGAAAAGAGGCAGGGATTCTGACTGTTCATTTATCACCTCACAGCTCTCAACCAACAGGGGGCCTTCTTTATCTTATTTAACCTCTCAGTAGGATATTTGCCTTTCATTTATTCCTCTTTCCAGTCAAATCTTGATTATTCATGTAATTGGGGAGAACATTAATGGGAGTAATAGAAGACCGCCCCACCTTGGCCTCTCTTCTCTGCCACAGCAGCATTAAGTTCCAAAAATGGAAACCAACCTGCAGGAGAGGTAAGGAGGCTGTCTCTGTTGAGTTCCTTTTCTGGTGCCAGTAGGAGATTGCTGGAAAGCCAATGCCATCTGCTTGGATTAAAGTAAAAACACGGGATTTTGAAAAGCGAAAATACAGTTGGGGGCAAGTTGACCAAGATGCCGTTCTTTCTCTTGCATCTGTTTCACCCTCTGTCAGTGTCTCACGTCAGATCACCCAGCTTTCTGACTGGCAACTGATATTCTCAGTTCAAGGTTTGGGACTCAGCCAGCTAAAATTTCCACAGTGGAGTTTCCCAAGGTTTGTTCCTCGAGCCATTTGCATCAGAGTTACCTTGGGCGTTTCTTAAAAATGTTGATTCCTGGGCCATACTGCAGACCTAGTGAGTCCAGGTAAGGGGGAGAGGAATTGACCTGGGAACATGAATTTTACTCTACTCCTCTCCAGGTGATATTTGTGCATACTGAACTTTGAGAATGACTACACTGTAAAATGACCTGAGGGGATTCGGAGGGTAGTCCTGGAAAATTACCACCACTTCCATTTCCCTCACTGTTAGTAGACCAAGTGAGTGGGTGGGGAAAAATGGCGCATCCCTGGTGTCAGAGAGTATTTTTCTGAGTGCAAATAGATAGGGCTTCTCTACTGAAATGAAAGTGAAGAAAAATGGAGACTCCACCATGCAAAATTAGATGGCACTTAGCATTCAAATATTTGTTGAATTACTCCCTGAATAATTGACTGTTGATTGAGCAGAGACACAGGAATGTTGTGTATAAGTTACAAACTTGGTTTGCATCTATGTTTCCTTCTAAAGAGACCACCCTCTTCTCCATTTCTGCATTGTCTTTATCTAGAATGAAAGTAGCTGGTCATCTCCAACATATTTGGGGTTTTGTGGTAATTTAAATGTATAAATAGATACTACATGGTGCCGCTCAATGGCTGTACCTAAATATCACCCTACTAATCGAAATGAGGATATTGTGTTTATTTTAAGACAGTGGTTGTAGCGTTCAGTCTTTTTTTTTTTTCAAACACTGGCTCCATGGAGGAAAACAAGGTCCTGTGTTTCATTGCTTTCCAAGCATTCCCCAACAACTGTTGAATGGGTTTTGTTCCAAAAGTTTCTTTGGAAGTCTATTTAGAATTCAGACTGCATTGTCCCATGGACACAATATTCTTGGGGGTCTGGTTCCCAGACCAACTGGCAAAAGCCTATTTAATCTGAAATGGAATGGAAGTGCAGTTCCTCAGCCCCTAGCCAGGATTCCTAACAGTGTTTTTATGGGGAAAAAAGCACCAGAGTTTCAGACCTGTGGTCCTCGTTACACATCCGAGTTTCACTCTCTGAGCAGAATCAGAGACTTAGAGGGAACAATTCAAACTCCTTCACATGGCTTCCTAGACCTTGTGTGCTCACCTCTCCAGCATTGTTTCTTACGGGTTTCCCCTGGCACTCTATATTATCTAGGCAAAAGGAGCTACTTTGAGTTCCCTGAACGTGTCTTTGTAACCTCTGGGCCATTGAAGCCTTTACCCATTGCTATTCCCTCTGCCGGCGACCTCCTTCCCTGCTGCCCAACTGGTGGCTCTGTTACAGGCTCTCAAAGCTCTGATCATAGGTTTTATTATGCTGTGATTTGTGGGTTTTATGTCATTTCTCTTTCCTCTTGCCAGACTAAATGCTCCACAAAAGCCAAGACCATGTCTGTGTTAACTCGCTGTTGTTTCCCCAGCACTTAGCATGGTGTCTGGCAGGAGGTAGGTTCTTCATAATACGGCAAGTGAATGAATGATTTAGCCCAGGGGTTCTTAACATTTTCGTAGCTGCTGTACACATCATGGTCTTCGTGTGCTCAACAGACTAAGCTGAGCGCTGCGTCAATAAAAAGGTAATATTTGAGTTACATAGAATTCCCAACCGCTGTATCTGTGACTCACCTCTGCTCTCCGACTCAAGAAAGCATATGAAAGCATCTACATCTGATTCAATTTCTCCTCATAACATGTGGCAAAAAAGCATTTTGCAAGCGAGAAAGAGTGAGCTATCGGAGGGATAAGATAAAAATGAATAGATGTGTAAATAATTTGCAAACTTCAGTCCTCTAACTATTATTCATCATAAATCACTTGCCTCAGGCTTCCCTGGTGGCACAGTGGTTGAGAGTCTGCCTGCCGATGCAGGGGACACGGGTTCGTGCCCCGGTCCGGGAAGATCCCACATGCCGCGGAGCGGCTGGGCCCGTGAGACATGGCCGCTGAGCCTGCATGTCCGGAGCCTGTGCTCCGCAACGGGAGAGGCCACAACAGTGAGAGGCCCACATACCACAAAACAACAACAACAACAACAACACCAAAAAATAAATCACTTGCCTCACCTCTCTCGCCTGATGAGAGACCTACCCGTGGGCTGCTACATGGTTCTGAGAAGCACAAATCTGGTCCAGTCCTGATGTGGGCTTTGAGATTTAGAAAGGACAAGTCTTTTGCCCGAGTCCATACTTTAGTGAACAGCTGTTCCGGGAACACAGTCTAAGGCTTTTAACTCCCAGGCCATTGTACTTTCTTCCAGAGGTTATACGTTTTATAAATAAAGTCAGCATGCATTGAAAACAACTTAATCCTTCCGTGGATATTCAAGGCAGTCTCAGATCACTTGACCAGGGTCACTACTGGTGATAGATTGAGGGCAACAGGAGGGTGAAGTAATGAAAAAGTACGTTCTCTCATTTAGGTTTGGTTCATTAATGCAAGGCCTGGGGGCAGAGCACAGGGAGTCCAGCTAACCCAAGGCACTGCTTATGGAATTGAGACTTAACAGATGGCTCTTCATTACGCTAGGATTCCACATCTGCACGGAGTGTAGAGCGTGACTGAATGCTCAGTGGGTATTTCTTGATTATGCAATTTACAGAAATCACTCCTCTGGTGTGATGATAATACCAGTTAGAATTTTTTATTCCATTGATCATTTAATTGGTAAGCATGTGATTTGATAAATGAAGTGGTGGCTGTTATTACTATTATTACTTTTAAGGAGCTCCTATAGAGTTAGGAGGACCTTTCTGCCATTTGGTTTGGGACCTTGCATCAGCTATTAAAAAGTACATGGGGGGGCTTCCCTGGTGGCGCAGTGGTTGAGAGTCCGCCTGCCGATGCAGGGGACACGGGTTTGTGCCCCGATCCGGGAGGATCCCACGTGCCACGGAGCGGCTGGGCCCGTGGGCCGTGGCCTCTGGGCCTGCGCGTCCGGAGCACGTGCTCCTCAATGGGAGAGGCCACAGCAGTGAGAGGCCCGTGTACCACAAAACAAACAAACAAACAAACAAACAAAAAGTACATGGGGAACTTAAATACCCGTTGCTTAATGTTATTTGTACTTCTGGTTATGATTCTTATGTGTTTCTTCTGCTCACAACAGAATCTGCCATAGGACTGAATGAAAGGAGACAGCCTAATGGGTCACACTAAGTAAACTTTACCTAAGTAAAGTTCACAGGCATTTAGGAGAAGCGCCGATCTGCTGGTCCCTGGAGAGGAAGGGAAAGCAGGGCTTTTCCAGGTGTAAGCCTGTGACCCAAGGTCGGATTCTTGTGGAAGGTATGTGGTTGGCTGGAGAGGACAGCATAGCTCACTTCTCACCTGCCTTTCTGTAGGACACACTCCACGAGTCTCATATCAGGCTGGGTCTTTCTCCCTGTGGTGAAGAAGACAGCCCACAGGTGGCTAATTAAAAGGATCATAAGCCCCAAAGCCAACCTCAAGGGCTTGCGAGAGCTAAGCCTCCTTCCACCAGGCCACCCAAGGTCCTCGGAGACTGGTAGGCCAATAGCATAATGAGTGAGAATGGAAAGCACCATTCCCTACTCCCCTTTTAGAAAAGGTAACCTATGGTTTTGTAGTCCTTCAAACTGCCAGTATTTTGCTCCATCCCAGTTTTGCTTCCATGCCACTTTTTTTTTTTTTTTTTTTTTTGTGGTACGCGGGCCTCTCACTGTTGTGGCCTCTCCCGTTGCGGAGCACAGGCTCCAGACGCGCAGGCTCAGTGGCCATGGCTCACGGGCCCAGCCACTCCGCAGCATGTGGGATCTTCCCGGACCAGGGCACGAACCCGTGTCCCCTGCATTGGCAGGCGGACTCTCAACCACTGTGCCACCAGGGAAGCCCCTATGCCACTTCTTTAATATCACTGAATAAACTCTCATCTGTCTGTCTGTCTGCATTGAGGGAAACAGAATGAACCTAGAAGGGCTATCCTTGAAGTCACGCACCACCAAATTCTGGGCTGTTTGCATCTGCCTCAGTTTCTCCTTGTAACGTGACAAAAAGCATTTTGGTTCTAAGTAACAATACAAAGCTTCCTGGAGTGAACCAAATGTGAAAAGTGTAATTTGAAGCAGTTCTCAGAAAAGAGCCTCTTCTGGTAAATAAAGGCTCCTTTTCCTTATTCTTTCTTTTTTTTTTTTTTTTCATTTATGCCTTATCACATTTTGTCCAATTTCAGCTCATCACAGGCTGAATTTTCCTTTTGATGTCTGCTTTCCAGAATAGTCCTCGACTGTAAAAAGGGAACAAAAGGCCAACTCCTTGGCTTTCAATTTGCAGCATCCCCAGCCCTTTCATCTATCTCAGTGCTCCTCTAGTTGGGAACAAAACCCAAGCTCCAGGGTCAGAACACATATGGAGGAAGAGCGCTTTTTCAAACTCTAAGCCCACACGGATTTCATGTTTCATTGTCATACTGCTTTGCGATACAGGGTCAGCTGCGGGTAGGGAAGGTAGAGAGGGCTTAGAGGAAAAAAATTAGTTCGCCAAAACAGACATTCCCATTTTGGGGGTCAGAAGTTCAATTCAGAAGAAAGCGTGTTCTTAAGGGATTCATTCGCTAATCCAGGGCTGCTCTCCATCTTGAGGGCATGTGTGTCAAGGTACCCAGCCCAGAAGATGAAGCAGGAGTTTGATGTGCTGGCGTTTGGGCGCTCGTTCAGCCACTGTGCCTTTTGTTCTCTAGTTTCCTGTCCATTCTTCAGTGTCTACTTTTCCTCTTCTGCTGCCTTTGGTTGAAAATCACAGAAGACCTATGTCTTTTGTGATCCTAGCTTGTTGTCTTGGTTACAGACTTCTTTGGCCTGCCTTTTTTTTTTTTTTTTTTGAGGGGAATATACTCCTTAAAGAAGAGTTGTAAAAATAGCAACTGAGGGCTCTTTCTCAAAGGATACTGGGGTATTCAGCAGTGGGTAGAACTAGGGTTTGCAAACTTGGCTGTAGTTTGAAATCGCCTGGAATGCTCTAAAATACTGCTGCCCAGGCCCCAGGCTCAACCAGTTGAGTCAGGATTTGGGGGAATGGGCCCCAGGAATTGGGATTTTATTTTAAATTAACTGGCTAGGTGATTCTAATGTGCATTCAGCATTTAGAGCCATTGAGGGTTTTTTTATTGAAGTATAATTGATTTCCAGTGTTTCAGGTGTACAGCAAAGTGATTCAGTTATACATATGTACGTATTTTTCAGATTGTTTTCCATTATAGGTTATTACAAGATATTGAATGTAGTTCCTTGTGTTATATAGTAGGTCCTTGTTGGTGATCTATTTTATATATAGTAGTGTATACATTTTAATCCCAAACTCCTAATTTATTCCTCTCTTGCCCATTCCCCTTTGGTAACCATAAGTTTGTTTTCTATGTCTGTGCATCTATTTCTGTGTTGTAAATAAGTTCATTTGTATCATTGGAACCACTGAGTTTTTTTTTTAATAGATCTTTATTGGAGTATAATTGCTTCACAATACTGTGTTAGTTTCTGTTGTACAACAAAGTGAATCGGTCATATGCATACGTAGGTCCCCATATCCCCTCCCTCTTGAACCTCCCTCACAGAACCATTGAGGTTTAACAGCAAAGCCAAACGGTTGGGTTCCGAGCTCTTTGAGACAGGTGAGGAAAATAGAATCAACCTTTTTGTACCTTAGTTTTTCCTGCCTAGAAGATGCAGCCAGCAAAGCTTGAGGAGCTACAGAGTCTCACTGTGACTGCCCTGTCATGGATGTCACATACAAAAGAGTGGCACCTTCCCTTCAAAAAAAATATCCAAGTATCCAGCTGGCTTGGTGTCTGGGCCGTAACAGTGGCTTGAGGCAGTCTCAGGGATTAAAATAAATCTTCCAGTTGCTTGAAGAAGGAGCTTATCTATGGGGAGTCACAGCAATTTCACTTGCCCCACTTTGGACAGAGCTTTCCGGGTGTTTGAATCTGTCTCTTCTCATACTGCAGAAAGTTAGCAGGGTCGGGCCCAATATTTTTATTCTTTGTGAAATTTCCTTTTTAATTGTTTTTGTAACATAGAGGCAACGCCAAGCCTATGATCCAAACCTGAAACATTACAAGAATATGACATGTAGCAAATAAAAGTCCCCTACAAGTCTGTCTCTCACCATCAGTGTGTTTTTCCTTCAGGTTTTATGTTTGATTGGTTGTTACTGAAAAACTCAAACAATTTGAAAGGAATAGAAGGGCATGTATAATTCTCTCCAACCCCTTACCCCTAATCTGTTATTTTTTTCTCCCCAGAAACAAATCAGCATTACCAGTTTCTTGGAAATCTTGAGAGGCATTCTATGCATAAACAAGGCTTGAATATATATATATATATATATATATATATATATATATATATATATATATATATATATATATATATATATTTTAAAGAAGATGTTGGGGTAGGAGTTTATTAATTAATTAATTTATTTTTTGCTGTGTTGGGTCTTCGTTTCTGTGCGAGGGCTTTCTCTAGTTGTGGCGAGCGGGGGCCACTCTTCATCGCTGTGCACGGGCCTCTCACTATCGTGGCCTCTCTTGTTGTGGAGCACAGGCTCCAGGTGTGCAGGCTCAGTAGTTGTGGCTCACGGGCCCAGTTGTTCCACAGCATGTGGGATCCTCCCAGACCAGGGCTCGAACCCGTGTCCCCTACCTTAGCAGGTAGGTTCTCAACCACTGAGCCACCAGGGAAGGCTTGAATATTTTTAAGTGACTTTTTGATTAGGTAATCACATCTATCCACCTACAAGAGACATCTGTTTGTTTCATTTATTCGTTCAACAAGTATCTGAGCATCTTGAATGTTCCAGGCATTACGTCAGCTTCTGGATCTCTAATAAGGACCAGTGCACAGCCACTGCCCTCCAGGAGCTTACAGTCTAGCAGGGAAGATTGACATTTAACAAAGACACAGCTACTGTCAAATGAGAAATGGTGATGAGTGTTGTGAAGGAAAAGAATGGAGTTTACATGTGTCACTTCCAAAACAGTGGTTGGTAGAGTCCCCTTCCCCAATTTTCTAACATGGAGGTGTGCATGGGAGATTGGAGGCAAAGACATAAACTGCAACCTTTATTCTTGCCAGCAGTTTTCTTTTCTGCCAGAATTTTCATCCGACAAAACGGCCTGCTGAGAGTTGGGGTAATAATCTACCAGCCAGCTTTGTACTTGGTTGACAGAGTGCTGGCATTTTTGCTGTGTTTGCTGTGTTGGGTCTTCGTTTCTGTGTGAGGGCTTTCTCTAATTGTGGGAAGCGGGGGCCACTCTTCGTCGCGGTTCGCGGGCCTCTCACTAACGTGGCCTCTCTTGTTGCGGAGCACAGGCTCCAGACGCGCAGGCTCAGTAGTTGTGGCTCACGGGCCTAGCTGCTCTGCGGCATGTGGGATCCTCCCAGACCAGGGCTCGAACCCGTGTCCCCTGCATTGGCAGGCAGATTCTCAACCACTGCGCCACCAGGGAAGCCCTATAGCTCCCTTTTTAAAAAATACTCCTGTTCCCCTCCCCCGCCCCAATTCCATGACCGTAGTCATAAAGCTTCTCGGTGGCAGAGCTCTGCAAACATTTGTTGGCCCACGTGGCTGTGACCCTGACACAGTTGGTTCCCTTCCTGCAGGGAACTGGATACCATCCATCCCTCCCACGGGTTGGCCCAGGCTCTGTTCCTTCAGAGTTGTCTGGAAGAGTTTTAAGACAACCAGGTTATCTATCCTGTTCTAAATATTTTTCTGGGATTCAGGTCAAGGTAGCAGCATGATCCTGTCCTAAATGGGCCAGAGGAGGAGGACTCCCGTGGCTCCCCAAAAGGTCATGTGTCTCTGTACTCACTGCCCCTCTTCCCTCCTCTTCCAGCTTGTATCTTGGGCTGGGCTGTAGCCAGGGAACAGAGTCACACTTGCACAGGTTTCCTGGGGAGCGTTTCTTTGTCTAACCCTATGTTAGGGACTATGGGGCGTGGAGGC
Source organism: Mesoplodon densirostris (assembly GCF_025265405.1). Taxonomy (NCBI): domain Eukaryota; kingdom Metazoa; phylum Chordata; class Mammalia; order Artiodactyla; family Ziphiidae; genus Mesoplodon; species Mesoplodon densirostris. Next base: position 40,884,934 of record NC_082681.1, on the reverse strand, counting down.
AGAGGAAGCTTCTCAAAAGACAAATGGGGGAGACAACAGGTAGTATTGGCTACAAACACGTCTTTGCAATCAGACAGTTCTGTGTTCAAGGCCTGACTTACTTAGTCGTGTGACCTTAGGCAAGTTACTTAACCTTTCCTTAGCTCAGTTTCCTCATATGTAAACGGAGGTGAGTTGGGGTGGGGAATAACACTTATCTCATAGGATTGCTATGAGGAATACATGAATATAGTGCCAGGCACCTAGTGAAGCACTCAATAAATAATAGTTGCTGCTGTTATTATTATTAACATTAATCTCATCATCATCACTACTACTACTGTTATTATTTACAGCAGTAAGATGCGATAAGTGTATAGTAGCAATACGTGCAGATGGCGTTCAGAAAAGGAATGATCAATTGGGGAAGTGTTATCCAGGAACCGTCCACAGGAGGTAGAAGTGGAATGAAATATGCCGGGTAGAGCAAATATGAAAGTAGGAGGCCGAACTGAACTGGAGTGGGGACGAAAAGTAACAAACCCAACATCTGGCATATTTGGACCCTGTTACTAGCTCACCTGTCTTCACAGCCCATCTTTCCAGCTATGTATGGCTCCTCATAGGAGCCCTACATTACTGCTTGTGGTTTAGATGTGGTAGTCAGAGGGGTACTTGTTGTTGGCTGCTCTGGCTGGGACTTAGAAGGTGTCTGTGCCATAGTAGAGTTGACGTGGGTCCTAACTCTGCAATGTGGTTTGTGGGTTCAAAGCCTAATTTTTATCAGCTTGCCTAGGGATGTTGGTTTCACACTCCCAACCTTACAAAAGACTGCTTGATTAACCACAAGGTGGATATGAATGGATCAATGATGGGAGAGAGATCTGTATAGACACATAACACTTGTGTCTATGTCAGGCCATACCTTTCCTGATAGCAAGATTTCTGAAGCCAAATTAAACAGGGGCTTATTTGATAACCTAAAATCAGAACCTAATGGAATTGAAGGGTCTTATGAAAGAGACCATATAGGTATAACACACCTTTGTATTGACAAGAACATGGGTCCTTTTCCGTCTCCACTGCTGGAAAAAACATCAATGACAGTTCTTCTCTTGGATGTTTCTGTTTTCTGTTTCCATGCAAACACTGTGTGTGTTAAGACCATGTTATTCTCCTGAGTTTCTTTTCCATCTTCTTCATAAGATTTGGAAAATACCTCTCAACAACAATATAGTTAGAGTGATTTCTTCTCATTGAGTGCTCTTTTTGGCTTTGTTCCCAAATTCTGATGTTTCCAAGCAGGGCCGCCACGAATGGCTATGCACTGCACAACCCTAGGAAAGGGTGCCATTCACATAGACTATAAATGAATGGCGCCACTAGGGTTGTGCAGTGCACAACCTACACAACTATAATCGGCGGCCCTGGCATAATGTAATGTCAGTTTTCTTCATCTTGAGCAGGTTTCTGGGAGAGGTAGAGACTAGCAGTTTGGAACCATTCTCAGGGACTTATTAAGGGGGGTGGGGCTTGAAGCTGTGAGCTGCTGCTGTAGCTAGGAAAGGAAGAGAGAAGTGCAGTTATGGCTTTGAGAGGATTATCATCTGGCAGTGGGAACCATCACATGGGAGGACTACTTATGTTCATTCTTTTAGTAAATAAATTTTTGAGGCCCTCATAGAGGGTTGAAGAACAGGAAGGATTTGCATAGGAGGGAGCATTTGAACGGGGCCTTGTAAGAGAAGCAGAGTATAAACATGTAAAGATGAATTGTGAGGAGAGAGTTCCAGGGGAAAGGACTAGCAAGAGGAAAGACAAAGATAGGAAACTGCATGGGGTATATGGGTAATGGTAAATAATTCAGTTTGGTTTATGAAAAAGGGTAGTGAGTGATAACACTGGTGGGGAAGATCAAATGATGATGGGGGAGGGAAGGGATTTGGATGCCAAATTAAAGAGTTTGAACTTTATTCAACAAGCAATAAGGAGCCATCTGAAGTTTGGGTTTTTTTTAAAAATAGTTTATTGAGATATAATTCATTACCGTACAATTCACCCACTTAGTGTTCAATCATTGGTTTTTAGTGTATTCACAGGTATGTGTAGCCATGACCACAGTCAGTTTAGAACATTTTCATCACCTCAAAAAGAAGCTCCATACCATTTAGCTAACATTCTTCTACCTGTCCTCCCATTCCCCTAGCTCTAAGCACTGACTGCTCTGCTTTCTGCTTCTATAGACTTGCCTATTCTGGACATTTCAGAAATGGAGTCATATAATATATAGCCTATTTTGACTGACTTCTTTTGCTTAGTATAATGTTTTTAAGGTTCATTCATGTCATAGTGTGTACAAGAACTTCATGCCTTTTTATGGCCAAATAATATCCCATTGTATAGGTATACCACATTTGTTTATCCATTCGTCCATTGATGAGTATTTGGGTTGTTTCCACCTTCTGGCTATTAGGAATAATGCTACTATGAACATCCATGTATAAGTTTTTATGAGCATTTCTCTTGGATATATACATAGGAATGGAATTACTGGGTCATATGATAACTCTGTGTTAACTTTAGGGGAACTGCCAAACTGTTTTCCCACATTGCAGCACCATTTTACATCCCTACTAGCAGTGTATGAGGCTTCCAATTTCTCCGCATCAGAATGAATACTTGAGATTGTCATTTTATTTCAGCCTTGCTTGTGGGTGTGAAGTGGTATCTCATTGTATATTTGATTTGCATTTCCCAATGACTAATGATATTGAATACCTTTTCATGTGCGTATTGGCCATTCATATTTCTTTTTGGAAAAAATGTCTATTCAAATCCTTAGCCCACTGTTTAACTATCGTCTTTTTATTATTGAGTTTTGAGAGCCACTTATGTATTCTGCATACTGGACCCGTATCAGAGAAGATTTGCAAAATTTTTTTCCCATTCTTTGGGTTGTCTTTTTACTTTCTTGATAATATACTTTGAGGCAGAAAATATTTTAATTTTCATGAAGTCCAATTTACCTATATTTTCTTTTGTTGCTCGTGCTTTTGGTGTCACATCTAAGAATCCATTGCCAAATTGGGATCATGAAGATTTACCATTATGTTTACTTTTAAGAGTTTTATACTTCTTGCTTTTATATTTAGGTCTTTGATTCATTTTGAGTTAATTTCTGAACACAATTGTGAGGTAGGGGTCCAAATGTCATTCTTATACATGTGGAAATCCAGTTGTCCCAGCACAATTTTTTTTAAACTGGGATATAGTTGTTTTACAATGCTGTGTTAGTTTCTACTGTACAGTGGAGCTCCCTGTCATACAGCAGGTTCTTATTAGTTATCTATTTTATACATATTATTGTATATATGTCAGTCCCAATCTCCCGGTTCATCCTGCCCCCCCTTTCCCCCCTTGGTGTCCATATATCTGTGTAGCTATTTCTGCCTTGCAAACTGGTTAATCTGTACCATTTTTCTAGATTCCACATATATGCGTTAATATACGATATCTGTTTTTCTCTTTCTGACTTACTACACTCTGTATGACAGTCTCTAGGTCCATCCACATCTCTACAAATGACCCAATTTCGTTCCTTTTTATGGCTGAGTAATATTCCATTGTATATATGTACCACATCTTCTTTATCCATTCATCTGTTGATGGACATTTAGGTTGCTTCCATGACCTGGCTATTATAAATAGTGCTGCAATGAACATCGAGGTGCCTCTGTCTTTTTGAATTATGGTCTTCTCTGGGTATATGCCCAGTAGTGGGATTGCTGGGTCATATGGTAATTCTATTTTTAGTTTTCTAGGGAACCTCCATACTGTGCTCCATAGTGGCTGTATCAGTTTACATTCCCACCAACAGTGCAAGAGGGTTCCCTTTTCTCCACACCCTCTCCAGCATTTGTTGTTTGTAGATTTTCTGATGATGCCCATTCTAACTGGTGTGAGGTGATACCTCATTGGAGTTTTGATTTGCATTTCTCTAATAATTAGTGATGTTCAGCAGCTTTTCATGTGCTTCTTGGCCATCTGTATCTCTTCTTTGGAGAAATGTCTATTTAGGCCTTCTGCCCATTTTTTGATTGGGTTGTTTGTTTTTTTGATATTGAGCTGCATGAGCTATTTATATATTTTGGGGATTAATCCCTTGTCCGTTGATTCATTTGCAAATATTTTAACCATTCTGAGGGTTGTCTTTTCATCTTGTTTATGGTTTCTTTTGCTGTGCAAAAGCTTTGAAGTTTCATTAGGTCCCATTTGTTTATTTTTGTTTTTATTTCCATTACTCTATTAGGTGGGTCAAAAAAGATCTTGCCGTGATTTATGTCAAAGGGTGTTCTTTCTATGTTTTCCTCTAAGAGATTTATAGTGTCCTGTCTTACATTTAGGTCTTTAATCCATTTTGAGCTTATTTTTGTGTATGGTGTTAGTGTTCTAATTTCATTCTTTTGCATGTAGCTGTCCAGTTTTCCCAGTGCCACTTATTGAAGAGACTGTCTTTTCTCCGTTGTATAACCTTCCCTCCTTTGTCATAGATTAGTTGACCATAAGTGCATGGGTTTATCGCTGGGCTTTCCATCCTCTTCCATTGATCTATATTTCTGTTTCTGTGCCAGTACCATATTCTCTTGATTACTGTAGCTTTGTAGTATAGTCAGAAGTAAGGGAGTCTGATTCCTCCAGCTCTGTTTTTTGTTTTTGTTTTGTTTTTTTCTCAAGATTCCTTTGGCTATTCATGGTCTTTTGTGTCGTCATACAAGTTTTAAGATTTTTTATTCTAGTTCTGTAAAAAATGCCATTGGTAATTTGATAGGGATTTCATTGAATCTGTAGACTGCTTTGGGTAGCATAGTCATTTTCACAATATTGATTCTTCCAATCCAATCTCTCCATCTGTTTGTGTCACCTTTGATTTCTTTCATCAGTGTCTTATAGTTTTCTGAGTAGAGGTCTTGTGCCTCCTTACGTAGGTTTATTCCTAGGTATTTTATTCTTTTTGTTGCAGTGGTGAATGGGATTGTTTCCTTAATTTCTCTTTCTGATTTTTCATTGTTAGTTTATAGGAATGCCACAGATTTCTGTGCATTAATTTTGTGTCCTGCAGCTTTACCAAATTCATTTATTAGCTCCAGTAGTTTTCTTTTAGCATCTTTTAGGATTATCTATGTATAGTATCATGTCATCTGCGAACAGTGACAGTTTTACTTCTTTTCCAATTTGGATTCATTTTATTTCTTTTTCTCCTCTGGTTGCCGTGGCTAGGACTTCCAAAAGTATGTTGAATAAAGTGGCGAGAGTGGGCATCCTTGTCTAGTTCCTCATCTTAGGGGAAATGCTTTCAGTTTTTCACCATTGAGAATGATGTTTACTGTGGGTTTGTCATATATGGCCTTTATTATGTTGAGGTAGGTTCCCTCTGTGCCCACTTTCTGGAGAGTTTTTGTCATAAATGGGTGTTGAATTTTGTCCAAAGCTTTTTCTGTACCTATTGAGATGATCATATGGTTTTTATTCTTCAATTTGTTAATATGGTGTATCACATTGATTGATTTGCATATATTGAAGAATCCTTGCATTCCTGGGATAAATCCCACTTGATCATGGTGTATGATCCTTTTAATGTGTTGTTGGATTCTGTTTGCTAGTATTTTGTTGAGGATTTTTGCATCAATATTCATCAGTGATATTGGTCTGTAATTTTCTTTTTTGTAGTATCTTTGTCTGGTTTTGGTATCAGGGTGATGGTGGCCTCATAGAATGAGTTTGGGAGTGTTCCTTCCCCCACAGTATTTTGGAAGAGTTTGAGAAGGATGGGTGTTAGCTCTTCTCTAAATGTTTGATAGAATTCACCTGTGAAGCCATCTGGTCCTGGACTTTTGTTTGTTGGAAGATTTCTAATCACAGTTTTAATTTCATTACTTGTGATTGATCTGTTCATATTTTCTATTTCTTCCTGGTTCAGTCTTGGAAGGTTATACCTTTCTAAGGTTTGTCCATTTCTTCCAGGTTGTCCATTTTATTGGCATAGAGTTCCTTGTAGTAGTCACTTATGATGCTTTGTATTTCTGCGGTGTCTGTTGTAACTTCTCCTTTTTCATTTCTAATTTTATTGATTTGAGTCCTCTCCCTCTTTTTCTTGATGAGTCTGGCTGAAGGTTTATCAATTTTTTTTATCTTCTCAAAGAACCAGATTTTAGTTTTATTGATCTTTGCTATTGTTTTCTTTGTTTCTATTTATTTCTCCTCTGGTCTTTATGATTTCTTTCCTTCTGCTAACTTTGGGTTTTGTGTGTTCTTCTTTCTCTGGCTCCTTTAGGTGTAAGTTTAGATTGTTTATTTGGGATTTTTCCTGTTTCTTGAAGTTGGACTGTATTGCTAGAAACTTCCCTCTTAGAACTGCTTTTGCTGCATCCCATAGGTTTTGGATTGTCGTGTTTTCATTGTCATTTTCTCTAGGTATTTCTTCATTTCCTCTTCGATTTCTGCATTGATCTCTTGGTTATTTAGTAACGTATTGTTTAACCTCCATGTGTTTGTGTTTTTTACATTTTTTTCCTGTAATTTATGTCTAATCTCATAGCGTTCTGGTCAGAAAAGATTCTTGTTATGATTTCAATTTTCTTATGTTGACCGAGGCTTGATTTGTGACCCAAGATGTGATCTATCCTGGAGAATGTTCCATGCACACTTGAGAAGAAAGTGTAATCTGCTGTTTTCAGATGGATGTCCTATAAATATCAATTAAATATGTGAGATATATTGTGTCATTTAATGGTTGTTTTTCCTTATTAATTTTCTGTCTGGATGATCTGTCCATTGGTATAAGTGAGGTGTTAAAGTCCCCCATTATTATTGTGTTACTGTTGATTTCGTCTTTTATAGCTGTTGCCTTATGTATTGAGGTGCTCCTGTGTTGGGTGCATATATATTTATGATTGTTATAACTTCTTGGATTTATCCCTTGATCATTATGTAGTATCCTTCCTTGTCTCTTGTAACATTCTTTATTTTAAAGTCTGTTTTATCTGATATGAGTATTGCTACTTCAGCTTTCTTTTGATTTCCATTTGCATGGAATATCTTTTTCCATCCCTTCACTTTCAGTCTGTATGTGTCCCTAGGTCTGAAGTGGGTCTCTTGTAGACAGCATATATATGGGTCTTGTTTTTGTATCCATTCAGCCAGTCTCTGCCTCTTGGTTGAAGCGTTTAATCCATTCACATTTAAGGTAATTATCAATATGTAGTTCCTATTACCATTTTCTTAATTGTTTTGGGTTTGTTTTTGTAGGGCCTTTTCTTCTCTTGTGTTTCCCACTGAGAGAAGTTCCTTTAGCATCTGTTATAGAGCTGGTTAGGTGGTGCTGAATTCTCTTAGGTTCTGCTTGTCTGTAAAGCTTTTGATTTCTCCATCGACTCTTAATGAGATCTTTGTCGGGTAGAGTAATCTTGGTTGTAGGTTCTTCCCTTTCATCACTTTAAATATATCATGCTACTCCCTTCTGGCTTGTAGAGTTTCTGCTGAGAAATCTGCTGTTAACCTTATGGGAGTTCCCTTGTATGTTATTTGTTGTTTTTCCCTGTTGCTTTTAATAATTTTTCTTTGTCTTTAGTTTCTGTCAACTTGATTACTATGTGTCTCAGCATGTTTCTCCTTGGGTTTATCCTGCCTGTGACTCTCTGTGCTTCCTGGACTTGGGTGACTATTTCCTTTCCCATGTTAAGGAAGTTTCGGACTATAATCTCTTCAAATATTTTCTCGGGTCCTTTCTGTTTCTCTCCTCCTTCTCAGACCCATATAATGTGAATGTTGGTGCGTTTAATGTTGTCCCAGAGGTCTGTTAGGCTGTCTTCATTTCTTTTCATTCATTTTTCTTTATTCTGTTCCGTGGCTGTGGTTTCCACCATTCTGTCTTCCAGGTCACTTATCTGTTCTTCTGCCTCAGTTATTCTGCTATTGATTCCTTCTAATGTATTTTTAATTTTAGTTATTGTATTGTTCATCTCTGTTTGTTTGTTTTTTAATTCTTCTAGTTCTTTGTTAAATATTTCTTGCATCTTCTCCATCTTTGCCTCCATTCTTTTTCCAAGGGCCTGGATCATCTTCACTGTCATTATTTCTGAATTATTTTTTGGATGGTTACCTATCTCCACTTCATTTAGTTGTTTTTCTTGGGTTTTATCTTGTTCCTTCATCTGAGACATTGTCATCTACCTTTTCATTTTGTCTATCTTTCTGTGAATGTGGTTTTCGTTCCTCAGGCTGCAGGATTGTAGTTCTTCTTCCTTCTGCTGTCTGCCCTCTGGTGGATGAGGCTCTCTACGAGGCGACACACTGTTTGTTGAAGAAACTTTTTTCTTTGAATGGTCTTGCTCCCCTTGTTGAAAATCAGTTGGGAGGGTTTATTTTTGTACTTCGAATTCTTTCCATTAGCCTATATGCCTATACTTATGCCAGCACCACTTTATCTTTATTACTGTTGCTTTGTAGTAAGTTTTGAAATGTGGCAGTGTGGATCTTCCTACTTATTCTTCTTTTCAAGATTTTTCTGGCTCTTTGGGGTACCTTGCAAATCCATATGAACTTTAGAATTATTAGCTTGCCAGTTTGTATAAAGACATCTGTTGGATTTTTAAAAATTATTTATTTATTTATTTATTTATTTATGTGTACATTGGGTCTTTGTTGCTGTGCGCAGGCTTTCTCTAGTTGTGGCAAGTGGGGGCTACTCTTCATTGCAGTGCGTGGGCTTCTCATTTCAGTGGCTTCTCTTGTTGCAGAGCATGGGCTCTAGGCACATGGGCTTAAGTAGTTGTGGCGCACGGGCTTAGTTGCTCTGCGGCATGTGGGATCTTCCCGGACCATGGCTCAAACCCCTGTCCCCTGCAGTGGCAGGCGGATTCTTAACCACTGTGCCACCTGGGAAGTCCTCATCAGTTGGATTTTGATAGAGATTGTGTTGAATCTATCGTCCAGAATTTGTGAGTTGTATAACATGATCAGAGATCTGTTTTAAGAAGAGGAACCTGGCAGTACTGTATGAACTAGAGTGAAGAAGGGAAGACACTGGAGGCCTTGAGATCAGATTGGAATCTGTTATAGTAGTTGAAGAAAACGAGAGGGAGTGGACTAGGAAAAGATAATGAGGGTGGATTTGAGATATATGAAAAGGTTAAATGTCAAGATGACAGGACTTGGGGACTGACCTACATATGGGGCCTGAGAAAGAGGGGTGGCATCAAAGATAGCTCTGAGGCTTGAAGATAGGCTAATTGATTGGATAACAGTGCTGTTTTTTAGAACTTTGTATTTTATTTTATTTTTATTAAAATTTTTTTATTGAAGTGTAGTTGATTTGCAATGTTTTGTTAGATTGAGTTGTACAACAAAGTGATTCATGTGTATATATATATATATATATATATATATATATATATATATATATTCAGATTCTTTTCCATTATAGGTTATTACAAGGTGTTGAATATAATTCCCTGTGCTATACAGTAGGACCTTGTTGTTTATCTATTTTATATGTAGTAGTTTGCAAAAACTTTGTATGTTAAAATGATTTTCAATTTATAGAAGAGTTGTAAAGATACTACAGAGAATTTCTATATACCCTTCCTTCACCTTCCCCTAGTGTTAACATCTTGTATAACTATGGTAAAATCCTGAAAACTGAGAAATTAGCATTGGTGCTTGAACTAAACTATAGACTTTATTCCGATTTCACCAGTTTTTCCACACACGTCCTTTGTCTGTTCCAGGATCCAGTCCAGGATCCCACATTGCATTTGGTTGTTAGGTCTTCTTAGTCTCCTCCATCCATGACAATTCCTTAGTCTCTGTCTTTTATTACCTTGTCAGTATTGAAGAGTACTTGTCAGTTACTTTGTAAAGTGTTCCTTATTTGGGCTTAACTTGCTTTTTTTTTTCATGATTAGATTTGAATAATTTTGGCAAAAATACCACAGAAGTGATGTTCTCCCCTTCTTGGTGTATCATATCAGGGGGTACATGATGATATATGTTATTTCTGGTGATGTTAACCTTGGTCATTTGCCAGATTTTTCCACCATAAAGTTACTATTTTCCCTTTGTAATTAACAAGTACTTTCCGTACAAAAATGATCATCTTTCACTACTAATCAGCATCTGTCAATGGTTTTTGCCTACAATTATTGCTGCAGTGTTTGCCTAATGTTAATTTTGCTTCCCTCATGCCTTCTGCCTTTATCAGTGGGAATTCTATTGTTGGAAGAGCTGTCCCTTCTCTCCCATTTTTTTGTGGGAGCAGTTAAGCGAGGGAAGAGGTTAGGGAAAGAAGACGGCAAGTTCAGATTTAGGCATGGTAGGCATGAGATACCTGTATAACATACAGATGGAAATATCCAGAAAGCATTTGTTATCTGCATCAAACAACAGTTGAGTTTAAGATGTTGGAGGCAAGCACTATTATTATTTTCTGTTTTAGAATGTAGAAACTGAGGTTCAGGGTGAAAACCTGAGGCATAGTGGGAAATAAAACTGGCAAGGCAGCTGAGGGCCACATTTTCTAGAGCCTTAATTACCCGACAGATGACTTTGGACTTTGTTCAGTGACTCACCAGTGCCAATTTAAAATTTGCCAGGAGGGAACAATTGATAATCAGATCCTAGCTCTGGATAGCACTGTGTGCAGCCATAGGGAGCCGCTTAATATCCCCAATTAAATAAAGTCTAAGTACCTAATGAGTTGTATAGGCCGTTGGGAAAAAAGAGGTGTTATCTGGAGTTATTGGAGAAGGCTTTGTGCGGGAACTAGAACTTGCTATGGGCCTGGATGGAATTTGCAGTGAGCAGAGAACAGAAAGGGCATCCAAGAAGGATGATGCTACCAATAGCTCATACTTATTTTATTCCTTACAATGTGCCAGGCACTGAACTAAGTGCTTCAAACTAAGTGCTTTAATGTTCCCCTCTACCCTATGAGATAGTACTAATGTAATTCTCATCTGACAGACGAGGAAACTGAGCCTCGAGTGTTTAAGGATTCTCTCCTTGTAGGCAGCTGGACAAGGGAAGCCAAGTAATATATTAGCACATTATAGTACAAGCATGGACATAGAACAAGTGTAGTTAGATGAACTGGAAGTTTAATCTAAGCTCTTGCTGATGCAGCTCACAGTAGGGATGGATTTTCTTTTGAGATCAGAATAATTATAGCTACTATGTATTGAGTGCTAGCTATGTGCTAGACATTGTGCCAAGTGCGTTGCTTGCTTTATCTCATTTGATCCTCTCCAAAACCTCGTGAGACATAGGTGCTATTTTTATCCCTATTTTAGAGATGAAAATTCCTCCAGTCTCTTGTCCAAGGTTACAGTGCTGGTGAGTGGCAGAGCCAGCATGTGGACCCAAGTCTGTCTTAACTCTAAAGCCCATAATCTTAACCACTTAGCAACGCTCCCTATCCTGCTTCCACTCTCTTAATAGGGATGAATTTGGCAATGGGACCAGAAAACTTGATGTTTTTAAGCTAAGGTTCTCTGGTCCCTGGATAGTGCTTGGATGTGGACATTGCCAAGTATATATGCCTTTGTGACTCTCCTTTTTCTATACCTCATTTGTTGGCCAACCCCGTTCTTTCTTTGGGTATAATTCAAACAGGTTACAATGTGGTCTTTCAAGTCTTTCAAGTCTGGGAACATTCTGGCTTTAAAATGAATTTTCAATCTTTTAAATCTATCTATGTTGATTTTTGAAGCCTGAGAGTTTGTTAGTAGGTACTCCAATTTCCCTTTTGTCTAAATTCTTGAGAGAAGGCTCTTTGTCAGCTCCTTATACTGACAAAAATGGTAATTTCTCAGAAAGAGGTAAACAGAAGGAATTAATGGGAGGATCGAGGAAATGATGCTTTCTTTTGTTATTTGAAGGGTAAAAAAGAGGTAGCTAAAAGAAGAAAGATGAGAAGGCCATTCTCATGGAAGAGTGACTAGGATTAGCAGTGATACAATTTCTTGATTTGGAGATTTAGAATTTTAAAATATTATGAAAACAATCGGGTACTCTTTTTTTAGTCCCAGGGTTGTAAAAGACTCAAAGCATGGCATCAAAGATAGAAGCCATCAAGGGAATAACGAGTATATCTGATTACATAAAGATATAAAAATTTCCATACGAAACTACCATAACCAGAGCTACTACAATGGCAACATGGGAAAAATATTTGCAGTAAATGTCAAATAGTCTGTATTCAATGTCATTAAAATGTAAATAGCTCTTATAACCCAATAAGAAAAAGAACATACTAGTTGAAAAATAGGCAAGGCCACAGATGGTCACATCCCCAAAGAAGAAATATGGCTGGCCAAAAAACATGTTAGAAAATAGTTTAATATTTCTGGCAATCTGAGACATGCAAATTAAAGCACTAAAGAGTGTGTGTGTGTGTGTGTGTGTTGTAGTGGAGGAAAATTAATTTTCCTTCTACCCTTCTAAATTCTTGGCTGAGATCCCCCTGTAATAAAAGACAGAATAACAAGAGGAAAACAAACAGACATTTAATAACTTGTATACCTCCTGTGTTCATGGGAGAGACCCAGGAAAACTGAGTAACTCTGTCAAAGGGCCCAAGCCACCACCTCAAATATCAACTGCAGCTAAAGACAAAAGGGTGGAGGGAGCCAGTTCCTGAAGGTGACCAGGAAAAGCACAGTAAACAAGGGTAAGGTTGTTATGCAGGTTTAAGTTGCTGCCTTTTCTATTGATAAGAGTTTCTAGAGATTCAGAGTCATCCTTCTCTTCTACAGAGTGAGAGACACCCTTACAAATAGAGATTTCTTTTATAAATGTAAATGTCTCTTACAGAAAGAGTCTTGTATACTTGATTTTCAGGGCTTCTCCTGTATCTGCATTTTGTTGTTGTTGTTTTAAACCAGCTCAAAATAGTCCTTATGCCAAAGAGACATATTTGGGGGTGGCAAATTCTGCTCCCCTTCAGCGTTTTGCCTTTTAAAAAGTGATAATGACCTATTGGCCAGGCTGTAGCAGAAACACATTCTCATATGTTGCTGGCGGGAGTATATATTCAAAGACATTTTCTGGAAGGCAGTTTAGAATTATCGGTTAAAAGCCTTAAAATGTATATTCCCTTTGAAGACCTAGAAATTCTTATTCTACAAATGGAGGCTAAATAGAGAAGGATCTGAAAATTTAGACATAACTTACATGTGCGACAGGAGGAGATTGGTTGAGTAAATTGTTGCATATCCATATAATTGAATAAAATGAAGCTATTAGAAAATGAGGTTGTAGAAGCATGTTTATGACATGGAGTATTTCAGGATACAGTTTGGGACAATGCATGAGGCCACCACGCTGGAGAGATCCACAGGGTCCGGAGTAGAGAAAGTCTTGCCTGCCATGCTAAGGAACTTGAGCTTTTCCTGTAGTTACTGGCCAGCCATTAAGGGATTTTAAAGGGTAGATCAGAGCTGCATTTTAGATAGATCCCTCTTGCAGCAATGTGTCTGGAGGCAAGAGGCCAGTGAACATTATTTCAGTGGTCCAGGGAGAGAGAAGATGAGGACCCGAGAGTATAAACATTGGTGAACAGAGCCTAGGAAAGACTTTGGGCAGCCCAAGGAATGGATCTTTGCTATGGTGGGTAATGTTTGTAAGCATTCTTCTTTAGGAACCCCCAAATAGTCGGGTGCCCTCATAGGCGGTGGAGCCAGGAGAATTGGAACTGCAAGGGCTGGGCCTCGGAAGATTGTGTTGCAGGCCAAATACAACTCTCCTGTCCCTCTCTCACTCACTTTCCCTTTCATTTCGTTTTCCCATCCCTCTTCACTGCTTAACCTGGCTAGCCCCTCAATTAGGATGGTCTTGATGACTGGCCGTCCTTCCCAACTACATTTCTCATAGTGTTACCACTTCCTCCTGTGAACAAAAATTATCTTCTTTCCACGTTATGATCATGGGGGTTTACTGAATCTAGTGTTTGGGTAGAGCAGAATTTGACAGGGAGCTGGATATTGATGCCAATGAACTTGGGGCTGATATGACTGTGGAACAGAAACAGGAACAGGAGTGGGTCAAGTGATGCCGAGAGCTTGGGTAGGGAAGGTGGGAACCTGGAACCAGAGTTGTTCAGAGGTAGAGGATGAACTGGAATAGCTGCTGGTGCCTAGATTAGGTGCTTAGGAAAAACCTGAATTTTCGAGTTTGTGGGCAAGATGCTAGAGAGCCACTGTCTCCTGGGGAAGCTGAGAGAGTGGTTTTTGAATGGAACCTGAAGGTTTTTTCCAGGAAAAAACAGCCAAACAAGAGTCCAGTTTTGTAAGGATTCAGGAACTGCCAGCACCCAGCAGATCTGGGAATGAAGCAGGTTGGAGCTAAGATGACCCTGTCTTTAGAGACCGCTGGACTCTGAAATCCATCTGCGTAAATACAATTTGCTGCCCGGGCAGGTTTGTGTTTTGAGATGTCTCGCCTTGTGAGGAGTAGATTTTTGTGTGGTGGTACAGGTGTGGGGCTCCTGCGGTGGCACCATGTGTTCTGTTGGGGGGGTCAAGGGGCAGGGCTAGAGTCTAAAGAAGAGAAGCCCACATGAGGCTGGGACCATGTCAGGTGTGAGGTGGAAAGTGTGTTGATCCGGGAGTTACGGGACCTGGGTTCTTGCCAGAAACCTTGTCAGAACCTTCCTCCTGGGTTTCTCCATCTGTAAAATGGGATTTCATAGCAACACCCTGCTTACCTCCCAGGCGATGGGTAAGTGGAAGTCTGCTAGGCTGAAACAAATGCCAACAAAATTTGGAGGCAGTTGGCAACCAATCAAAGAAGAGAGCAGACGTATTGGGGCCAAGGCTGGGGGCCTTTGGGCCTCTGAATTAACATGTTATCTTCACTCCTCTCCTTTGGTTAATGGTGATTATGGATGTGGCTCCAGCATGACAAAGCAGAGAGGTTTAGTGTCATAAATCTATGAAGTTGCCACAGGAGACTGTGAGTTTACTGGAAAAGGAATAGGATGGAGTTGGGATCCTTTTTCATATAAACTAAAAAAATTTTTTTTTTTAAATTTTGTTTATTTTTGGCTGTGTTGGGTCTTCGTTGCTGAGTGCGGGCTTTCTCTAGTTGTGGTGAGCTGGGGCTACTCTTTGTTGCGGTGCGCGGGCTTCTCATTGCGGTGGCTTGTCGTTGCAGAGCACAGGCTCTAGGCGCGCGGGCTTCAGTAGTTGTGGCACACAGGCTCAGTAGTTGTGGTGCATGGGCTTAGTTGCTTTGCAGCATGTGGGATCTTCCTGGACCAGGGCTCGAACCCGTGTCTCCTGCATTGGCAGGCAGATTCTTTTTTAAAAAATAATTAATTAATTAATTATTTTTTAATTTTTGGCTGCATTGGGTCTTCGTTGCTGCATGTGGGCTTTCTCTGGTTGCGGTGAGCGGGGGCTACTCTTCGTTGTGGTGCGTGGGCTTCTCATTGCGGTGGCTTCTCTTCTTGTGGAGCATGGGCTCTAGGCGCGCAGGCTGCAGTAGTTGTGGCACGCGGGCTTCGGTAGTTGTGGCTCGTGGGCTCTAGAGCGCAGGCTCAGTAGTTGTGGCGCACGGGCATAGTTGCTCCGTGGCATGTGGGATCTTCCGGGACCAGGGCTCGAACCCGTGTCCCCTGCATTGGCAGGCAGATTCTTAACCACTGTGGCAGGCGGATTCTTAACCACTGCGCCACTAGGGAAGTCTCTGGGATTATTTTTCAAATCTCATTTTTTGATGTGTCTACATGTATCTGCTTTAAAGGTTGCTTGAAAAAGATAGCCTCTATCCTGGTGTTGGGAATAGACAGGCAAGACGAGGAAGGCCAACATGCTGATTGGAAATGACATGGCCGCAGGAAAGTAACTGTTGGAAAACTCAGTTACAGTCAAGACTAGCAGAGCTACTTGAAGAGAAATCAGATGCATGAGTGAGTTGGGACTGGAGGCTTGCTTTCTTCAGTAGGTTTCTGGGCCTCTGGCATAGGGCTGTCATGGATCAGAACCAGCCAAATGGAGCAGTTACAGGGAAATCGGCCCCCAAGAATATGCTTATCTCCTCTTGGCTGTGGGTATAGAAAAGTAAGAGTGAACAGTGGGGCCCAGTGTCGCATTTTTGCTTCTCTGTTTTCGCATGTTGGAAGTATCTAGGGTATACCAGAAGCTCAGGAAGACTGCTGGCATGGCTCTTAGGTGACTGCAGAAGTATTCTTTCCAAGGTGATTAGGGGCCCCTGTCTGCTTTCTATATACTGTAGCTTCTGAATGTAGCCTTTGATGGGCCTGATGCTGGGTAACTATGTACAGCCTCCAACTTGGTCCCTTGCCTAAGGTGAGTAACTCTACTGCTGGGTCAGTGGTAAAGAATACCAGCTTTGTTTCTTTCTTGGACTGCTCCTGACACGTGGGGTTGAGGAGTGGGGTTAAGTTCATGTCTGGATGATTGAAATTCCAAGTTGACAATCCTTGTCCCAAACCATTAAGGTCAGATGTATTTCATAAATCTAATTTTTTTGGATTTTAGAAAGGCAATACAGTGAACGTGTTTTTTGTTTTTGTTTTTTTTTGGCTGCGCTGAGTCTTCGTTGCTGTGTGCAGGCTTTCTTTTCTCTAGTTGTGGCGAGTGGGGGCTATTCTCTGTTGCGGTGCGCGGGCTTCTCATTGCGGTGGCTTCCCTTGTTGAGGAGCTCGGGCTCTAGGTGCGTGGGCTTCAGTAGTTGTGGCATGCGGGCTCTGTACTTGTGGCTCGTGGGCTGTACAGCTCAGGCTCAGTAGTTGTGGTGCATGGGCTTAGTTGCTCCGTGGCATGTGGGACCTTCCTGGACCAGGGCTTAAACCCACGTCCCCTGCACTGGCAGGCAGATTCTCAACCACTGTGCCACCAGGGAAACCCCAGTGAACGTGTTTTACAGACACTCCCAGTGGGGTCTGGGACAGCACCCCGTATTCAAAATACATTCTTTTTGTGGAAAATGTGTGAGTACTCACCATAAATGGAATAAAGGAAGTCTGTAAGTAGCCTCAGCTCAGTTCAAGTCATATCTGCTACCAAATTAGTTTTGAAAAAAAAAGACAGACTTTTGGTTTTTAGAGCTTTTTGGATTTGGCGATTGCAGATAAGGGATTGTGGACCTGCAATTGTCATTGGTTTTGCAGTTTTAATCAAATTGATCCACAGGGGAAAGGCATTTTCTCGATGGATATTTTCTTGGCGGGGTTCTCTGATGAAGTATTGTGTGGGTAATGGACTCCTGGCCGTGTTCCTTTCAAGACCCTTTTTCTTTTCCATTCTTTCTCTTCTTCATGGCAGGGATTCAAGCAGGTGTCTCTACTTATAGTGATTTTCCTTATAGTACCCTTTTCTCTTAAGTGTAGATTCTGAGAGAACTGAAGGACAGAATATAAAGAATATACTCATGACAAAGCCAAACTAGCCCATAATGCAAATAATGTCTGCTCATAAATGCTCACCACAAGAGAGGGACACATGTCAATGATTTTGTAAATCCTCACCATTAAGTCACTGTAGGTAAAGTAACTCCATAAACATGAGTTTCATTCTTTTGTCAATCCTTCTCCTGCTGAATGTCTGTTTTTTTTTTTTTTTTTTTTTTTCTGAATGTCTTTGATCAAACCTTCAGCACATCTGGCTGCCTGGAGTGTTTGAATCTCCTGGGGCATTTGTTAAAATGCACAGATTCCTGGAACCCCGAACTTCTGGAATCAGCATTCCTAATGGGGGGAGCCCAGGAATTTGCACATTTTATAAGTGCTCTGCAGGGCTTTCCTTGTCCCTCTTGAGAACCAGTGCTTTGGTGCAGTCAGACTGCCACGGCTGTAGGTTTTTGAAGGCTGTAACCCAGGCCTAGTTCAAACCAAGTAGCATGGAACTGATGGTCTCTTAGAAGGACCAGGTTCTTTTTGTTTGGTTTGAGCAGAGAAACTAGAAGGGGACCCACTTAGTCATGCTTCGAAACAAACCGATCAAATGTGAGGGAGGAAAATAATAATAATAGAAGAAAAACAATGGAAGTTTAAAAACATGTATACCTCCTGTATACATGAGGGAGACCCAGGAAAAGTGACTAACTCCCTGAAATGGCCCAAGCCACCACCTTAAATACCATCTCCAGCCAAAGATAAAAGAAAGATGTTGAGTGTCGGTTGGTGGGTAGAGGTGGAGGAGAAGGCCATTTCCTGGAGGTGACCAGGAAAAGCACAGTGAACAAGGGTAAGGTTGTTAGGCAGATTTAGGTCCTTGCCTTCTCCATTGTTGAGAGTTTCTAGAGATTTAGAGTCTTCCTTCTTTTCCTAGAGGGAGACACCTTAACAAATAGAGATTTTCCTTATAAATGTAGATGTCTCTTACAGAAGGGTAACTTCTACACAGTTTTCAGAGCTTTTCCTATGTCTGTTGTTTCTTAAAAACAATCAGCCTAAAGTAATTCTTATGCCAAAAAAACAAACTTCGGGGTAGCAAATTCTGCTCCTCTTCAAAATCAAAGGGAGGTTAAGAGCCTGGGGGGTGGCAATATTGATAGGATTGCCAGATAAAATACAAGCTGTCCAGTTAAATTTGAATTTCAGATAAACAATGAATAATGTTCTAGTGTATGTACGTTCCATACACTATTCAGGATATACTTATACTAAAACATTGTTCATTGTTTATTTGAAATTCAAATTTAACTTGGCATCCTGTATTTTTCTTTCTAAATCTGGCAAAGCTAGGTATTGATTAACCCACCTTCCCCCATGGGAGGCAAACCAGATGGCATTTGTGTCTTTGTCCTATCTCAGAATCCATTTTTCCTTGTCCTAAGTTAGAAACCTGTCATACTGGCTACTCGTGTCATGCTGAACTTGAAGGATTGAAAAATTGAGTCTTCTAGAGGTTAAGAGGAAGTGTTTTAGAGGCTGAAATGGCTTAAGAAAAGCTCTCCCCATCTCCTACCCCTCCACCAATTACTTCTTCCGCTCTTCATCCATCTCTTTCCCTCTCTCCCCGACCTACCCCTTCCCCATCACACACACACAGCCGGAACAGACAGGCACACATAGATGCATGTGCAAACGCAAACATGTTTGGAACACCACTTGCTTGTCTTTTAAAGTCTTTTATGTTACATTTTCTGTGTAAGAGTTTGGTTATTAATTATTATTATTATTATTATTTTTATTATTATTATTAAAATAACACTGTCTCACTGTGTCCAGCATTTCTCTTGATAACCATACTTAATTTTTTTGCCATTGCAGATCTTTCTCCTGGCCTGCCCTCCGTGTCCGGGAGCTGTCGTCGTCTTCAAGTAAGGGGAGATTGTTTTTCTGTTGCCATTGCTGAACTGCTTTGTCTGTTTGATAACAAAGGATGATGAACACATTGCTTGTGACCACCTTGAACCTGCAATGCTTTGTGTCTGGGCTTCCCAAGGGACAAAAGTCTTCAAGGGTCCAATGAAACAGGCAAATGTTGTATGTGGAGATTTGACCTTTGTGCTTTTGTCAAGCCCTGACAGATCCTTCTTAGCGATTCTTTGTGGTGGTGTTTTATGGCCAAGACATTCCCCCTTGGAAGTTAGCCGACCTCGTAAAGTTTCTCTTGAGTTTGCTGGGGGCCAGACAGGTCCCCTCCTTTAGCGAATCTTTGTACTGTGGTCCTGCTGTTCCACTGAGGATACTTTGAAGGACTTTGTGTTTTTATGGGGGTTATTTTGTTGTTAAAGTGCAAATTAAAGTGAGGAGAGAAAAATATCGCCTTATTACAAGTCCTGACTTTCTTTAAAATAGAAAGCATCAGATCCATTAAAGTGTATTGCAGGCAAATCATGTTTGTCTGAAGGCAAGTTTGCTTAAATGAAATTCTCAAGAGTCCCAGAAGCCTCATTTTAACCACGAGTTGTGACCATCTCATTTATCAAACCTTTTATTAGAGTTGCTAATGAGAAGCTAAATCGACCCAATTAATTTTGTCTCTTTCCCCCTTCTGGCCCCCATTTTGGAGCTGTTTCTGAGCAGGGAAATGGCTGCAAGCCAGAGAGAGGGGGCAAAAAGTAGAGTCCAGCAGATCCTTAGATCATTGAGAGTGGCGTAAATGGCTTTCTGATTTAGTTAAGTCTTTAAAGTGTTAGGTAGGAGGAAATATACCCTATTTGCTGCTTCAGATAGCTCCTTGGAATAGCCACTTAGTCTCTTGCCTAGGGTGAATAACTTTCTGGTAGATGAGGGGTAATGGATCCTGATTTCATAAGCTCTTACTTGGACAGCTCCTAAGCGGAAGGTGTATTTAACCCTGTTTTCCCCCCTTGATTTCCCAAAATGGGCTCAATTTTTCAGTGTAATGTTTTCAAAGTAACATTTATTGGTTTTATTTCATTATTATGAGAGTAACAGTTCTCATTATAGAAAATGCAGAAACATAAAGAAGAAAATAAACACCACCCCTAATCCTACCAAGAGATTATTTTGGTTATTTCCTTTCTTTTTTGCTTTTTTAAAAATTTTAACAAGCAGAGACCACATTTAGGTTTTTTTTTTTACTGTATCTTTTCTAAATTTAATTCAATTTATGTGTGTTTGTACATATAAAATACATAAATATAACTGCTGGATTTATTTTTTTATAGTGGTCTTTTTACCCTGTCCTTTTCCTTGTTTAGTTTGTCCCTTGCCTCTACCTTTCCACATCATCCCTGTATATTACCAAACCAGTATGTATCCTTCCATATTTTTCTCCATGCTCACAGGTATACACACACACAGACACACACACACACACACACACACACACACACACACAGGTTTTGGAATGTTCTGTTGTTTTTGTTAATTGTTTTTTTTTTTGGCGGTACGCGGGCCTCTCACTGCTGTGGCCACTCCCTTTGCGGAGCACAGCCTCCGGACACACAGGCTCAGCGGCCATGGCTCATGGGCTCAGCTGCTCCGCGGCATGTGGGATCTTCCCGGACCGGGGCACGAACCCGTGTCCCCTGCATTGGCAGGCGGACTCTCAACCACTGCGCCACCAGGGAAGCCCCTTGTTAATTGTTTTACAAAAATAGAATTCTGTATATACTTTAACACATCCTACTTTTTTCATCTCATGAAAATCTATCAAAGCCTCTTGGTATGGCTCTTATTCTTTTAAAAAAACTGGAAAATATTTCATGGATGCACAGCTTATTTAGCTATTCCCCTACTAATGAACATTTACATTCTTTCCAGATTTTGGCCACTATAGTCAATGCTGAATTAAACATCATTGTGCTTATGCCCTTATATACTGGTGCTTTCAATTTATACACACAGACACAAGTGTTTATATATAAATAAATATTTGTTACCATATTGATTTACAAAAGCAGGCTGTTATAATTCACTTTTCCCTTTTATATGTAACATATGAGATTATTGTTTGTTTCACATCCCTGCTAGCATAAGGTTTTATGGTTCTTTTATAATTCTGACAACTTAATGGATGTATTTCCTTGGCTACTAATGCATTTTGGTTTTGTCTCTCTCTCTCTCTCTCTCTCTCTCTCTCTTTTGGTCCAATTGGATTTTCTCTTTGAATTATCTGTTCATATTATCTGCCCATTTCCTAGGGGTTATTTATATTTTTCTTAACCTGTAAGGCCTCTTTGTATATTTTGGATATTGGCCCTTGGTCTACCATCTTTATTATAGATATCTTTCCCAAATCTGTATGGATTGACTTTACTGATGGTATATATTTCCACATAATTTTTTCATATCCAAATATGATTATTTTCTTATAGCTTCTGGGTTCCCAGTCTTTGTTAAGACTGTTTTCTCAAAGATGGATAACCAGTGACAGTAGCATAATGTGTTAAATAATCCTTACTCTCCCCTGTGAACTGAACTGCTATCTTTGTCATCAAACTTTTTATATACGAGGATCCATTTATGGATTCTCTGTTCTGTTTCATCTGTGTGTTTATTTGTGTACCTAAATCATGTTGATTGGATTACATTAGATTAAATAATATTTTTCTTGGCTATTCTTTGGTATTTTTTCTTTTCTACACATTTTAATATCACTTATTCAGTCCTCCCAACCCCACCCTATTGGGATTCTAATTAGAATTGCATTAAATTTATATTTCAGTTTTGTAAGAATTGATCTTTTAAAACCTATAGCTCTTTTTGTCTAAGAAATGGCATTTCTTTCCATCTGCTCAGATCTTGTTTTATGCCTTTCTTGATACATTTATTCTAAAAGAATTAAGAACTTTTTTGTTTGTTATGAGTGGAATACTATCCTCCTTTCCATTCCTAAATGCCTCTTGCTTGAATAGAAAAAGGTTATTAATTTTAAAAATAGTTTTTATATCTAGCTATCTTACCTAATTGTTTTGTTAGTTCTGGTAACTTTTATTTTAGTTTTATCTTTTCTTTCCAATGGTTATATCATTTATTTCATTTTCTTCTGTTTTTGCTAGAAACTCAAAGACAATGTTAAATAAAAATGATGCTGGTGGGCCACTCTGTCTATAACTAATTTCAAATAGAAATGGTGTTTCTCCATATTTGCTGTTGGTATTTGTCAAATAGTCTATTATATTTAAATAGTTTCCACATTTACTTGGAGATATTTTAAACGGAAATGGTTCTGTATTTTATCAAATGCTTTTTCAATGTTTTTGATCCTGTTTTTAATTTAAGTTTTTGATATAGTGAATTATGCCATTAGATTTTCTGGTTTTGAACTACTCTTATATTGCTGAAATAATGTAATAATATTACTATTTGTAATATATTGTTGGATTCTATTTGTCAGTCTTTTATTTAGAACTTGGCCTTAGTATTGATAAGTGAGATTGGAGTCATTTTTTAAATTTTTATTTTATTTATTTTTTAAAATTTTTGGCTGCGTTGGGTCTTCGTTCTGCATGTGCACTTTCTCTAGTTGTGGCCAACGGGGGCTACTCTTTGTTGCGGTGTGCGGGCTTCTCGTTGTGGTGGCTTCTCTTGTTGCGGAGCACGGGCTCTAGGTGCACAGGCTTCAGTAGTTGTGGTGCGCAGGCTTAGTTGCTCCGCAGCATGTGGGATTTTCCCAGACCAGGGATTGAACCCGTGTCCCCTGCATTGCCAGGTGGATTCTTAACCACTGCACCACCAGGGAAGTCCCTGGAGTCATCTTTTACTGGATTCTTTCCATCAAGTTTAAGGATTAAATTATGTAAATTATGTAAAATGAACTGCAGAATTTTCCTTCTTATTCTCTGGCCTGGAATACTTTAACCATCCTTAGAAATTGTGTGTGTGTGTTTTTTAAGGTCAGATAAAACTCAACTGTGAAGCCCAAATATGAAGTCTCAATGTCTTTTTCAGTTGGTAGATCCTTAATTACCTTTCCAATGTTTTATATGGTAATTCATCTATTCAAATCTTTTTGGGTCAGTTTTGGTCATTTGTATTTTGCTAGGAAGATATCTATTTCTTTTAAGTTTTCAAAAATGTTGCCATGAATTTAATTGAGCATATGCTACCCTCTTATTTTATAATTTTAAAAAGCTATCTCCTCATTGTAGTCATGTTTTCTTTCTTGGGCTTAACCTTGTCTGGTTTTGTGTTCTGTCTTATATTTTATATTTTAGTCAGGTTAGTAAGCACTTTTATCTATTTTTGGTTGTTTTATAGAACCTGGTTTTGGATATATTTATCCTTTTTACCTTATTTTATTTGTGTGTGTGTGTGTATATATATACACTTAATTTTCAACTTTTTATCTTTATTGATTTCCTTTTCCTGTTTTTTCCTAATCTCTCAAGATTTATATAATTTATTTCTTTACTTTTTGTCTTCTTTAATTATAGTTTTCTATTCTACTTTGTTCACTTGATATCCCAGGTTTTCCCCCATTTTATCATGAACTCACATTGTCTACAAAATTTTTCAATTAAATTTTGTATTTTGAGATAAATATAAAATATTATATAATAAATATATCATTATAATTTAGAAACACTTGTAAGAAAAACACAGAGAGATCCCATGTACCCTTTAACTAGTTTCCTCCAGTTGTAAACTACTGCAAAACTGTGGTATGATATCACAGCCGTGCAGTCAAGACAAAGAATAGTTTCATCACCATGAGGATCTCTCCTGTTGCCCTTTTAAAGCCACATCCACTACCCTACCACCTGTGCCCTGTCCCTGACCCCTGGCAACTCATCTGTTCTCCACGTCTATAAATTTGTCATTTCAAGAATGTCAATATAAATGGAATCATACGGTATGTCACCTATGGGATTGCCTTTTTAAAAATAAAAATTTAATTGAAAATCAGTGTTTTAGAAAGTAGACAGCTCTTAAAAGAATTACTCCATGTTATATTAGTATAGCTCTGTTTACTGTTTTCAAAGTACTTTGTCTTAAAAGATCTTATCTAATCCTTCAAATAATGTTATGAGATAAGGAATACATTATATCCACACGACAGATAAAGCAGTTGGGGACAAGAGATTTTAAATAACTTAGCTAAAATTACACAGTGGCAGAGTCAGGATTGGCTTTCTTCCTTTTCCTGCTAATGCTCATAATCAGGTTTACTGTGTGTCTAGTCAAGGCGGGAAACATTTAACATGAATCATCTAATTTAATCCTTCCAACAAACCTATGTGGGAGGTACAGATAGTATCCTCAGTTAGATCAAGATAACAGGCTCTGAAAGTTTATGTGATTTAAGTGGCATGTAAGTGGTATAGGTGGGATTTGATCCAATGTCTCTCTGACTACAGAGCCAGTGCTCCTAATCATTGCCTTATGTCGCTGAAGTGAATATTTTTGGCTCTTCTGGTACTATTGAAAGGGTTAAAAACCATGACAACATCCTATTTAAAATTTCATAAATTTCAGTGTACACAGACAGGCACTACTGTGGGTTCATTGACTAGCGCTGTCTTACCCACCTCTTGTTTTTCTTTCGGCCCTTTGCTGTGCCAGCCACATATGAGTTTGTCTGCTTCCCAGCTAAGCAGGGGCTGGCATGCTCTTCATGGAGGGATGCCCAGTCACTGCAGGAAAGGACTATGGTGCGCCATGGCTGGGCAAGGGCTGGCAGTTCTCTTTAGGGTGGGGAAGGGGTGGGACTGTCCACAGGGTTCCCACGCTGCACTTGACAGTTGGGAATGACGGTTCCCCAGTGTTCTGGCTGGATCCCAGAGTGCTTCATTTATGTGGCCCACAGTTGACATGTGACTTGCTAAGTCTGCTGCTGTAACTGGCTGCCTAGAGGAAAGGCATGCATCTAGAACGTGGAGCTAAGATTGGAAGGGGTTTCTACCTGGTCCACCACTGCAGCAACTTGGGCATGGTGCTCTTCTGACCTCCAACTCCTAGAATTCCGGCCTGGCAGCCTTTAGACTCTTATCCCCGTCTCCTGTTCCTGGCTCCTTCGTGCTGTGGATGCTCATATAGCAGCACCAGACTTGCTCGTTGTGTTGTGTCTGTACAGGCAGTGTTGTTGGGTGTCTCTGAGTCTGAGCCATTTCCTTTTTATTCATTTGGCTGTTTTGAGTGGTTCTCATCTGAAGAGCTATCTACCATCTTCAGTATCCAAGCCACAGATTCTTTCTGTCACTCAGGTTTGAGTAAAACCAATATATCCTTAAGAGAACATTCTGTGCTTATTGTCCTGCTACTAATTTCAAAAAAAGGTACCTGTCTCAGTTACCTTTAGGGAAAATACCCCGTCACATAATATGAACCAGCCTGCCTCTTGGATTCTTAATAAATAAGATTCCCTTTTGCAACCCAAGGGAAAGGAAAGAGGGCAGGTACTCCCCAGCTCCCCGCCACATCTCACTGGTTGCTTTTCTTTTGCTTTCTCCTTGCCCTTTTCCTCAGTTTTTTTTTTTTTTTTGCGGTATGCGGGCCTCTCACTGCTGTGGCCTCCCCCGTTGCGGAGCACAGGCTCCGGACGCGCAGGCTCCGGACGCGCAGGCTCAGCGGCCATGGCCCACGGGCCCAGCCGCTCCGCGGCATATGGGATTCTCCCAGACCGGGGCACGAACCCGTATCCCCTGCATCGGCAGGCGGACTCCCAACCACTTGCGCCACCAGGGAGGCCCTCCTCAGTTTTTTTTTCCCTTCAAATTTCATTATAGAAAATTCCAAATGTATGCATACTATGCTTTATTACTCATTATATATTTTAATTTGTGAATTGTCACTTTTGTGTTCTCAGTTTTTTTATGTAAAGGTGTTTCTCCTCTTGATGATCTGCATGAGTTGTCCCCATATAAAGAATATTAATCCTTTATCACCTTTGTAGTAAATGTTTTTCCCAGACTGCCTTCTAACTCGTTGATGATGCTTTTGATGTATATTTTACATTTTTATCCGTCACGGTGATTGGTTTCTGCACCACCTACAGACCATGGTGATTTCTTCAAGTGCTTTTGTGCTTGAAGACTTTTAGCATTCTAAGATAAGATCGACAATCTAGTTTTTTAATGTTTTGTAAATATTTAGCTGTCAGTTTATCTGAAATTCATTTTGTATATAGTATGAGGTAGGGATATAACATTTTTCCCTGAATTGTCATTTATTTGAGCAGTGTTTGTTGATTAACTATTTCCCTGTGAT
The DNA here is from genome assembly GCF_025265405.1 of Mesoplodon densirostris. Taxonomy (NCBI): domain Eukaryota; kingdom Metazoa; phylum Chordata; class Mammalia; order Artiodactyla; family Ziphiidae; genus Mesoplodon; species Mesoplodon densirostris. The sequence goes on along the minus strand of NC_082681.1, from coordinate 40,858,311 downwards.
TATTGCTGTCACATTTTTATCCAGCATAAATTCTTATATATGCTAGCATAGGGGAGCAAAATTTGCCACCCCCTAAATGTGTCTCTTTGGCATGAGGATTAATTTCGGCTGATTATTTTTAAGGAACAGAAGACTCAGGAAATCTTTCTTTTTACCTCCCCGTTAGCTGCCTAAAGAATTTAGATAAAGGGCCTATTTCTGAAACCAAGCTATCACCAGAGTTGTCTGCCGAGTATAGGCTAGGTGTGGCAGGGGAAGCTCTAGGCAGACTCTAGAGGTCAGAGTCCTCTCTGTGTCCTATTGTCTCTGCATGGCCCAGCAAACATTTGTTTACCAAACATTTGTTTTCCCATCTTACCCTCCTCAACTTTGAAGTCCCAAGTATCTACTCTCCACATCCTCTTTTGTCTTTAGCTGCAGATGGTATTTAAGCTGAGGGTTCCAGCCATTTTGGCAAGTTACTCAGTTCTCCTGGCTCTCTCCCATGTATACATGTTATTAAACTTTCGTATGATTTTCTGTTAGTCTGTCTCACGTCAGTTGAATTCTTAGACCAGCCAGAAGAACCTAGAAGGGCAGAGGAAAATTTCTTCCTCCTCAACACTAGGGTTTATTTGGGTGGCTTGTTATACTATCCCATCGATGTCTCTGTTGAATTTGCCACCAATTTCAGACTCTTGTATTTGTAACAGCCAGCAGGCCAGATTTCTCTTCACCATTCTTCCCAGACTGTTCCTTTACTCACACTTTTTTCATAGCTAGTCCAAACCATTTTTTTCCTTCCAAATGAACTTAAAATGTTTTTGTCAGACTCTTCCTTCAAATACTGTTATTTTGATTGGAATTACTTTAAATCTAAAATTTCATTAATGTCATTACCATAGTGAGTCTCTCTATCAAGGAAAAGACATATGGTAGATTTCTTAATTTATTCTAGGGGGTGTGTGTGGATTGTGTATCCTGCAGATTTCTCATCAACGTCATTCCTGGACAGTTTGTAGTTTATGGCATCATTTATTTATTATATTTTCAAATTAATTATTACTGGTACATAGGAAAGATTTTGATTTTTTATATGTTTATTTTATATTTGGCCACCATGCTTAACTCTTCTAGTAGTTTTTCAGTTGCTTCACTTGGGTTATTTTGGAAATTAATAGTATCAACTCCCATATGATAACTTTATCTCCCTTCAAAGAGCAAAACTTTTTTCAAGTCTGATTGTATTAGCTAGAACTTCCAGGACAATGTTAAATAATAGTAGTACTGGCAGGAATTCTTGCCTTGTTTCTGATTTTAGTGGAAATGTTCCTAGTGTTTTCTCTGTTGACTCTCATGTTGGTTGTTGGTTAAGATTAAACATCCTTTATAATGTTAAAGAATTTATTCTTAAATTATCAACCCCCCCCTTTTAAAATCAGGAATAGTTGCTGAATTTAGCTAATGCTTTTTGAGAATCTATTGAGAGGTTCATTTGGGTTTTCTCCTTTGACCTCCCCATTTGGTGCGTTACGTTAATAGATTTCCTAATAACAACCTTTGTTGGATTTCTAAGGTCAGCTTTCCTTTTCCTCTGCAGACTTGGAAGAGGTTCAGATTTGACCACCATACTATGAATTTGATAGATTCTTCTCTTTGCCATCTCCAATGTGAAATTTGATTCTGCTGCTACAATATTTCTTTGTAATTCTTCCTTGGTTTGCTGAGCTTTCTCTTCACTCCAGTTTGGTGTCTTTCCTTCTCAATATGTTTTTATTCCAGTGGCTTTCTATACCTGTTTCACAGAGTCCACGTTTTCTTGTGTTCTCTTGAGATGCCATTTTCTAAAATATTTCTTCTGGTTCAGACACTAAATGTAGACTTTTGTGCTTCCTCCAAGTCTTCAGAATGATACGCATTTCCCTTCTGCTGCTAGAGGTTTTCATAGGAAGCATGCTGTCTTTAGGGGTATGTTTATGCATATTAGAAGGAAGATTTATTTATTCTTTGTTAAAGACACAGGGCATGTGGATTTCATTTGAGTATCCTTATATTCTCTTTGGTATTGGTTAGAACCCCTTCTCAGCTCCACTCCTGGTGGCCAGGTTGATGCACAGAGCTTCCAACCCATTTCCCAGTGTCCAGCAGCTTCATCTGGTAGGTTCTGCTAGACGCATATGGAATCACTTAGTCCTACTACTAGATTCTCTGACACGCTGAACATATAAAGTATGTGAAAAACTACAGCCTCCAACATGCATTGGTCCCTGAGTTTTACTTGTGAAGTCTCCCACTCCCAGAATGCAGTGTGACAGTACCAAAGCCATCACTTCAGCCCTTTTGCTTTATGGGAGGAGTCTCCAAACGGATATAGACCAGCTTTGGGAGTTGTTGGTTTCCCTTGCAAACAGTAGCCCTGTAGTGGAGGCACGGCTGTCCAGTTTGCTGGTTACTAGATGAACTCTCCATTGCTAAGCCATGAGGCTGACAGTGGTGTAAGGTCTCAGTGTTTTACTATCTTGTTTCAGGTTTCTGCTGCACGAATTGGCCCCAGGTTGTTTTTTTCTCATTTCAGCCTTAGGTTTATTGTTAATGGAGATTTCTTCCAGATTATTGTAACAGGATGACCATCAGTCTAAGTTTTCAGTAATTTGGGGGAGTTTTCTCATTTTCTGTATCTTGATAGGTATTTTAGTGGAAAGCTGGGAGAGGCTGTGTTAGTGGTGGTTAAGCAAATGCTATTTTAAACTAGAAACCCAGTGTGTGTGTATGTATGTATATATGTGTGTGTGTATATAAATATATATATATATATGTATTTTAATTTTTGGCTGCGCTGCGCAGCTTGTGGGATCTTAGTTCCCCGACCAGGGATCGAACCCACACCCTTGAGAGTCAAAGCGCAGAGTCCTAACTACTGGACTGCCAAGGAATTCCCTATACTTTGGTTTAGAGCAGTGGTTGGCAACCTTTTTCTATGAAGAGCCAGACCATAAATGTTTTAGATGTTGTAGGTGATATGATCTGTGTTTTCACTACGTACCTGTTGTTGTAGCATGACAGCAGCATAGACAGTACTGTATGTATACAAATGAGTTTGGCTGTGTTCCAATAAAACTTTTCAAAAACAGGAGGACTGGTCGAAAAAGTTCTGGAGACGGATGACAGTGATGGTTGCCCAACACTGTGAAGGTACTTAGTGCCACTGAACTATACACTTCAAAATGGTTAAGAGGGTAAATTTTATCTTATGTGTATTTTACCACACAAATCACCCCCCTCCCGACCCAAACGTAACAGGAGGACCATATTTTGCTGACCCTGCGGTTAGAGCCATTCGATCTAGCACACAGAGAGAGGAGGAGGGAGGAGGAAATTCCATGTGTACAGGGACTTTGCTCAAAGCTCAAAGGCAGTGAGACAGATTTCTCGAGTATTTAAAAGGAATATCATAGTTGGAGTGGGGTGGGGTTCTGCAAAGCTGCAGTTCATCCTGGTGATATCATCCCATGCTCTTTAGGGATAGAGGTACCCAGAGTTTATAGTCACACTTTCTGGCATAACGATCAGAGCAGGGATTTTCTCCTCCCGAGGCTTGGGGAACCTCTGCAGCTGTCACAAGTGTTCATATCAGATGCAACTGAAAAGCCAGCCAATCCCTCCTTCTTGGTGACTGGTGATGCTTCCTGTAGATGATCTGGTCTCTTCGCAAGGCTAGAAACTCCTAGTTTTTTGGTTATTAACCACAACAGGTTCACTGGACAAAAAGGAACAGCCGCTAGTCTGAGTCAGCTGTTGCTGCAACTCCTTTCCAAGATTCTTGTGCCATTAGGATTTACTTGTCCGCTGGAGACCTGGGCCCTTCACCTCTGGAAGCAATGCTGCTCTCAGGACCCCAAGCCACATTTCTCTCAGTGGTGTGGAAAACATCCTCCAACTTCCCAGCTCTTGCCTTGGCAGCCCTCAGTGTTTCTAAGACCTGGAAAGAGCCTGAAGTCTAACCGTGGCCTCCCATCTCCCTGGGGGAAGCAGGTCGCTGGTGTGTTTCATGCTGTTCTTAGAGCAGAGTTAGCATATCCAGATCCATTTATATGATCGTGCCCCATCTGAAGAGCTAAGAGCTCTCTATTGCACCTGAAAGGCGGGGCTGGTGCTGAAGGCCCACCAGTCATGTGAACTGCAGGCATGGCCAGGAGCAGCCTTGGGCAGCGCTGGGTAGCTCGGAGTTTCATGCTCTCTGTTGGAAGGAAGAAGTCATCATCACTTGGTAGCTAGCTTTCACTCCCCCTTCTCTGTCTCCATGGATCCCGCCACCATAGAGGGCTCTGGGTGCCAGTAGCCTCTTAGCAGCCAAGATGCCGAAGAGCAAGCTGAAAACTGTCTTTAGAAAAGGATGGGATTCTTGGTTTCACAAGGGCCTAGGAACCTCTTAGAGAAGCCAGCCTTTTGGGACGTTCCTCTCTCTGAGCTGGGGTATTTTGAAGGAATAGATGGAGGAAAAGGGAGTGACTAGCTTTGGGTTGTGATCAGCCAGCTTAGCTGTCTTGTGAGCACCCGTGGCAGAGAACTCCTCCCCTACCCCACCCCAGGTAAGAAAAGTGCATAGCCCAGAGCTGGTTTACATCCTGTGCCACAGGAAGTGTAGGGTACGGGGACCCCCACGTCCCAACGCTGAACCCCTTAAATCTGCTTATTTTCATGTACCCATGGAAGGGAGTGGACCTGTGATGCAAGCAGTATTATTTGGTCATGAGTGTCTGCTGACTCAATCTGGAGAGGCTTTTGAAGGAGATGAGATGAAATTTCACCTGTGCTACAGAGAGCAGGGGTGCATTGCTGGATGGAAAGAGGTCTGGAGGCCGGGTGTGAGCCAAGGTAGGTGAGGGAAGCATGGGGGTGTGTGAGGGCAATTAGGACAGCCTGACATGTGATCTTGGCATTGCACGATTGATGCCCTGTTGGCCTTGGGGCCACATGGTATTATGAGAGTTCAGTAGACCCATGACCCTCTCTTTTGCTAGATCCCATTTATTATACACTCAATTTTTTTATACACTCAAATTTTTAAACAGCAGTATTCTCCCCAGGGAGACTCATATCTCTAGGACTGTCCTGAGTTCATGAGCTGGGCTCAGGCTGAAGCTGCTGTGTCTTAATGGTTTCACTGTCTCAGCACCCCCTTTCCTAGTGCTCAACAGACCAGCTGCTCTGGAACCCCCAAAGGAGCAGCCTTTTGGCATCTTCACCTCAGAGGTAGCTGCTTTTTGGTCTAGCTTTGGACTCATTACTGAAAAGGGTATTTGGGAGACTGTCTGTGACCTGAGCAGCTTTATTAAGACTGTGCTTGGCACGGGAGAGGAAGCTGTACATATGAATGCTGTAGATTTCAAAGGGAAAGACACCGGGAACCTAAAATCCGTAGTAAATAAACAGCAATTCAAGGACACTAATTTCCTTTCTGATACGGAAGCTGCTCTGGTGTCTGAGGTCCTCTGAGCCACTGCCAGGTTGCTGCCTGCAACTATACGTATTCTCCCTTAATGCATAGAAGAGGGAAGAAGCTTTCAGGTTGTTCACAGGCCTCCCCTCCCCTTCCATACACAGCAGAAGCAGCCTTTCTCCCCACGTGTACATGTTCAGTTTTGTTCTCTGCTGGGAATTTTTGACTTCTACAGTCTTGGACCACAGTTTCTTTCTTTTTTTAAAAAAATTTATTTATTTTTGGCTGTGTTGGGTCTTCATTGCTGCACGCGGGCTTTCTCTAGTTGCGGCGAGTGGCTACTCTTCATTGTGGTGTGCGAGCTTCTCATTGTGGTGGTTTCTCTTGTTGTGGAGCATGGGCCCCAGAGTGCACAGGCTTCAGTAGTTGCAGCGCGCAGGCTCAGTAGTTGTGGCACATGGGCTTGGTTGCTCCGCGGCATGCAGGATCTTCCCAGACCAGGGCTTGAACCTGTGTCCCCTGCATTGGCAGGCAGATTCTTAACCACTGTGCCACCAGGGAAGTCCCTGGCCCACGGATTCTGATTCAGTATTTTCATCTCCCCAAATTCTCTCCTGGAAGTCTCTCTGAAGGTTTTTGGAGCAGGGACTGCTTTTGTTTTTTTTTTTCTCCCTTGTTGGGCTGTTCTGCTTTCAACATGTGCTTGAATGTACACAATTTCCCGGTAAAAGCAAGGCTGGAGATACAGATGACTTTTCCCATCTGGGGAAGCATGAAAAGGAGTTCTCAGCAGAGGAGCGGGGACTGATTGTTTTGGGCCTCTTTGTACTTTGTCAGCACACCTAATCCTTTTGGAAGCCAAGTTCAGAATCTACAGTGCTAATTATTGGGCAAAAAAGTAATAATAATAATTATTGGGCAAAAGTAATTCCAGGAGGGAAAAACAGTACAGGATAATAGATAAGGTTTGGGTAAGCTATGTAGGAGCTGTTCAGTGGGTAATGAAAAAGTAGGGGGAATTCCCTAGCGGTCTAGTACTTAGGATTCTGTGCTTCCACTGCTGGGGGCACGGATTCAATCTCAGGTCGGGGAACTAAGATCCTGCATGCCGCACGGTGCGGCCAAAAAGAGAGAGAGAGAGAGAAAGAAAAAGGAGAAAAAAAAAGAAAAGAAAAAAATAGACATTTCATTCTCATTATAAAAGTAATCCAGTCACTATAAGGAAAACATCAAGCATTACAGAACAATAAAGAAGAAAATAAGAATAAGTGATAATTCCTCCATTAATATGTTGGTATAATTTCCTCCCAATCTTCTGTGTATATATGCCCATTATGAAAAACAAAATTGGGATTATTTTATTCATGCTACTTTGTAATATAGTAAAAGTTAATATGCTATGATTGTTTCCCAGTGTCATTAAATATTCTTCTGAACATGATTTCTGATGACTGCATAGTATTTCATCATCTGAATGGACATAATATGTATTTAAACCGTGCCCTGTTATTCGACATTTGGTTTGTTGGATAGATATGATTTGTGGAATCTTGAGAGCAGTGGAAGTAGATGGCTTTAGGTTATAGTTCTGCTATTTCTTAAGCCTTCGGAGCAAGGCTTAAATCTTAGCATCTATTTCCTCATTTGTCAAAGAAGGCTATGAATAGTAACTACTTCTTTGGTGGTGACAATTAGATGAGAGATGATCCATGTTAATCTCTTAGCGTGAAACCTAACATAGACTAAGTAATCAATAGGTGTTAATAATATATAGAATTATCCTTGTCGTTACGCTTCACCATCTGTGTACTAACTTAACTGTTAGAATTAGGATCCCAGGGAAGGAAAATTGCTTTCATGCAGATAAGTAGAATTTCAGGATGAAAACTGCCTTTGGAGAAGTAACCCTTTTCATTAGTTGAGCACTTTCCAGATGGGGCCTTTGGCCAACTTCATGAAATTCACAGGAAGAAAGGTTTTGGAGCCCCTGCAGTTGTATAGCCCCATTTGGTCCAGAACAAGGAAGTGGGAAACCACCAGTTGCAACCAGGAAGTTTATCTTCGTGCCCACAGGCAAAGCCAGCCAAGCCTTCCTGTTGTACTTGTTTGGTTTTCTTTACTTGTTTTTTATTTTCCAACTTTTATTCTGAAATTTTTCAAACCTATGGAAAGGTGAACAGGGCGGTACATCAAGCATGGCTATGATCTCCACCTAGATTCAGCGGGTTTTGGCATGCTTTCTGATAAGTGAGTTCAAAGATGTAAGATCCTAACTGCATTCCCTGCTACATGACAGGCTTGTGCTGTGGGGCCTCACACAGTGGGCAAAACGTATATACTCTGAGACCAAGGGCTTACGGAAACAGAAGTTCAGAGTAGAAGGACCCTAGGGTCTGAGATGATAGAAATATATTTATTGTTTTTATAATACAAATTACAGAAAGCAAATCTTCATGTAGTTCCTAGCTGAAGGGAAAAAAGTCTATCCAGACTTCAATCAAGATGACAATGTATAAATAACTTCTAATATTTCCATATAATTGAATAATATACAGCAGTGAAAAACAGACTAAGTGTGTTAACATGGACAATTAGAAGAAGCCATGTTGAATGAAACGTAATTTGCAGAAGGGAATGGATATGCATGTACACACACACGCACAGTATATCATTTATCGTTTATTTAATGAGATAGTCATGAAACAACAATGCATATGGTTTGTGGATATATACAAATGTAATAATGTATAAAAACATAGGAAGGACTCCAACTCCTTCAGAATAAAGGCTCCATCTGGTTAGGGAGTAGAGGAGATGAATGGTATTCAGGAAGGTTACATGGAACTTCAACCAAATCAGTAATGTTCAAACTTATTAAAGTGGGATGCTGAATGCAAAGGTTCCTTTTGTATTATTTTTATACTTTTCTGTATGTTGGAAAACTTTAGTGTTAAAACTAGATGGAAAAAGCACCATTTAAAAGGCTTAGAATCTAGGAACACTTATTTTGTAGGTGTAAAAGCTGAGGCTGGGAGAGTTGAGTGTTTTGCTTCTCATATATTTTTGAATTTTATTTAATTATCATACAGTAGAGTTGACTTTTTGGCATACAGTTCTATGAGATCTTTTTTTATTATGATAAAATACACTTTACATAAAATGTAACATCTTAAGCCTTTTTAAAGTGTATGGTTCAGTGGCATTAAGTACATCTATGTTGCTCTGTAACCATCACCACCATCCATCTCCAGAACTCTTTTCATTTTGCAAAGACTGAAACTCTGTACCCATTAAGCAATAAATCCCATTACCTCCTATCCCCAGTCCCTGGCAACCAGCTTTTCTGTCTTTACGATTCTGACTACTCTAGATAGGTACCTCATACAAGTGGAATCATACAGTATTTGTTCTTTTGTGACTGGCTTATTTCACTTAGCAAAATGTCCTCAAGGTTCATCCATGTTGTAGCATGTGTCACTATGTCTAAGGCAGAATGATATTTCATTGTATGTATATAGCATATTTTGTTTATCCATTCACCTGTTGATGGACACTTGGGTTGCTTCCATGTTTTAGCTATTGTAAATAATGCTGCTATGAACATCAGTGTACAAATATCCCATAGAACCCCTGCTTTCAATTCTTTTGGGTATATGCCCAGAATTGGAATTGCTGGATCATATAGTAATTCTATTTTTAATTTTTCGAAGAACTGCCATACTGTTTTACACAGCAGCTGTACCATTTTACATTCCCACCAACAGTGTATAAGAGTTCCAATTTGTCCATATCTTTGCCAACATTTGTTGTTTTCTGTTTTTGATAGTAGTCATTCTAATGGTGTGAGATAGTATCTCATTATGATTTTGATTTGCATTTTATTTTCTACTTTCCCTTGTGGTTTCTTCTTTGATCCATTGATTGTTTAAGAATGTATTTAATTTTCACAAATTTGTGAATTTTCCCATTTTTCAGTTCACCCTTGAACAGCATGGGTTTGTACTGCATGGGTCCACTTATACATGGATTTTTTTCAATAAATACTACAGTACTGTACAATCTGCTGTTGGTTAAATCTGTGAACATGGAACTTTGGATATGGAGGGCCAACTATAGAGTTATATGCAGATTTCCGCTGCTTGGGATATTGGTGCTCCTAAACCAGCCCCCGCCCATGTTGTTCAAGGGTCAACTGTACTTCTGTTAATGATTTCTAACTTCATCCTGTTATGGTTAAAGAAGATATTTTGTGTAATGTCTATCTTTTAACATCTGTTGAAGCTTAGTTTGCCACCTAACATATGGTCTATCCGGGAAATGTCCCAAATGCACTTGAGAGAATGTGAATTTTGTTGTTGTTGGGTAAAGTGTTCTCTATATGTTAGATCTAGTTGGTTTATTGTGCTGTTCAAGTCCTCTAATTTCTTGCTTTTCTTCTGTCTGACTGTTCTATCTGTTACTGAGAGTAGAATATTGAAGTCTCCAACTATTATTGTAGAACTGTCTATTTCTCCCATCAACTTGGTCATTTTTTCTTCATATATTTTGATGGTCTGTTATCAGGTACCAACATGTTCATAATTGTCATATCTTCTTGCTGTATTGAACCTTTTACTAGTAAATAATTTTCTTCTTCGTCTTATAAACTCTTTATTTGGGCAGACATTTATTTATTTATTTATTTATAAATTTTAATTTATTTTTTGGCTGCGTTGGGTCTTCGTTGCAGCATGCAGGCTTTCTCTAGTTGTGGCGAGTGGGGGCTACTCTTTGTTGCGGTGCATGGGCTTCTCATTGTGGTGGCTTCTCTTGTTGCGGAGCATGGGCTCTAGGTGCACGGGCTTCAGTAGTTGCAGCACGCAGGCTCAGTAGTTGTGGTGTGCGGGCCCTAGAGCATGCGGGCTTCAGTAGTATTGGTGCATGGGCTCTAGAGTGCAGGCTTAGTAGTTGTAGCACACGGGCTTAGTTGCTCCGTGGCATGTGCGATCTTCCCAGACCAGGGATCAAACCTGTTTCCCTTGCGTTGGCAGGCAGATTGTTAACCACTGCACCATCAGGGAAGTCCTGTAAACTCTTTTGATTGATGGTTTATTTTGTCTGATATTCGTATAGCCACCTCTGCTCTCTTGGTTACCATTTGCATGGAATATCTTTTTCTATCCTTTCACTTTCAACCTATTTCTGTCTTTGGATCTAAAGTGCGTCTCTTGTAGCCAGCATACAGTTGGATCATATATATATTTTTAATCCTTTCTGCCAATCTCTGTCTTTCGATTGGAGAGTTTAATCCATTTACATTTAAAGTTAGTACTGATAAGCAGGGGCTTCTGTCATTTTGCTATTTGTTTTCTATATGCTTTATAACTTTCTGTCACTCATTTCCTGCATTACTGTCCTCTTTTGTGTTTAGCTGATTTTTTTTGGTAGTGTAACAATTTAATACTCTAATCATTTATTTTTGCATATATTCTCCAACAATTTTCTTGGTGGTTATCATAGGGATTACATTTAGCATCCTAAAGTTATAACATTTTACATTGAATTTATTAGCTTAATTTCAATAATATACAAAAACTCTGATCCTTTACAGTTTCATCCCTACCCCTGTCAGTGATGTCACAAAATTATATCTTTATATATGTATGCCCCCAAACTTAATCTGTTTAAATGCATTAGTCTCTTAAATTATGTAGAAAACAAAATGTGGAATTACAAACCAAAGTTACAGTAACACTAGCTTTTAGACTAATAATTGTGTTTTTAAAAATGTATTAATCTCTTAAATCATGTAGAGAAAATTAGAGTTGCAAACTGCTGTTACACTAGTACTAGCTTTTATAATTGCCCATGTATTTTTCTTTACTGAGATCTTTATTTCTTCATACAGCTTTGGGTTACTGTCTGGTGTTCTTTCATTTCAACCTGCAGGACTCCCTTTAGCATTTCTTGCAGGGCAGGTCAAGTCATAACAAACTCCCTCAGTTTTTGCTTTTCTGGAAATGTCTTAATTTCTCTCTCAATTTTGAAGGACAGTTTTGTTGGATATAGGATTCTTGGTTGACAGGCAACCCCCCCCAACACACACCTGTTTAGCACTTTGAATATGTATCTGCCCATTGCCCCACTGCCTTCTGGCCTCCAAATCTGATGAAAAATCAAATTACTCTATCAGTGTGGGTCTATTTCTGGGCTATGCTGTTTTGTCGTTTGATATGTCTTTTCTTGGCCAGATTGCATTGTTTTGATTGCTATAATTTTATATAGTAAGGCTTACAGTCAGGTAGTGTGATTCTTTCATCTACCTTCTACTTTTTCAAAATTATTTTAGCTATTCTTTCTTTGCCCTTTCATATACATTTTAGAGTCAGTTTGCCTGTATCTACAAAATATCCTGCTGAGATTTTGATCAGAATTGCATTGAATCTATAGATAATTTTGGCGAGAATTGACATCTTTCTTATGATGATCCCTTTAATCCTTGAACATGGTATGTCTTTTTATTTGTTAGATCTCTGATTTCCTTAATCAGCCTTTTGCAGTTCTCAGTGTACGGATTCTGTACATATATTGTTAGATTTATACCTAAGTATTTCAGTTTTGGGGAAGATAATGTAAATAGTATATATTTTAAAAAATTTGGTTTCCAGTTTTACACCACTATTGTGTAGAAATGTTATGATGTTTGTGTGTTGACCTTGCAATCCTGCAACCTTGCTAAAATCATATATTAGGTTTAGGAACTTTCTTATGATTCCTTGGGATTTTCTACAAATATAATCATTCTTTGCAAACAGAGATAGTATTATTTCTTCCTTTCCAATCTCTATTATTTTTGTTACCTTATTTCACTGGCTAAGACTACTGGCATGGTGTTGAATTGGAGTGCTGAGAGTGGGCACCCTCGTCTTGATCCTGATGTTAATGGGGAGAGCATTCAGTATCATTAAGTATGATTTTGGGCATAGTAATTTTTAGATGTCCTTTATCAGGTTGAGGAAGTTCCCTCCTATTGCTAGTTTGTTGGTATTTTTGTTATCATAAATAGATGTTGATTTTTGACAAATGCCTTTTCTGTATCAGTTGATATGATCATATACTTTTTTATTCTTTACACTGTTAATTTGGTAGAATTCATTAATTGAATTTCAGATACTGAGTCAACCTTTCATTACCAGGACAAACCCCACTTAGTTGTAGAGTAGTGTTCTTTTTATACTGCTACATTAGATTTGCTAACATTTTATTGAGGATTTTAGGGTCTGTGTTCATGAAGGATATTAGTTTAGTTTTAGTTTTCCTCCTCCTCCCACCTCCCCTCCCTGTGCCCCCCAGGTTTTGTATCTGGGTAATAATAGCCTCATAAAATGAGTTGAGAAATGCTTGCTTCTGTTGTATTTTCTGGACCAGGTTGTATAAATACTTGGTAGAATTGATCACTGAAGCCATCTGAGTCTTATTCAGAAGATTTTTGACTACAGATTCTTTTTTATTGAGATATACTTGACATATAACATTATATTACTTTCAGGTATATAACATAATGGTTTGATATTCGTATATGTTGTGAAATGATCACCACAATAAGTCTGGTTAATATCCATCACCACAGATATTTGCATATTTTTTTCTTATGATGAGAATTTTTAAGATATGCCCTCTTAGCAACTTTCAAATAATACAGTACAGTACCTATCATCACCATGCTGTACATTACATCCCCATGACTTATTTATTTTATAACTGGAAGTTTGTACCTTTTGACCACCTTCACCCATTTCACGCACCCCCAACCCCCTGCCGTCTGGCAACCACCAGTCTGTTCTTCGAATCTATGAGTTTGTTGTTTTGTTTATTTGTTTGTTTTAGATTCTACATATAATTGAGATCATGCAGTAATTTGTCTTCCTCTTTCTGACTTACCTCATTCAGCATGATCCCCTCAAGGTCCATCCATGTTGTCACAAATGGCAAGGTTTGGACTGTGCAGGTTATCTATTTCATCTTTGGTGAGTTTTAGTGGTTTGTGGTTTTAGAGGAAATTCTCCATTTTGTTCTAAGTTCTTGAATTATGTGCATAGAAATATTCATAGTATATCCTTATTATCCTTTTAATTCCCGAGGGACTGTAGTGATATCCCTTCTTTCCTTCCTGATATTGATAACTTTTGCATTCTCTCTTTTTATCCATGTCATTCTGCCTAGTGGTTTCTCAGTTATATTGCCTTTTTCAAAGGCAAGCTTTTGGTTTCATTGATTTTTCTCTATTGTTTTTGTTTTTACTTTCATTGATTCCTGCTCTTTATTATTTCATTCTTTCTGCTTGTTTTGGGTTTATTTTGCTCTTCTTTTTTTTGGATTCTTAAGGTGGAATCTTAGGTTACTGCTTTGAGACCATACTTCTTTCCTAATATAAGAATCTCATGTTATAAGCATCTCACCCATTTTGGCATATCGTATTTTAATTTTTGTCCAGTTCAAAATATTTTATAATTTCCTTTGAGAATTTCGTTCTATGAATTTTCCTTTCCAGGCACTCAGAGAACTTTATCTGTTCCATGTCTTTTGATTCTTGGTTATAATCAAGTGCTAAATTCAAATATGTCATCTGATGAGGGTTTTTTAACAGCTTCATTTGTCATTGTGAATAATAACGTGATATTCGTTTACCTTGCTTTATTAAGGATTATAATAGTTATCATGTATTGAGTGCTTACTATGTCCTAGGCACTATGTTGATCACTTTACATGGTCTTACCTCATTAAATTCTCTCAACAACTCTTTTAGTTGGTACTGTTATTAGCCCCATTTTACTACTGAGGAGACAGAATCACATATTTTTTTCTTTATTTTTGAAAATTTTATTATTTATTTATTTGGCCATGCCATGGGGCATGCAGGACCTTAGTTCCCTGACCAGGGATTGAACCCGTGCCCCCTGCAGTGGAAGCGCAGAGTCTTAACCACTGGACCACCAGGGAAATCTCTGAATCACAGATTTTAAGTGATTTGTCCAGAGTCAACTCAGCCAGTAAGTGGTAGAGCTGGGATTTGAATGTAGGTTTGATTCCAAACCAAGTTCTTAACCATTATACTACATTTCCTCTAGTTAATTTATTTCTTGGCTTCTCAATAAGCTTGTCAGCTTCTTGAAGGCAAATACTAGGTCTTAATTATATTGATCTCCTTTTCTCTATAGGACCAGGAACGATATTAAACACACACTAATGGACTAATGTGTGTGGACTAAATTTAATGAAATTAACTGACCTGAAAGAGAATCAAACCCATAAAACTTGCCATATTGCCCCAGGTTGTTACCAACTAAGGTAACTTAGTACAGTATCCTACACAGAAACAAAAAAAGCTGACAGAATATTTGTGACAGTGGTAATGGCCAAGTGTTCTAACCGGCAAGAAGAAGATTTATAAGTGTGACTAACTGACCTGGAATCCATCTCCAAGCTCTACTCTTTGGTTCTGGCCTTCAGTCTGTCCTTTTGCTCTCTCTCAATCTCCTTCTCACACTTTGAATTTTTAAAACAGTTCGACTTTCCTACATGGTTCATGATCCCTCTCCCCTTTTAATATGAGGCTTTTAGGTGAGCTCTTCACCATGTATTTAAGAAACATGTATCTGAGTCTTACTGTATGCCATGTACTTTTTTTTTTTTTTTTTTTTTCGGTACGCGGGCCTCTCACTGCTGTGGCCTCTCCTGTTGTGGAGCACAGGCTCCGGACGTGCAGGCTCAGCGGCCATGGCTCACGGGCCCAGCCGCTCCGCGGCATGTGGGATCCTCCCGGACCGGGGCATGAACCCGCGTCCCCTGCATTGGCAGGCAGCCTCCCAACCACTGTGCCACCAGGGAAGCCCTGCCATGTACTTTTTTAAGCACTTTATACATATCAACTCCTTATAATAATTCTGTGAGTTGGTACTGTTATTATTCCCATTGTACAGATGAGGGAACTCTCACTGGATTTTCTAGTGGCTCATTTTCTATTTGCAATACCCAATAGAAATCTGAGTGGCAGGCTGGAGGTGGTATAAAGCAAAAGCAAAAGCCTTTACTTCTGATGTGGTCAGTCATTTACCTGTTGGGCTGTGGCCTGGGTCTGTAGAGGGCAGTGAAGCTGTGTAATTTTGCAACAGAACACATTAGGTGTTCCGTCACTCTTAGGCATGACCTTCCCTGCCCCATGGGCATCCCAGAACCTTTTTTCCTACCTGGTCTGTTGTCTGACACACACACACACACACACATGCACGCACGCAACGTGTAATGTTCATATCATGGATTTGAAGTGCAGGGTACAGCAGCAAAAACACGGTCTTGAAACTTGGTGAGTGTGACTTCTCCCTCTGCCACTTATTAATTATCTGTTTGATCTTAGGCAAGTCACTTAATCACTTAGTGCTTTGGTTTTCTCAGCTGTGAAATTGAAAATGATACTGATTATAATAAAAACTGTGAGGATTAAATAAGGTGATGAATTTGAATACTTAGTCCAGTGATTGGCACATGAAAGTGCTCAATATATGTTAGATATTTTTTATAATTAGTGATATGCAAGACCCTTTTATATATTAAGTATAATTCACCCCTTGGCCTGTATGTAGCTTGTGGAACTGAATTTTGAGGACCCAGAACAAGGCTTGTCTTTATCTAGGAATTTATTGGTTATTTTGAATCTTGATGTTGGCTTCTACCTTCTTTATCTCTGGCCTTCCATGGGCCTTTGGGATCAGTTCCATTATCCTCAAGATTTAACTTTTATTGCCCAAATATCTACTTGGCCTTGTGTAAATGCCAGCATTCTTTCAAGGTCAGTGGCAAAGCCTAGCACTAGAGTTCAGCTTTACCTCAACTATCAGTGAGATGTTTCCTCTCCCAGGGCGAGTGTTTCTGCTGTGGCTGTCACTTAGGAGGGTCTGGGGGCAGAGTTAGGCCACACGTTACTTCACCCCAGCCCTGGAACGTCTGCTAATGAGCCCTGCTCCAGGCATTGAGGCTCGAGCCAGAGTTTTCAACAGTCACTTTCTGAGAGCATGGGGTGCCCCCTAGAAGGATGCTGTTGTAAAAGCCTGGTAGTCTGGCCAACCGGGGAGGGACATTGCATTGGTGTGCCTCCAAGGAGGTGGTAAGAGAGACCCCTGTAACCAAAAGGAAAGAAAATGGAGCATCCGTGTGACTCTCTACCTGAGGTCATATTTGCAATGGAGGAAGGGAGGCAGGCTCTGATACAGGACAGTGAGAGGGGTCTGGAGTCAGATAAACCTGGGTTTGCATTGTGGCTCTACTGTCCTCTGTGTGGCACTGACAAAGTCACTTCACTTTTCTGAGCCTGGTTTCCTCATCCGCAAAATGCAAACACTAATTGTACCCATCTCATAAGATTGCTGTAAAAATTCGGCGAGAGAATTTACTTACAGCAGTTAATTTGATACTTGCCTGGAATATGTTAAGTGCACATCATCACCGTCATCGCAGCATCGGTAACAACAAGCAGCAGAAAGAAACAAACAGCAGCCTTGGGGCTTGTGTGCTGTTCCCTTGGGGCTCCTTATAACATTGTCTCTTAGCCTTAGGCACACGTCTGTGAGCGCCAAGAGAAGAGCTTAACTTCTTCTAGGTCCCAGTCAGGGCATCACAGAGATCCTGGTATCACGAGGCTGCTGTGAGTGTGGGTGTGAGAGAGCGCGAGAGTGAGCTTGAGGTCCAGAAGCCACGTTGACTCAGCGATGGTTGTTCGTGACCCGTCAAATTAGCTTTTCTCCAGGAGGATCAGACTGTCGTTCTTTGCTTCCCCCTCAGTAGTAAAGGACCAGTTGCCTGGATGAAGGAAGCTGCTTAAATCCCTCCCCACAGCTCGCACAAGCAGAATTTGTTCCTGACTCGCTTGTTCTTGAGCAAGTCAGGAACCCCCTTACAAAGGGTTCCTAGTGTGGGTTTTAACAAGTCTGGACTTGGGAAACGGTATCCCTGCCCGATGCTGGAGACCCGTGGTTTTCTTGTCTCTGTCTCTTTTTTCTTTTGTGTTTTGCTTTTAAAGCACAGAACCCAGTATGTAAAATAGATGAAGGAAAGTGTGGAAGGCTGCCCCTTCTGCCCTCCCCACCTCCCGCAGCAGCCCCTGAAGGTGTTTCTAAGGTGGGAGAGCGCATTTGCAAATGCTGCAGTTGGCTCCCTGGGTTGTATTAGCTATAGCCTTTTTATGCCCAGGTCTCTGTCTAGGGAGAAGCCTTGGGCATGGCTGTGGAAATAAGCAGCCTTGCTCTAAGAAACAGGTCTCTACTGTAATAACACACTAGTGTAATGACACCTGGCTCCCGCAGTTCCCGTTTGTAAGGCTGCCTGAGCCGCAGCAGTTGGAGCTGAGATTGGGACTGACCGCATGTTTAGGGAACCCAGAGCTCATTATGCAATGAAGTGTTGTCACCAAAGCGTGTTCACAAAGTGGTTGGGGGATTTTGAGGTGGTGGTGGTGCTCTTCAGAATATTTCAGTTAATGCAAAATACACTGCTTTTCATTTCTTTATGCACGTGTGCCAACTCCAGTGCCGTTTTACACAGAGAGCCACTTGTTTACATGCTCTCCCATCTGGCATGGCATAACCTGACAGTTTTGTCTGCCTCTGCATCAGAGTCAGGGTATGACCTGCACTTTATCTCTTTTCCTCTCCAGGCTACAGATGCACATGTTGAATGGAGCTCTTCTTGCCCTGCTGTTTCCTGTGGTAAATACGCGGCTGGTAAGTAACCTCTTCTAGGAACATACCAGCAACATACAAAATGGTATTTGCTTGCTCATCCTTAGCTCATGTGCTCGTGTGAGTTTTAATTTTTTTATGTTTTTTTATTAAAGTATAGTTGATTTATGATATTATATCACTTTCAGGTGTACAACATAGTGATTCAATATTTTTATAGATTAATCTCCATTTAAAGTTATTACGAAATATTGGCTATATTCTCTGTGCTGTACAAAGTATCCTTATAGCTTATTTATTTTACACATAGTAGTTTTTACCCCTTACCCCTCCATGTAAGTTTTAAAATACCTACACATTCAATGTTGAGGTTTGATGCAGCTCTGTTTGGATGCAGTGGAGCTTGATGGGGGCGAGACTATTGTATGGAACTCTAGGGCTTTAATAAGGGTTTATTTTAGGCCAGAACCAAAACAGACCAAAAAAGCCTACAGAGGCTCTTGGAAGGGTTTGGTGAAGAGAAAGGGGCCCCACCCATTCGACAGAGGCTTCTAGGTGTTCTAAGGGCCTCTAGTGTGGACTCAGCCACATTGGTCCAGAATAATCTGCTGGGAAGCCTCAAAGCCAATCTGCTTTGCCAAAGGCCCCTTTGGGCAAGAACTGGATTTCTTCCCTGTTCCTCGAAACCCACAGGGCAGTCTGGCCCACACATTCCCCCAGTGGCTAGCAGGTAGAATCCCCCTGTGGCAGGTGGCTGGGTGATGAACCAGTGCAGAGGGAAGCAGAAGCTATAGGAGTGGCTGGGCCCCGTCCTCCGACTCCCATATGTGGGGCTGCAGAGGGATTAGCAGGCTGAGTTAGAAAGCTCAGGGAAAGAAATCACCTGTGAAATCCTTCCTACTGCTTTCTGTTTTCATGACTTAAATTTGCCTCATGCATTAAGATCATAGTTTAAATTTCATAATGATAACCCTTCCTCTTTGGATAGCATTTTATAGTTTACAAGGTCTTTTCAAATAACAGTCGTGTAACCTAGATATTAAGCTGGGTGAGGGTGAGTATTATGGCCTCTGGTTATAGAAGAAGAAACTGACATTCAGGGAGACACACAAATTCTAAGTGGCAGAGTTGGGAGTGGAGACTAAGCCTCAGATCCTACAACCACAGCTACACTTCACTCTCTCTGAGGATTTAGTCACTCCCTCTCCACAAATACTCATGTATACCCTTATGATTGTTATACTTTTCTAGGTGCATATTATATATACATCAGTAGAAATTCTTCCCTCCTTCCCTCCCTCCCTCCCTCCCACCCTTCCTTCCTTCCTTCCTCCCTCCCTCCCTCCCTCCCTCCCTCCCTCTCTTCCTCCCTCCCTTCCTTCCTTCCTTCCCTCCCTCCCTTTCCCTCTCTAATGGCAGATTTGCTATTCTATTTGTTATGACACCTAATACTTTCCAAATAAATGTCAAGCTATAGCCAGCCAGCTTATCAAGAATGTCCAAGTAACTTTCCTTAACACTGAAACTTCTTTGATGAGCTCTCTCTTAACTAGCAATTCCAATCACTCTGGTAAATAATCTTGGTCCTCTTTTTCTAAAATGAAGCTGATAAAAGCTCAAGGTGGTGGCTCCATTTGCATATGTCTTGACAATTGGCTTTGGTCTTGGTCTGGTTATTTTAAGTGGTTGGGACCCCTCCTGGGTTACCCTGGCTTTCCAGACTTTTTGCTTTGCAACCCCTTATTTGAACTCAGACCTCTTATTTGACTTAAAATAAGACACAGGAAGGTAGGCAACTCTTCAAGCCTGATGATCCAGTTAGGCAGGAAGTCAGCTTTTGACTTCTCTTTTGCCCTTCCTTCCTTCTTGGCCCTTGATCTTTTTAATCCTTTTTTTTTCTAATTAGCTATAATGAGGAAACAAGGAAAGCAGAATGAACTAATTGGTGTGTATTCCAGTAACACAGACATACATACACTTACACATATAAAGACAGAGAGTGAGGGAGTTGGAGGAAGTTGCCACAGTCAGCTAAAGGATTTGGGTCATCAGTGAATTTCCATGTGCTGTAGTACCCTGTCCTGTGCCTCATTGGCACCGGGGTTTGCAGACCAGCTAGAGAATACCCAGATCCAACTTCCTCCTGGTTCTTCATCTTAGAAGCTGACACCTTAGAAGAAGGAACGTGTATTCCAAGGGCCCATATTACAAGTAAGTGCTCTTTGCCTCCAGGATTTCAGAGTAGGTCTCTTTCTGGCTTCAGATGAAGTGTCTCAAGGGCGATTTCCCTTTTGTTTCTTGGAGGGAAGGAGGGGAAATGCATCATGGAACTATTATTAGATCAGCAGAGAGCTGAAAGCTTGTCTGGTCTAATCTTCTAGAGGGGAACTTAGATGGATAAATGACTTGCCTAAAAAGCCAAGGTGGGTGCCCCTCGAACCCAGGTCTCCTGACTCAGACTTCAGAGCCCTTTTCCTGTTGTCTGATTGAAATTCAGTGTGAGTTTGAATACTAGTGAGTCAAGATGCTGGAGATGCTGCTTAGCTTCTCTCCGTCTAAAAGAGTTGGGTCATAGTCTTCTTTGATAAGTTGATGAGGACCATAGAGCCTCTTCCCAGATGCGCAGAGACAAGTTTGCATACAATTTCAGGGGGGATACAGACTGCCACCTCCTGCCCCTTTCGCCCATAAGCCCATCCATGGATCCCATGTTAAGATCCCCCCAGCCCAAGCTGTCAGTGGTCCATGGCTTGGAGAATAGATGAGCTGCCTATTTTGTGAGCTCCTTGTTATAGCCAGTGGCTTTTTGGTCTGATGGTGATGGGGTTCCTTATCTATGCCTGGGACTTTGCAAAGAATATCATCCATGCCAAGCTAAACCACCTTCTGGAAAGTGCAAGCCAAGAGTTGGGGGGGGGGGTTAAGTAGGGTGCCCATGGAACTCGGCTGCATATTAGCTTTTCAGTTATAGCTCTTACCTTGCAAAGCTGGTGGTCTGGTCCTCAGAATGAGGCACTGGGCCCAAGCTGCATCCCCAGACCTGTGCCTTTTGCCCTGAAATGCCCATGACAGTTTCTTATAAATGTGATGTGTTCTGAGCAAGGGAGATTGGAAACAGAAAAGAAACTTAAGACACTGTATCAGCCCCCTTCTCAGACCAGAGACTCTAGCCTGGCCAGTATTTATGTTTGCGGCCATCTGTCTTCTACTAGAATAATAAGGAGAAGAAGAATAATGATTCTTTTCATCAAGCTCCTTTCTTCTTCAAGGCTCAAAGCCTCAAGTATATTATTATCTCATTATCAAAATTGCCCATTATTGTGTATCCATGTTGTTCTGTTACATTAGTTCCTTTATTCCTCCTTTACCACCCCTCCCCTTTTACCCAGTTATTTTTCTCTGTTAGATGGTTCTCCTGAATGTCCCTAACTCTCAGACTGAGTGGAAGAGGTTAGTAATGATTTTTTCATTACTGGGGTGACTACTCCCCATCCACAATCATTATTATCTCAATGTTCTTGGGATGTAACTGCCACCGGCACACCTTGTACCCATGTGGGCTCCTGGGAAAACTTTGCTGTCACCAATGCAAATCGGCTCTCACTCTGCTGATTGGCATATTGAAACATGCTAATTGACCTAGAAAAGTTATTTCTGTGAGTGGCAAATTGAGCTATTTTAAAAAGTTATAGTTTGGGTTTTGGACCTGAACTAGGGACAGAATGTCCCTTTGCTTTCTTTCTTTTTTTTTTTTTTTGCATTTTTGAGAGTTTATTTTTGAAACAGAAAATTTGTACATTACAAATACAAGACATTCTAGGATAATTTTGAGGGTTTTTTTTTTAAAGTAATGTGACCGATAAGTTAAGGTAATTTTTAGCTATCTGATTTCTTTTTCTTAGTTAAGCTCAAAGAAGTAAAACTATAATTCCCTTTGCTTTCTTAATAGTACTTAAAATAGAAAAAGCTTGTTTTCAAAAGAGGCCTTAGCTTTCTGAAGAATTGATTTGGGCAAAATTGCACCTCAACCTTCTACAAAGACCAGCGTGTTTCTGATCAGATGAATGCCAAGTGTGCAGGGATGTGGAAGGTGTTGAGAAGGCCTGGGCTTCCACCGAATTCTAGGGACTACCCTAGAATATGTCTAATTGCTGCCTGTACTTCAAGATTAACCTTTGAGGGTCTTACATCCTCCATGAATACAGGCCAGCCATACCAGTCAATCCAGATTTTTTTTGAGCACTTTTCTGTGTTAAGTACTGTGCCGTATGCTGCAGGAGATGCAAAAGCAACCAGAATACATTCCTGGCCTTCAAGGAACTTGCAGTTTAGTTAGAAAGATGAGGCATAAATGCCTGAGAGGTGATGGCAATGTTAGAGTCAAAATGGTGAAAAAGGAAAATTGCAAGGCAATTCAGGCTCAATCGCTAAATTGCAGTTGTTCCGACCTCTTAAGAAAATGGGAAGAGGATTAATATTAGCAGCATTTTTTGAGCACCTACCATGTGCCAGGCAATTTATGGTTGTTCTTATTTAATTCTCACAAGAACCCGATTTTACCTATGAGGAAACTGAAGTTCAAAGAAGCTAAATGACTTGCTCAGGGTCACATGGTTTGTAGGTGCTAAAGCTAAACCCGAGGACTTTACACTCTAATGCATTGTCTCCTGGAGAGGTTGTTGGATGCAGTGGTCCAGAAAGGCTTCATGGAGAAGTAAAGTCTGAACCAAACCT
The DNA here is from genome assembly GCF_025265405.1 of Mesoplodon densirostris. Classification (NCBI taxonomy): domain Eukaryota; kingdom Metazoa; phylum Chordata; class Mammalia; order Artiodactyla; family Ziphiidae; genus Mesoplodon; species Mesoplodon densirostris. The sequence continues at coordinate 40,835,448 of NC_082681.1, read as the reverse complement.
TGAAGCGCTATTAGAATGTGCGTGCAAATTGCAGAGGAAGGAGGTAGTTCAACCAAAGGAATGCCAGGGCCAGAGGCATGGAGGTAGGAACCAGTAAACTCCTCATTGAGAGTCTGAAGAGCAGGATGGAGAGTCCTGAACTCCAGTTCGTATATATAGACTTTGCCCCTTATTTGCCAATCACCAGAAGACATCCTGTGACACTGCTTCTGTCACATCTTCTAGCTCTTGTAGTGTTTAGATTTTATGTGTATTTCGTATCTTTTCCACCACTACTAAGAATCCCTTGCAAGTAGATGGGACCTTGCAACCACAAAAGCTTTCACAAATATAAATATGTCACCCTAGTGTAGTTGTTAACAGTATGGACTCAGGGATCAGATTCTGTAGGTTCATACCCTGGCTGTGCTACTCATATGTGTGTGTGTGCCTGTGTGTGTGTGTGTGTGTGTGTGTGTAAGAGAGAGGGAGGGAGGAAGGGAACTTGGCCAAGTTACTTAACTTGAATGGGCTTCCGTGCTCTCATCTATGATATGGGGGTGCCTCCCTCCTAAAGCTGTTCCAAGGATTAAATCAGTTAATATGTGTAAAGCATGTAGCAGAGCACCTGGCAGATAGGAAGCCCTCAAGCAGCATTAGTTGTTAATTATTAGTCTTTGATCTTCACAGAAACCCTGCGAGGTGGGTATTAGTGTAACTGAGCCAGCTTCATTTGCCTGATGCACAGCAAGCCAAACGCTGAGATGCTGAGGTTTGCCACAGAGAAAAATTTATTCACAAGGCAGCCAAGCAAGGAGAACAAATCTCAAATCCACCTCCCCCAAGGCGAGGGGCTCAGGATATTTATGGGACAAGGAAGGAGGGTGGTCCGAGGCCTGGGGTAAAATGATTGGTGGCAAGAAGGTGAAGTAATCCGTGTTCTGTGCAAGTGTATGTGAGTTACATGCTTCTTCATGGACTGCATGTTCAGAAAAATGGTGACCTTAGCATGATCTGAGGGTGAAGTTTTGGGCCCTGTGATATCAAAAGGTTATGCATCAGGCACTCTCAGGCCCAGTTGAATGGTTGGTGGTCTCGACCAGTTTGAACTGGGCAAGACTAGTTCCACGTTCCTGAAAAACAACTTAATACCTCTGTAGGGGGTGGTTAAAGGAGTCTTGTGATATAATCTGTAAGCTTCATGCAGCTTGGAGGGTATACAGTTTGTAAAAACAGTTAAGGCGAGCTTGGTCGGTGAAGGCAGGTTACAGGATATTATTTATTAAACAAGTTACGGTTTAAGGAATCTAGCTAATGACCACCCTCGGTTTCATTAGTGTCTCCATTTTACAGACTAAGCCTTGGAAAGTTTAAATAACTTGCCCAGGGACACATAGGAATTGACAGAACTGGCCTGAGAACTTCTGTCTTTCTGATACCAAAACTCATGGGCTTCCTTCCTCCTCTTTCCTAATTGTTTAGATTGATTTTCAAGTATTAAGCCTAGTCAAGTCTTTGCAGAAATTTTATACAATATCCATTAGAGATTTGGAGGATTGATTATACTTTCAAGAATTTTTTTTGCAAAAATAATATACGCTCCTTGAAATATCATTTAAACAGATGAGTATAAAGAGAAAGCCAATCTTTTAACCCCATCAACTTTCAGTCCTGTCCCCCCGTGGGTAAGTTGTATTAAGGGTTTGTATATGTTGCCACATTTTTCTTTTGCTCATAAATGCAGATAAAGATGTTCACATTTCTAGGGTTGTTGGTTTGTTTGGGTCTAGGTTTCTTACACAACTGGCATTGCACTATAAACATCCCTCCAGAGTATTTTCCTTTAACCTAACATTAGAATCTGTAATCTCTTCAGGTATGGTTGTAGCTCATTCTTTTCCAATAGCTGCTTAGCATTCCATAGTTTGGTTGGACTGTATATTCAGCCTGTTGCCAGGCTCTCAGCACTTCATCATAACTTGTGTCTTTGGGCAAGGATAGTGTCTTTTGTGGTATCTGTCCCCTGCAGGGCACCCAGCACATGGTAGGTATCCACAGAGAGTGTAAGTGAATTAGTCAATCAACTCGAACCTGTGTCTTGCTCAGAGAAATTCCAGGGATCTTTCACACACATGTCCAGGATAAAATCTTAGGTATGAAGACAGAGGGATGATAGATGATATTTTTCACAGGTGAATTATTTCTTAAACCACTTAAAATCATGATGTTTTCCTGATTACAGCAGAAGACATATTTACTGAAGAAAATTTGTGAAATACAGAAAAGTAGAAATAAAAAAATAATCACCACCAATGCAAAAGTGGTTGTTTTTCAACGTATTAACAAGAAAAAAAGAACACCACAAAGCATGAGGCTTTTGTGCCCCTGCCGTTACAACTGTATAAATGTTTTCTTTACAGAAGTAATATATTCATAATGGAAAAAAAAGAAGATACAAAAAAACACCAAAATAGAGCAGAAAACATTGAGCAGTAACAACTGTTCACATTGTTTGCAGCGTATTCTCAAGGTCTTCTCGTCTCTGCCTGGTTGTTAAGAGTTAGCATAATGTAGTGGTCAAGTTGCTGGCCCTGGAGCCAGCCTGTCCTTGCTTTTGTGGCTGGCTCCTCTGCCTTTATTCATGTGTAACTTGGTAAGTTACAAATTTCTGTGACCTCATTTTTTTATGTGTAGATTGGTGCTCAGCTGAATTGAGATATGTGGGGTAAGCACGTAGCCCAGTGTCCGGCACATAGTAAGTGTTTAGTAAGTATCAGATGCTGTCGTTGTTACTACTATTCCTAACGTTATCTTAGAAGTTGAGGCGTGTTCCTATTGGCATGTGCTATTTGATGTTAGCCTTCAGGGCCTTGGCCCCAGCTTCCTGGTTGGGTGATGGTGAAGTGAAGGGGGCTTTGTTTCAGAATTAGCCTTGCCGAGTGAGATTAAAATTCCCTGGCAGGATTTCTTTTCCACATTGACTAACAGCGCCTTTGCTTTTTTTTTTTTTTTTTTGCATTTGTTTCCCAGACAGCCTGTTTGATTAGGGAACTGGCCAGCTCTCTCTCCTCCCTTCATGACAGGTGAATTAGGCCCACTCCTGGTGTTTCTTCCCATTTGACTGAAACATCGAGACCTTTGGGTTTGTCAGTGACGCCCAAGCCCCCCCAACCCATGGGGAAGGTGGCAGCCGTGAATGAGAATGGCAGGCAGTAGCCTCTGCCTCCAGAGCTTAATAGTTCTTTGCCTTGGTTCTATTCCTAAAAAGCGATTAGAAGGCACAGCCTCTGGCTCGTCCAACCAACACTTCTCGTTCAATCTTGAGCCACTCCCCCAAGCAGTGTTTCTTTATGCAGTAAAAGTCTTAGCTAGTGGGTGAGTTCACTCTCTCCAGTCTGTGGACCAGTGGTTGTCAACCGTGGCTGTACCGTAGAATCACCAGAGTCAATTTCAAGACCAGAGCCAATTTCAAGACGTAAAGCTTTTCAAAAAGCACCCCAGGCAATTCCAGTATGCAGCTGGGGCAGTGCTGCTCGGTGCCCTGTCCCACTCCCACGCTACTGCTGACTGGGATTTGAGGCTCTGACCAAGTTCATTTCACCTCATCAAGCATCAGTTTCCCCATGTGTCAAATGGGCTTAGTGACATCTGCTCTCTCTACCTCACAGATGTGTTATGGAAGAAAAGATAGCAGACAACAAAAGATAACAAAGAAGAGTTAGCAAAGAGCTTTGAACATTTAAAAGCACTCCACAAATGAATGCTTGCCTATTTCTTTCTCCCTTTAATCATTTTTTGAGGGGGGTTTAATTGAGATATAATTTACATAATACAAATTTATCCTTTTAAAGTGTACAATTCAATGTTTAATTTTAGTGTATTACAGAGTTGTCAACCATTACCACTATTTAATTTTAGAATATTTTCATCATTCCCCCCAAAAACATTAGTGACATCTCTCTGCTCTCCCCTCCCTAGACCCTGGCAACCACTAATCTCCTTTCTCTCTCTCAACCACTAATCTCCTGTTCTGGACATCTCATGTAAATGGGATCACATAATATGTAGCCTTTTCTGACTGACTTATTTCACCTAGCATAAAGTTTTCAAGCGCATTCAGGTTGTTGCATGTATCAGTACTTCGTTCCTTTTTATGGCTGAATAATATTCCTTTGTACAATATACCACATTTTTAAAAGATTGGAGTATAGATGATTTACAATGTTGTGCTAGCTTCAAGTGTACAGTACAGTGCTTCCGTTTTTCAGATTCTTTTCCTTTATCAGTCATTACAAAATATCGAGTGTAGTTCCTTGTGCTATACTGTAGGTCCTGTTGGTTATCTCACATTTTGTTTATCCATTCATCCACTGATGGACATTTGGGTTGTTTCCACCTTTTGGCTATTGTGAATAGTGCTGCCGTCAATATTTCTGTAAATGTATCTGTTTGACTGCTTTGGGGTATATACCTAGAAGTGGAATTGCTGGGTCGTACGGTAACTCCATGTTTAACCTTTTGAGGAACTGCCAAACTATTTCCCAAAGCAGCTGTCCTCCCAGCCTCCCTTTATGTCCCACGCACCTAGGACCTTGAGTAAAGTGACTGGAGACTTGAAGACAAACTGAGGGTTTATAAGTCCAAGGGGAGGGTGGTCACTTCTGAGTCCCAGTACTGCACTGGTACCAGTTGAGGAAACTTTGATGATAGGAGCCGGCCAGAGGAGCTGACCCAGCAAAGAAGTTTGGGGCAGGGAAAATGTTAAGTCAGGAGGTTCTAAAATGTAGTGGATAGTATGTGTATAATTCTATAGATCTGTAATTTTATATTAAAGAAAATGGAGACATATGTAAAGTAGAAAAAGAAAACTATCCGAGTGCATCCATTACCCAGTTTCAACAATTATCGACTCATAGCCAATGTTTTTTTAATCAGTGGACCTTATTCTACCTCAAACTGCTTCCCCCCCATCCTCCCACCACTCACTCTTATACCTGGATGATTTTTAGGGAAATTTC